>NC_058520.1:367494293-368694293 GCF_904849725.1 Hordeum vulgare subsp. vulgare
TCGTCGAGCTGTACGTGTGCTGAACACGGAGGTGCCGTCCATTCGGCACTAGATCGGAACAGATCGTGGGACGGATCGCGGGACGGTTCGTGGGATGGTTCGCGGGGTTGATCGAGGGACGTGAGGATGTTCCACTACAATAACTGCGTTTCTTAACGCTTCCTGCTATGCGATCTACAAGGTTACGTAGATCCAAATCTCCTCTCGTAGATGGACATCACCATGATAGGCCTTCGTGTGCGTCGGAATTTTTTTGTTTCCCATGCAACGTTCCCCAACAGTGGCATCATGAGCTAGGTTCATGCGTAGATGTTATCTCGAGTAGAACACAAAGGGTTTTGTGGACTGTGATGTTCGATTTGCTGCCCTCCTTAGTCTTTTCTCGATTCAGCGGTATTGTTGGATTGAAGCGGCCTGGACCGACATTACTCGTACGCTTATGAAAGACTGGTTTCATCGCTTGACATGCAACCTCGTTGCATAAAGATGACTGGCGGGTGTCGGTTTCTTCAACTTTAGTTGATTTGGTTTTGACCAAGGCGGTCCTTGGAGAGATGAAATAGCAATTTGCACATCTTCGTTGTGGTTTTTGCGTAAGTAAGATGCGATCATACTAGATACCCATAGCAGCCACGTAAAACATTCAACAACAAATTAGTGCACGTCTAACTTGTTTTTGGAGGGTATGCTTGTGATATGATATGGCCTATGATGTGATGTGATATATTGGATGTATGAGATGACCATGTTGTAATAGTTAATATCGACTTGCACGTCGATGGTACGGCAACCAGCAGGAGCCATAGGGTTGTCTTTAAACTAACGTTTGTGTTTGCAGATGCATTTACTATATTGCTAGGACGTAGCTTTAGTAGTAATAGCCTAAGTAGAACGACAACCCCGATGGCAACACGTTGATGGAGATCATGGTGTGGCGCCGGTGACAAGAAGATCGTGTCGGTGCTTTGGTGATGGAGATCAAGAAGCACATGATGATGGCCATATCATGTCACTTATGAATGCATGTGATGTTAATCCTTTTATGCACCTTATTTTGCTTAGAATGACGGTAGCATTATAAGGTGATCTCTCACAAAAATTTCAAGACGAAATTGTGTTCTCCCCGACTACGCATCGTTGCCACAGTTCGTCATTTCGAGACACCACGTGATGATCGGGTGTGATAGACTCAACGTTCACATACAACGGGTGCAAAACAGTTGCACATGCGGAACACTCGGGTTAATCTTAACGAGCCTAGCATGTGCAGACATGTCCTCAGAACACATGAGACTGAAAGGTCGAGCATGAATCGTATAGTTGATATGATTAGCATAGAGATGCTTACCACTGAAACTATTCTCAACTCACGTGATGATCGGACTTGAGTTAGTGAATTTGGATCATGTACCACTCAAATGACTAGAGAGATGTACTTTTTGAGTGGGAGTTCAGCAAGTAATTTGATTAGTTAAACTCTAATTATCTTGAACATAGTCTAAGTCCACTTTGAAAATATTTGTGTTGTAGATCAATGGCTCACGCGACAGTCACCCTAAATTTTAATACGTTCCTAGAGAAAGCTAAGTTGAAAGATGATGGAAGCAACTTTGTAGACTGGGCTCGTAATCTTAAGTTTCTCCTGCAAGCTGGGAAGAAGGATTATGTCCTTAATGTCGCGCTAGGATATGAACCACCCGCCGTGACTGACCAAGATGTTAAGAACGCTTGTTTAGCATGCAAGGAGGACTACTCAGTAGTTCAATGTGCAGTCTTGTATGGCTTAGAGTCGGGACTTCAACGTCGCTTTGAGCATCATGGAGCATTTGAGATGTTCCAGGAGTTGAAGTTTATCTTTCAGAAGAACGCCTGGATCGAGAGGTATGAGACCTCCAATAAATTCTATGCTTGCAAGATGGAGGAGAATTTGTGTGTCAGTGAACATGTGCTCAAAATGTCTGGGTACTCAAACCGTCTAGCTAAGCTGGGGATTGAACTCCCGCAAGATGCTATCACTCACAGAATTCTTCAATCACTGCCACCAAGCTACAAGAGCTTTGTGTTGAACTATAACATGCAAGGGATTAACAAGTCACCCGGCGAGTTATTCGTGATGCTGAAAGTCGCAGAGTCAGAACTCCGTAAAGAGCATCAAGTGTTGATGTTGAATAAGACCACTAGTTTCAAGAGAAATGGCAAAGGAAAGAAGGGTAATTCCAAGAAGAGCGGCAAGCCTGTTGCCAATCCGACGAAGAAACCCAAAGCTGGACCTAAGCCTAAAACGGAGTGTTATTATTGCAAGGGTATGGGTCAGTGGAAGCGCAACTGCCCCAAGTATCTGGCTGATAAGAAGGCGGCCAAGGAAAATCAGGTATATTCTATATACATGTTATTGATGTGTACTTAACCAGCTCTCGTAGTAGTGCCTCGGTATTCGATAGTGGTTCTGTTCCTCATATTTGCAACATTAAACAGGAACTACGGAATAAGCGAAGGCTCGCGAAGGATGAAGTGACGATGCGCGTGGGAAATGGTTCCAAGGTTGATGCAATCGCCGTCGGCACAGTTTCACTTCAGTTGCCATCAGGATTAGTTATGAACTTAAATAATTGTTATTTAGTGCGTGTGTTAAGCATGAACATTATATATGGATCTTGTTTATTGCGAGACGGTTACTCGTTTAAGTCAGAGAATAATGGTTGTTCTATTTCTATGAGTAATATCTTTTATGGTCATGCACCCAATGTGAGAGGATTGTTCATATTGAATCTTGATAGCGAAGATACACATATACATAACATTGAGACCAAAAGAGTTAGAGTTAACAATGATAGCGCCATGTGTTTTGTGGCACTGCCGCTTAGGTCATATTGGTGTAAACGCATGAAGAAACTCCATTCCGATGGACTTTTGGAGTCACTTGACTTTGATTCACTTGACACGTGCGAACCATGCCTCATGGGCAAGATGACTAAGACTTCGTTCTCTGGAACAATGGAGCGTGCAAGTGACTTGTTGGAAATCATACATACCGATGTATGCGGTCTGATGAGTGTGGAGGCGCGCGGCTGATATCGTTATTTTCTCACCTTTACTGGCGATTTGAGTAGATATGGTTATGTCTACTTGATGAAGCACAGGTCTGAAACGTTTGAGAAGTTCAAGCAATTTCAGTGTGAAGTTGAAAATCATCGTAACAAAAAGATCAAATTCCTATGGTCTGATCGTGGGGGTGAATATCTGAGTTCCGAGTTTGGTGCTCACTTAAGACAATGTGGAATTGTTTCACAGTTGAGACCGCCTGGAACACCACAGCGTAATGGTGTGTCGAACGTCGTAATCGTACTTTATTAGAGATGGTGCGATCTATGATGTCTCTTACCGATTTGCCGTTGTCGTTTTGGGGTTATGCATTAGAAAAAGCTGCATTCACTTTAAATAGGGCACCACCAAAATTCGTTGAGACGACACCATACGAACTATGGTATGGCAAAAGACCAAAATTGTCGTTTCTTAAAGTTTGGGGATGTGATGCTTATGTCAAAAAGCTTCAGCCTGAAAAGCTGGAACCCAAAGCGGAAAAGTGTGTCTTCATAGGTTACCCAAAAGAGACAGTTGGGTATACCTTCTATCCCAAATCCGAGGGCAAAGTGTTTGTTGCTAAAAACGGAGCTTTTCTTGAGAAGGAATTTCTCTCGAAAGAATTGAGTGGGAGGAAGACATAACTTGATGAGGTTGTCGAACGTCTAATACCTCTAGATGGTGGCGCAGGGCAAGGGGAAACCCCTGTTGTTGCGGCGCCGGTTGAGGAACAAGTTTATGATGATGATCATGAAACTTCGGATCAAGTTGCTATCGGACCTCGCAGGTCGACAAGATCACGTACTGCTCCTGAGTGGTACAGTAATCATGTGTTAACAATTATGTTGTTGGACAACAATGAACATGCGAATTATGAAGAAGCAATGGTGGGCCCAGATTCCAACAAATGGCTGGAGGCCATGAAGTCCGAGATAGAATCCATGTACGAGAACAAAGTGTGGACTTTAGAAGTACTACCTGAAGGCTGCAAGGCTATTTAGAACAAATGGATCTTTAAGAAGAAGATGGATGCAGACGGTAATGTGACCGTTTATAAAGCTCGACTTGTGGCAAAGGGTTTTTCACAAGTTCAAGGAGTTGACTACGATGAGACTTTCTCACCGATAGCGATGCTTAAGTCCGTCTGAATCATGTTAGCAATAGCTGCCTTTTACGATATTGAAATCTGGTAGATGGATGTCGAAACGGCGTTCCTTAACGGTTTTCTTAAGGAAGAGTTGTATATGATGCAACCCAAAGGTTTAGTCGATCCGAAGAATGCTAACAAAGTGTGCAAGCTCCAGCAATCCATTTATGGACTCGTGTAAACATCTCGGAGTTGGAATAAGCGCTTTAATGAGGTGATCAAAGCATTTGGGTTTATGCAAGTGGTTGGAGAATCTTGTATTTACAAGAAAGTGAGTGGGAGCTCTGTGTCGTTTCTAATATTATATGTGGAAGGCATATTGCTGATTGGAAACAACGTGGAGCTTTTGGAGAGCATAAAGGATTACTTGAATAGAAGTTTCTCTATGAAGGACCTAGGATAAGCTGCTTACATTCTAGGCATTAAGATCTATAGGGATAGATCGAAACACCTAATAGGACTTTCACAAAGCACATACCTTGATAAACTTTTGAAGAAGGTAAAATGGATTAGTCTAAAAAAGGGTTCTTGCCAGTATTACAAGGTATAAAATTGAGTAAGACTCAATGCCCAGCAACTGTGGAAGATCGAGAACAAATGAGTTCCATCCCCTACGCTTCAGCCGTAGGTTCTATCATGTATGCAATGTTGTGCACTAGACCAGACGTCAGCTTGGCCATAAGAATGGCAAGCAGGTTTCAGAGTAATCCAGGAGTGGATCACTGGACGGTGGTCAAGAATATCCTGAAGTACCTGAAAAGGACTAAGGAAATTTTTCTCGTTTATGGAGGTGACAAAGAGCTTGTCGTAAAAGGTTACGTCGACGCAAGTTTTGACACCGATCCGGATGACTCTAAGTCACAGACCGGATACGTATTTATTCTTAACGGGGGTGCGGTAACCTGGTGCAATTTCAAGCAGAGCGTCGTAGCAGATTCTACATGTGAAGCGGAGTACATGGCTTCCTCGGAGGCAGCAAAGGAGGGTGTCTGGATGAAGCAGTTCATGACAGATCTTGGAGTTGTGCCGAGCGCACTAGATCCATTAACTCTGTTATGTGACAACACTGGTGCCATTACCTTAGCAAACGAACCAAGGTTTCACAAGAAGACCAGACACATCAAACGACGCTTCAACCTCATCCGCGACTACGTCGAAGGATTGGATGTGAATATTTGCAAAGTACACACGGATATGAATGTAGCAGACCCGCTGACTATACCTCTTCCACGGGCAAAACATGATCAACACCAGAACTGTATGGGTGTTCGATTTATTACAATGTAAATTGCATGGCGATGTGTGGACTAGATTATTGACTCTGGTGCAAGTGGGAGACTGTTGGAAATATGCCCTAGAAGCAATGATAAATAGTTATTATTATATTTCCTATTTAAAGATAACCGTTTATTATCCATGCTATAATTGTCTTCAATGAAAACATAGATACATGTGTGGATACATAGACAAAACAATGTCCCTAGCAAGCCTCTAGTTGGCTAGCCAGTTGATCAAAGATAGTCAAGGTTTTGTGACTATGTGCAAAGTGTTGTTGCTTGATAACTGGATCACATCATTAGGAGAATCATGTGATGGACTAGACCCAAACTATGAACGTAGCATATTGATCGTGTCGTTTTATTGCTATTGTTTTCTGCGTGTCAAGTATTTGTTCCTATGACCATGAGATCATATAACTCACTAGCACCGGAGGAAGACCTTGTGTGCATCAAACATCACAACGTAACTGGGTGACAATAAAGGTGCTCTACAGGTATCTCTGAAGGTGTCTGTTGAGTTAGTGTGGATCAAGACTGGGATTTGTCACTCCGTGTGACGGAGAGGTATATCGAGGCCCACTCAGTAATACAACGTCACACACAAGCCTTGCAAGAAATGTGACTAAGTGGAAGTCACAGGATCTTGTATTATGGAATGAGTAAAGAAACTTGCCGGTAACGAGATTGAAATAGGTATGCGGCTACCGTCGACCGAATCTCGCGCAAGTAACATACTGAAGGACAAAGGGAACGATATACAGGATTATATGAATCAATGACACTAAGGTTCTACCGATAAGATCATCGAAGAATATGTAGGATCCAATATGGGCATCCAGGTCCGGCTATTGGATATTGACCGAGGAGTACCTCGGGGCATGTCTACATAGTTCTCGAACCGGCAGGGTTTGCACACTTAAGGTTCGATGTTGTTTCAGTATAGTTGAGTTATATGTGTGGTTACCGATTGTTGTTCGGAGTCCTGGATGAGATCATGGACATCACGAGGGTTTACAAAATGGTATGGAAACGAAGATTAATATATAGGATGACTTCATTTGGTTACCGGAAGGTTTTCGGGCATTACCGGGATTATACCGGGAGTGACGAATGGGTTCTGGAAGTTCACCGGGAGGGGGGCAACCCACCCGGGGGAAGCCCATTGGACTTAGGGGTGGCGCACCTTCCCTTAGTGGGCTGGTGGGATAGCTCAAAAGGGCCTATGCGCCATAAGAAGAAAACCTAAGAAAAAGAAAAAAAGAGAGGTGGGAAGGAAGAGAAGGACTCCACTTACCAATCCTAATTGGAGTAGGATTGGAGTAGGACTCCTCCTCTCCCTTGGCCGGCGCACCCTTGAGGGCCAAGCCTCCTCCCTCTCCCTCCTATATATAGTGGTGATTTAGGGCTGATTTGAGACAACTTTTGCCACGTGCAACTCAGATCTTGACACCATAGTTTTACCTCTAGATCGTATTTCTGTGGATCTCGGGCGGAGCCATGTAGGAGTAGATCCTCAACCATCACCGGAGCATCGTCACGCAGTCGGAGAACTCATCTACTTTTCCGTCTTGCTTGCTAGATCAAGAAGGCCGAGATCATCGTCGAGTTGTACGTGTGTTGAACGCGGAGGTGCCGTCCGTTTGGCACTAGATCGGAACGGATCGTGGGACGGATCACGGGATGGTTCATGGGACGGTTCGTGGGGCGGTTCGAGGGACGTGAGGACGTTCCACTACATCAACCGCGTTTCTTAACGCTTTCTGTTGTGCGATCTACAAGGGTACGTAGATCCAAATCTCCTCTCGTCGATGGACATCACCATGATAGGTCTTCTTGTGCGTAGGAAATTTTTTGTTTCCCATGCAATGTTCCCCAACAAGGTCTCCAGAACCGGAAGAGTTGGCGTGCTGACCCTTCGACCGTGCATCGCCATACCTGAGGGCGTCGGGGACAAGTGAGTTAGGGGGTTCCTCGACGTCGATAGAACCCTAAATGATATCTATATAGGTCATATATTTGTGTTAGGTCATATATTTTTTGATTTTATTAATGAACACAAAATATTTGTGTTGATCGGGTGGATTTACATGTGCAGTTGTCTCGTCTGCTGTTTGAAGACCTCCCCGTGCGTTCGACGAGCTCCGCCCCTGCGTTCGGGGGTGAGTACAAATGACATCTCCTCCTCGCCCCTTAATTTTCTCTGGGTCGGTCTTCGGATGAAACTTCCTAGACATAAGTACATTAAATTATTAGTATGCGTGACCAGTATGTGTCTCCCGTTCGAAAGGGTTACAGTTACAAATATGCATGCATTTGCATCTATCTATAACCGTGATTCTTCCGAATTGTCCAATGTTATCCATGGACAGCCCGATTATGTGTCGATTGGGTTCGTTTTCCCATATGCTTTGTTCCGGATCAGATGCATAATTTCGTCAGTGCCTCTCTGTTGTTCTCCGGATACACATCCTCTTTGTTTATTGCCGAGACATGTATCGGGAGAACAGTGGGGAGGTGCCGCCAAAATTTTGCGTTGGATCCGGAGTAGAGCATGGGAAAATGAACCCAATCTACACATACTCGGGTGGGATTAGGACATATACTTACCTATTAGCGTGTAGGTTCCACAGACGTAATAAAACTGACGAACTTGATTAACTCATGAATATATATGCTGAATTATATATATATATATATATTTCTTGTGTGTTTAGTTGCTAGGTAAGATGAGTGATCGTGCGTGGATGTATATCGGTCACCCTAGTCAGAAAGATATAACGAAAGAATGTTTTCCAAAAACCAAGGACTTTGTGAAAGCTGCATTTGCAAATGGCCAGGAAACAAACTGGTGCCCCTGTCCATAGCGCGACAACTATAAAAAGAGGATAGAGGCTGTAATGATTAAACACCTGCACAGGAGGGGTTTTAAGCCTAATTATACGGTGTGGACATTTCATGCTGAGTTTATACAATGCACCAAAGCTGAGGTGGTTCGTCATCGCACCGACGAGCATGGTACCGGGATCGAAGACATGGTGCAAGACTTTGATGATGCTCGGGATTCGGACGAAGAGATGGAGGAATCTGCAAAGACCTTCTATGAAATATTGGAGTCTTCAAAACGTCCTCTCCACAAGCACACTCAGCTTTGTCAGCTGGATGCCATTGCACAAGTAATGGCTCTAAAGGCTCAGTTCAACTTGGGAATAGAATCCTATGACGCGATGATGAAACTATTTGGACGCTTTCTACCCAAAGGCCATGTCATGCCTGCAAACCTGTACCAGTCGGAAAAAATACTTCGTGTACTTAATATGACCTATGAGAAGATAGATGCGTGTGAGAAAGGATGTGTCTTATTTAGGAAGGAGTATGCACACTTGGATTATTGTCCCAATTGCAAGACTTGCAGGTATCTTGTGGTAGACAACGGTATGGGTGAGAAGAGGCAGACCAAAATCGTAGTTAATGTTCTTGGGTATATGCCAATCATACCAAGGCTTCAACGTCTTTTAATGGTCGAAGAGACAGCCAGAGAGATGACATGGCACAAATGGTATGGGTGAGAATAGTCGAAGAGTATGAGCTTCTGGTAAAGCATGAAGGCGGCTATCCCGGTTTCATCTCTTGGTTCAAACAAACGGTAATTATCAATAATGGACCATTTCATTCCTTGGTCTAACTTGCGGCTAATGCAACAATCATTTCGTATTAAACTTGTAGGCTAATTCAGAGTCTATGGATGCCAAACTGAGACAAGCCACTAATGATTTTGACTATAAGGTCCATTCATTTGAGAAATACAACATCAATGGGTATCACTTTTGTACCTCTGGCGAAGAGCTATCTATGCCGGACCGGAAATCTACAAATTGTGGTGTCTGTGCTATTGGCGAAGGTGGTATCGAGTATTATGGAAGAGTTGAAGCAATTTATGAACTTCAATTCTATGTTGAAAATCCACCGAACGTCGTAGTCTTCAAATATTATTGGTTCCAGCCGAAGGAGACTAGTAGGACTCATGAACATATAGGGCTAGTCGAAATCAATCCAATCACCTATTTAGATGTTCCCGGTGTCTATATTACGGCTCAACAGGCAACCCAAGTTTTCTACCAACCGTGGGCATGCCAAACTGATAAGAATCTGAATGGTTGGTATGTTGTTTATGAAGTGTCGCCACGTATTAGACCACCTCCCCCAGATGAAGAGGATTATGAACCTCACATTAATCCACACACTATGACAAAGAATTCTTCCAAGAAACACGTCTTTCCAAGAAACTTTTTAAGAACCGCCGTGCTTCACCCCAGAACATGGAAGTAGACAGTGACAGTGAATCCGACTTCACCCCTAAGCCGAACTACAAGAGGTTACTGCTGTGGATGACTTGTCAATGCTTGACCGATTACAGAAAGGCCTTCCACAAGTTCATGCCATTGAACCCGATGAGCACGTCATTCATGACGAGACGCACGATAGTAATGATTATTATGCATTTATTGATCCAGACTATTATTAATTTGTATGCATCCCAACTTAAATTATATATGTACATATTATTATTCATGTCAGGTATTCAAATTTTTTATGTTGTACTAATTTCTTTTACTATATATCATGGAATGTGTTGAAGATGGTGGGCACGGGTCCAGATCGCTCGGCGGGTTCTTCTTCATCGGCGGCCCGCAGGAGGGGTGATACTTCCATTCCACCCCTAACTCTTCGTAGAGCCTTGCCGGACAGTCTAACGACACCACCCACGGGTGCTTCTTCATCGGCGGCGTTGCCCACTGTGAGAGGAGGTCGGGCAAGGAAGAATGGGAAAGGTACATGACGTGGCTGCGGGAGAGGTAGGCGGACAGCTAAGCCGTCCTCGCCACCACCACCAGCTCATTCACCCGAGCATAGTACTATGGTGGACCTGCTTGCGGTGGATGCTATGGGGACTCCGGTCGAGGAGCCTCGGGTCGACAGGCATTTGGCCCATGAGACTCTGGTCCAGGAGCCTTGGGTCGACGGGCATTCGACCCATGAGACTACGGTTCCTGAGGCTACGTCCCATGAGACTCCCGCCATAGAGGCTTCAGCTAACATGAAGACGTCTGGATGGGGTGCCTGGCCAGATCGTACCGAGGGGCCGGGTGCCGTTCGGTTGGTGGCGGGGATGAGTCTACGAATAGTGAGGGCGACGTGGTGGACGGGTGAAAAGACCTCGATGACGCCTATAGGGGGTGAATAGGCTATTTAAAAACTTCTTCGGATTTGTCTTAAACCTAAAGCGGAAATAAACTAAGAGGATACTTGTCAAGCACAAATCCTAAATGCACTAGGCACTGCAACGTGTATCAACAACACGATCTACCAAGATGGACACAATATAGTTACTAACAAGCACAAGTAAGTTACACAAACTTACTTGAGCTATATCACACGACAAGTAGGTGAACGACACAAGATACTAGATCACACTAGCACACGATATACCAAAAGCTGCAAGTGTGAACGTGTGGATATAGAAGGTATGCTTGAATGATTAACCTTGTACAAGAAATAGCCAACACAATATAATGAGCACAAACAATATGCAATGTATGTATGCTCAAGTAACACAAGTAAACCACAAGTAAGGAGTTAGGGTTAAGGATAACCAAGGTCACTGAGACGAAGATGTATCCGGATATTCACTTCCTTGGAGGGAAGCTAGTCACCGTTACACAGGTGGATGTTACCACGAAGGTACACGAACGCCACGAAGGCTCACCCTATTCTCCTTTTGAGATAACACCACGAAGGCGTTTCTCAACCACTAGTGGTAAGCCTTTGAGGTGGCTTCCAAACCCTCACAAACTTTTCTGGGGGGTAATCACACGGATTGATTCCTCTCCGAAGAACTCCTACCGCCTAGGAGTCTCCAACCTCCAAGAGTAACAAGATCACGGGGAATGCTCAAAACTTCCTCAAATCTCAAATAGCTTGGGTTGAGAGAAGGAGAGGGAGACGATTTATCTTTTGATTGGAACAACTCTCAAAGGGGCTCACAAATGCTCTTGGGATCTAAGATTTGGTGTGAGCAAATGTGTGTGGGGTAGAAATGTGTTCTTATGAGGATAAGGCTGTGTTGGACACCCTCTCACGAAGTGGGAGGGGGTATTTATAGTGGGGAGAGAAAAACAGCCGTTCGGGACACTTTAAGTCACACAGGGGTCGGACATCCGGCAGTTCACGGATGTCCGGGCGTCCACAAGGGGTCGGAAGTCCGACACGGGTCGGACGTCCGAGGGCTGTAAATATATCTGGAACCACTGTGGAGGTGAACAGGGACCGGACGTCTGGAGAAGGCCGGAAGTCCGAGTTATTCGACTCAAACTTCTCTGGTGCAAGATTCCGGATTTCCGAAAGGGGACGGAAGTCCAGCCCTGTGACGTCCGGAGGGAGCCGGAAGTCCGAGATATATGGCTCTAGTTTCTCTGGTGCAAAGCTCCGGATTTCCGAAGCTGGTCGGACGTCCGGCCCTCGGACGTCCGGAGGGAGCCGGAAGTCCGAGTTATATGTCTCAAGTTTCTCTAGTGCATAGTTCCGGATTTCCGAAGCTGGTCGGACGTCCGGGCCTCGGACGTCCGGAGGAGGCCGGATGTCCGAGGCACTGGTCCTGTTTTCTGATAACAGCAGAGCAGTGGAGATGTGGTAAGAGCAGAACAGTGGATATCTAGTTTGAGCAAGTTCATCACAAAACCTGTGATCCCCTCTAATAGTGCGGGATCCCTAAAGACTCAAGAATTATAGAAGGGGTACCGATGATCCATACTTGAGTGTATACTTTTATTCGCTAGTCATCACTCTGCACCACTAACGTCAAAGGAGCTGATACCTTTGAGTTAGCCCTTTCACTTGAGCTTGATCTTGTTGTTCCTTCTTGGCTCAAGTTGAAAGAAAGACAACATGAAGTCTTCAAGAAGCTCTCCCATACACAATGTGGAAAGCCTAGCTTATGTATTCATCTTCATTTGTCCACCATGTGAACATGCACAAGAATCAAGCATGTAGTGCTCAGGAATGCTTATCTTGATCTTGTCCTTGTTAGCACATGAGCTTGTCCTTATCAACACATGATCATTAACAATAGTTTCAATGATATATTCGTGTTGATCCACTTTAACTTGCACACCAGAATCTTGATGACGATCACCACTTGACGTCATCATTCATGGGTTGTATGAGATCTTCCTTTTGACGCAAGCTCATGGAAGCACACCTAACCCCCACATAGGACTCTCACAAAGACCATGGGTTAGTACACAAACACGTAATGGACAATGCTTACCATACCATGGAATCACTTGATCCCTCTCGGTACATCTTATACGCTTTGTGTGTTGATCATCTTGATTTACTCTTTGTCTGAGATCTTGATCAACCTAGTGTATCTATGACCATTCTTTGGATAATACCTTGAATACTGTAGCGACCCGACTCAAGACGAGTCAAGCCTCTGTGTATCTGTGCCATCCCTGGATCAGTATGCTCGCACACACAGTACATCAATGTATATATCAAAGTGCAATCACATGGAAATAGCGTAAAACTGATATATACCTTAAATATCTCAGCGGAAGCAGTCAAGGGAGTGGAATCCCAATAAACACCAACGACAAGTTGAGTGTAGACCGTATCCCTGAATCGTACTCTTACTTGTCGAAGAAAAATATCTGCAACATAAGATGTTGCAGCCGTGTAGGTCAGCATATTGAATATGCCGGCAAGTCACATATGAGAGGGGGTAAAATTATCATCTATACTATATGCATATATGGCAGGTGGAGTTGTAAGTTTTAGCGTAAAGCAAATTTTCTCCTACAAGAATAGGGGCTAAAAGCAAAATACTACTATGTTGTTGGTTGTTAACAAGATGGTTCCGCCAACCAGTTCTCATACCCAGGTTATCAATATTACCCATATCAATATTATTATTTGTGTTGTTCCTTTGGCTCAAGTTGTCCATGACTGTGGACCCGGCTAATCGATTAGGTTTGAGTACTCTGCAGAGTTTTGCACACGTTCCCCACAAGATTTGATCGCCTCCGTGTATGTCCTCGCACTTCAGGGTCTTTGAAGACCGGATGATCAAAACATGGTCTTTCAACGGGTCCCTCTGAATCCCTGTCGGTGCCCATCCAATCCTACCGTTCGTCTACATCTGCTAGTAGTGCCTGTCCAGAGTTGCCGCGTTGTCCAACCAAGCCAGAGCCCATAATGACTTGTGGTTGTGCAGGTAAGCCTTGGGTCTTGAAAATATCCGTCCGTCTCTTTGAGCCTGGGTGAAGCTTTCCGCAAGATGTCATGGCCGTCTCCAGCATCCCGGGTCATCCAGTGGTTTCTCCAGGGAGCCGATCAACCGTCCTTCACCCAGAGTTGCATTGCATCACGAGGTCTTGAAAAGTCTTGACTTAACCGGTCTTGGTTATTAAATTATTCTTGCATCACTCGTGATAAACTCTCAACAAGAATCCCGTCTACTCAAGCATAGCAATAAGAAATTTGTCGTCCCGGGCCAAGTAACGGGGTTGTTGGGTGCCTACCACATGATACCACAATATGTAGCCATAATTTCCAAGTACCTAGTCAGCATGCAAATTGGGCATAGGATGGTAGAACTACGATGCATAAAACATAGGTGATACATGATCAAATGACTTGCCTGGTGATGTTGACGAAGAAGTACTTTCATTCTCGAGGAATAACATGATAGACTACTCGTCACTCTCCGATGAAATCTATATAACAAACATATCATTCACATAAGCACTCATACTATCAATCATTCTAGCAATCAAAACAAAAGGGAGAGTGAATAGGAATCCGAAGGAACTTCAAATAAAACTAGGTAGTCTTCTACTACATCAAACACTAATAGTTTTTGTTCTAACTGGAAATAAAACATTAAAATAACAGAGAACTTAGATATAAATTTTGCTAAGATAAAATAAAAGATTTTACATAAAACTATTTTGAAAGTATTTTCAAATGGGAGTTGAAACAGTAGAGAAATCAATTGCAAGTTATTAGAGAACTAGAATTGATTTCATGATAACAAATAACAATAAAAAAACTTGTTGAACACCTACTGTTTAAATAACAGGAACACAACATAATCTTTTTTTGAAACAAAAATAAAATACTTTAAAAACAACAAAAGAGAGAGCTATAGTCAAAATCCTAAAAAGAAGTGAAACAGAAACTGTTTCACACGAAACAATGAGTTAAAATTCTCAAACAATTTTGAAATATTTACCACTGATAAATAAGATCACTAGTGATCAGTAGCAAAAAGATTTAATTAAAAATCTATTTTTAAACTCCCAGAATAAGCAAAACAAGGTTTAAACTAAATCTGATCTAATTCAAATTTGAAAATTTCAAACATAGGCAAATAATATGTTTTTGAATACTACACGAAAAATGTGATCTACTGGAAAAGGATTCAACTCCATTGGAGTTATGGATCAAAAGTTATGAGCCAAAGAAAATTGAAACTCTCCCTGTTTTTGAATGAACACTGAAAAACTGAATAGCTAATTAGTGAGCGGGGGTCCACGTGGCGTGTTGTGATTGGCTCTGGGGTGTGCGTTGCATAGGCTAAACAGCGGATGGCCGCTATATAAGAAACCTCTTCGGCTAAACTTACTAATAAAAATAACCGTTGGTTCATTTAAAAGAACCGAAGGGGTATGTTCAGATCTAATATCACGCGTAGGATTTTAATAGAACGACTAAGAGAGGGGATGGGGTTGCTCACAGAGGTGGCTGCCGGTGCTGGCTCTTCTCCGGCGAACAGGGACGTGGTGGTCGACGGGGACGAGGCTCCGGCGAGTCTCCAGCGGGTCCGACGGCACCAGAGGATGGCGGCGAGGCTCCGGTGTCCGAGGGAGGCGACGGCGAGGCGAGAGGGAGCCTGGGCGAGCAGGGAGAGCTCGGGGGGGGCTCGGTGGTGGTTGGGAACTCTGGCGAGGCGCGGGGTGGCGATGAAGTGGAGGGGCTCGGGTGCAGGGGGAAGAAATGGGGCGCGGCGGTGGCGGCGAGCTCGCTGGTGGGGTCGGACAGGGTGGGGAGGCGAGGCCGGCGAGGAAGGGCTAGGAGGTGCTTCTCTGGAGCTTTTGCTCCGGCGAGCAGCAGGGCAGGGGCAGGGGTGGCGACCGGCTCGGGCTGGGGCAGGGGAACGGGTGCGGTGGCGAGGGGGGAAGCTTTATAGGGGAGAGGGGGTGCTTGGGAGGGCAAGTGGAGGGAGATCCGGCGAGGGGATCGGGCTCCGGCGTTCTCAGCTGAAAGAAGGAAGGAGAGAGGGAGCGGGTGTTGGGGGTGACCGAGGGTAGGGGAGGTTTCGGGCGGTGGGGCCCGCTGGCAGGGAGAGGGGTGCTGGGGAGCTTCGGTCGGTTGATCGATTTGGAAGGAGAGAGGGATCCCGGGCTGAGGGGATTCGGCCGAGGGCACTAAATGCCGCCCATGCGCTTTCCTAAAAAAAATATCTTTCCTATTTCCTATTTTAATTAAAAACACAAAGAAAAATACAAAAAAGGAAATAAAATAAAATCTAGATATAGGGGTATTGTATAACAAAATTTTCACAGGAATATTTCCTATTTGTTTATCATTTTTCCAAGACCAAAATAAAAAACAAAAAAATGTTTTTTTTTCAAAAAAAACCCCTAAAAGCTTTGTTTTCTTTTAGCAAATAATTTTCAAATAAAACTTTGGTTTTTCTTGCTCAAATATTTTCAAAAATACACCTGATTTTGGGAGGGTCATTTTCCTCTGTTCTTTCTTGCTTGCAAGAATTTATTTTTGGGGTATTTCTTGGGGAAGAAAAAACAGAGAATGCAAAACCAAAAATTTGAAAGAATTCAAATGCAAAACTCCGTTCAAATTCTTTATAGTTGAAGAAGTCATGTCATCTTCTCTCTTTGCTTTTAAATGATTGAAATTGAATTCACCGGAGAAGGGGAAAGTCATTTTATTCCCTCTCATTCAAAAGTTTTGAAAAGTTTTCAAATTTCACTCAAGCAAACAAACAAACAATCTAATAATTATTTTAACATTCCAAAATTTGGGATGTTACAAATACCATCTTGGTCATCATATAAACTCCTTGAACCCAACAGATGGACTTCAAGAAGTGCCTATGGACAAATCCTATAAATATAACTTAAGGCAACCATTAGCCCATAGGAATTGTCATCAATTACCAAAACCACATATGGAGATCTATGCTCTAACAATCTCCCCCATTTTGGTAATTGAAGACAACCACTTCAAGAGAGTTTATATAAGGAAATAAGCATAACCAAGCGCACACATACAAGGTAATAATGCATGCGTGCAAGATGTAAATGCTTACGCAATAGAAGCAAAACCCTCTAAACATATCCAAAGTAAACTCTCTAAACTTCTCCCCCATTGGCATTGATTGCCAAAATGGACGAAAAATTTAGAAAGCCAATATAGTAGGTGGTCCTCCAAAAAGTGTGTACTTCTCAGCACATGAGTGCAGAGAAATACACAAATACAATGATAAGTAGTTGGAGGAAAACAAACTATATTGAGGACCCAAAGATTGCAAATAAAAGGATCGTATGCCAGAAAGACATACAAAAATAGAGGAAACCAATCAAAAGATTCCAGACGGAACAAACAATCATATGGTCCTTCGAACCACATGAATAAAAGATATTACGATAAAGGCAACAGAGTGTTTTATCAAAAACTAGAGAAGCTCCCCATGATTTGTGCACTAATATGAGATTTTTGTATTTGATACAGGTGCTCAAAATAGGATCGTTGCTCCCCCAAAATGAATAAAAACACACAACGAGTGCAAGAAGATAGATGAGACAATAAGCATATCAATTGCACAAAACAAATGGTTGAGCAACATGTAAAAGAAGCAACTTAAGAATAGGCTCAACCAAAGTAATGTGTGTGAGTCATGGCAAAGCACTTGAGAAGACTAAGATAAGGATGAGCATTACTCATCAACATAGTCTTCATGAAATGAGATACAAAGTGCAAGACATATCATTCCCACACACACATACTAGAAAATGGGTTCACAAGCTTACTAATAAACAAAATAAGAACTAACGCTTGTGACAACCCATTGTGAAACTAGGAAGTAAGAACCTTGTCAAGAGGAGGGATACTAATTGAAATGGAAAAACCCTCATAAAGACAAGCATGAGGAAAAATAATCTTCACGGCCAAAGAGTGCATCAAGATGTAGGAAAATAAGATACGCACTCAAAACAAATCCTTTCACGAAGCCACCAAAAACTGAAAAAGGAAATGCAACGATGGACGTGAAAGAAAAGAGGATATCAATTAGAGATGTAACTTCTCTCATGTGTAAAAGATTCTAAGTAGAAGACAATCATGATGATATATATCCACAAAGAAGGATGTACACACGAAATGGTTACAAGAAGGAACAAACTAGATATCCAAAAGGAAGTCATAAATATATCAATGAGATCTTTTGCTTGGAAGCATAGCACATGGCCTAATATTTTCTTATTGTACAATATGAACTTCCAACATATGAACATCAAAGACATCCCAACTAGTAGTAAGACATCATCGTTCGAATGCTTTGAGAAATCAAACAAGTACTACAAGAACGAATCAAGAGATTCATGCCATGATGCAACCTGGAAAAGAAAAGACAGGTTGGGGCCTTTGCACAAAAAGAATGCATGAAGTGGATACTTGTTACCGAGACAACATTGGATTGATGTAGTAGATAGTTTTTCTTTGATCATCCTAACTTGGCTCCAATAATTATATGGTCTCAACACCTTCCTTATAAGTGAGCCGAGCATCCAATGCATCTCCAGTTGTTCCTCGAACAACAAAAACAAACAAAATGGTGCCCAAACTCATTGGGACCAAAGAGTTAGAAAACCAGGAATACATAGGACAAACTCCATATACATATGTGCATATAGATATGAATTTGAATTTCATGCACACTTTAGCCAATTTATGACAAGGTGGAGTTTCCCCTATATATTGGGTCAAAGAAGGAAAGCAAGCAAAAGAAGTTGTATATAGTACATATGCATGCTCAAGACTCTCAAGAATCAACTCAACACAAAGTTGATAAGTCACCAAAAGACAAGGTATCAAGTGATAATAAGATCTTAAACAAAAAAAAATAACTATCACTTGAAGGATATCAATTAAAATATACCTCAAGGAATGAGATATCCATTGACACATGCCAAATAGAAGGAAAGAAGAAACCAATTGAAGGAAAACAAACACGAGGTATCTAATTTCGAAAACAGAGCTAGGTTCCAACAAACCAAGCCCTCGACAAATTTTCATGATGGTACAAAGCATCATAAAGAGCAAGACTTGCCTCCCATCAACACACACTTGATGGGGATCAAAAGATTTTATGATGGGTGAATAAAGAGAGTGTTCTAAAGAAAATAGGATAGCTCCCCCAAGGGACGTGCATTATATAGAATTTGCATTTAAATACAAAATGCACACGATGGGATCATCAATTTCTCTATATCTATAAAAACACTAGACATGTTAAAATAGATCCATAAGAGGCAAGGAAGGCAAATAGAACACAAAATCCAATGTGAAGACGATTAGCAATTCCTATCACATGATGGGAATACCAATTGTCAAGGACAAGAAGTATTTTGGAAGTGATACTCATTGGTAGGTCGCAAATATATCCAAGATCATCTTTACCCATAAAACGCAAGCAAATGACACTTGTAGAGCTAACATGCCACCTAGGAACAAGATAATTTACAATATCAACACTAAGTGGCAACACCTCAAATGTACACATTTTCTAGGTTTGTAATATGCACATAGCATATTACTCCCCCATAATGTGATAAACCAACAATATTAACAAGTGGAAAATTAAAACCAACAAGAGATACTTAATGGACCATATTGAATTTGAATTTCTCATGAGTAAGACATACCTCATAGAAACTAGATAATCTTGAAATATCAAAACTAAGTGGTATTCCCCATGTATACACATTTATAGGATTGTGAGGTGTGCAAAGCACATCACTGCCCCACAATGGGATAATCCATTAATCTCTCACAAGAGCCAACAAAAATGCACACAAGATGCAAAAAGGCTCAATACAAGACTCACATGTACATGATATGCAAACCAACATACACATACTTGATTAATTCTTCATTATGTATCCAAGTCTCTAATGTCCTCCATAGTCACCTATTGATCAAGTTTGAGCTTGTTGGTCCCCAACTACGTTGGGTCCAAAGAGGTTAATCACAATAGGCTTGGCAACCCAAATGGTTCTTTTCTTGACACCATTTTAAGTACCAACAAACTTGGCAAACACATTGCCAACCTTATCCTTCCCAAGGGAATAGCTATCATCAATAGTGATTGGGTTGGATAAGTTACCTCTTGTGCAAGACGAAGCGACGTGACCCTTCTCACGACATAAGTAGCAACATCTACCCTTTGCTTTCTTCCAAGTTGATTTCTCACCTCGGGGAGTGTTGGCTTGGGTCTTATTGGGAATAGGCCTTCCTTCAACTTGTAGCTGAATATGTGATTGAGTTTGTGGCCGCTTCCCTTCTTGCTTGTGACTTTGAGACTTCGTCTTCAGAGGGCAAGATCTAACATGGTGCCCTTTGACTTTGCACTTGAAGCAAATGATTTTGGCCTAATTCTTGACTTGTTCTAGGCCCCTCTTGTTCTTGTTTGAGTTTACTCCAACATCATTTTTGTCATTCGGAGATGTTTGCTCACACAGGACGTTGTTGAGTGTGGACATCCCTTCATGACACTGTTCCAAGTCTTTCTTCAAAGAAGTGACTTGGGCCTTGAGCTCTTCGATTTCCTCTGCACGGTTAGTATCAATGCAAGTACTAGAGGAGGTGTAAGCTTCAATGTTAGAGCAACAAGGCAAGGAAAGTAATTCATCACACGAGGTAGCAACATTATGAGTAGACGAATTACGAGGACTAGCACATGGAAATATAGTACTTTGACTAGAAGTAGTGCCATTGTCCACATGAGGCTCACTTGATGTTACCTTGGTGATGATAGCCTCATGAGCTAACTTTTGCACATTATAGGATGTTAGAAGATCGGCATGTGAGCTTGTGAGCATTACATGGTTTTCTTCCAACTTCCCATAATTGCTAGTTAGTAAATCAAGTTGAGCACGTAGCTCAATATTCTCCTTCAATGTTGATACTTCAAATGAGGTAGAGTTAGATGTACAAGTGTCATCAACAATATGAGAGGAGTAAGTAGCAGATAGAGACTTCCCATGAGTAGATTGAAGCTCCTCATAGATCTTAGAGGTTTTGATAAGCTCTCCCTTGACATTATTGCATTCAAGGAGAAGTACCTCAAAATACTTTTTAAGTTTATCATGAGCAGCTTCAATCTCTCCTTTTGAAGATCTTAAGTCTCTACATGCTTGGTGACTCTTCTCAAGTTCATGTTCAAGTTGTTCACTTTTAGCTTGTTCATGCTTAAGTGAATCATTACAATTTTCAAAGTAAGCAAGAACATCTTGGAATATTTGAAGATCGTTATTTTTAGCTTTATGAAGAATTTTACTGATCACATAGATATTTTCAGTCAAGTCATCATCATCATCCTCATCGCAAATATCATCGTTATTGCACAGGGAAGATGATACCTCATTATTACCTCTTGCCATGAGGCACATTTGAACTGGAGGAGTTGATGATGATTCTTTTGGTGAATCAGATTCTTCATTTGTCAAAAGTACTTCATATTTCTTGATTTCTCCTAAATGATTAGTCATAGATCAACTAGGGAGAAACAAGATATTTTGATCAAGAGGACACGGGAAATGAAAGGATCGATATGGTTGACTCGAGGGGGGGTGAATAAGCAACGACCACTTTTTAATTAATCTTAGCAAGTTAGGGTAAAAAAAATACGGGTTCACAAATATGACAACAATGGGGTGAACCGTAATGAAGCTAGCAACGATAGCTACTAAGACAAGTAAGGGAAAGACAACAACATAAGCATACACAAAGTAAAGGTTAGAGATAACCACAAGTGGAACCAATGAAGACGAGGATGTGTTACTGAAGTTCCTTCCCTTTGACAGGAAGTACGTCTCCGTTGGAGCGGTGCGGAGGCACAATGCTCCCCAATAAGCCACTAAGTCCACCGTATTCTCCTCACGCCCTCGCACGATGCAAGGTACCGTGATTCCACTATAGGTGCCCTTGAAGGCGGCGACCGAACCTTTACAAACAAGGTTGGGGCAAAGTCCACACAAAGCTTGGAGGCTCCCAACAAGACCACGAAGCTTCACCACAATGGAATGTGGCTTCGAGGTGACCTCAACCGTCTAGGATGCTCAAACACCCAAGAGTAACAAGATCCGCAAGGGATTGGTGGGGGAATCAACTTTTCTCTTGGTGGAAGTGTGGATCTAGGCCTTCTCAACCAATCCTAAAGAATCAACAAGTTTGATTGGCTAGGGAGAGATATCGGGCACTTTTGAGCTTAGGGAGCAACAATGGAGCTTGGGAGGGTAAGAGATAGGGTTCCACAGCTAGAATAACCCTTTATATAGTGGGGGGGATCCAACCGTTTTCCCACTCACAGCCCGTGCCTAGCGGTACTACCGCTGCATGCAGCGGTACTACCGCTAGCACTCCAGCGGTACTACCGCTGGCTGCAGTGGTACTACCGTTGGCACTCCAGCGGTACTACCGCTAGCTGCAGCGGTACTACCGCTAGGCCCCTGGTAGTGCATAAGCACTACCACCGCCAAGAAAGTCTTCGCAAAAAGGCCCGTCCACGTACAACCGCTAGGCCGGCGGTACTAAGCTCCTCGAGCGGTACTACCGCTGACCAGGGGCGGTACTACCGCTCGCTGAAGCGGTACTACCGCTAGCACTCCAGCGGTACTACCGCTAGGGCCAGCGGTACTACCGCTGGGGGACCCTTTGCAAAGATGAAGGAAACACTATGGCGGGAGCCACTCCAAAGTTGCCAGCAAGGGGGAAAATATGTGAAGTGTGCGCGTGCAAGATTGATTCCACCCAAACCTTTCCACTACGGTTCCCCTCTTAATAGTACGGCTTTCCTATGACTCAAATAAAGAGAATCGTAGAGAACACCGTGCTTCTGTTCCACGAAAGAGGGGGCGAGTCGTCTTGTGCCGTTGACGTGTGTTATCTGAAATCTAATACACACGGTTAGTCCTTTGCGGTACTGTCATCAATCACCAAAATTACTTAGGCATAAACTATGCCCCAACAATCTCCCCCATAGTCCATCTTGTTCTTGTTCACCTTCTGAGTCCCGTCACCCTCTTTGACAAAGATGTCCATGAGGGTAGGAGATCGTTTGTTCCTGTTTCTCCTTTTACCCTTTGACTTGGAGGTAAGTCCAAGTCCCTCCTTCCCTACAACACCTTTTTGAGTGCTCAAGAGATCGTTCAGGCTCTTCTCACCTTGTATGCATGCCACAAGGCCCTTCTCAAGTTTCTCCTTTAACTTGGCATTTTCCTCCACAAGATGTACATGCTCACAACAAGGATTAGTTGCACAAGCATTATCAATTAACACAAAGGGAGGACAAGTAGAGATCTCCTTGGTAAGCTTTGCTTGGAGTTGATCATGAGACTCTTTCAGAGAGAAATGAACACCTTTCAAGACCTTATGGGCCTTGTCAAGTGTGTCAAACTCCACTTTGAGTTTGTCATGGCCAACACCAAGAGCATACTTTTCAGACTTAAGCATACGAGTAAGAATGACATCATGATCAAGTTTCTTTTGCATTTTAGCGCAGTCATCGTTATATGACTCCTCAAGAGCCAAACGAAGAGTGTGCTCCTTTTCTAGAGCAATAGATAATTCAGCAATTTCATCGGCATAGTGACGACTATGTCCCTGAAGCTCAGAGATGGTCTCCTCATGAGACTCAATGAGGTCAGTGGCCTCACCTAGTTGTTCCAAGAGAGCAACAAAGTGCTTCTTGGATTCTCCCTTAATAGTGCACAGAAACTTGTCAAGATCATGCTCATTAAGTTCCCCAACATCACTATCATCAACACAATTTAACAATGAAGGAGCAGTAGCGATGTTGGTCTTAATGATGGGAGTTACCTGATTGATACCTTTTGCCATGAGGCACTTGGTGATGTGGTTCTCGTTGGGGGTGTTGAAGAGAGACACCTTCTGGGGAGAGGTAGTGGCAATAGCAATAGTTGCCGTTGCCATTGCATCATCATCATCATCATCATCGGAAGGGTACTCTTCAAGGGCCACCATCCCTTTTGGGTGGGGTTTCTTCACAAAGTTGTTCTTGATTGGAAATGATTTGGTTTTGTCTTTGCGAATGAGCTTGCCCCCGTTGTCTTCCCTTTTCTCATAGGGACATTCGGCCACGAAGTGGCTCACGTTACCACAGTTATAACATGTCCTCACTCGTTGCTTGGGTTTGAAACCACTCGAGTTGTTCTTGGTGAAGGTGGGTCTTGAGTTCCTCTTGTTGCCCCAGAATTGCCTTGACGCAAGAGCCATGTGCTCATGATAGGCATACTTTATGTCTTCAGGGCAGCTCTCCTCTTCCTCATCCTCTTCTTCTTCTTCAAACATTGCTTTTGCTTTTAGTGCAAGGTTGGGTGAAGTTGTCTTTGAGAGAACACGAGCAAGTGCATTGTCGGCTCTTTCGTTCATGATTGACATTGCAATGAATTCATCCAACACCTCACTAGAAGACAAGGAGTGGAAGTCTGGCCGCTGACGAATGACAGATGACATGGCTTTGTTGAAAGGCATGATGGCTTTGAGAAACTTGCGCTTGACCCATGTATCATCCACATCCTTGCTCCCATGATCCTTGAGTGCCACAGCAATAGCAGTCACCCTCCGATAGATATCACGAGGGTCCTCGTCTTCCTTCATCACAAACTCATCGGCCTTATCAAGGATCACTTCATAGTTGGATCGTTGAATGCTTGAGCTTCCCTTGTACAGCACCATAATATGCTCCCAACAATCTTTGGCCAAAGTGAAGGGACGCAAGTGAGGAAGATCTTCAGGTGGCACTGCAGACTGGAGAATAAACAAGGCGGAGTGATTGTATTGATTGTATGCATCTTCTCTTGGAGTGAGGTTGCTTGGATCATGGGGATAATATCCTTGCTCGATGATTCTCCACAAGTTGGTTGAGCTGTGATTCAAATGAGACTTAATAGAAAATACCCAGTTAGCAAAGTCACCTTTCACAAGCTTCGGAGGACGACCAACAGGATTAAGACGCGGTGCGGGAACGGATCCTCCATAGACCATGGGGGGTGGAACTGAGGCATATGTTCCAGTCCCATCCTTTTCGTGAGATGAGGAAGGTCGCATACCTTTAGCCGATTCCTTAGAGGAATTGGCCTCCGAATCCGTGTTGGTGGGTTTAACCACTAACTCCGGTTCGGGTGGACTTTTAAATCCCTCAATTAACTCTTTAAGCATAGTCTTGACTTCGTTCATCAAGGACGTCTTGAGGGCGGCCATAACCGTATTCAAGTCGTCCCTTGTAACCGAAGTCAAGTCCATGGCCTCGGGTTGCCCATGGTTAATCCCTCTTCGCCTTCCATACTCTTCGGGTGGTGAAACCCTTAATAAAGAGACGTGGCTCTGATACCAATTGAAAGGATCGATATGGTTGACTAGAGGGGGGGTGAATAGGCAACGACCACTTTTTAATTAATCTTAGCAAGTTAGGGTAAACAACATATGGGTTCACAAATATGACAACAATGGGGTGAACCGTAATGAAGCTAGCAACGATAGCTACTAAGACAAGTAAGGGAAAGACAACAACATAAGCATACACAAAGTAAAGGTTAGAGATAACCACAAGTGGAACCAATGAAGACGAGGATGTGTTACCGAAGTTCCTTCCCTTTGACAGGAAGTACGTCTCCGTTGGAGCGGTGTGGAGGCACAATGCTCCCCAATAAGCCACTAAGGCCACCGTATTCTGCTCACGCCCTCACACGATGCAAGGTACCGTGATTCCACTATAGGTGCCCTTGAAGGCGGCGACCGAACCTTTACAAACAAGGTTGGGGCAAACTCCACACAAAGCTTGGAGGCTCCCAACAAGACCACGAAGCTTCACCACAATGGAATGTGGCTTCGAGGTGACCTCAACCGTCTAGGATGCTCAAACACGCAAGATTAACAAGATCCGCAAGGGATTGGTGGGGGAATCAACTTTTCTCTTGGTGGAAGTGTGGATCTAGGCCTTCTCAACCAATCCCTAAAGAATCAACAAGTTTGATTGGCTAGGGAGAGAGATCGGGCACTTTTGAGCTTAGGGAGCAACAATGGAGCTTGGGAGGGTAATAGATAGGGTTCCACAGCTAGAAGAACCCTTTATATAGTGGGGGGAAATCCAACCGTTTTCCCACTCACAGCCCGTGCCTAGCGGTACTACCACTGGATGCAGCGGTACTACCGCTAGCACTCCAGCGGTACTACCGATGGCTGCAGCGGTACTACCGCTGGGCCCCTGGTAGTGCATAAGCACTACCACCGCCAAGAAAGTCTTCGCAAAAAGGTCCGTCCACGTACAACCGCTAGGCAGGCGGTACTAAGCTCCTGGAGCGGTACTACCGCCAGCTAGCGGTACTACCGCTGGCTGCAGCGGTACTACCGCTAGGACTCGAGCGGTACTACCGCTAGGGCTAGCGGTACTACCGCTAGGGCCAGTGGTACAACCGCTGGGGAACCCTTTGCAAAGATGAAGGAAACACTACGGTGGGAGCCACTCCAAAGTTGCCGGCAGGGGGAAAATATGTGAAGTGTGCGCGTGCAAGATTGATTCCACCCAAACCTTTCCACTACGGTTCCCCTCTTAATAGTATGGCTTTCCTATGACTCAAATAAAGAGAATCGTAGAGAACACCATGCTTCTGTTCCACGAAAGAAGGGGCGAGTCATCTTGTGCCGTTGACGTGTGTTATCTGAAATCTTAATACACACGGTTAGTCCTTTGCGATACTGTCATCAATCACCAAAATTACTTAGGCATAAACTATGCCCCAACAATCTCCCCCTTTTTGGTGGATTGATGACAATACCGGATTTGCACAGAGAATAATGTGAGAACAAAAAGATAGAGATATATGAAAATAAAGAGCATATGACTCAGAGCATATGATGGAAATAATCTCACATAAGTTCCTGTCTCACGAAAGATAGCAAAATAGAAGCAAACCAAGTTCGAAGCAAAACACGTAAGATAAGCAAAGCTAAACAAAGTTCAACTCTCAAAGCAAATGCAGCTCCTAGACTCTCTCCCCCTTTGGAACAAGACACCAAAAAGGGGCACACCTAACGCCAAAGGTGGTTACTCCTCATCCTCAGCATCGCCAGACTCGTCCGTACCCTCCGGATCATCCTGCTCCTCTTCATTGTCCTCTTCCTCTTGAGTGCCAGACCACTGGTAACCTTGAGCCCGCATCCAAGCAGCCTCTGGAGTGATGTCGTCCTCTGATCCGCTGGAGATGTCCACATCAAGTGTCCTCAGGACACGCTTGTGCCTCTGGCGGTTCTCCTTCTGAGCCACGTGCGTCTGATACTGGCCCTTAGCCTACATACAGAAGAGAGTCTTCATCTTATCCTGCAGCTTCATGGCCCAAGATGGCATGGCAGAAGCGCGGGACTGAGAGGCGGTCCCTCTGTCAGCAGCAGTCTCTGTGTCAGTGTCCATGTGCTGAGATGAAGTTGATGGGTTGGCCCATTTGTCCTTCACGCGAAGCTTGACAGGATCTTGCAAAATGTAGTCAGCCTGAATGTATAACTCCTCCTGCGGATAGGTGTCTTGCCACTTCTTACGGATATAAGCAAACAAGTAGGGCCTGTATATGGGAACCTTGCGCATCATGATGCAGTTCCAGAGCTCAGTGAACATCACATCAGAAATATCAAGAGGGGCAGACTCCTTAGTCATAGCCTCCTCACAGAGCAGTAGCATCTCAGCCAGAGAGCCATGTACCTCGTCGAACTTGCCAATGCGAGGAAAGAAGGTGTTGCGGAAGATCCGATACATGATGTCCAGATGCTTGGGGAGCACACCCTTCTTCACATAGAGTAGCTGCAATCTGTCCTTGGCGGAGGCCCTATCAGTGGGAGCTGCAGCATGAGGACGCGACCCAAGTGGAGTGTCAGCTCCCTGGAAATCAACCTTGAGGAATGCCATGAATTCACGCCAGAAACCGGTCATCTTCTGAGTCCCAGTAATCTACACCATGGAGCGCTCGTCATCAGGAGAGAAGTGAACCGTGACATAGAACTGGGCAACAACATTGGGGTCAAAGTCTGTCTGGAAAGAGATGATCTCCTTGATGCCCAGTTTGTCAATCAGAGAGAGAGCATCACCAAAGTAGTCCATGTTCCAATGAAGGTGAGCCAGGTCAATCCACTGAACGGGGACAAAGTTCTTCTTGAAATGGTTGATGATATCATGGTAGATCCTGCAGTGATCCCTTGTCCACACATGCTCGACATTCTTGATCACAGCCCGCTCTTGGAGATAGTGGTTTTAGGTGCGGAATCGCAGAAAATCCTTAGGGGGCATGGTGCGAACGTTGAGCCCCTTTTCCTTGTGAGCGGTCTTCTTGAAGGCCTGCTTTTTGGGTTGCAGACCTGAAGTGGCAGAGCCCTCTGGAGCCTCTGGGTTGCGATAATGCTTTGACTGCGTGTCCCGTGGGGGTTCGAGCGGCGAGCACCACCTGTGACACAAAACACACACCGAAAAATAGCGACAAAAGGAGTCAAGGCAATGAACAAGAGAAGGCAGAAAAGTAAACACACATTGCCAAGCACATGAAAAGAATACACAGAGAATCCTCCTGGCGGTAGTACTGCTACCCCTGGCGGTAGTACCGCCGGGGTCCTGGCGGTAGTACCGCTACCCCTGGCGGTAGTACCGCTGGGGTTTGATTTTTCAGATCTAAAATATGAATAGAACCCATAGAGATGGCTACATGGATTTCACGAGGGCCATGGGCTGTGTATGAACACTAAGAACTCCACCATAGCCCTAATCACATGAGGATCACAAGTACCATCTAAATAAGCACATGCCTAGTCAAGAGAGAGCAAGTTTTAGATCTAATCCAAACATATACCAAGTGCTTGATCTAAAACATGTAAATCCTAGGGCATGGCAAAATAAAAGCACAGATTCATAGGACCTACACTCCCCTTGAACATCTCCTTCATGTCATCCAAGAACAAGGCACAATATCAAAGACATGGATCCAAACCACCAATGCTCCTAACCCTAGAACAAGAACAACAGTCAAGAGAAGAAGGAGAGGAGCTTTACCGGGATCCACGGCACTTGGAGGAGGAAGGAGAAGTGGAGCAAACCCTCCAACTCAACGGAGAGAAGGGGCTCCACGAATAGAGATCGAAATCAGGGGAGTTCGAGGTTGGGGAGGGAGGATCCGCGAGGAAGAAAAAGAGGCAGAAAAAATGGGCTCCCCCTCCTTTATATAGCCCAAGGGGTACGGGCCAGCGGTAGTACCGCTGTGGTCCTCGCGGTAGTACCGCTACCTGGCGGTAGTAACGCTGGCTGCAGCGCTAGTACCAGTGGGGTCCTGGCGGTAGTACCGCTCCCCCTGAGACAGCCCTAAAAATGTCCTAGTTAGGTCGTGGTAGATTGGGATCCTGGCGGTAGTACCGCTATCCCTAGCGGTAGTACCGCTGGGGTCCTGGCGGTAGTACCGCTACCCCTGGCGGTAGTACCGCTGGGGTCCTGGCGGTAGTACCACTACCCCTGGCGGTAGTACCGCTGCAAATGTCACCACGGGGCCTAGGATAAGAGAAGAACGTGGGAAAATGACAAGTAAGTGAAAAAACAGATAGCACCAGCAAGATATACTGACTTGTCATTTTATATCCTTCCTTCTATATGAGAGAAAGGTGGGGGGCCGAGGCCACCTATGTTTGAGATAAAGGTATGCCACCGCGAAGAATTATCCTTGGGTTCATGACCAATGCTCGTCTTTGAAGCACAAGTGCCATTTGACAATGGCTAAAGTGAAAGACTATATCGATTTATGCATAATGGGGGGAGGAAAAGTTCATTGAGAGAACAACACTCCCCCTATGTCCATGCCTACATCTAGAGCACGATAGAATGCATAGTGAGGTGCAACGTGCCTAGCTTCAATCCACATTACTTGAATCAATGATATTTAGCTCATGCCTTAACTCCCGGAACCTTGCTTCATCTAGGGGCTTAGTGGAAATATCTGCAAGTTGCTCTTCAGTGTGGATGAAGTGAACCTCAATATCACCTAGCTTGATATGTTCACGGATGAAGTGATGGCGAATATCAATATGCTTGGTTTTGCTATGTTGCACTAGGTTGAGGGAAATCTTGATAGCAATTTGGTTGTCACATAGAAGAGGCACTTTGTCACAAGTGACACCGTAATCCTTTAAAGTTTGCCTCATCCATAGCAATTGTGCACAACAACTTGCAGCTGCCACATTCTCAGCTTCGGTGGATGATAGAGAGACGCAATTCTGCTTCTTTGAAGACCAACTTACCAGTGAGCGACCTAGGAATTGGCATCCTCCAGAAGTTGACTTCCTCTCCACACAATCTCCTGCCCAATCTGAGTCAGAATAGCCAACTAGATTGAAGTTTGCTCCTTTGGGATACCAAAGGCCAAAGTTTGGGGTATGAGCCAAATATCGAAAGATTCGCTTAACAGCCATATAATGACCTTCTTTTGGTGCGGACTGAAACCGTGCACATATCCCTACACTCAACATAATATCCGGTCTAGATGCACAAAGGTAAAGGAGGGATCCAATCATGGAGCGATATACCTTTTGATCCACTTCTTTACCATTGGGATCACTGTCAAGCTTGCATCTTGTTGGCATGGGGAACTTGACCGGTTTGACATCTTCAAGCTCGAACCATTTGAGCATGTCTTGAGTGTACTTGGCTTGTTTGATGAAGGTCCCTTCTAGGCCTTGTTTAATATCGAACCCGAGGAAGAACTTCAACTCTCCCATCATGGACATCTCATATTTCTCAATCATTAGTGCAGCAAATTCTTCATTGAAGGAAATGTTAGGAGAGCCAAAGATAATATCATCCACATACAGTTGGCATATGAACAAATCCCCTTTAACCCTCTTAGTAAAAATAGTGGGATCTATCTTCCCAATTTCAAACCCACGATCTTGTAACAACTCAGTAAGATACTCATACCACGCATGTGGGGCTTGTTTAAGGCCATAGAGTGCCTTATTATGTTTGTACACATGATTGGGGAGCTTGGGATGTTCGAATCCCGCGGGTTGTTTGACATAGACCAACTCATTTAATGGACAATTAAGAAAGGCACTTTTCACATCCATTTGCTGTAATTTGAAGTTATGATGAGAAGAAAATGCAAGCAACATGCGAATAGATTCTAGACGAGCAACAGGGGCAAAGGTTTCACCGTAGTCGATACCCTCGACTTGGGAGTAGCCTTGAGCCACCAATCTTGCCTTGTTTCGAATCACAATACCATTGGCATCTTGCTTGTTCTTGAATATCCATTTGGTCCCGATGACATTATGTTCCTCCGTTGGCCTTGGCACTAAATCCCACACTTGGCTGCGCTCGAAGTTGTTAAGTTCTTCATGCATGGCCATAAGCCAATCGTCATCATCGAGCGCTTCCTGTACCTGTTGAGGTTCACAATACGAAACTAACGCGTGATGCTCACAATAATTCCAAATCTGTTGACGGGTGGATACTCCCCTTTTTAAACTGCCAAGTACATTCTTCATAAGATGTGACTTGACTCTCAGCTTGTTCGCAATCTTGGCTACTCGACGCTCCAAGAGTTCTTCATTGGATAGCGGGGGAGCATCAACTTGTTTACTTTGCTTGCCCTTGCGTCTTGAGCCTCCCTTGGCACCGACTATTGGTGCTGCAGAAGGGAATTTTGAGACAGTATCCTGATCATCTTGACTTTCGACTTGAGCAGGTTCACTAGTTTGATCTTGTATTTGTGGTTGCTCTTGATCTTGATCTTGTGCTTCTACTTGGTCTGGATCTCGTGGTTGCACTTGATCTTGATCATGAGCCGGTTCGGAGTCTTGGGTGAGTGCTTGAATATCATGAAACACATCATCGTTGTTGGGCAATTTATCTTGACCTTGAGCTTGTTCATTTTGTTGAGAGTCTTCTCTTTATTCATCGGAAGCGTGTGGGGCTTGTGGAGGTGATGGCTCCACTTGAGTAGAGCATTGTCCTTCTCCTTCGGCCACAAGGGGTTCCTCAATGGGGAGTATTTGACCAATCCCCATTCTTCTTATGTCTTGGGGAGGAATTTCATCACCTATATCACAAAGACCACTTTGCTCCACTTGGGAGCCATTATTTTCATCAAACTCCACGTTACACGTCTCCTCAATGAGTCCAGTGGACTTGTTGAGGACACGGTAAGCATGAGAGTTTGTAGCATAACCAACAAAGATGCCCTCATGAGCTCTAGAATCAAATTTAGCTAAACGTGCACCTTTCTTGAGAATGAACACTTACAACGAATACCCGGAAGTACTTGAGATTGGGTTTGTTTCCAGTTAGAATCTCATAAGGAGTCTTGTTCAAGCCTTTGCGGATATAGAGCCGATTGGACGCATGCCATGTTGTGTTGATGGCCTCTGCCCAAAAGTTATATGGAGATTTGAATTCCGCCATCATTGTTCTTGCAGCGTCTATCAAGGTCTGGTTCTTCCTTTCTGCCACGCCGTTTTGCTGAGGGGTATATGGTGCTGAATATTGATGTTTTATTCCCTCATCACCTAGAAACTCATCCAAGGTGTAGTTCTTGAACTCGGTGCCATTGTCACTTCTAATCATCAAGATCTTTGCTTCATGTTGACGTTGAGCTTCATTAGCAAAGTTGATGACAGTTTGTTGAGTTTCACTCTTCCTTTTGAAGAAATATACCCAGGTGTATCTTGAGTAGTCGTCAACAATCACCAAGCAGTACTTTCTGCCTCCAAGACTATCAAATGATGGAGGGCCAAACAGATCCATATGGAGGAGCTCCAATGGCCTCTCAGTGTAGATGAGAGTCGTTGGACGATGAGCAGTTTCATGAATCTTTCCTTCAATGCAGGCACTGCAAACACGATCTTTAGCAAAACTCACATTTGTTAGTCCACGGATATGGTCCCCTGTTAGAAGACTTTACAAAGATCTCATATTGACATAAGCTAAATGGCGATGCCAAAGCCAGCCCACATCAACTTTAGCCATTAAACACGTCGCGGTCTTAGTGCGTCGCTTCGAGAAGTTCACCACATAAAGACCATTTTCGACATATCCAACATAGGCTACTTTAAGAGTCTTGCTCCACAGGAGGACCACAGTATCAAGATTAAAGAATGTGGAAAAACCCATAATTGCAAGTTGACGAACCGAAAGTAAATTGTAGGCAAGTGACTCAACAAGCATGACCTTCTCAATAGATAAATCTTGAGAGACGACCACCTTACCAAATCCCAATACCTTTGACGAGGATGCATCGGCGAATTGGACATGGGTGGGCATAGATGGAGAAGGATGCACATCCACCACTAAGTCCTTGCTTCCGTTCATATGATTTGTTGCTCCACTATCAAGCAACCATGACACCCCACCGGAAGCAAACTCCTGCAATAGATCAAGGCTTGGCTTTAGGTACCCATTTTTTAATGGGTCCTTTCATGTTAGAGGCAAGGGTCTTAGGAACCCAGATAGCCCATTCAATGTACTCATCGTAGGAACCAACAAATCTGGCATAAACATGCCCATCACTAGCACGACATAAGACATAAGAAGAATTGAGTTTGTCGCTGTGTTAGTAGGAATGGTGTTGCCCTTCTTGTGGTTTCCATAGTCCATCTTGTTCCTGTTCACCTTCTGAGTCCCCTCACCCTCTTTGACAAAGATGTCCATGAGGGTAGGAGATCGTTTGTTCCTGTTTCTCCTTTTACCTTTTGACTTGGAGGTAAGTCCAAGTCCCTCCTTCCCTACAACACCTTTTTGAGTGCTCAAGAGATCGTTCAGGCTCTTCTCACCTTGTATGCATGCCACAAGGCCCTTCTCAAGTTTCTCCTTTAACTTGGCATTTTCCTCCACAAGATGTACATGCTCACAACAGGGATTAGTTGCACAAGCATTATCAATTAACAGAAAGGGAGGACAAGTAGAGATCTCCTTGGTAAGCTTTGCTTGGAGTTGATCATGAGACTCTTTCAGAGAGAAATGAACACCTTTCAAGATCTTATGGGCCTTGTCAAGTGTGTCAAACTCCACTTTGAGTCTGTCATGGCCAACCCCAAGAGCATACTTTTCAGACTTAAGCATACGAGTAAGAATGACATCATGATCAAGTTTCTTTTGCATTTTAGCGCAGTCATCGTTATATGACTCCTCAAGAGCCAAACAAAGAGTGTGCTCCTTTTCTAGAGCAATAGATAATTCAGCAATTTCATCGGCATAGTGACGACTATGTCCCTGAAGCTCAGAGATGGTCTACTCATGAGACTCAATGAGGTCAGTGGCCTCACCTAGTTGTTCCAAGAGAGCAACAAAGTGCTTCTTGGATTCTCCCTTAATAGTGCACAGAAACTTGTCAAGATCATGCTCATTAAGTTCCCCAACATCACTATCATCAACACAATTTAACAATGAAGGAGCAGTAGCGATGTTGGTCTTATTGATGGGAGTTACCTGATTGATACCTTTTGCCATGAGGCACTTGGTGATGTGGTTCTCGTTGGGGGCGTTGAAGAGAGACACCTTCTGGGGAGAGGTAGTGGCAATAGCAACAGTTGTCGTTGCCATTGCATCATCATCATCATCATCATCATCATCGGAAGGGTACTCTTCAAGGGCCACCATCCCTTTTGGGTGGGGTTTCTTCACAAAGTTGTTCTTGATTGGAAATGATTTGGTTTTGTCTTTGCGAATGAGCTTGCCCCCGTTGTCTTCCCTTTTCTCATAGGGGCATTCGGCCACGAAGTGGCTCACGTTACCACAGTTATAACATGTCCTCACTCGTTGCTTGGGTTTGAAACTACTCGAGTTGTTCTTGGTGAAGGTGGGTCTTGAGTTCCTCTTGTTGCCCCAGAATTGCCTTGACGCAAGAGCCATGTGCTCATGATAGGCATACTTTGTGTCTTCAGGGCAGCTCTCCTCTTCCTCATCCTCTTCTTCTTCTTCAAACATTTCTTTTGCTTTTAGTGCAAGGCTGGGTGAAGTTGTCTTTGAGCGAACACGAGCAAGTGCATTGTCGTCTGTTTTGTTCATGATTGACATTGCAATGAATTCATCCAACACCTCACTAGAAGACAAGGAGTGGAAGTGTGGCCGCTGACGAATGACAGATGACATGGCTTTGTTGAAAGGCATGATGGCTTTGAGAAACTTGCGCTTGACCCATGTATCATCCACATCCTTGCTCCCATGATCCTTGAGTGCCATAGCAATAGCAGTCACCCTCCGATAGAGATCACAAGGGTCCTCGTCTTCCTTCATCACAAACTCATCGGCCTTATCAAGGATCACTTCATAGTTGGATCGTTGAATGCTTGAGCTTCCCTTGTACAACACCATAATATGCTCCCAACAATCTTTGGCCAAAGTGAAGGGACGCAAGTGAGGAAGATCTTCAGGTGGCACTGCAGACTGGAGAATAAACAAGGCGGAGTGATTGTATTGATTGTATGCATCTTCTCTTGGAGTGAGGTTGCTTGGATCATGGGGATAATATCCTTGCTCGATGATTCTCCACAAGTTGGTTGAGCTGTGATTCAAATTAGACTTAATAGAAAATACCCAGTTAGCAAAGTCACCTTTCACAAGCTTAGGAGGACGACCAACAGGATTAAGACGCGGTGCGGGAACAGATCCTCCATAGACCATGGGGGTGGAACTGAGGCATATGTTCCAGTCCCATCCTTTTCGTGAGATGAGGAAGGTCGCATACCTTTAGCCGCTTCCTTAGAGGAATTGGCCTCCGAATCGGTGTTGGTGGGTTTAACCACTAACGCCAGTTCGGGTGGACTTTTAAATCCCTCAATTAACTCTTTAAGCATAGTCTTGACTTCGTTCGTCAAGGACGTCTTGAGGGCGGCCATAGCCGTATTCAAGTCGTCCCTTGTGACCGAAGTCAAGTCCATGGCCTCGGGTTGCCCATGGTTAATCCCTCTTTGCCTTCCATACTCTTCGGGTGGTGAAACCCTTAATAAAGAGACGTGGCTCTGATACCAATTGAAAGGATCGATATGGTTGACTAGAGGGGGGTGAATAGGCAACGACCACTTTTTAATTAATCTTAGCAAGTTAGGGTAAACAACATACGGGTTCACAAATATGACAACAATGGTGTGAACCGTAATGAAGCTATCAACAATAGCTACTAAGACAAGTAAGGGAAAGACAACAACATGAGCATACACAAAGTAAAGGTTAGAGATAACCACAAGTGGAACCAATGAAGACGAGGATGTGTTACCGAAGTTCCTTCCCTTTGACAGGAAGTACGTCTCCGTTGGAGCGGTGTGGAGGCACAATGCTCCCCAATAAGCCACTAAGGCCACCATATTCTGCTCACGCCCTCGCACGATGCAAGGTACCGTGATTCCACTATAGGTGCCCTTGAAGGCGGCGACCGAACCTTTACAAACAAGGTTGGGGCAAACTCCACACAAAGCTTGGAGGCTCCCAACAAGACCACGAAGCTTCACCACAATGGAATGTGGCTTCGAGGTGACCTCAACCGTCTAGGATGCTCAAACACCCAAGAGTAACAAGATCCGCAAGGGATTGGTGAGGGAATCAACTTTTCTCTTGGTGGAAGTGTGGATCTAGGCCTTCTCAACCAATCCCTAAAGAATCAACAAGTTTGATTGGCTAGGGCGAGAGATCGGGCACTTTTGAGCTTAGGGAGCAACAATGGAGCTTGGGAGGGTAATAGATAGGGTTCCACAGCTAGAAGAACCCTTTATATAGTGGGGGGAAATCCAACCGTTTTCCCACTCACAGCCCGTGCCTAGCGGTACTACCACTGGATGCAGCGGTACTACCGCTAGCACTCCAGCGGTACTACCGATGGCTGCAGCGGTACTACCGCTGGGCCCCTGGTAGTGCATAAGCACTACCACCGCCAAGAAAGTCTTCGCAAAAAGGTCCGTCCACGTACAACCGCTAGGCAGGCGGTACTAAGCTCCTGGAGCGGTACTACCGCTGACGAGGGGCGGTACTACCACCAGCTAGCGGTACTACCGCTGGCTGCAGTGGTACTACTGCTAGCACTCCAGCGGTATTACCGCTAGGGCTAGCGGTACTACCGCTAGGGCCAGCGGTACTACCGCTAGGGGACCCTTTGCAAAGATGAAGGAAACACCACGGCGGGAGCCACTCCAAAGTTGCCGGCAAGGGGGAAAATATGTGAAGTGTGCGCGTGCAAGATTGATTCCACCCAAACCTTTCCACTACGGTTCCCCTCTTAATAGTACGGCTTTGCTATGACTCAAATAAAGAGAATCGTAGAGAACACCGTGCTTCTGTTCCATGAAAGAGGGGGCAAGTCGTCTTGTGCCATTGACGTGTGTTATCTGAAATCTTAATACACACGGTTAGTCCTTTGCGGTACTGTCATCAATCACCAAAATTACTTAGGCATAAACTATGCCCCAACAGGAAACCAGGCATATCACCACAGACATTTGTCGAGGGATCTTTAGGTGAAATGCATGACCTATCAGCACAATAATTTACACTATGTCTGGTGCTAGATATGCTCGTGTCCATAGAGGCTATGACATTTTCATCAACATATATTTCTTCACTCACCATGTCATTACCTTGTGAGATTGAAGATGCTGAGGTGTGTAAGCAATCGGATATGGAAGTAGTGATGGACTCTTTATGATAGAAAAGAGTGAAGAGCTCATGCACCAACTCCTTCATCATAATATCGTCTTCATCAAGATTGGACCCACCATATATATCTTCAAGTTTAGTCCAAACTTCATGAGCTGACTTGCAAGTCGAGATAGACTTAAACACTTCAGGACTTATGGTTCGATGAATGGAAAGAAAAGCCTCACAATCAAGATACATTTCATTAGTAGATGAAGATGCATCATCCTTTTTGTCGGCAATCCCTACAAGAACAATTCGTAAAGTATTTGGGCCCATGGCCCGAAAGTGATGAAGCAAACGAATTCTCCGTAGGGTATAATTTGTGCCATCAAAGTCAAAGGTGTCATTGTGCACTAATCCAATAGTCGACATCGATACTCTCTAGGTCGTGAAACCTAATTAAAGAGAGACCTTGCTCTCATACCAATTGAAAAGACCTCGATGACGCCTAGAGGGGGGGTGAATAGGCTATTTAAAAACTTCTTTGGATTTGGCTTAAACCTAAAGCGGAAATAAACTAAGAGGATACTTGTCAAGCACAAATCCTAAATGCACTAGGCACTGCAACGTGTATCAACAACACGATCTACCAAGATGGACACAATACAGTTACTAACAAGCCCAAGTAAGTTGCACAAACTTGTAGAAGAATAGGCTATATCACACGACAAGTAGGTGAACGACACAACATACTAGATCACACTATAGCACACGATATATAAAAAGCTACAAGTGTGAACGTGTGGATATACAGGGTATGCTTGAATGATTAATCTTGTACAAGAAATAGCCAACACAATATAATGAGCACAAACAATATGCAATGTATGTATGCTCAAGTAACACAAGTAAACCACAAGTAAGGAGTTAGGGTTAAGGATAACCAAGGTCACTGAGACGAAGATGTATCCCGATGTTCACTTCCTTGGAGGGAAGCTAGTCACCGTTAGAGAGGTGGATGTTACCACGAAGGCACACGAACGCCACGAAGGCTCACCCTATTCTCCCTTTGAGATAACACCACGAAGGTGTTTCTCAACCACTAGTGGTAAGCCTTTGAGGTGGCTTCCAAACCCTCACAAACTTTTCCGGGGGGTAATCACACGGATTGATTCCTCTCCGAAGAACTCCTACCGCCTAGGAGTCTCCAACCTCCAAGAGTAACAAGATCACAGGGAATGCTCAAAACTTGCTCAAAATCTCAAATAGCTTGGGTTGAGAGAAGGAGAGGGAGACGATCTATCTTTTGATTGGAACAACTCTCAAAGGGGCTCACAAATGCTCTTGGGATCTAAGATTTGGTGTGAGCAAATGTGTGTGGGGTAGAAATGTGTTCTTATGAGGATAAGGCTGTGTTGGACACCCTCTCACAAAGTGGGAGGGGGGTATTTATAGTGGGGAGAGAAAAACAACCGCTGGGGACACTTTAAGTCACACAGGGGTCGGACATCCGGCAGTTCACGGATGTCCAGGCATCCACAAGGGGTATATCTGGAACCACTGTGGAGTTGAACAGGGACCAGACGTCCGGAGAAGGCCGGAAGTCCGAGTTATTCGACTCAAACTTCTCTGGTGCAAGATTCCGGATTTCCGAAAGGGGACGGACGTCCGGAGGGAGCCGGAAGTCCGAGATATATGGCTCAAGTTTCTCTGGTGCAAAGCTCCGGATTTCCGAAGCTGGTCGGACGTCCGGCCCTCGGACGTGCGGAGGGAGCCGGAAGTCCGAGTTATATGGCTCAAGTTTCTCTGGTGCATAGTTCCGGATTTCTGAAGCTGGTCGGACGTCCGGAGGAGGCCGGATGTCCGAGGCACTGGTCCTATTTTCTGATAACAGAGGAGCAGTGGAGATGTGGTAAGAGCAGAACAGTGGATATCAAGTTTGAGGAAGTTCATCTCAAAACCTGTGATCCCCTCTTAATAGTGTGGGATCCCTAAAGACTCAAGAATCATAAAAGGGGTATCGATGATCCATACTTGAGTGTATACTTTTATTCGCTGATCATCACTACGCACCACTGACGTCAAAGGAACTGATACCTTTGAGTTAGCCCTTTCACTTGAGCTTGATGTTGTTGTTCCTTCTTGGCTCAAGTTGAAAGCAAGACATGATGAAGTCTTCAAGCAGCTCTCCCATACACAATGTGGAAAGCCTAGCTTATGTATTCATCTTCATTTGTCCACCATGTGAACATCCACAAGAATCAAGCATGTAGTGCTCAGGAATGCTTATCTTGATCTTGTCCTTGTTAGCACATGAGCTTGTCCTTATCAACACATGATCATTAACAATAGTTTCAATGATATATTCGTGCTGATCCACTTGAACTTGCACACCACAATCTTGATGATGATCACCACTTGACGTCATCCTTCATGGGTTGTATGAGATCTTCCTTTTGAGGCAAGCCCATGGAAGCACACCTAACCCCCACATAGGACTCTCACAAAGACCATGGGTTAGTACACAAACACGTAATGGACAATGCTTACCATACCATGGGATCACTTGATCCCTCTCGGTACAACTTATACGCTTTGTGTGTTGATCATCTTGATTTACTCTTTGTCTGAGATCTTGATCAACCTAGTGTCTCTATGACCATTCTTTGGATAATACCTTGAATACCATCTTGGTCATCATATAAACTCCTTGAACCCAACAGATGGACTTCAAGAAGTGTCTATGGACAAATCCTATAAATATAACTTAAGGCAACCATTAGCCCATAGGAATTGTCATCAATTACCAAAACCACATATGGAGAATATGCTCTAACAACGGGGTCACCGTGTACAAGCGTGGTAGTACACATCTCCCGATGGTACCGGCGACCCGCGAGGAGAAGCCGGTGATTAAGCTTGAAGGGGAGAGGTAAGTGCATTTACTATTTTTTACCTTCTGCCTTCAAGTTTCTTCAAATATGTAATGTGTTGACCTTGTCATACTGCAGGGGTTGGATACACCCCATTGGAGTCCGCAAGCCGAACACCGCCCTTGGTGTGCTTTCCCGGACAAATTTCCCGGGGTTTGTCACGTTGCCCAGTGAGGGTTAGGTTCCTACATTAGGATTTACCTAGGAGCACTACCAGGCTGCGCAGGCCCCGCTGGAGGAGATTATAGATGGTATCTTGTGCCACACGAGGGCCGAGATGGTGATCAACACCTTGTGGGTAAATTCTCCTTTTACAAAATCTAAAATTAACAATATAGCTAATTATTGTACTAATCAGTGTTGTCTCGTTTGATTGCAGACCTTCTACAGGTGTGAGGAGGGATATGAGGAGGCGACGACCAATGTTCTCGAGGCCGAGTGCAGGCGGCTATTACAGAACTTGCACCACGAGGCTCGTTCGTAGGCTATTCGAGACTACTACGCCACGTGTGGTGTTAAGAAGCAGAAGAAGGAGTGCCGTGGAAAGTATCTGAAGAAGGTGCAGTACATGAAGGTAATTACCTATTCTTAAGGCCTTGTACGTAGTTTTCTTGATTTGATTCGTAGTCATAGCGCTCAAAATTCTTTTTACTAACTTATAGGTGCCCCCGAGATGGTGTGCGGATAAGATGGATTGTTGGGCAGCGTTGGTGGATGAGTGGTGCACAGGCAACTCGCGAGCCATCCACGACAATGTGAAGGAGCGGCGTGCCCAAATGGTTGGTGTGCCACACCATCAAGGCAATGCCAACTTAATTCAGTTCGGACGGAACTAGGTACGTGGTTTGCTTCCTTATTCATGCAATTAATTCTTCATGCTAGCTTGAGCCCTTTACTAATACTTTGTTCCTCTCTTTTAGACGCATCACAATAAGACGGAGGTGCCAGAGTTGTACGACCTTTATGGCATGGCCCATACTGCCTCCTACAAGAAGGCCAAGGCATTCTCTGAGTCTGACCTGGATCATCCAGAGAAGTTCCAAACATCTCCTCCCACACAAGCTCGTCAAATACAGGAACGTGGGGGAGGCTGATACGTCTCCAACGTATCTATAATTTTTTATGGTTTCATGCTATTATCTTGTCAAACTTTGGATGTTTTGCATGCCTTTTATATATTTTTGGGATTAACTTATTAACTCAGTGCCAAGTGCCAATTCCTGTTTTTCCATGTTTTTGACCCCTTTCAGAGGAGATTTTGAAACGGAGTCCAAACGGAATAAAATCCCCGAAAATATTTTTTCCATAACAGAAGAAGATCGGGAGACTTGGGAACCAAGGCAGGGGGTCCCCAGGGGTCTCACAAGCCCCCTCATCGCGGCCAGGGGGAGGCCGCAGCCCACGGGCTTGTGGGCCCCCTTGACCTCCTTTGCCCTAGGTTTTGCGCCTATATATCCCCAAAAATTCCACAAAAAATCAGGAGATCATCGAAAGTACTTTTCCGCCGCCGCAAGCTTCTGTCTCCGCAAGATCCCATCCGGGGCACGTTCTGGTGCCCTATCGGAGGGGGGATTTGGATACGGAGGGCTTCTTCATCAACACCATGACCTCTCCGATGATGTGTGAGTAGTTCACCATAGACCTACGGGTCCATAGCTAGTAACTAGATGGCTTCTTCTCTCTCTTGGATCTTCAATAAAAAGTTCTCCATGATCTTCATGGAGATCTATCCGATGTAATCTTCTTTTGCGGTGTGTTTGTCGAGATCCTCTGAATTGTGGATTTATGATCATATTATCTATGAATCTTATTTGAGTTTCTTCTGATCTCTCTTATGCATGATTTCATATCCTTGTAATTCTCTTTGAGTTGTGGGTTTTGTTTGGCCAACTAGATCTATGATTCTTGCAATGGGAGAAGTGCTTGGTTTTGGGTTCATACCGTGCGGTGATCTCACCCAGTGACAGAAGGGGTAGCAAGGCCGCATCGTGTTGTTGCCATCAAGGGTAAAAAGATGGGGTTTTCATCATTGGTTTGAGTTTATCCCTCTACATCATGTCATCTTGCTTAAGGCGTTGTTGTGTTCGTCATGAACTCAATACAATAGATGCATGCTGGATAGCGGTTGATGTGTGGAGTAATAGTAGTAGATGCAGAAAGTATCGGTCTACTTGTCTCGGACGTGATGCCTATATGTATGATCATTGCCTTAGATATCGTCATGACTTTGCGCGGTTCTATCAATTGCTCGACATTAATTTGTTCACCCACCTGATATTTGCTATATTAAGAGAAGCCTCTAGTGAACACTATGGCCCCCGGGTCTACTCCACACCATATTTTCAGCCTTACACTTTTTACTTCGTTGCACTTTCCGCCTTCAGATCTCACTTTGCAAACAATTTTGAAGGGATTGACAACCCCTTTGAAGCGTTGGGTGCAAGCTCGTTTGTTGTTGCGCAGGTACTCTGGACTTGACGAGACCCTTCTACTGGATCGACACCTTGGTTCTCAAACTGAGGGAAATAATTACCGCTCCTTTGCTGCATCACCCTTTCCTCCTCGAGGGAAAAACCAACGCAAGCAAGTCTCCGTCAACGTGTCAATTTCTGGCATTGTAGTTTGAGAAGTAGCAAGAAGAATTTCTGGCGCCGTTGCCGGGGAGGAAGATCAAGTCAAGAACTCATCCAAGTAGGTGTCGCGAACTCATCTCTTGCATTTACTTTGTTTGCTAGTTGCCTCTCATTATCCTCTCCCCCACTTCAACAATTTGCCTTTTTCGTTTGCCTTTTCCATTTGCCTTTTTGTTCGCCCTTTTTATCGCTCGCTCTTTGTTCACTTGTGTGCTTGCTTGCTTGCTTGCCGGAGTCACCATGAATGAAAACACCAAACTTTGTGACTTCTCGAATACTAATAATAATGATTTTATTCGTACTCCGATTGCTCCCGCCACTAGTGCAGAGTCATACGAAATGAATGCCCCTTTGTTGAATCTTGTTATGAAAGAGCAATTTTCCGGCCTTCATAGTGAAGATGCCGCATCCCATCTCAATACCTTCATTGAGCTTAGCGATATGCAAAAGAAGAAAGATGTGGATAATGACGTGATTAAATTGAAGCTTTTTCCTTTCTCGTTGTGAGATCGCGCAAAAACTTGGTTTTCTTCTTTGCCCAAAAATAGTATCGGTTCTTGGGATAAGTGCAAAGATGCTTATATATCCAAGTATTTTCCGCCAGCTAAGATGATCTCTCTCCGTAATGATATAATGAATTTCAAGCAACTTGATCATGAACATGTTGCACAATCTTGGGAGAGAATGAAATTGATGATTAGAAATTGTCCCGCTCAAGGCTTGAGTCTTTGGATGATTATTCAAGTCTTTTACGCTGGCTTGAATTTCTCTTCTAGAAATATCTTGGACTCCACCTAAGGTAGAACGTTCATGGAAATCACGTTAGGGGAAGCCACAAAGCTCCTAGACAACATCATGACGAACTACTCTTAGTGGCACACTGAAAGGTCACCTACTAGTAAGAAGGTACATGCTATAGAAGAAATTAAGTCGTTGAGTGCTAAGATGGACGAGTTAATGAATTTGGTTGCTAGTAGAAGTACTCCTTTGGATCCCCATGATATGCCCTTGTCTTCTTTGATTGAGAGTAGCAACGCTAGCTTGGACGTTAATTTTGTTGGTAGGAATAACTTTGGCAACAACAACGCTTTTAGAGGAAACTATGTTCCTAGGCCTTTTCCTAGTAACTCCTCTAATAACTTTGGCAAGTCCTACAACAATACTCATGGAAATTACAATAGATTACCCTCTGATCTAGAGAGTAATATCAAAGAGTTCATCAACTCTCAAAAGATTTTCAATGCGTCCATAGAGGAAAAACTACTCAAAATTGACGATTTGGCTAAGAGCATTGATAGAATGTCTAGTGATGTTGATGCTTTGAAAGTTAGATGTGATCCTCCCAAGATCAACATGGATGAAACTTTGAAACCTATGCGTGTTTCCATGATTGAGAGCCAAGAAAGAACCACCCAAATTCGTGCTAGACATGAATGGCTTAAAAAGGCGTGTTCTCGTGATAAGAATCACGAAGAACTTAAAGTGCTTGGTGTGACTCCCATTGAATCCTTGTTTTCTTGTGTCAAACCTAATGATTATGGGGCTGGATATGAGTCCACTTTGGTTGAAAAGTGCCCCAATGATTCAGAGTCCATCTATCTTGATGCTAAAAGCATTGAAAGTGGAGTAGAAGATATTAAAACTTTGAGTAGTGATGAAATTACTACTATGGATTTCAAGGAATTCAATTATGATAGTTGCTCCTTGATTGAATGCATTTCTTTGATGCAATCCATGTTAAACTCTCCACACGCTTATAGCCAAAACAAGGCCTTTACCGATCATATCGTCGAAGCTATGATAAAATCTCTTGAAGAGAAACTTGAATTGGAAGTCTCTATCCCTAGAAAGCTTCATGATGAGTGGGAACCTACCATGAAAATCAAAATCAAAAACTATGAATGCAATGCTTTGTGTGATTTGGGTGCTACTGTTTCTGGGATCCAAAGTCTTTATGTGATGTTCTGGGTTTTAATGAGATTGAAGAGTGTTCTCTTAATTTGCATCTTGCTAATTCTACTGTCAAGAAACCCATGGGAAGGATCAATGATGTTCTTATTATTGCAAATAGGAACTATGTACCCGTGGTTTTCATTGTTCTTGACATTGATTGCAATCCTGCATGCCCTATTATTCTTGGTAGACCTTTCCTAAGGACTATCGGTGCTATCATCGATATGAAGGAAGGGAATATTAGATTTCAATTTCCTTTAAGGAAGGGCATGGAACACTTTCCTAGAAAGAAAACAAGATTGCCTTATGAATCCATGATGATGGCCACTTATGGTTTGAGCACCAAAGACGACGATACGTGATTCTATTGCTTTTATGCCTAGCTAAGGGGGTTAAACAATAGCGCTTGTTGGGAGGCAACCCAATGAATTTATATTTTTCTTTCTATTTTATTGCGTCCACACCATCATAATTCTATTGTGATTTTGTTTTTTGTGTTTCTTTTTGTGTTTGAGCTAATCAAAACCTTTATGACTAGTCTTGGTGATGGTTGTTTGATCCTGCTTGAAAAAGATAGAAACTTTTCGCTCACTAGATGATTTTTCATTTTTATTCAGAAAGAGCTTTTGAGTTGATTCTTTTTGCTTCTGGTTGATATGCCTTTTGCCCAGCCAGTCGTAATTTTTCAGAATTTTTGAGGTACCAGAAGTATACGAAGTATACAGATTGCTACAGAGTGGTCTGTTTTTGACAGAATCTGTTTTTGTTGAGTTGGTTGCTTGTTTTGATCAAACTATGGTTAGTATCGGGGGTGCTAGACATGGAAAAGTGAGAATACAGTAGCCCAACACCAATATAGATGGAATTCAAGTTTGCTACAGTACCAAAAGAGGTGGTAGTTTGTTTTCTTGTGCTAATGTTATCACAAGTTTCTGTTTAAGTTTTGTGTAGTGAAGTTTTCAAGTTTTGGGTGATGTTCTCACGGACGATGAGATAAGGAGTGGAAGGAGCTCAAGCTTGGGGATGCCCAAGGCATACCAAGCCAAATTCAAGGACACCAAAAAGCCTAAGCTTGGGGATGCCCCGGGAAGGCATCCCCTCTTTCGTCTTCAATCCATCGGTAACATTACTTGGAGCTATATTTTTATTCACCACATGATATGTGTTTTGCTTGGAGCGTCTTGTATCGTAGGAGTCTTTTCTTTTTGTTGTGTCACAATCATCCTTGCTGCACACCTTTTTGAGAAAGAGAGACATGCACTCATCGTGATTTTGCTAGAATGCTCATAGTGCTTCACTTATATCTTTTGAGCTAGATACTTTTGCTCTATGTGCTTCACTTATATCTTTTAGAGCACGGCGGTGCTTGACTTGGTAGTTGGCTTATGCTATGAAAGTAGTCCCAAAGGTGATAGGTACCCAAAGAGGATACAAAAACCTCCATCTTCATGTGCATTTATTAGAAAGAAAAGTCTTGATTCCTCTCAAATAGTTTTGAGACATGGATTCGGTAATATTAAGAGCTATGTTAGTAGGGTGTTGTGAATCTAGAAGTACTTGTGCTGAAGTTAGTGATTCCCGTAGCATGCACGTATGGTGAACCACTATGTTAGGAAGTCGGAGCATAATTGATCTATTGATTGTCATCCTTTGTGTTGAGGTCGGGATCACGCGATGGTTAACACCTACCAACCCTTCCCCTAGGAGTATGCGTTTAGCACTCTGTTTCGATTACTAATAAAAACTATCGCAACAAGTATGTGAGTTCTTCATGCCTAATGTGAGTCCATGGTATAGATGCACTTTCACCTTCCACCATTGCTAGCCTCTCTAGTGCCGCGCAATTCTCGTCGGTACACAAACCCACCATATGCCTTCCTCAAAACAACCACCATACCTACCTACTATGGCATTTTCATAGCCATTCCGAGATATATTGCCATGCAACTCCCACCGTTCCGTCTCATGACTTATGTCGTCACTTTCATATTGCCATTGCATGATCGTAAGATAGCTAGCGAGATGTTTCAACGTCATAAGCCAAGCTAGATCGTTGCACATCCCGGTACACCGCCGGAGGCATTTCCTATAGAGTCGTCATCATTTTGAGCTTTGAGCTATGAGTAAATAAAAGTGCGATGATCATCATTATTAGAGCATTGTCCCATGTGAGGAAATAAAAAAAAGAGGCCAAAGAGCCCAAAAATAAAAATAAAAATAAAAAGGAGAAAAGAAAAAAAAGAGGCCAAGAGCCCAAATAAAAAAAAGAGAGAAAAAGAGAGAAGGACAATGCTACTATCTTTTTCCACACTTGTGCTTCATAATAGCACCATGTTCTTCATGATTGAGACCTTCTTGCTTTGTCACTACCATATACTAGTGGGAACCTTCATTATATAACTTGGCTTTTATATTCCAATGATGGGCTTCCTCAAATTGCCCTAGGTCTTCGTGAGCAAGCAAGTTGGATGCACACCCACTAGTTCTCCTTTTGAGCTTTCACATACTTATAGCTCTAGTGCATCCCTTGTATGGCAATCCTACTCATTCACATTGATATCTATTAATGGGCATCTCCATAGCCCTTTGATACGCCAAGTCAATGTGATCATCTCCTCCTTTTTGTCTCACCACCACCACCACACTCTATTCCACCTATAGTGCTATATCCATGGCTCACGCTCATGTATTGCGAGACAGTTATAAAAGGTTTGAGAAAGTAAGAGTGCGAAAACAATTACTTGGCCAATACCGGGGTTGTGCATGATTTACATTAGTTGTGTGAGGATGATGGAGCATAGCCAGACTATATGATTTTGTAGGGATAACTATCCTTCGCCTTGTTATTTTGAAAGTTCACGATTACTTTGCTAGTTTGCTTGAAGTATTATTGTTTTCATGTCAATAGAAAACTATTGTTTCGAATCTTACGGATATGAACATTCATGTCACGTGAAAGAAGATGCAAAGGACAACTATGCTAGGTAGCATTCCACATAAAAAATTCATTCTTTATCACTTCCCTACTCGAGGACGAGCAGGAGTTAAGCTTGGGGATGCTTGATACGTCTCCAACGTGTCTATAATTTTTTATGGTTTCATGCTATTATCTTGTCAAATTTGGATGTTTTGCATGCCTTTTATATATTTATTGGGACTAACTTATTAACTCAGTGCCAAGTGCCAGTTCCTGTTTTTTCCATGTTTTTGACCCCTTTCAGAGGAGATTTTGAAACAGAGTCCAAATGGAATAAAATCCCCGAAAAGTTTTTTTCCGTAGGAGAAGAAGATCTGGAGACTTGAGAGCCAAGGAAGGGGGTCCCTAGGGGCCCCACAAGCCCCCTTACCGCGGCCAGGGGGAGGCCACGGCCCACAGGCTTGTGGTCCCGTGGACCTCCTTTGCCCTAGGTTTTGCGCCTATATATCCCCAAAAATTCCACAAAAAATCAGGAGATCATCGAAAGTACTTTTTCGCCGCCGCAAGCTTCTGTCTCCGCAAGATCCCATGTGGGGCACGTTCTGGTGCCCTGCTAGAGGGGGGATTCGGATGCGGAGGGCTTCTTCATCAACACCATGACCTCTCCGATGATGCGTGAGTAGTTCACCATAGACCTACGGGTCCATAGCTAGTAACTAGATGGCTTCTTCTCTCTCTTGGATCTTCAATAAAAAGTTCTCCATGATCTTCATGGAGATCTATCCGATGTAATCTTCTTTTGCGGTGTGTTTGTCGAGATCCGATGAATTGTGGATTTATGATTAGATTATCTATGAACCTTATTTGAGTTTCTTTTGATCTCTCTTATGCATGATTTCATATCCTTGTAATTCTCTTCGAGTTGTGGGTTTTGTTTGGCCAATTAGATCTATGATTCTTGCAATGGGAGAAGTGCTTGGTTTTGGGTTCATACTGTGCGGTGACCTCACCAGTGACAGAAGGGGTAGCAAGGCACACATCGTGTTGTTGCCATCAAGGGTAAAAAGATTGGGTTTTCATCATTGGTTTGAGTTTATCCCTCTACATCATGTCATCTTGCTTAAGGCGTTACTCTGTTCGTCATGAACTCAATACACTAGATGCATGCTGGATAGCGGTCGATGTGTGGAGTAATAGTAGTAGATGCAGAAAGTATCGGTCTACTTGTCTCGGACGTGATGCCTATCACTACTGGAAACAGAAAATTTGCCATGTGCCTAATCTTTGCCGTGTGCTGACGGTTGGCAAAGAATTTCTTTGCCATCAGCTTACAACTGCCAGACGGTAAAGAAAAGACTGATGGCATAGAGATGATTTGCCATGTGCCTTTTGTTTACCGTCTGCTAACGTATGGCAAATATCCCAAAGGCAGACGGCAAAGAGGTGCCAGCTCTTTGCCGTGTGCCCACAGATGGCAAAGAAAATTAAGGCAGACGGCAAAGGCTAGTACCCAGTTTTTTTTTTGCATCGACAGTACAAACGCTCTCTCTCTCTCAACGTTACCCCAAATCAAACTAAGGCAGACGGCAAAGGCAGTCTTTCAACGTTACCTCGCGTCCCGTCGTACCAGCTCGCGTCCCGTACCAGCTCGCGTCCCGTCGGCCGCCGCCGCCGCCGCCCCGCCCCGTCTGCGCGCCGCCGCCGCCCCGAGCCTGCGCGCCGCCGCCCCGAGCCTGCGCTCCGCCGCCCCGAGCCTGCGCGCCGCCGCCCCGAGCCTGCGCGCCGTCCTTGCCCCGTCCCGGCTGCGCGCGTCGAGCCTGCGCGTCGTCCTTGCCCCGTCCCGGCTGCGCGCCACCGCCGCCCCGCCCCGTCTGCGCGCCGCGCCCCCGAGTCTGTGCGCCGCCACCCCCGAGTCTGCGCGCCACCGCCGCCCCGCCCGTCTGCGCCCCGCCCCGTCTGCGCCCCGCCCCGTCCGTCTGCGCCCCGCCCCGTCTGCGCCCCGCCCCGTCCGTCCGCCGCCGCCGCCCCGAGCCTGCGCGCCGCCGCCGCCGCCCCGCCTGCGCGCCGCCGCCCCGCCCGTCCTTGCCCCGTCCCGGCTGAGCTTGCGTCGTCCTTGCCCCGTCCCGTCTGCGCCCAAGTAAGTTTTGGCTTATCATCTCAGTAGTTCTTTATTAGATTCTTACTTTTGCAATCTTGTGATAAGTTTCAAACAAGACACTTTGCTAGAATAGTAACTGGACCAAATCCAGATCGTGTTTCATATTTCAGAAGTGTTGCTGTTCTCCAAATCTTGTGCCAGATGCACTTTGCTAGAAGAATAACTGCACTAAATCTCCAGGAAACATTGTTATTCTGATTTAATTTGGAAGCAAGAACTATTAGTTTTACTTCCGAGTTAGAGAAACTTTCCTGTGCAACTCAACTGCAATTGTATCCTAAAGGAAAATTTTAATGCTCTTTGAACCAGAGTAACACACAAAAGGAACACTGGATGAATGTAGAAGTAATCAAATGATAGAAGGCACAATTTACTGCACTGCAAGGAGGCAGCTTGCAGGTAGCAGGGGATTTTAACATGATTTATCGGGCCCAACTGCCCAAGATAAAAATAACCCCAATGTCCCCTGCCGTGTCATGGATCACTCCTGCCGTGCGCTCGATGGTTTGGACCTGCGTGAGCTACCTGTAATGTCGTCGATACACATGGTCAAACGAAATAGATTGAAGAGGGACAATAAAGAAAAAATATCAATAGGCAAATCCATTTTGACTTATATATACTTGTTTTCCATTCTGGAAAGCTCGCCCTTAAGTCATAGGAGTATGTTAATTTGTTTTCTTAACCTTTATTTAAGTAATGTTTTCTAGGTCTTTTAGCTAAGTTGAGATGTGAAGGTTTCACAAAGCCCTCTAATTTTGTAGTGGAGACTCTGTACCCACTATTCTGAACAAAACTTGGTGTTCTTATCTTAGATCTTGGACTAAATCTTGTGTTCCAGGAGTTTTGGATTGAATTCCTGCTGCCATATGTGTTATCTTTGCCTTTTAGAATGATATCTAGGGCAATGCGTTGAAGTAGTTCCTTCAACACATGTGTTGTACACTTTGTAGATGCAAAGGCGGCGTTTCTCGTCCACAACCTTGTGCTGTTTTAGGCTAAAAAGCACCGACATGGCGACACGGACACGGCGACACGCATACGGGGACACGGGATACGGCTTTTTCCAAAAACAGCCCATCGGGGACACGGCTAGTATATATAAAAAATAAATATAAATGTACATGTAATATACAGTTAAAGACAGAAAAGAGAAAGAAATACTGCCCCAATTTAAGTATCAAGCATGATAGTATATATATTTGTTCAGTTTTTTCTAGAATGAGTTACTAAATTGAGTAGACCAAAATTACTATGAAGGAAATAAACATATTATTATAAATAATAGTTTTTTAAATATAATACTGCCTAAATAAGTGTTGTTTTGGACACTCACATGGACTACGTGATGTAACATTAGCTATTTATTTCTAGTGAGTGCATATGATTTTACATGTCCAATCTAAATAATACAAAAAGACAATCAATTCTTTAAAAACTAGTTTTAGCTAGTTGGAGCTGAACTAGCTCCCAAAGTATCCAAACACATGGGCTAGTTTGGTTTAGATGCAAACTAACCCACCAAAAAAACTTTTATAGGTAACCTGGAAAGTAGTTATAGGTAACCTGGAAAGTTTTATAGGTAACCTGGAAAGTTTTATAGGTAACCTGAAAAGTAGTATAGGTAACCTGGAAAGTTTTATAGGTAACCTCGACCCCCGACCCCCTACCCCGACCCCCGACGCCACTGACCCCCGACCCCCGACGCCACTGACCCTCGACCCCCGACCCCCGACCCCCGACAACACTCACCCTCGACCCCCGACCCCCTACCCCGACCCCCGACGCCACTGACCCCCAACCCCCGAGCCCCGACACCTCTTCGGCCTCTTGTTGACCGAAAAGACCCCAATCCCCGACGCCAGTGACCTTCGACCCCCGATGACACTGACCCACATAGTTATGAGTTAGGTCATATAGTTATGTTAATTATAAAAACATCATATTTGTGTTGATCGGGTGAATTTCAATGTGCAGTTGTTCGACGACCTCCACGTGCGTTGGACGAGCTCCGCCCTTGCGTTTGTTGGTGAGCACAAATGACTTCTCCTCCTACCCCCTTAATTTGCTCTGTCCCGGTCTTCGTGCCGATGAAACTTGCTAGCTATAGGTTTCTTCAATCATGAGTATGCGTGACCAGTATGCGTCTCCCATTCGAAAGGGCGACATCTATAAATATGCATTTCTTTGCATATTTATAACCGTCATCCTTTCGAATTGTCCAACATTATCCATGGACAGCCCGAGTATGTGTAGATTGGGTTTGTTTTCCCGTATGCTGTGCTCCGGATCCGATGCGGAATTTCGTCAGTGCCTCCCCTGTTGTTCTCCGGGTACACATCCTCTCTGCTTATTGCCGAGACGTGTATCAGGAGAACAGCGGGGAGGTGCTGTCAAAATTCTGCGTCGCATCTGGAGCAGAGCATGGGAAAACGAACCCAGTCTACACATACTCGGGTGGGATTAGGACCTATCTTTACCTATTAGCGTGTAGGTTGCATGGACGTAATAAAACTGACAAACTTGATTAGCGTATGAATATAGATGATGAATTATATATTTATTTCTTGTGCCCCCATAGGTAGCTAGGCAACATGAGTGATCGTGCTTGGATGTACACTGGTCACCCTAGTCAGAAAGACATGACCCATGAATGGTTAACAAAAACCAGGGGGTTTGTGAGAGCCGCATTTGCAAATGGCCAGCATAAAACATGGTGCCCCTGTCCCAACTGCGACAACTGGAAGGCTCAATTCAACCTAGGCAGAGAATGCTACGACGCGATGATGACGATATTTGGACGCTTTTTACCCAAAGGCCATGTACTGCCTGCAAACCTATACCAGTCAGAGAAAATCCTCCGTGTACTTAAGATGCCCTATGAGAAGATACATGCCTGTGAGAATGGATGTGCCTTATTTAGGCTTGAGTATGCGGCCTTGAACTCGCCATCGAGGTTAGTTTAATGGACTCAACTATCTTTCCGCATTATGTTGTGCGTTCGAACCAATATGATTACATTGCTAACAATGAGTTGTGTTGCAGGCTGCTATTCAGAAAGAGAGAGAGGCAATGCAGGCGGCTATAGCTTATAAGGATAAGGAAATTAGGGAGCTGGAGGAGAGGACGACTGCATTGATGGAGGCGGAGAGGGCACGGAATGATGCGTCTAACAGGGCCATATACGAGCTCTTCGTGGTAAGTTTCTTCTTCATGTTATATAAAATCTTGCATTTGAATGTCCGTTTCATTAATAAATAAAAAGTTTGACTTGTCAAAACCAAATGTACAGTCTATGTGCGAGAAGAACGGCCAAGTCCCTCCGCCGATGCCAGTCATTAACGTGGCGGGGACGGTGAGTTTCATTTCAGTGCAGTGATCTTAAGAGTGTCCTTATGCTAACTATACATTGCAAACGATGTTTGGTGCAGAATATCTCCCGAAACGCATGGCACGACCCTTCTACAGTCGAGCCTTCTCCAGGGCAGCCTTCTCCAGGTGAAACAAGCCAGAGCCACCGTGCTTCACCCTAACTTAGGTATGTTATTTCTAGTGTTTTAATAAAAAATAGCTAGACTTCCATCTAATGACATAATTAGCTTAGTTAGCTCCAAAATAGCTAGACTTCCATCTAATGACATAATTAGCTTAGTTAGCTCAAAAATAGCTAGACTTCCATCTAATGACATAATTAGCTTAGTTAGCTCCAAAATAGTTAGACTTCCATCTAATGACATAATTAGCTTAGTTAGCTCAAAAATTGCTAGACTTCCTTCTCCTCCTCCTCCTCCTTCTCCTCCTCCTCCTCCTCCTTCTTTTACTTCTTCCTTCTCCTTCTTCTTCCTCCTTCTTCCTCCTTCTCCTTCTCCTTCTTCTTTTCTTCTTCTTCTCCTATTCCTTCTCCTTCTCCTCTTCCTTCTCCTTCTCCTTCTTCTTTTCTTCTTCTTCTCCTCTTCCTTCTCCTTCTCCTCCTCCTCCTCCTCCTCCTTCTTTTACTTCTTCCTTCTCCTTCTTCTTCCTCCTTCTCCTCCTCCCTCTCCTTCTCCTTCTTCTTCCTCCTTCTTCCTCCTTCTCCTTCTCCTTCTTCTTCTCCTTCTCCTTCTTCTTTTCTTCTTCTTCTCCTCTTCCTTCTCCTTCTCCTCCTCCTCCTCCTCCTCCTCCTTCTTTTACTTCTTCTTCTCTATCTCTTCTTCTACGTAGCTTAGACTCATCCAAGAAAGGCTAAATTGGCTAATTATCCTACGAAATGACATAATTAGCTTAGTTAGCTCCAAAATGGCCTATTTAATAAAAAATGACCTATACTTAGCTAATTATCCTCGAAATGACATAATTAGCTTCAAAAAGGCATTCTTAGCCAATTTAGCCCGAAGAAGGGGACAAGAAGAGAAAAAGAGGAAAAATGAAAGGAAGGAAGAAGAAGAAGAAGAGGAGAAGAAAAAGGAGGAGAGGGAGGAGGAGAAGAAGAAGGAGAAGGAGGAGAAGAAGGAGAAGGAGCTCCTCCTTCTCCTTCTTCTTCCTCCTTCTCCTTCTCCTTCTTCTTCTCCTTCTCCTTCTTCTTCTCCTTCTCCTTCTTTTTTTCTTCTTCTTCTCCTCTTCCTTTTTCTTCTCCTCTTCCTTCTCCTTTTCCTCCTCCTCCTCCTCCTCCTCCTTCTTTTACTTCTTCTTCTCTATCTCTTCTTCTACGTAGCTTAGACTCATCCAAAAAAGGCTAAATTGGCTAATTATCCTACGAAATGACATAATTAGCTTAGTTAGCTCCTAAATGACCTATTTAATAAAAAATGACCTATACTTAGCTAATTATCCTCGAAATGACATAATTAGCTCCAAAAAGGCATTCTTAGCCAATTTAGCCCGAAGAAGGGGACAAGAAGAGAAAAAGAGGAAAAATGAAAGGAAGGAAGAAGAAGAAGAAGAGGAGAAGAAGAAGGAGGAGAGGGAGGAGGAGAAGAAGAAGGAGGAGAAGGAGGAGAAGAAGGAGAAGGAGCTCCTCCTTCTCCTTCTTCTTCCTCCTTCTTCCTCCTTCTCCTTCTCCTTCTTCTTCTCCTTCTCCTTCTTCTTTTCTTCTCCTTCTTTTTTTCTTCTTCTTCTCCTCTTCCTTCTTCTTCTCCTCTTCCTTCTCCTTTTCCTCCTCCTCCTCCTCCTCCTCCTTCTTTTACTTCTTCTTCTCTATCTCTTCTTCTACGTAGCTTAGACTCATCCAAAAAAGGCTAAATTGGCTAATTATCCTACGAAATGACATAATTAGCTTAGTTAGCTCCTAAATGACCTATTTAATAAAAAATGACCTATACTTAGCTAATTATCCTCGAAATGACATAATTAGCTCCAAAAAGGCATTCTTAGCCAATTTAGCCCGAAGAAGGGGACAAGAAGAGAAAAAGAGGAAAAATGAAAGGAAGGAAGAAGAAGAAGAAGAGGAGAAGAAGAAGGAGGAGAGGGAGGAGGAGAAGAAGAAGGAGGAGAAGGAGGAGAAGAAGGAGAAGGAGCTCCTCCTTCTCCTTCTTCTTCCTCCTTCTTCCTCCTTCTCCTTCTCCTTATTCTTCTCCTTCTCCTTCTTCTTTTCTTCTTCTTCTCCTCTTCCTTCTTCTTCCCCTCTTCCTTCTCCTTCTCCTCCTCCTCCTCCTCCTCCTCCTCCTCCTCCTCCTCCTCCTTTTACTTCTTCTTCTCTTTCTCTTCTCCTATAGTTAGCTAGGGTTCCACCTAAATGACATAATTAGCTTACTTAGCTCCTAAATGGTCTATACTTAGCTAATTTCTTTCCAAAATAACCTATATATACACTACTTCATCCAGTATTATTTTTCTAACTTTCTTATTTGTCATTTTGCAGAATACCTTCACTTCACGGGAAGCTTGGTTGATGGAATGCTTGAAGATGATTTCTTGTACCATGCGTTGTATTGAAACTATTGTAGTATATGAAATATATGAAACTTTGTATGCACGTGGATGAAACTGGTGTAATATATGGTTTGGTACGGATGTAACTTGCATAATATGTATGCACTATCGATGAGAGTTATTTTAATATGGTTATGAGTACGGAAATAAATTTATTTATGTAAAATATATATATATATATCCTGATTATTGTTAAAAATGCTGGATATAACAAAAAATAAATAAAAAAGGGGCTGGTTCCCCTCTTTGCCGTCTGCCAACACATGGCAAAGGGGGGAAGGCACATGGCAAAGGGGGAATCTGCCCCCTCTCTCTCCCCTCTTTGCCGTCTGCCAACACATGGCAAAGGGGGGAAGGCACATGGCAAAGGGGGAATCTGCCCCTCTCTCTCCCCTCTTTGCCGTCTGCCAACACATGGCAAAGGGGGGAAGGCAGACGGCAAAGAGGGTATCTGCCCCCTCTCTCTCCCCTCTTTGCCGTCTGCCAACACATGGCAAAGGGGGGAAGGCAGACGGCAAAGAGAGGAGGCCTGCCGTTAACACTTAACGGGGACGTTGCAATATATGCCGTCCCATTTACTTTGCCGTCTGCCCCCTCATGGCAAAGATTCTTTGCCGTCCGCTTTGTGAAAGCAGACGGCAAAGAGCCTCTTCACCGGATTTTTTTTGCCGTCTACTTTGCCATGAGGGGGCAGACGGCAAAGCCTTTGCCGTGTGTGGTTGCCCCCTTTGCCGTCTGCCTTGGCAGACGGCAAATTTCTGAATTTCAGTAGTGTATATGTATGATCATTGCCTTAGATATCGTCATGACTTTGCGCGGTTCTATTAATTGCTCGACAGTAATTTGTTCACCCACCGTGATATTTGCAATTTTGAGAGAAGCCTCTAGTGAACACTATGGCCCCCGGGTCTACTCCACACCATATTTTCAGCCTTACACTTTTTACTTTGTTGCACTTTCCGCCTTCAGATCTCACTTTGCAAACAATCTTGAAGGGATTGACAACCCCTTTGAAGCGTTGGGTGCAAGCTCGTTTGTGTTTGCGCAGGTACTCTGGACTTGACGAGGCCCTCCTACTGGATCGATACCTTGGTTGTCAAACTGAGGGAAATACTTATTGCTCCTTTGCTGCATCACCCTTTCCTATTTAAGGGAAAAACCAACGCAAGCAAGTCTCCGTCAACGTGTCAATTTTTGGCGCTGTTGTTTGAGAAGTAGCACAGGCTAGGAAAGGGGGGACTTTAACCCGAGCCAGGAACCTTTGGATCCAGAGCTAGTGGTGATATCTGGTGGCCGGAGGCCCCATGGCTCGATAGCCATTGGATGTGGGATAATATGTTTTCCACCCACTCTTCCATAGATCAAGGCGTGCCAGTCGAGCTCCTGTCCTGAGATAACGCCTCGTCGGCCAGCCGATCTCGCCATCGAGGTTAGTTGTGCAGACTCAGAAAACTTTCATCCATTTCATTATGTGTGTGGCCATCGATCATTATAGTGGTAACGAGGAATGGTGTTGCAGGTTGCGCTTCAGAAAGAGAAAGCGGAAAACCAGGCTCCTCTTGAGAAAGAGAGAGTGGCAAACCAGGCTACTCTTGAAGAGAGAGGGACCGGACCACGACTCGGTTGTTGGAGGAGGATAGGGCCGAGAATGAGGTGGGTCACCTCGCTATGTACGAGCTTATTATGGTAAGTTCCTTTTTCACATTAGCCAAATCATGCGTGTAATGTATGTTTCATTAGTAACTAATACGACAGACTCTTCAAAACCAGATGTGTAGTCTATGTGCGAGAAGACCGGTCAGCCCCCTCCATTGATGCGTGTCTTTTCTGCGATTGACACGGTAAGTTTCATTTCAATGGTCATTATAAACTAGTATTAACATTTGAGTGTCATCATGCTAACGAGACATTGTAAAAAATATTTTCTGCAGAATAACTCTCGAGCGGCATCGCACGACCCTTCTCCAGGGCAACCGTCTCCAAATGCAACCGGCCCGAGCAACCCTGGTGCTTCTCCTAGATGACCACGATGGTAAATTTTCTCTAGTTCATTTATGACATAATTAGCTAATTTAGCTCCAAAATGACATAATTAGCTAATTTAGCTCCAAAATAACGTAATTAGCTAATTTAGCTCCAAAATGACATAATTAGCTAATTTATCCTCTTTCTTATTCTCCTTAGCTTATTTTTCCAACAAAGACATACTTAGCTAATTATCCTCCAAAATGACATAATTAGCTATTTTTGCTCCAAAATGACATAATTAGCTTAGGTAAAAAAATGACATAATAACCTTGGTTAGCTCAATAAGGTCATATACTTTGCTTATTTTTCTTCAAAATGACATAATAAACTAAAAAATGTCATATTTTTTTTTCTTCTTCTAACTTTCTTATTCCCATTTTGCAGATTAGATTTACTACATGGAAGCTAACATTAATGGAGTGCTTTAATTTTAATTTTCATTTGAGTTGATCAACAATGTGGAACTATATGTATGTATATATGGATGAATAGTGTGAAACTTTGTATGTTGGTTCTTTCGATGCATGTGTTGTGATTGATGAACAAATGGCATTGATAAACTTTATATGTATGTCATATATGTGTTGTGAACTATATATATGTGTTGTCAACTATATATAATATATGTGCTGTGAAATATATGTATATCATATAAGTGTTGTGAAATAACATAAAATAAACAAAACAATGACAATATGGGCTCTTTGCCGTCTGCCACCTCACTACAAAGGCCTTTACAATCAGTTGGCTGACGGCAAAGGGGCCACATGGCAGATAGCTGTGCAAACTGGGCAGCACGCGGCTGGCCATATGGGTACTTTGTCGTCTGCTGCCCTGTGAAAAAGACGACAAAGGATTCAACAAAAGAGACGACAAAAAGCCTAAAGAAGGCACACGACAAAGAGCTGTGAAAAATGGGTAGCAGGCGACTGGCCCATATGGGTACTTTGCCGTCTGCTGCCCCATAAAGTAGACGGCAAAGGGTTCAACAAAGGAGACGACAAAGAGCCTAAAGAAGGCAGACATCAAAGAGCTCTCTTAGCCACCTAACGAAGTAGCTGCCTGTCGACTGTGGTCTAAACATCTTTGTCGTCTGCTTGCACCTCTGACTGACGGCAAACCCCTTTGTCGTCCGCTTTGTCCAGGCAGACGGCAAAGAAGGACATTTACCAACGACAGTAGTCATAGATGTTTTGCGAACAGTGGAACACGCCTTTGCCGTTAAGCAGATGACAAAGAAGTTGATTCCTATAGTGAAAGGAAAATGTGTACAGGCTTAGAACATTATACCAAAAAAGCAAAGAAGAATCACAGCTTGCCAAACCCCTATCAGTAACAAAGCAAGTGGAGCATTGCATATGAAATAAAACATAACATGATAGTTCATACTCCCTCGTCCAGAAATACTTGTCCTAGAAATAGATGTATCTAGACTTATTTTAGTTATAGATACATCCATTTTATACATTTCTAGGACAAGTATTTCCGGACGGAGGGAGTATATCAGTATAATACACCAAATCATTGTATATGAACCGAACCAAGAAAATTTGAAAGTGTAGCTTGCCGCACACCTCCTGCTCCAGTTATCCAGCCCAGTAAGACATGGTTCATATTCGATAGGTTCAGAGAACACATTGGTCCATAACACTAGTCCATTACATGGCAATGGCACATTTTTTCATAAGAATTATACTAAAGCCGCTTTATATTATACCAAAAAAATCCACGAAGATTGTTCACCGCAACTTATTTACACTCCTATTAGAAAGCATAGGAGTAAACTATATAGTTAACTATATTAGATAGAGGGCCTTGTATGTGTTAAACAACCTAGAACCCGTCGATGCCAATTACTTGAATCCAGGGTTCTGAGCAGAGTTTCATACGCGCATAATTTCTTAGTAAAATGAATGTCAGGTGAGAAATCAGATCAAAAGAGATGGATAAGCTACTAACTATAATCAAAAGTATCTATGTTCCTGTTAGGTTATTTTTCACCATAGGCACAAAATAATCATACAATAGATAAACACCGACTAGCCAAAGGCAGATATGAAAAAGCATATGCACATAAGAACCAAATCGAACATAATTTGTATGATCATTCACAATAACACAAACCATTACTTTTCTCAATCCTCATAAAACACAAACCATTTCTTAGATATACTTATCTAATATACCGAAAAGGATGAAACATACTGATGACCAGCATATAGTTTGTTCTATAGGTCGGCCTACCAAAAGACATTGTAGTGTGATGAAGTTAATGTAAATTTAGATCTAACACCACCATTTAAACAAAATGATTGGACTCACTGTATATAGTGAATCCCTTAGACAGAGGAACAACACTTCCACTCCCACAAACAAAGTAAAATCACATCAGCCAGCTGACAAAATAGTAAGTGGGAGATCAGGAGATCTCACCTTGGTTGAGCAGTTTGGTGCACATGGGCCGCACCTCCATGAAAGGCCCTAGCTTCTAGTTCTCGGCGAGCGCTCGGCCAAGTACTGGCGGCACAAAACTATTAATTACGCTGCAAACAAATCATCATCCCCATTCATCCATCACACAAATTGATTAAGGAAAAAAGTACATGGTAGAAAAAAACAATCTTGGCATCATGAATTGCCTAAAAGAAGGAAGCTAACCATACAAATGAAGTGAAAGTCTACCTTCCTGTAATGCATGATACAATAGCTCTAGCACTAACATGAGGTCATTTTAGAGATGCTTACGTGATTACATCACCTCAGTTTCTCTATTCTAGTGTCCAAGAGGTAGGCATTATCACCCCTGACCTTCTGTTCACAATACCTTAATTTCATCCTAGTTTTGTGTGCTTATCCTCTATATTAATAAATAAATTCTACCAGTAGTAATCTATTGATTTTAAACTATTGTGGAAAATGGCATGGAAATAAAATCTCAACTAATACACTTGCATTAAGGAGGTACAATTAAATAAAGGAGTTAGCAAAGACTATAAATAATACATAAAGGGAGATGGAGTGAAGCATGCAAAACCGATCATTCGACAGGAAATCTCTATCAATGAAGATGATATTCATATGGAAGAAAGAAAGATTCTTAGTTCATGTAGATGAGGCATGATCCAAAAACGTGGAGTGAACAATTTAATAGAAAATTCACATGATTATGTGCTCATGTATGACAATCATGCATCACAGTATTTCTTCTTTTCATATCATAATCAAACAAAAGCATAAGAAGACACACAACTTTAATTTAGAATTTTATCCAAGATGCAAGTACCTAAATACTTTTGAGTGCACAATCAATATTTTGTCAGGGAAGGGTGTGATTTTACAATGAAAAAAATCAAGGATTTTCAAAATAATTAGAAAAGAGAAGTAGGAAAGTGGTGGCTACTTACTCTCATGATAAATGGGTTAGAGCTAGAGCGCTGAGCTGATTAGAGCCAGTAGTCTTGACTCTTGAGGATAGTCATGTAACATTTAAGAAAGAAGTCATCAAACACATAGTAAAACAAAGAGACCCTGAGCTTAATTAGGTAAGCGGGCATATTATGCACGGCAGGCCTGTTTCCAAAAACAATCATACAAACACATTTGTAGATCAGTGTACAGATCTTTTGGATTTCTGGTTTTTAAAAAGGTTAGAACACGTTAAGGAAAATAGTTTAGAATGACTATCAAACAAGGGGCTGCAGGTAAATATGGTTTCAAACACAGGAGACAAAAAATGGAACTACTATTAATGTTAAAATAACACCCCTCCCGCCACAAACCTCCATTACTAATATTTTGAGCAGAAAGGATTTTCTTAGGTCTGGTAGCGGCAAGATCCCCGGTTAATATAATACTAACATACTTCATGACCATATAAGATGCAACTACAATAAATATATGAAACGGATACCTGAAATGAAAAACCACACATGACATGCTCTATTTCTTGTATGTGGCTTACCTCCTCCGACGCAACAAATAGATACGCAATCTGCATTGACAAAAATTAAAAATCTATAAGAAAATAACTGACAGATCTCTCGGTATGAAATAAGTTGAACTAAAAATCAAGGAGAGGAAGTGAGTATAAAAACACAAGGAATTATCAATATCAAAGTAATACACTAACTGGTAGGATAGTGATGCACATGAAAAGTTGGTACAATGGATACCAAGATTAACGAGTAGAAATTTAGTAATTTTACTGGCTGGAAATGCCATTTACTCATCAGGCAGAGTATAAGAAGCAATTATGCAAGGCAGAGCATTATCCACATGGTATACATATATATCAAGTTTTAGGCATGAGAAAACAATAATAAGGATAAGTAACAAGAAACAAAAATAACTCTTTGCTAAAATCATGGTATACATGATGTTGAGTGGTTGAGGTGCTCATGGCCCAACAAAAAATGATGGTAGTCAAAATAGATTATAGAAAGAATATATGAAGCTACACATCAAGTATATCTCATGTTGAGTTGCTCACATCCCAACTAAAAATGATGTTGTGAGGTGGGGCTTGGACCATCAATGTGGTTATGTTGATGATGTCCACGGCGCTACCATGAAGTACCTGATTGACAAAATAAAAAGAGAGTCCCCCTTCGGTACAATCCCCCTCACAATATGTATAAAGGGTAATATGGACTTTACCCATATTTGTATGTATACGCTGTATGTATGTCGACTGAGCGTCTGGACCGGCTGGCTGCAGTAGCAATCACACCGCTACTGCCTGCTGTCTAATTTCTAGGAAAAAAAGAAAACACTGAGCTCAATGGGTTTCGAACTCAAGACGTGTAGCCTAGAAAGAACAACTGCTAACCACGTAACCAAATAAGTGTTAGTAATTAATATTGAGCGCATATTTTTAAGAACTAGGTACAATGGAGAATCCGGACTATTTTTATAAATTGTGAAGATTTTTTTAAACCAGTAATGTCAGAAAATCCGATAATTCTTTCAACAGAAAAAACGAACTTTGAAAATTCATTTATTCTAAACGTGCCTCTTTGACAGAAATATTTTTGAAAATCCAGAAATTTTCTTAAGAACACGAACAATCTTTATTAAGGGCAAAAGTTGGGTAGATTTGATGAACGTTTGTAGAACGCACGGATGTCAGTAAGGACGCAAGGAGTGTTATAATGCGATGATGTTACTCTGACTCATGAAACGGATCCAATTTTAATTTATGAACAACTTTGGTATTCCAATTATGTCTGAATTTTTATAAAAACTTGAACATGTTTTCCAAAGTTGTTAACAACTTCCCAACAATTTATGTGGAAGACAAATTTCAAACCGCGTACATTCGTAAAAAAGATATCAATGTTTTCTAAAGTTCAAACATTTCTTAAATTTGAAAACAGAAACATTTTAAAATTTTAAATATTATTTAAACAAAATAATATTTTATGGTATTCAAAACAATATTTCAAAATTTTAAACATATGCCTATTTGGCCGAACCAAGCGTTTGCGGATTTTGAAAAAGTTCATCTTTATTTTCGTAAAATTTTGTACAAACTAATCTACCTAGTAGTCAACTTTTTCTCAAATTTTTGAATCATTTTGAAACAAAATTTCTACCTATATAAAAAATTGCAAATGTTGTAAACAAATTGAAAAAATCGCAGATTTTAAAAAGTTCATAAAAAATTGCAAAAAAAGTTCGACTAACCAAAAAGGATTTAAATGTTTTAGAGAAGGATGACAACACAAAATACGACAAAAATATAATTTTATTACTCTTTACGACAAAGTGTGGCTCATTAGCACAGAGGCTAGCGACCCAAGAAACACGATGGGGCAGCCCAATTATACGATAAACGCATATGCTGTAGTATCCGATTTTGTTATGATATGTTTTCACTGGTTTTTGATTTCTTATTCGAAAAAAATTTATGTTTAAAAATTGTTCGTGAATTTAAAAATTGTTCATATTTCCTAAAACTGACAAAGAAAATAAAAATATCCGTCCAAAAAAATGCTAGATACTGTATCCGCTGGTTTTAAAAATCCGTTCATGTTTTTTTAAATGATTGCGTTTTTGTTAAATGTTCAAAAAATATTTTTTGTTTTACATAAATGTTTGCTACATTAGCTCCTATTCTTGAAAAAATGTTTGTTTTTCAAAGAACGTTCGTGTTCCAAAAATGTTTAAAATTCACAACTTTTCCAAAATATTCGTATTAAAAAAAATCTTCACTTTTCGAGAAATAAAGATTCACTTTTGCTTTTAGGATCTCGCGCCGCTAAGAGCCTCTCTAATATGTTTTGTTGCGTAATTAATCACAAGTGCTTGTTAGTCCTAGTGGCTATCAACTTCCTCCAATATAGTAAGAGGTCTTGTGTTTGAATCCTTGCTAAGCAATATTATTTTTCTAAATTGGACGGTGTGTGCGACGTATTTTCTAAAATGACCATCCTATCCTTTATTATGAAGGGGTATGGATAGATCTCATCCATTGTTGTGTTTAAGGGGGTTGTACCGAAGCGAAAGTGATAAAAAGAACTAGTTACTTGGATTAGGATAGAAACATGAGCACAAGAAAAAATAGAACTTCATAAATATATGATCACAATTTCAGAATCATCATCGTACCTAGAAGTTGAAAAGGTTCCTCGTCCGTTCTAGGTTTGTGTGTGAACCAACAATAGAAGCCAGAGGTGTGTGTCGGCAGCTAAGCACCATGGAGTTCAGCACCAAGGTAGTCGGGTCAGGAGCTGAGCACCATGAAGGAGCGAGCCACATCAGAAGGCACATGCAATAAGATGATTTGGTAAGGGGGTGCTCACTTCGGGACGATGTGCCAATCGATTTTTGGGGCGGTGTAGATCGAGCGGACGAAGTAGATGAGGAGACATTGTTAGTGGAGAAGTGTGTGCGACATATTTTCTAAAATGACCATCCTATCCTTTATTATGAAGGGGTATGGATAGATCTCATCCATTGATGTGTTTAAGGGGGTTGTACCGAAGCGAAAGTGATAAAAAGAACTAGTTACTTGGATTATGATAGAAACATGAGCACAAGAAAAAATAGAACTTCATAAATATATGATCATAATTTCAGAATCATCATCATACCTAGAAGTTGAAAAGGTTCCTCGTGCGTTTTAGGTTTGTGTGTGAACCAACAATAGAAGCCGGAGGTGTGTGTCGGCAGCTAAGCACCATGGAGTTCAGCACCAAGGTAGTCGGGTCAGCAGTTGAGCACCATGAAGGAGCGAGCCACATCAGAAGGCACATGCAATAAGATGATTTGGTAAGGTGGTGCTCACTTCAGCACGATGTGCCAATCGATTTTTGGGGCGGTGTAGATCGAGCGGACGAAGTAGATGAGGAGACATTGTTAGTGGAGAAGCAGAAACAGGGGGTCGAGGTCATAGGGGGAAGCGTTCATCCAACGAGTAGGACGATACTATACATATGTCATCCTGAAAAATATAATCCAATGTATTGAAAAAAACAAGCACCTTGACGATACTATATATATGTCACCCAGAAAATAAAAGGCGTGCTATACATGTACATATGTCCTCCAATGTCCATGAATTATGATATATAACCTTCAATTAAGAACAGAGTTGGGAGCAACCAATATTATGCAAATAATCAAGCGTAAACCTAAGAATAGGTCACAAAGTTACATACTGCTCAAGGGATGTTCATCTGACTACTTTTGCAGCCTAAGACCAGTTTCTTTAGTCTACCCTCCTCCATTTGTTGCCTATTCCAGCAAGTAGATGGCTGAGTAATGAATCAATGTAACTGAAAAGACAGAGCATTCACATGACAGTGCCATGGATCAAGAAGCCTCTTAAGAATACAAAAGAAGAAAACTATACAATAAATGCGATGAAAGCCCGGAAAACTGATACTTCCATCACACATCATATCAACAAATAGGACATTATTAAAAATAAGGCGCACGCAAAACCATCACAGCCAGGTAATAAGGGATCACCAAACTTCTGGATAGACTAGTGTGCATGATAAAACTCTGTAAGCATGCATCTCTTATTATTAAAGTACATGTAACACAATAAGAATAAACTGTCATAGAGCAATGTACCAAAATAAGGGGGGAAATGCAAACTGGTTAAAGGCTAAACATACAGAATGATTCAAGGCTAGAACTGATTGAAGGCTACAATAGAAATAAAATGTTAGAGAAATCTACCAAAATAAGAGCAATGAAGTTCAGCTATACCAGAACCACTGACTGGCCCAATGCACTCGTGAGAATGTGAGATAAAGGATTATAGAACTGATATGATGATTTTAGATGAGGAAGTGCAGAAATCACAAATGAATGCTTGATGTTTAGTTAAACACAATATTCTATTTACATTCAGCCCTTACATTTCTATATTTTCTCTTCAAACCCCAATATAAACTTTAAGCTTGATAGTATATTCTTCCATCCAATTGGCTTGCTCGGCTTGAATACTCCATATGCATTTGGGCGACGGTTTTTCTATATACTGCTCGACTAAAACTATTGAACGATTTTTTTCATACATGTTCTGTTTGATAGTAGAACATTAGTAAAGTATAATTGCACCAAGCCGACAGTAATTAACAGTATGTGTTGTTGACCATGAAAAGAAACTGCATTCTACTCTAAAGCATGCACATGAGAATCAAGAGAGATGGAGAGAGGCAGACAACAACCTGAAACACCCAGTGTGGGGATGTTAAGCAGTGGAGATCTAGGTCAGGTTGGAGGCGGTAGTGGAAGACATTGCGCGAGAAAGGAAGTGGGCACATCCAGCGCCGCTGGCAAGCACATTAGGACACTACCTGGGCGTTCAGCTAGCTGCTGCATGAGTGAAATACCTTTTATTCTAAATATTTGACAACAAACAATCAAGGAAATACGCATGCACCAAAGCGTTTACCTTTGTTTAAGCTAGAGCAAGGAATTAAAGATACCAGCAGTGCAACACCCAACTGCAATTTGTTAGCAATCCACCAAACAACAACTTCACCTAATAAATATCAAGGCTTTATATCAAAACAAATTGGTTTGTAGTTCCATCATGGAGGAATGTAAGGTGAATATACATCACACAGGTGAACATACATGACCGAGTTCTTTTTTCTGATATCCGTTGACCATGTTGGTCTAATCTTTATGGTTTACACACACTTGACTCCTGCAACCTCGAGTGATTAGTTCCCAAATAAAGAGGTGAATAAGGTCGTTTCTGGAGGTGTGCATAAACCAATAACTCAAAAGAAACTTCCCGACAAGCAACAATTTATATATCCACCTAGATAATCTTGGCAACTATCATGTATGCTAATAATATATCTACGACAGAGAGGAATCACCATGCCATCAAATATGTCTATCTTTAAAGAAAAACTTCTTAGTGAAGCTCCAAATAAGAATATACCATTATTAGTTTGGAGATAATACACCATGGCATGTTTCGACTATTGTTGCCACCATTTCTAAGTACCAAATGTTTTTACTTATTTCCTAAATTACAGCGAACCAAGCTAATAGACTCGTATACAAAACAAACGATCGATATTTAGGTTCGAAAGAAAATTCAATGATCATAGGCTACAAAAACTTACATCTGAATAGCACTTGCTCCAAGGCATCTGTCTGCTGCAGCAACACCATTTTTAGCACCAGCGGAAGCTCGGCGCTAGACGTGGCACCAAGTTCTCACCACACGTGGATGGATAAATTTCCTGTCATACTATGCCGCAAAAAGGAGATCAACAGAGAGAGACCCGTGCAGGTTGAGCAACCACCAATTAGATCCAGTACTATCACATCAGGGGGAATCAACACATTTAGACGGTAGAGCACGAAGGCACACTTTACCCTTACCCTGTCCATCTCCATCCCTCTGCCTCCCCCTCTTCCTCCCCGCTCTCACCGGAAACAACACAACGACGATGGATCATGGTGTTGTCAGGACCAGTAGTAAATTCAGGTGTAGTTCATGCGAGGAAGAGGGGAAAGTGTGCCTCGGATCTGAATTGTATTAACTATGGAGTATATTCGCTTTGCTCGATGGCAAGACAATAGTGGAATCAATGCTTAGCTAAGCCACAACCCGGCAGCTTTATAGGCAGGGGTTTTTTACCGACAGCTAATCAAGAGGTTTCTACCGACAACACACACAGTAACCGGCAATGGAAAGTAAACAGTCTCCATCCAACGGCTACTACGAATCGGTACGCTATGAGACGATATCTGCCGTTGGATAACTGACGAAACGGTATCTAAAGAATAACTTCTCTGAATGACACTGACGATAGGCCTGACATTGCCCCCTTCTGGGGCACGACGTGCCCTCACGGCGTGTTCTGATCTTGATGCCATTGTAATGTCGTAGCCTTGAAGAACTCCGGAAATGTATACTTTATAAAATCAGCATCTTCCCATGTAGCTTCTTCTGGCGACAAATTTTCCCATTGGACCTGCCACTGCACCACTTCAATGTTGTGCCTGGGCACTTGTCTTACCTGAAGAACCCCAACAGGACCAGTCTTGATGGTACCATCAGCATTCACCATTGGAAGGTTAGGACTAGGAATAGAATGATTCCCCACATGTTTCTTGAGTTGACTAACATGAAACACTGGATGTATTTTGACATGCTCTGGGAACTGGAGTTTGTAAGCTGATTTTCCTATCTTCTGTATGATGATGAAAGGACCATAAACTTGTTTTGCAGTTTGAGAGCTCCTCTGAAACCAAATGCTGCCAATCTATAAGGTGCCATTTTCAAATATACCATATCTCCTACTTGAAAAGACCTTTCCACTCTTTTTAAATCAGCATATTTCTTCATCCTGTTCTGAGCCACCACTAAATTGTTTCTGAGTTGTTCCAGCATCTGTTGCTTGATTGTAAGAAAGTCCTGTGCCTCCTCATCATCAGGGCCAGGGATAGCTAATTCATTGATCATATGGGGAGCATAACCATATAGTGCTTCGAATGGGGGCATTTTTAAGCTTGTATGGTATGTTGAATTGTACCAGAATTCTGCGAAGGATAGCCATGAAAACCATTTACTAGGAGCAGTAGTAGTCATGCATCTGAGATATGTTTCTAGACATTGATTGATTCTCTCTGTTTGTCCATCAGTTTGAGGATGGTAAGCTGTGTTGTATCTCAGTTCCACTTTTAATGCAGCAAAGATATCCTTCCAAAGCTTGCTTGTAAATATCCTGTCCCTATCTGATATGATTATTTTGGGAGGGCCATGTAACCTGATAATTTGATCAACAAATGCTTGAGCCACACTCAAAACAGTGTAAGGATGTGATAAGGGGATAAAGTGTGCATATTTGGTGAATCTGTCCACAACTACCATAATGACATCATACCCTTTGGACACTGGTAATCCTTCCATAAAGTCAATAGAAATATGTTGCCATGCTAGATCTGCTACAGGTAAGGGATCTAGTAATCCTGGTTGAAGGCAATTTTCATGTTTAGCCCTTTGACAAATAGGACAGGCAGCAATGAAATCTTCCATTGTCTTCTTGATGCCAGGCCAGTAATAAATATTCTTCACTCTCTGATAAGTGGCTCTGTTCCCAGAATGTCCTCCCACTGGGGAACTATGTAAGGCTGACAGTAGCTTGTATCTTAATGCAGGAATGTTTCCTACAAGGATTTTGCCTTTGTACCTGATGATACCAGAATGAAGTGCATAGTACGACTCTGTTTGATCTTTCTGTAACGGTAGTCTTTCCAATAGTATTTTACTGTCTTTGTCCTGTTGATAGCTTCCAAACAACTCTTCTGCCCAAGTTGGAGTAGCTACTGGGACTGCCATACAGCCAGGAAGTACTCTAGACAGAGCATCAACCACTTTGTTGTAAACTCCTTTTTTATATTGAATGGTGAAGTTGAATTCTAACAATTTCATCATCAACTTGTGTTGTATGCCCTCAGTCAATTTTTGATCAGTGATAAACTTAAGTGATTGTTGATCAGTCTTGATTGTTAGATAATTTCCCAGCAGATAATGTCTCCACCTTTTAAGAGCTTCCAAGATAGCCAAGGCCTCCTTTTCATAAGTTGATAAAGCGGCATTTCTAGGACATAAAGCAGAGCTATAATAAGATATTAGTTTTCCTTCTTGCATCAAGACAGCTCCTATTCCTTTACCTGATGCATCAGTTTCTAGGACAAAAGGTTTGGTAAAGTCTGGTAATGCTAGCACTGGAGCAGATATCAAGGCTGCTTGCAATTGTTTCAAAGCTGAATCTTGGGCTGCTTGCCAAGAAAATTGTCCTTTCTTTAACACATCATGAAGGGGTCTACAAATCACTCCATAACCCTTGATGAATCTTCTATAGTATCCAGCTAAGCCGAGAAAACTTCGATACACCATAAATCACGAAAAGTACAATGTGTTTTCCTCCTAAGTAAGGGCATGGAATGCATACTTCCTACTTGCATGGATACACAACAGATTACACAATGTAGAGCTAGCTATCCTCCTTACTATCATCCAGGCATATGATCTCCAAAGCTTCAAATGTATCCTTCCCTATTGCCATACATGTCACGATATTCCCCTTAATTACCAGCAGTTAAGATGTCCATTCCTTATATCATGAAGTAATAAAGAAAGATATTTAGCATGTGAACTTGTTGGAGCGTAAAATTTTGCATGGAATTTTTTCATAGAAGGATAATAGACTGCAAGAGTAGATGCATATTTGCATCTCTTAAATCAGTTACTTAATCATATCCCATAGATGTACTTTGTAACAAGATGCTAACAACATATATAATATTTGATGCACGTCTCGACTAATGAAATTCTTGAAAAACAAAACATCAATTAAGTAAATTGAACGACTCAATATCAAGACCCATTATTTTAATTTAGTAGCATGCCAAACCTATCACATACATAACCTTTCCAAGATAATATGTTGAATGAAACTGGCAATTCTTCACGGAGATGCAACCACAACCTTAAATGTACAAATATTTCTTAATGCTCAGCGATAAATTGTTTAATCAAATGTAGATAGGGTTAAAGGGACAAATACGTAGCAAACAAGAAACATGAAAATGAGAGTACTCTCCCATGCAGCTGGTGTAGGGGTTATTGATAGGATTATCTTCAACCAACTCATTATAAATTTATCAATAGGTATGAACACGGACTTTGATATATCAGGTGGCAACCTGACAACTATTAATCTAAACTCACTTGTGCAAACTTGTTGCCATTTGGCATCAGTAAGTGCGTAAAAAATATATAAGTAAAACATATGTATGTCTTCATAAAAGAAGAACCGCTAGAATAATCAATCTTGATGGTGTCACATCTAGGACAGTAAAAAAATACTAAAATTTAAAAGAAAATATAATGCAATGGTAATAATGCCCCGGCCTGTTATTGTAGAAAGTCACCCATCCAGCAACTAACTTTAATCGTTATATGAGACACATCTTACACTAGTAGAAAAAGGGCCTTTTGTCCCGGTTCGTAAGGGCCTTCTGTCCCGGTTTCGGAACCGGGACTAAAAGGTCGTTACTAATGCCCTTGGCCTTTAGTCCCGGTTCTTACACAAACCGAGACAGATTGGCCTCCACGTGGCCGGTGCGGCGAGCCCGGGCAGGGGGCCTTTAGTCCCGGTTGGTGACACCAACCGGGACCAAAAGGCATCCACGCGTCAGCATTTCAGGTGATGGGTTTTTTTTGAAGGGGGGGGGGGGGTTGGGGTTTTTGGGGGGTTAATTTAGGTGTTTCATATATTGTGTTAGCTAGCTAATGAATAGAGAGAAGTGTCCTCTCTTATCTCCGTGCTTGGTCGACGCTGCATACTATACGTATAGAGAGGACTAGACACGCTAGGTAGTAAGCAAATGAAGGAAACAGAAGATCGTCATGAACATATGCATACAAAGAGAAGTGATATCGACCACCTCTCCTTCTCTGAGAGATTGGTCGAACAACAAGTTCTCGTATATCTATCCGACGCTACTGGCTACATATATACAATATAATTATCTCTTACAGTATAATCTCCTAATTAAAATTCAACTGATTTGGGTTCACATGGTATTCTCCGTCTTTAGCGATCACGTGGTCAAGAAAGAATGCCGCCAATTCCTCTTGAATTCCTCGCATACGATCTGTTGGTAGGAGTTCATTCCGCATCCGATATATCTAATTTGAAGAAGAGGGTCAATACATATATATGAATAAATGAAACTGAACACAAATGATGGTAATAAAATAAAATTGTGAATATTATTATTTACGCACGTCATATTGTTTGTCAGAGTAGCCCCGCTCACAGGTCGTGTGGCGGATGGACTCGCAAATGTAGTATCCACAGTAATCATTCCCTGGTTCCTGCCACAACCACTTTACAAGAAATAGAGGTCAATCAAAGATGAAACTAGCGCTTGAATCACTAGGAGATGCGTGGAACATGCTACTATAGTACTTACTTTCGGGTGTCTAAATTGCAGCTTCTTCGGCAGTCCCGGAGTTTTTGCGGTGAATTTTTTCCAAACCCTGTCAGACAAAGAAAACAATTACTTGATATCAGGAAATGAACAAAGTTGCCGATATGGTGCGATAATGATCGATTTAACTTACTTCTCTAGAATTTCAGTCATGTTCGCATACGCGTTGGGATATTTTCGTCTCGAGTCTAAGATGATTACTAGTCCCTACTCAAGCTTAATCTCTAGGAGAATATAGTGGAAGCTGCGCACGCATGCATAATTCATCAATTACATTACTATAACCTTGACTAATAAGGGAAACTGAATATGCACAAGACAGTAACACTCATTGGAATTCGTAAGGGAAGAGTATTATAGCTTTGTTTTGATTCAATACAAACGATTGTAGCAGGTTGGCCTCGGTATCTTTGGCCTGAGATTTAATCATAAATGCATCTACGAGATTTGTGTTAATGAACCCAATATCACCGATTTGTCTTTTCTTCAATTCAGCGATCTTCAATCTGCATATAATATATATAGTGAGGATAATTCAAAATACATGCAATGAAAGAGTTGACCTATATATAGAGACTTAATGACAGAAGTAGTACTACTTACAGGCAGTAGCAAGTGATCATTAATTTATCGAGGGCCGGGAGATTGAAAAACGGGAAGAACTCCTCAAATGGAACCATCAACAGTTCAAGTCCAACGAGGTCATGCTCCTTTCTAACTCTCAGCGTCAAAATATTACTCCCCCCAGACTCTTTGCAAGTTTTCATGTACCAATCATGGAATCTTCGCACCATTCAAAGCCACATCATCAATTTACAACCCTTTCTGACTTCATTTCTTTTTTTTTTCATGCATTTACTGATTATTTTGAGCTATAAGACCATGAAATTGAAAAGCATTTGAAATGAACTTTGAAAAGGTTCCAAGTTGGCATGGTATCATCATTTCACCCACATAGCGTGTGCAAGAAAGTAGAGAGGATTACGGCAAAAACTGGATGCACTTCGTGTACAAAACAGACAATCTCCTTCGAAGTATGAGGGTTTCAAACGGAAACTCGTGTGTTACAAAGGGATTTCAATTTTTTTGAACTTATTTGAATCCCCTTGTTTTTCCGTGTTCAAAATGCACCATTCAAAGCCACATCATCAATTTACAACCCTTTCTCACTTCATTTTTTATTTTTCATGCATTTACTGATTATTTTGAGCTATAAGACCATGAAATTGAAAAGCATTTGAAATGAACTCTCAAAAGGTTCCAAGTTGGCATGGTATCATCATTTCACCCACATAGCATGTGCAAGAAAGTAGAGAGGCTTACAGCAAAAACTGGATGCACTTCGTGTACAAAACAAACAATCTCCTTCGAAGTATCAGGGTTTCGTACGGAAACTCGTCTGTTACAAAGGGATTTCAATTTTGTTGAACTTATTTGAACCCCCTTGTTTTTCCGTGTTCAAAATGCACCATTCAAAGCCACATCATCAATTTGCAACCCTTTCTGACTTCATTTGTTATTTTTCATGCATTTACTGATTATTTTGAGCTATAAGACCATGAAATTGAAAAGCATTTGAAATGAACTCGAAAAAGGTTCCAAGTTGGCATGGTATCATCATTTCACCCACATAGCATGTGCAAGAAAGTAGAGAGGCTTACGGCAAAAACTGGATGCACTTCGTGTACAAAACAGACAATCTCCTTCGAAGTATCATGGTTTCATACGGAAACTCGTCTCTTACAAAGGGATTTCAATTTTTTTGAACTTATTTGAACCCCCTTGTTTTTCTGTGTTCAAAATGCACCATTCAAAGACACATCATCAATTTACAACCCTTTCTCACTTCATTTGTTATTTTTCATGCATTTACTGATTATTTTGAGCTATAAGACCATGAACTTGAAAAGCATTTGAAATGAACTCTGAAAAGGTTCCAAGTTGGCATGGTATCATCATTTCACCCACATAGCATGTGCAAGAAAGTAGAGAGGCTTACGACAAAAACTGGATGCACTTCGTGTACAAAACAGACAATCTCCTTCGAAGTATCATGGTTTCATACGGAAACTCGTCTGTTACAAAGTGATTTCAATTTTTTTGAACTTATTTGAACCCCCTTGTTTTTCTGTGTGCAAAATGCACCATTCAAAGCCACATCATCAATTTACAACCCTTTCTGACTTCATTTGTTATTTTTCATGCATTTACTGATTATTTTGAGCTATAAGACAATGAAATTGAAAAGAATTTGAAATGAACTCTGAAAAGGTTCCAAGTTGTTATGGTATCATCATTTTACCCACATAGCATGTACAAGAAAGTAGAGAGGCTTACGGAAAAAACTGGATGCACTTCGTGTACAAAATGGACAATCTCTTTCGAAGTATGAGGGTTTCATACGGAAAATCGTCTGTTACAAAGGGATTTCATTTTTTCTAACATATTTGAACTCCCTTGTTTTTCTGTGTTCAAAATGCACCATTCAAAGCTGTAAGACGATGAAGTTGAAAAGCATTTGAAATGAACTCTGAAACCAAAGTACATACATAGTTCTCCAGAGCATTAAAACCAAAGTACATACATAGTTCTCATTGAACAACATATAGCTCTCCAGAGCATCTAATTAAACCATACATTGAAATTATGTAAAACATTTCAGTGCAAAAATAAATGCGATCATAACCACAACCAAGGTAACAACTGATCCAACTGCATAATGATACCAAGCCTCGGTATGAATGGCATATTTTCTAATCTTTTTAATCTTCAACCGCATTGCATCCATCTTGATCTTGTGATCATCGACGACATCCGCAACATGCAACTCCAATATCATCTTCTCCTCCTCAATTTTTCTTATTTTTTCCTTTAAGTAATTGTTTTCTTCTTCAACTAAATTTAACCTCTCGACAATAGGGTCGGTTGGAATTTACGGTTCAACAACTTCCTAGATAAATAAAATCTTTGTCACATTGGTCGGCATAATTGTCATAAACAATAAATGAACCAAATAGTTATGAAAAGATAATATATACCACATCTGAATCATAGACAGGACGAGGGCCGACGGGGGCGGATACCAAAACCATCGCACTATATAATAACAAGGAATAATAAAAAATAAGAAAATTAGACAAGTATCTATCTGAAGTCAGAATTTTTTTTCTTTCAAAAAGAAGATAAGAACAAGAGGCTCACCACGGTAGTGCCGGCGACGAGATCGGCGCGGGCGATCGACGGCGGTGAAGATGGGGCGGGGACGGGGCGTGACGGACCGCTAAATCTAGACAAATCTCGTTGAAAATGGAGCTCGGAGGTCGAGTTTCGAGAGGAGAAAGCTTAACTAGTGTGGCTCGGGCATTTCATCGAACACCTCATGTGCATAGGAGGTGAACTAGAGCACCAAAATGCCCTCCCCTCGCCGGCTTGACAAAAACAGAGCACTGTGGAGTTCTCTGGCGCTGCGGTGGGTATATGTAGGCAAGTTATTTGTCCCGGTTCAAGCCACGAACCTGGACCAATGGTTATAGGCCAGCAGCGAGGACCATTGGTCCCGGTTCGTGGCTCGAACCGAGACAAATGGTTCCACACGAACCGGGACCAATTCCCACGAGGCCCCGGCCGGCCCCCCTGGGCTCACGAACCGGGTCTAATACACCCATTGGTCCCGGTTCTTGAAGAACCGGGACTAATGGGCTGGCCAGGGCCGAACGATAGCCCTGTTTTCTACTAGTGTTAAAAAACCCATCAAGACACCCATTTGAGCTGGACGGCAAATTATAAGTACACAGGTGACTGTATAATATGTAGGCACTCATCCGAATGAGCACGGTAGTGGAGGAGCAAATTAATAACAGAGAACAAAAGGAGGACAGAAATTTGTTCATGTGAGACTCATGGTCGTGTTACACATATTGTTAATTTATTATGTTATCTTCTATATATCTAAATGGGAGCCCCCCACTACCTTAATTCTCTTGACATGCAAGCTATCCACCTCACTTGCCAAATCAGCAAGACAACAGCGGTAAACATGCAGACGTGGGATGCCGACGGGCCGACTCAATCTAGCTCCATCTTGGCTTAGCAGTAAACTACTTGGCCCACTGCATGTGCATGATCCCATGTCATTAGTTATTTTCTTAATCAAGGCACATGTTACGTTTTCTCATCCCAATCCTTCTTTTCCTCTATTAAGGTGCCACTGGCAACTCCCTCACGCCAGACATGCCACCCACGGGAGATGAAACTGAAGGTAACGACGACATTACACCATTTCCCTTCTACTCCCTTATGCCATCCATCTTCCTCCTAACTGCAGCATATAACCGGCGGTGGCACAGGAAGGGTTCGAGTAGTGAACATTGAACACCGACCAACAACAGGATCCTCTTCCCTCTCATAACAAAGACCTATCTTCTCCCCATTGTAGGGTACGGCGGCTGGACGGCGAATTCCACGTGATGACGCTCCTACGGCTCTGCCGGCTGGCCGCTCATTGTCGCCACTTTCTGGCCGCCAGGCCGCGACGGCTCTTCGACTCCTCCACGAATTCTCACCGGTTGCAATTTGCATGCAGGTGGGCTTCTCCAGCACGACTGCTGGCCTCCTCGCTACCGATGCCTCGCCGACTCTAGCACAACCTCCGGTCCATATTGATGTCGTCTCCGTTTCTATGCCAAGAAGCTAGCTGTCTGGCCGCCGGGGAGGCTAGCTAGCTTTCTTTTTGGTCTGGAAGGAACGAGCTGAGCATGGGGACTCCACTAAGAGGGCCTCAATTATTGCTCAGAGAAGTGCTTGATCCAGCTCTTGCGGCAAACATTCTGCAACAATGATAGTCTTTTTTGGCAGGCTAACTTTCTGCGTCTGGAGAGGAGGCCATTATGCATGGTCGTTCGGTGCTCCTTCCTGTTGGTCAGACAAGATATCCAACTTCAGACTACAATAACAAGCGGGTCATGTACTCTGTTCCTCAGTTTTTTTTGTGTGAGTGTTTCTTACTTTCTTATAAAGAAAAGATCACAGCAACCGTAGACAATCCAAACAATAAAAGCACAAGTACGTTGTAGGAAAGGATCTTTGGTTTTAAGTGTTGATCTGCTTTCCTCCAAACATTTAGTGATAGGGTTTTATTTTTTTAGGCTGATATGATAAATAATAATAATATTCATACATCGTTGAACTGGAGTGAGAATGTACGTGATATACCAATTAGTTTTTTCCATTTGAGTGCTTTAGGTGTGCCATTCCACTTTGCAAGCTACCGACAATACTTCAGGAAGAACATTTATTAACCGCAAAAATCTACTGATGCATGTTTATCAACAAACACACTAATTTTATTGTTATGTGATGCAAGAAATGTGTAAATATCTTCTATGTAAATGTGTTCTAGATTTTACATACTTTTTCGTACATTCAAATTTTCGAGATGATGTTATAAAATTTAAACCTTTCAGCCTAACTTGGAGTATGGTAATGAAAGGTTCAACGATATTAGCCATAGTTCTGATGACTTGGAAATTATTCACAATGTTCAAAACACCGTCAGATGCACTAATAATTCATAGATGGTGTAGAAACAATACAAACCCAATATATGCACTAAGTATAGCACACACACACGACCTTTACAGTTCGACAATTTGGGTACATACTGAAACTGATACTTCATGCAGTTGAACAAAAATGGTGTTTGCAATCCTTGGTGCTTACAGTTTGATGGATGTATCTAGACATGTTTTACATCCGTATCTAGGCAAATCTGACTCACGTAATGTGGGATCGAGCTTGTACTATTTTCTCTTGCATAGAGATCCACCAGAAAATGATCAACAAGTTTTTAAGTGGTTTATCAGTTGTCACAACAACTCTTGACGCTCTAGTGTAACTTTTTTATTGACAGTTCAGTGTGGCTTCTTGAAAATGTTCAAGCTACATACCTAAATTATGGATTTTGTGAACTCTTTTCAGTGGTGTGCTACAATATTATTGACGAAATTGTAACTTAAGTGCAGTATGCACGTTTGAGTATGTTTGTGCAATAAATTCTAGCATGAGTTGAGATTTAGCTGGCTCTTCTTACCGTATTTATAGCAACAAAAGCCCACAAATATAAAACAAATAGGCAGCAACTAATTTGATGACTGACACTTCGATGGGCGCGGCCTGACGCCGCGCTTTTCGGCGCTAGTTGTAAACTATGTATCTGAAAAAAATGTTTCAATCCGTAGAGGGGTCCAAAGTGTGTACTCTTTGAGACCTCGATAGCAAGAAAGAAGAGTAATTGGACTATTGGAGATGATTGGGGTGTGCTTATACCTGAAGCATGAATGCCAATTATCATGGACTCGTTTCAATCTCAGTGCATGGATGTTCGGAGGGATTTGATACACCAAACATCATGGAAGCAAACATGAACGATTTCCCTATTCATAAAATTTCAGGAATGCAGGATCAATCAAATTCAGTTTGCATGAACCATTTTAAAATACACTTTTTGATGTTCAAAATTATTTTTAAGAGAAGAAATCACCTAAAATAAATGAAAAAAAACTGATCAAAGATCAGGTGTTGCCGACAAGCTCATGCGGCCTGCTCGATCTAGATCACCGACTCAAACCTGCTGATGCACATGAAGGTTAGATACAGTGATCGGGTGCAGAGGCGCGATGGATCATGCCACCGCCACATGCCCTTATCCCCGACCACCAATCCACCACATGGCTTTGCTGTAAGTTGAGAGAAACTAGAGAGTAGAGAGAGAAGAAGTTGCAGAGAGAGAGAGAGAGAGGAGTGTTACCGGCTTCGGAAGGAGCTTGCTTGGAGCAGTTGGTGTCTTCAGCAACGGTCCCACCCTGTCATCCTCCTTCCACTTCTGAGACACTGAACAGTCACTGCTTCGTGTGGCGGCAACGTCAAGCATCCAGCGGGAGTCCAAGAGCGAACGGTGGCTGCAGGGACGAAGTGCGGCAGGCGCCGACCCGTGTAGATGAGGGACGCCTTGGTGGCGACGGCCGCAACGTGGCGGTGGTGGCGGCCGCTCTTGCATCCGTGGGGCAGCAGCCGCTCGTGTCCGCGTGGCAGATTCGAAGGAGCGGCGGGGCGATCCGCTTCGCGCTCGCATCCGTCAGGCAGAAGAGGAGAGCGGCCGGCGGTGAGCGGGCTGGATGGTGACGGTGCGGTCATACTGTTTTGGTGGGCTGATCAGTTGGTCTGCCATGGCAAGATTGAAATTTTGATGCATATATAATGATGACGACGCCATTGAGGATTTTGTCAGAGTGGAGAGGTTCGTGCATGTTGCACTCTCGTGCATTGAGCAGAATCCTTCGCTCTGTCCGACAATGCACCAGGTGCTGCACATGCTGAATTTCTACTAACAAATAATGGCTGAAACTTTTTTTAAATGCAATGCTCAAATGTAGCAAGAACTCACTTCCTTCTTTTGCAAGACATTTAAAAACGCAGTTTTTGATGTTCCAAATTATTTTTTAGCGAAGAAATCACCTAAAATAAACGAAATAACTCATCAAAGATCAGGTGTTGCCGACAAGCTCACGCGACCTACTGAAAGGGATCGAGATGGACCTAGGGGGGTTGAATAGGTACAGTTACAAATTTTATCGGTTACTTAGCAATTTTAGGCAATAATGCGGAATATGAAAATGAGCCTAACAATTGCAAGGGTGAAGGGTAAGCTTTGTGAACCAAGCACGACAACAAGTAGGATATAATAAAGAACAAGTAATCAAAGACTAGCAACAAGTAGGAAGTTAAGGTTAGGGATAACCGCAACTCCGAGAAACAAGGATGTATTCGGATGTTCACTTCCTTGGAGTAAAGCTACGTCACCGTTTAGAGAGGTGGGTGTTACCACGAAGACACACCAATACCACGAAGGCTCACCATATTCTCTCCTTGAGACAACACCACAAAGGCGTTTCTCAACCACTAGTGGTAAGCCTTTGAGGTGGCTTCCAAACCCTCACAAACTTTCTGGGGGAAATCACAAAGGTTTGATTCCTCTCCGAAGAACTCCTACCGCCTAGGAGTCTCCAACCTCCAAGAGTAACAAGATCACGAGGACTGCTCAAAACTTGCTCAAATCACAAATAGCTTGGGTTGAGAGGAGGAGAAGGAGACGATCTATCTTTTGATTGGAACAACACTCAAAGGTACTCACGGATGCTCTTGGGATCTAGGATTTGGTGTAAGAAAATGGGAGTGAGAGAGAAAGGTATTCTTAGAGTGTTTCAGCTGTGTTCAACCACCCCACTCGAGGTAGGGGAAGACTATACATAGTGGTGGTAGGAAAGTGACCGTTGGAGCCACTTATGTTGTGAAGTTGTCGGACGTCCGACAGTTCACGGTCATCCGGCCACCCACAAAGGGTCGAACGTCCGACAGTGGTCGGTCGTCCGAAGATGCAGAAGGCATCTGATTACCATAGTATTTGGTGGAGAGGTAATCAACATACGGTCGTCAAGAGGACGTCGGTCGTCCGAAGACATAGAAGATATTAGGTCAGCATTAGGTGAAAAAGTAAAGAGCACACGGACATCCGATGGCATCGGCCGTCCGGGGAACGGTCGCCGAGAATGGTCAGAAATCTGACATTTTGGATCTCTTGGGTGGCAACGGAATTCCTACCGTGCCTGGACGCCAGGTCCTCGGACTACCGGAGGGGCCAGAAGTCCGACATTATGGATCTGTTGGCCGGCTCAGGATTTCCGGATGGCGTCGGCCATCTGGGGTCCGGACGTCGGAGAACCACTGGACGACCAAACAGGAGCAAATCAACGAGGAAGATAGAGAGAGGAATTTCTAATTGTTTTGAGAAAGTTTCTTGCGAGACTCGGTGATCCCCTCTTAATATTGCGGGGTCCCTATACTCAAGAAAGACAAATAAAATGATAGACCACTTCGTCTTGTTTCTTCGTTCTTGAGCATCCTGGATAAATTAGTCATGATCCATACAGAAACTCTCATGGGAACAAAACCTGAGATACACTCGATTAAGATGATTAGTTTCCTATATGTGTGTTGTTGGAAATATGCCCTAGAGGCAATCATAAACTAGTTATTATTATATTTCTTTGTTCATGATAATCGTTTATTATCCATGATATAATTGTATTGATTGGAAACACAATACTTGTGTGGATACATAGACAAAACACTGTCCCTAGTAAGCCTCTAGTTGACTAGCTCGTTGATCAAAGATGGCCAAGGTTTCCTGGCCATAGGCAAGTGTTGTTACTTGATAACGGGATCACATCATTAGGAGAATCATGTGATGGACTAGACCCAAACTAATAGACGTAGCATGTTGATCGTGTCATTTTGTTGCTACTGTTTTCTGCGTGTCAAGTATTTGTTCCTATGACCATGAGATCATATAACTCACTGACACCGGAGGAATGCTTTGTGTGTATCAAACGTCGCAACGTAACTGGGTGACTATAAAGATGCTCTACAGGTATCTCCGAAGGTGTTAGTTGAGTTAGTATGGATCGAGACTGGGATTTGTCACTCCGTGTGACGGAGAGATATCTCGGGGCCCACTCGGTAATACAACATCACACACAAGCCTTGCAAGCAATGTGACTTAGTGTAAGTTGCGGGATCTTGTATTACGGAACGAGTAAAGAGACTTGCTAGTAAACGAGATTGAAATAGGTATGCGGATACTCATGATCGAATCTCGGGCAAGTAACATACCGAAGGACAGAGGGAATGACATACAGGATTATATGAATCCTTGGCACTCAGGTTCAAACAATAAGATCTTCGTAGAATATGTAGGATCCAATATGGGCATCCAGGTCCTGCTATTGGATATTGATTGAGGAGTCTCTCTGGTCATGTCTACATAGTTCTCGAACCCGCAGGGTCTGCACACTTAAGGTTCGACGTTGTTTTATGCGTATTTGAGTTATATGGTTGGTTACCGAATGTTGTTCGGAGTCCCGGATGAGATCACGGACGTCACGAGGGTTTCCGGAATGGTCCGAAAACGAAGATTGATATATAGGATGACCTCATTTGATTACCGGAAGGTTTTCAGAGTTACCGGGAATGTACCGGGAATGACGAATGGGTTCCGGGAGTTCACCGGGGGGGGGGGGGAACCCACCCCGGGGAAGCCCATAGGCCTTGAGGGTGGCGCACCAGGAGGAGGTCCTTGGATGAGGTTAAATAGCAACTCATATATCTCCGTTGTGGTGTTTGCGTAAGTAAGATGCGATCCTACTAGATACCCATGGTCACCACGTAAAACATGCAACAACAAAATTAGAGGACGTCTAACTTGTTTTTGCAGGGTATGCTTGTGATGTGATATGGCCAACGATGTGATGTGATATATTGGATGTATGAGATGATCATGTTGTAATAGTTAATATCGACTTGCAAGTCGATGGTACGGCAACCGGCAGGAGCCATAGGGTTGTCTTTAAACTAACGTTTGTGCTTGCAGATGCGTTTACTATATTGCTAGTACGTAGATTTAGTAGTAATAGCATGAGTAGCACGACAACCCCGATGGCGACACGTTGATGGAGATCATGATGATGGAGATCATGGTCTGACGCCGGTGACAAGAAGATCGTGCCGGTGCTTTGGTGATGGAGATCAAGAAGCGCATGATGATGGCCATATCATGTCACTTATGAATTGCATGTGATGTTAATCCTTTTTGCACCTTATCTTGCTTAGAACGACGGTAGCATTATGAGGTGATCTCTCACTAAAATTTCAAGACGAAATTGTGTTCTCCCCGACTGTGCACCGTTGCGACAGTTCTTCGTTTCGAGACACCACGTGATGATCGTGTGTGATAGACTCAACGTTCACATACAACGGGTGCAAAACAGTTGCACACGCAGAACACTCGGGTTAAGCTTGACGAGCCTAGCATGTGCAGACATGGCCTCGGAACACATGAGACCGAAATGTCGAGCATGAATCGTATAGTTGATATGATTAGCATAGAGATGCTTACCACTGAAACTATTCTCGACTCACGTGATGATCGGACTTGAGATAGTGGATTTGGATCATGTACCACTCAAATGACTAGAGAGATGTACTTTTTGAGTGGGAGTTCTTAAGTAATATGATTAATTGAACTAATTGTCATGAACATAGTCTAATGGTCTTCGCGAATTACGATGTAGCTTGCGCTATAGCTCTACTGTTTTTTATATGTTCCCAGAGAAAATTTATTTGAAAGTTGATAGTAGCAAACTTTGAAGAGGATTGTCCTCGTTGCTGCGCGAAGGCTTATGTCCTTAATGCACCACTCGGTGTGCTGCACCTCGAGCGTCATCTGTGGATGCTGTGAACATCCGACATACACGTTTCTGATGACTACACGATAGTTCAGTGCAAAATACTTAATGGCTTAGAAGCAAGGCACCGAAGACGTTTTGAAACGTCACGGAACATAAGTGATGTTCTAAAGAGATGAAATTGTGATTTCATGCTCGTGCTCTTGTTGAGAGGTACGAGACCTCCGACAAGATTCTTTGTCCACAAAGTAAAGGAGAAAAGCTCAAGCGTTGAGCGTGTGCTCAGATTGTCTGAGTACGACAATCACTTGAATCAAGTGGGAGTTAATCTTCCAGATGAGATAGTGATGGTTCTCCAAAGTCACTGCCACCAAGCTGTGAGAGCTTCGTGATGAACTATAACATATCAAGGATAGATACAATGATCCTTGAGCAATTCGCGATGTTTGACACTGCGAAAGTAGAAATCAAGAAGGAGCATCAATAGTTGATGGTTTGTAAAACCACTAAGTTTCAAGAAAGGCAAGGGCTAGAAGGGATACTTCGTGAAACGGCAAAACAGTTGCTGCACTAATGAAGAGACCCAAGATTAAACCCAAACCCAAGACTAAGTGCTTCTGTAATGAGGGGAACAGTCACTGAGGCGGAGCAACTCTAGATACTTGGTAGATAAGAAGGCTGGCAAAAGTCGAAAGAAGTATATTTGATATACATGATGTTGATGTGTACTTTACTAGTACTCCTGGTAGCATGAGGGTATTGGATACCAGTTCGGTTGCTAAGTGATTAGTAACACGAAATGAAAGCTACGACATAAACGGAGACTAGCTAAAGGCGAGGTGACGATACGTGTTGGAAGTGTTTCCAAGGTTGATATGATCAAACGTCGCACGCTCCCTCTACCATCGGGATTGGTGTTAAACCTAAATAATTTTTATTTGGTGCTTGCGTTAAGCATGAACATGATTGGATCGTGTTTATTGCAATACGCTTATTCATTTAAAGAGAATAATGGTTAATCTATTTTTTTGAATAATCACCTTCAATGGTTTATTGAATCTCGGTCGTAGTGTTACACATGTTCATGATATTGGTGCCAAAAGATACGAGGTAATGATGATAGTACCACTTACTTGTGGCACTGCCGCTTGAGTCATGTTGGTATAAAGTGCATGAAGAGGCTCCATGCTGATGGATCTTTATACTCACTTGATTTTGAATCACTAGTGACATGCAAATCATACCACATGAGCAAGGCCTTGTTTTCATTGAGATGAAATAAGATAGTAACTTGTTGGAAGTGATACATTTTGATGCATGCAGTCCAATGGGTGCTGAGGCACGCAGTGGATATCATTATGTTCTTACTTCAATAACGATTTGAGTAGATACTAGAGTATTTGCTTAATGAATCACAAGTCTGAAATATTGAAAAGTTCAATTCTGTTTCGGAATGAAGTTCGTCGTAACAAGAGGATAAACTGTCTACGATATGATCATAGAAATGAATATCCGAGTTACGAGTTTTGGTACGCAGTTAAGACAATGTGGAAATTGTTTCGCAGTTCATGCCACCTAGAACATCATAGTGTGATGATGTGTCTGAACGTCATAGCCACACACTATTTGGTATGGTGCATGCTATGATGTCTCTTATCGAATTACCACTATCGTTTATGGGTTAAGCATTAGAGACAACCGCATTCACTTTAAATAGGGCACCACGTATTTCCGTTGAGATGACACAGTATAGACTGAGGTTTAGAGAAATCTAAACTGTCGTTTCTTGAAAGTTTGGGGTTTCGACACTTATGTGAAAAAGTTTCAGTCTGATAAGCTCTAACCCAAAGCGTATAAATGCATCTTCATAGGATATCCAAAATAGTTGGGTACATCTCCTATCTCAGATACGAAAGCAAAGTGTTTGTTACTAGAAACGGATCCTTTCTCGAGGAAAGGTTTCTCTCGAAAGAATTGAGTGGGAGGGTGGTAGAACTTGATGAGGTTACTGAACCATCACTTCGACCAGTGTGTAGCAGGGCGTAGGAAGTTGTTCCTGTGGCGCCTACACCAATTGAAGTGAAAGCTGATGATGGTGATCATCGAGCATCGGATCAAGTTACTACAAGCCTCGTAGGTTGACAAGGTCGCGTACTACTACAGAGTGGTACGGTAACCCTGTCTTGGAGGTCATGTTGTTGAGCAACAGTGAACCTACGAGTTATGGAGAAAGCAATGGTGGGCCCAGATTCCGACAAATGGCTGGAAGTCATGAAATCCGAGAGAGGATCCATGTATGAAAACAAAGTGTAGACTTTGGAAGAACTACTTGATGGTCATAGGACTATTGAGTAAAGATGGATCTTTAAAAGGAAGACAAACGATGATAGTGATAAGTCACTATTAAGAAAAGCTCGACTTGTCGCAAAGATGTTTCCGACAAGATCAAACAGTTGACTATGATGAGACTTTCTCACTCGTAGCGATGCTAAAAGTCTGTTAGAATTATGTTAGTAGTTGCTGCATTATTTATGAAATATTGCACGTCGGATGTCAAAACATTGTTTCCTCGACGGTTTCCTTGAGCAAACATTGTATGTGATACAACCAGGAGGTTTTGTCGATCCTAAAGATACTAGCAAGTATGCAAGCTCCAGTGATCCTTCAATGGACTGGTGCAAGCATCTCGGAGTTGGAATATACACTTTGATGAGATGATCAAAGATTTTGGGTTTGTACAAAGTTTGTGATAAACTTGTATTTCCAAAGAAGTGAGTGGGAGCACTATAGAATTTCTGATAAGTATATGTGGTTGACATATTGTGGATCAGAAGTAATGTAGAATTTCTGTAAAGCATACAAGGTTGTTCGAAAGGAGTTTTCAAAGGAATACCTGGATTGAGCTACTTGAACGTTGAGCATCAAAGATCTATGGAGATAGATCGAAAGCGCTTAATGGACGTTTCAACAAAATGCATGCCTTGACAAGTTTTGAAGGAGTTCAAAATAGATCAGCAAAGAAGGAGTTCTTGGTTGCATTGTAAGGTGTGAATTTGAGTAAGACTCAAAATCCGACCACGGCAGTATAAAGAGAATAGACGAAGGTCGTCTTCTATGCCTTAGCCGTAGACTCTAAAGTATGCCAGGCTGAGTACCGCACCTGATGTGTGCCTTGCAGCAAGTCTGTTGAGAGGTACCGAGAGTGATCCATGATTGAATCACTAGCAGCGGTCAAAATTTATCCTTAGTAACTGATGGACTAAGGATTTTTTCTCGATTATGGAGGTGGTTAAAGAGTTCGTCGTAAAGGGTTACGTAGATGTAAGCTTTGACACTAATCCGAATAACTATGAGTAGTGAAATGGATTCGTATAGTAGAGTAGATATTTGGAGTATTTCTGAATAGCACATAGTAGCAGCATCTATAAGATGACATAAAGATTTGTAAAGAACACAGGATCTGAAAATTTCAGAACCGTTGACTAAAACCTCTCTCATGAGCAAGACGTGATCAGACCCCATAACTATATGGGTGTTGGATTCGTTGGAATCACATGGTGATGTGAACTAGATTATTGACTCTAGTGCAAGTGGGAGACTGTTGGAAATATGCCCTAGAGGCAATAATAAATTAGTTATTATTATATTTCTTTGTTCATGATAATCGTTTATTATCCATGCTATAATTGTATTGATTGGAAACACAATACTTGTGTGGATACATAGACAAAACACTGTCCCTAGTAAGCCTCTAGTTGACTAGCTCGTTGATCAAAGATGGCCAAGGTTTCCTGGCCATAGGCAAGTGTTGTTACTTGATAACGGGATCACATCATTAGGAGAATCATGTGATGGACTAGACCCAAACTAATAGACGTAGCATGTTGATCGTGTCATTTTGTTGCTACTGTTTTCTGCGTGTCAAGTATTTGTTCCTATGACCATGAGATCATATAACTCACTGACACCGGAGGAATGCTTTGTGTGTATCAAATGTCGCAACGTAACTGGGTGACTATAAAGATGCTCTACAGGTATCTCCGAAGGTGTTAGTTGAGTTAGTATGGATCGAGACTAGGATTTGTCACTCCGTGTGACGGAGAGGTATCTCGGGGCCCACTCAGTAATACAACATCACACACAAGCCTTGCAAGCAATGTGACTTAGTGTAAGTTGCGGGATCTTGTATTACGGAACGAGTAAAGAGACTTGCTGGTAAACGAGATTGAAATAGGTATGCGGATACTGACGATCGAATCTCGGGCAAGTAACATACCGAAGGACAAAGGGAATGACATACGAGATTATATGAATCCTTGGCACTCAGGTTCAAACGATAAGATCTTCGTAGAATATGTAGGATCCAATATGGGCATCCAGGTCCTGCTATTGGATATTGACTGAGGAGTCTCTCGGGTCATGTCTACATAGTTCTCGAACCCGCAGGGTCTGCACACTTAAGGTTCGACGTTGTTTTATGCGTATTTGAGTTATATGGTTGGTTACCGAATGTTGTTCGGAGTCCCGGATGAGATCATAGACGTCACGAGGGTTTCCGGAATGGTCCGGAAACGAAGATTGATATATAGGATGACCTCATTTGATTACCGGAAGGTTTTCGGAGTTACCGGGAATGTACCGGGAATGACGAATGGGTTCCGGGAGTTCACCGGGGGGGGGGGGGGGGGCAACCCACCCCGGGGAAGCCCATAGGCCTTGAGGGTGGCGCACCAGCCCTTAGTGGGCTGGTGGGACAGCCCAAAAGGGCCCTATGCGCATTGGAAGAAAAATCAAAGAGAAAAAAAGGAGGTGGGAAAGGAAAGAAGGACTCCACCCACCAAACCAAGTAGGACTCGGTTTGGGGGGGAGTCCTTCCCCCCTTTGGCTCGGCCGACCCCCTTGGGGCTCCTTGAGCCCCAAGGCAAGGTCCCCTCTCTCCCACCTATATATACGGAGGTTTTAGGGCTGATTTGAGACGACTTTTTCACGGCAGCCCAACCACATACCTCCACGGTTTTTCCTCTACATCGCGTTTCTGCGGAGCTCGGGCGGAGCCCTGCTGAAACGAGATCATCACCAACCTCCGGAGCGCCGTCACGCTGCCGGAGAACTCTTCTACCTCTCCGTCTCTCTTGCTGGATCAAGAAGGCCGAGATCATCGTCGAGCTGTACGTGTGCTGAACGCGGAGGTGCCATCCGTTCGGCACTAGATCGTGGGACTGATCGCGGGACGGTTCGCGGGGCGGATCGAGGGACGTGAGGACATTCCACTACATCAACCGCGTTCACTAAAGCTTCTGCTGTACGGTCTACAAGGGTACGTAGATCACACATCCCCTCTCGTAGATGGACATCACCATGATAGGTCTTCGTGCGCGTAGGAAATTTTTTGTTTCCCATGCGACGTTCCCCAACATGTGTTGTCGGCAACAACAAAATATGATTAAAGGCATAATTAAAGGCATGACAACATACATATAGCTCTCAAGAAGTAAGTAGACATATGTAGCTTAAGAGAGATTTGTTATGGAGCTCCCCCTGATTATATGCATGGTAAAATAATTATGGTTGCAGCTCCCCCTTACTTGATAATGAGTGCATCGAAGATATCATATGGATCAATAAAATAGCATGATAACACAACATCATATGGATCAATAAAATAGCATGATAACACATTATAATAGTTCAGCATAACATGATAACACATCATCCATAAGTAGCATTACATGATAACACACCATCCATATATGTCATAATAGTTCAACATACTCTATCATCCATATATTAAGGTTAACAAGTCGAATGCTAAGATAATGTCATAATAGTTCAACATACTCTATCATCCATATATGTCATAATAGTTCAGCATACTCTAAGCATGATAACAAGTCGAATGCTAAGATAAGGGCATCAAGTACCGAAAAAGGGAAGGATCAGGTCATGCCACCACACACTCAGATACCACTGCCATCATCATCATCACCATGGGTGCCACTGCCACCTGCCTCGTCAAGGAAATCAGCCCACTCAGGGCCAGAGGGAAAACTGAAGTCGGAAGGAGGAGCAGGGGGAAGATCCTCATCTTCACTCACATCAGTTGCTCCCGAGCCTCTCAGACGAGCCTTGAGAGCATTCTTAGAAGAGATCATGCGAGTGACCACATCGTGGTTTTGTGAGCACTGAAAGGTGAAAGCCTTCATCATGGCAGTATGTGATTTCCCAAGAAAACTAGCAAAGCGACCGAAGGAGACAAAGCTAGATAAGAGATACCTAGGCCGAGCAGCAGCCCGTCGAGCAGGAGTGGATGAGGATTTCTTGGGAGCCTAATCATACGCCATGTGAGGGGGAATGACCCATTTTTTATGAGAGCCTGAATAAAGGGCCACATGTTCAATGAGAGCCTGAATAAAGGGGGCATGAGGAAAGGCTCGCTTGTATTGAAAACTAGCGAGGCGATTCTCATGCCAAAAAAAGTGAGGAACGTTGACCTTCCTTTTAGGATGTTCATTGAGATGGGTCATGATATCAATGCAATATCCGCTATAGGTTCCCCTGTCACCCATCTTGGGATAGAGGGTGCAGATGACGCACTGAAAAATAATGAACAAGGAAGATCTCCAAATAGAAACTTGATTGAGATATTTGCCCTTTTCCTCTTCATCAAACTCATCAAGGCTTTTAAAAAGATAGGCACATGCTTCAATGGATCTAGGTGCATGATTTGGGTCACTCTTATGGATTTTAAAGCTGGTGTATGGAAAACCAAGAGCAACGACAAACTAAGCATAAGAGGCTGAGAGCTCGGCATGAGACGTCATCCAAGTGACGATGTTATCCGGACCAAAGAAGCAAGTTGCGTAGAACTGATGAATGACAACATGGTTGAAATCATGCTGAAAAGAAAAGGGAGCAGCAAGACCAGATGACTCTATGAGATTAATGGCACCCTAATATTTCGCCGGGTGAGTGCGAATATGCTCTAAGTCAATGTAGTGATGAACCGATAGACCTTTCAAAACAATGACAATGGAAAAAATGTATGCCTGAACATTTTTGTGAAAACGTGAGTCCATGGTGAAAGGACGTGGATGTCGCCTAGAGGGGGGGGGGGGTGAATAGGCGCTTTAAAATAATTACGGTTTAGGCTTGAACAAATGCGGAATAAAACTAATGTTTAATTTGTAAAGCACAAAACTTAAAACAACTAGGCTCAACTATGTGCACCAACAACTTATGCTAAGCAAGATAAACAACTAAGTGATAGCAAGATATATGACAAGAAACAATATGGCTATCACAAAGTAAAGTGCATAAGTAAAGGGTTCGGGTAAGAGATAACCGAGGCACGCGGAGACGACGATGTATCCTGAAGTTCACACCCTTGCGGATGCTAATCTCCGTTGGAGCGGTGTGGAGGCACAATGCTCCCCAAGATGCCACTAAGTTCACCGTAATCTCCTCACGCCCTCGCACAATGCAAGATGTTGTGATTCCACTAAGGGACCCTTGAGGGCGGTCACCGAACCCGTAAAAATGGAAACCCTTGGGGGCGGTCACCGGTACCCGTACAAATTGCTCGGGGTAATCTCCACAACCTAATTGGAGACCCCGACGCTTTCCTGACACTTTACACCACAATGATTGAGCTCCGAGACACCACCAAGCTTCTAGGACACCAAAGCATCCACGAAGAATAATCTCGAGGGTATTAAGTACCAAAGGGTAATAAGCTTCTCAACTTCTCACTTCCACGTATCACCGTGGAGAACTCAAACCGATGCAACTATTGCAATGGCAATAACACACGCAGTGTCAAGTCCCTCACACTCAAATCCCTCCACAACAACAAAAGCTAAGGAGAAATATGAGAGGAAGAACAAGGAGTTCACAAAGAACTCCAAGATCTAGATCCAAGGGGTTCCCCACACATAGAGGAAAAAGTGATTGGTGGAGATGTGGATCTAGATCTCCTCTCTCTTTTCCCTCAAGAACTAGCAAGAATCATTGGAGGGATTGAGAGTTAGCAAGCTCTAAGAAGGTCAACAATGGGGGAAGAACGCGAGCTCAATGGATAGATGGGTCCAAGGGGGAAGAAGACCCCCTTTATATAGTGGGGGAAGGAATCAGACTGTTACCCCCACTTACAGCCCGCGCACAGCGGTACTACCGCTGGCGAGGCGCGGTACTACCGCTGCCCCTAGCGGTACTACCGCTGGCGAGGAGGGGTACTACCGCTGCCCCTAGCGGTACTACCGCTGGCGAGGAGCGGTACTACCGCTAGGCCACAGTAGTAAATATATTACTGTCGGGCCTACCACTGCTCGGAAAAGTATTTATAAAAAGTCTGACGAAGTATAACCGCTCAGAGAGAGGTACTACCGTCCCAAAGCGGTAGTACCGCCCACCCGAAGCGGTAGTACCGCCCACCCGGAGCGGTAGTACCGTTGGGGAGCGGTACTACCGCTTGGCACAAGTGTTACTACGGCTCGCCACTAAAACAACCATAACTTTCACATACGAGCTCTGAATCGAGCAAACCCAAGCTTGTTGGATTCTGGACCTCTATGAATGAAGAACCGGCAAAAACTCCAACATCGAAAACATCATAGTAGATGCATATGGACTCCATTTTCGATGAACTCGAGCTTTTCATGAAGATGACCATAGGCTCTAAAACTCACAAAGAGAAGCACCAAACAAGAACCAAGAAGTATGATGCAAGGATGCAAATGGTTTGAGCTCTCAACGAACGATACGATCGAGCTAATCACTTGAGAGCCCCCCTTGACAATACGGCAATCTATCCTAAAACAGAAAACATATCAAGGGCAAATCTATACCTTGCACCTCGTCCTCTTGAGCTAGATGACGATGATCTTAGCTTCCTCAAGATGGACCACCTTATTGATTATGTTGGCTTGATGAAGACTAGTTGATCGCTCCCCCATACACAACATGGGTGAGCCGCTCTTCAGCATATCCTCACAAGTCCATTGCCACCACAATGGTTGACAAGCTTCAAGCATGATATCTTCGTGTTGATCCACTTGAACTTGCACACCGCAATCTTGATGACGATCACCACTTGACGTCATCCTTCATGGGTTGTATGAGATCTTCTTCTAGACGCAAGCCCATGGAAACACACCTAACCACACATAGAACTCTCATGAAGACCATGGGTTAGTACACAAACATGTAATGGACAATGCTTACCATACCATGGGATCACTTGATCCCTCTCGGCACATCTTGTACGCTTTGTGTGTTGATCATCTTGATTTACTCTTTGTCTGACGATCTTGATCAATCTTGTGTCTCTATGACCATTCTTTGGATAATACCTTGAATACCACCTTGGTCATCATATAAACTCCTTGAACCCAACAGATGGACTTCAAGAAGTGCATATGGACAAATCCTATAAATATAACTTAAGGCAACCATTAGTCCATAGGAATTGTCATCAATTACCAAAACCACATATGGATAAATATGCTCTAACACATGGAATCACGCACAACAAAGAATTGATCAGTGTCACGACAAAACTTAAGGTAGGGAAATTTAGGAACCTTGGTGAAGTCCTTAATTTCACGACCTAGAGAAGGAGGGGGTTCAAGAGAGATGCGGCGAGCATCACCTTGAGGCTCATCCGGAAGCGGAGAAGGCATGTATGACGGTCTCCTAGTGTCGGGCTTTGGAAGATTCCTGTGAATCCCAACAAATTCAGCCCGTTCTTCATACTCCATCTCTTCTTCATAGTCGGAACCCTCCGAGGATGAGACGGTTCCACGAACCGGATGCTTGGCGATGCGCTTAAAGGGACGAGCCCATTCTTGGGAGTCGTCGGACCCCGCACCATGGGCGAAACAAGAGGTCAAACCGACGGGTGTCTTGCGTGCGGAGTACTTGATCTTCGGCATGATGAAAACTCCTACAACCATGTTTGAGAGACCCTAGGTCACGGACCGGATGCATTGGGATACCCAAGGGCAGAACTGTGGGGAAGGAATCAGTAGAAGGAGATGAGGAGGTTACCTTGGGGGCCCAAGGAGAGAGAATCTCCGACCGGAGAAGCGTCCGGAGGGAGGCTTGGCGGCGGCCTGGCGATGTAGGGCCAGAGGAAGGCCTCGCGGCGGCCCGGTGTCGGCCTGGCGATGCAGAGGAGAAGAACGAAGAGGAGGAGGAGGTGCGAGGAGTTAGGGCAAATGCCCAGACCCGCGGGTCTCCAGAATTTATATGAGGCCGAATCGTCGAACGACCGACTAACGTCGGACGTCCGAAGGTTAATAAATCATCAGATGACCGACTCATGTTGGACATCCGGACATCAGCAGGTCACGAGACGATCGAAACACGTCGGACGTCTGAGATGGGCAAATAAGAGGCAGCGGCAAACATGAGAGTTTTTTTTTAATTTTGTGTGTCACCCATGATAGTGAGACGATGAAGAATATCCTAGCACATGTAACACCCAAGATTGTCTCAAATAGTGACCATTTTAGCTAAACAGATCTAACGATGTTCATTATAAGGGTGTGGGTGGTGGTTTAACCCACCATGTTTGAGTAAACGTGGGGTGGCACTGCGAAGATAGCTTGAGCCCATCACCACAAATCCATCATTTAAATCACCAAGTCACCAAGGTGAGCAAAGTAACTTTGAGAGTGTTGGGTTGATTTATGCATCATATAGGGTGAGAGAACTCATGAATTGAATGTCTCCCACTAAATACATGCCTACACCTAGACAAAACATGAAGTAAGTGTATGTAGGTGTACAAGATTTCACATAATGTTATCGAGCTCCAAGATACCAAGTTCATGCCTGAGTTGACAAACCTTGCTTTGTCCAATGGCTTGGTGAAGATGTCTTCTAGTTGCATATCTGTACCAACGTGAGCAATATCAATGTCACCCTTTAGCACATTATCTCTCAAGAAGTGATACCTAATATCAATGTGTTTTGTGCGAGGGTGATCAATGGGGTTCTCAGCTATCTTGATGGCACTTTCATTATCACATAAAAGAGGCACATGTCTATAGGTGATACCATAATCCTTTAAAGTTTGTGTCATCCATAGCAATTGAGTTGCACAGCTTGCAGTGGCAAAGTATTCAGCTTCGGTAGTGGAGAGGGAAACACAATTCTGCTTCTTCGATGACCAACTTACGAAGGAGCATCCAAGAAACTGACATGCACCAGAAGTGGATTTCCGTCCCACTTTGTCACCAGTCCAATCCGCATCTGTGTACCCAATGAGGTCAAACTTTGCATCCTTGGGGTACCATAAGCCCAACTTTGGGGTGTGAACAAGGTATCTAAGGATATGCTTAACCGCCGTATGATGGCTTTCCCTAGGGGAAGATTGAAACCTTGCACATATGCCTACACTTAACATGATGCCTAGTCTAGATGCACAAAGATAAAGCAATGAACCAATCATAGAGCGGTAAATAGATGGGTCAAGAGGAATACCGTCGGTGTCTTCAGTAAGAACAAGCTTTGTGGACATGGGTGTCTTACATGGTGTAGCATTTGTCATGTAAAACTTCTCTAGAATATCCTTGAGGTATTTTGTTTGAGACAAGAAAATTCCTTCTTGAAATTGTTGTATTTGAAATCCGAGAAAGAACTTCAAGTCCGTATTGAGTGACATTTCAAAGGTCTTGGCCATGGAGGCCGCAAACTTCTTGCACAAATGAATGTTAGGAGAACCAAAGATGATATCATCCACATATATTTGGCATAAGATCAAATCAACAATATCCCTCTTAGTAAATAGAGTGGGATCGATCACCCCTCTCACAAAGCCATCATCGAGTAGAAACTTCTTAAGATGATCATACCAAGCATGCGGTGCTTGTTTGAGGCCATAAAAAGCCTTGTGAAGTTTATACACATGGTCTTTGTGATCGGGATCAACAAACCCAGGTGGTTGTGATACATATACTTCTTCTTGTAGATGATCGTTAAGGAAATTACTCTTCACATCCATTTGATGCAACGTAAAACCATTGAAAGTAGCATAAGCCAGTAAAATGCGAATAGACTCAAGATGAGCAACAGGAGCAAAGGTCTCACTAAAGTCCAAACTTTCAACCTGGGAGTACCCTTGTGCCACTAACCTTGCCTTGTTGCAGATGACTATGCCATTATCATCTTGTTTGTTCACAAAAATCCATTTTGTTCTAATGACATTGTGCTCCTCGGTTGGTCTTTCAACTGATGACCATACTTTGTTGCGTGTAAAACTGTTCAACTCTTCTTGCATAGCAATGAGCCAATCATTGTCCCACAATGCATCTTGTACATTGAGTGGCACAACACTAGAGACAAATGAACAGTTAGCACAAAAGTTTGTTAATTGTTTACGAGTGACTCTACCTTCCGATATGCCGGTAAGAATTTTATCAACATCGACACGACCGGCCACTCGTGGCATGATGGAGGTCAGGGTTTAACGAGGTTCAACTTCATTTCCATCATCTATATCCTCAACATATGGATCATTAATGTGTGGTGGAATATATTCTTCTTCATGTTGCAATTGTTGAGGTTCATCATCAATGATAGCATTTTCTTGGTCTAGCTCTTGATGATGATCTTGTTCTTGAATGTGATCGTGGCGAGGGACGTGTTCTCCTTCTTGATCCTGAACAACTGGCATGGTTTGAGCACTAGGATCTTGTGGAGGTATGGGTGTGAGTCGACTTGAGGATGAGGGAAACTTCCATATTCTTCTTCATCATCATGAGGTTCTTGTTCCATTGGACGAAGGGCTCCAACACCCATGGTCAAAATATCTTGAGAGGGATCTTCTTCAGCTGCACCACTTAGATCAACTTGCTCCCCATGGGAGCCGTTAAATTCATCAAACATCACGTCACAAGTTTGTACAACACATCCATTGGATTTGTTGTAGACTCTATAGGCGTGAGAGTTTGATCCATAACCAACAAATATCCCCTCAGTTGTCTTGGATTGAAATTTTCATAACCGTTCCCGTTTGTTGAGGATGAAACACTTGCACCCGAATACACGAAAGTACTTGATAGTTGGCTTGTTCCCGGTTAGGAGCTCATATGGAGTCTTCTCCAATATTGGGTGGAGGAAGAGCCGGTTTTATGCATGGCATGCTGTGTTGATAGCCCCAGCCCAAAAACTATGCGGTGACTTGTATTCGTCCAACATGGACCTTGCCATTTCCACAAGTGTACGATTTTTCCTCTTGGCTACAACATTTTGTTGAGGAGTGTAGGGTGCGGAATATTGATGCTCAATTCCCTCATCACTAAGAAATTCTTCCAAGATGTAGTTCTTGAACTCGGAGCCATTGTCACTTCTTATTGCCAAGATTGCTTTGTCAAACTTGCGTCGGGCTTGCTTGGAAAAATCAATGAAGTTGATCTTTGCATCGTCCTTGGACATGAGGAAAAACACCCATGTATATCTTGAATAATCATCAACAATGACATGTCCATACTTTTTCCCACCAAGACTATCCCATGACGGAGGCCCAAAAAGATCCACATGAAGGAGCTCCAAAGGCCTTAAAGTAGATACAATATTCTTGGGTGGGTGCTTTGATCGATGTTGCTTACGGGCTATGCATGCACTACATACACGATCTTTCTCAAAAGAGACATTGGTTAGTCCAAGGATGTGATTACCCTTTAAGAGATTTTGAAGATTTCTCATGCCAACATGGGCTAGTCGGCGATGCCATAACCACCCTTTATCCGCCTTGGCCATTAGACAAGTTGCATGGAATGTGCTCTCTTTAGATAAATCAACCGTGTAAAGGTTGCCATCCAACTCTCCAACAAAAGCCACTTCGAGAGTATGTCTCTTACAGACTTTCACATCCGTTAGTCCAAATAGTGTATCATAACCAACGAAAGCCAATTGGAGAACAAAAAGCAAATGGTATTTAAGGGATTGGACAAGCATGACATTTGCAAGAGACATGTCATTTGCGATCGCCACCTTGCCCAACCCAAGTACCTGTCCTTTTGATCCTCCACCGAACACAATGCTCATAAATGGTTGAATAGCTTCCATGAAGTCAAAAAGAAATTTTCTATCTCCGGTCATTGTTGATGGACAACTATTCCTGACTTGATGCCTTCCCGGCAACGGCGCCAGAAAAATTATCTTGATAACCCCCAGGTATAAGGGATCGCAACAGGTTTCGAGGGTAGAGTATTCAACCCAAATTTATTGATTCGACTCAAGGGGAAGCTAACGAATATTCTCAAGTATTAGCAGTTGAGTTGTCAATTCAACCACACCTGAAAGATTTAGTGTCTCCAATCAAAGTATCAATAGCAAGGTGGTATGATAGCAGCAGTAGCAACAGTAGCAGAAGAGTAACAGCAGTAGCAACAGAGCAACCGTAACAACAGTGACATCACTAGCAGCAAAGCAATGTAGCAAGGACCAGTAGTAAAAGACTCGTAGGCATTGGATCGGTGATGGATGATTATGCCGGATGTGATTCATCATGTAACAGCTATAACATGGAGAGATAAGTAACTAGCTCCCGTTCGTCAATCGAATGTAGGCATGCATTCCGTATGTAGTCATACGTGCTTAGGGAAAAGAACTTGCATGACATCTATTGTCCATCCCTCCCGTGGCAGCGGGGTCTTAATGGAAACTACGGGATATTAAGCTTCTCCTTTTAATAAAGAACCGGACCAACGCATTAACACGTGGTGAATACAAGAAGTCCTCATACTATGGTCATCTCCGGGAGTGGTTCCGGCTATTGTCACTCCGGGGTTGCCGGGTCATAACACATAGTAGGTGACTACAATTTGCAAGATAGGATCTAAAACACACATATATTGGCGACAACATAATAGGTTCAGATCTCAAATCATGGCACTCAGGCCCTAGTGACAAGCATTAAGCATGGCAAAGTAGTAGCAACATCAATCTCAGAACATAGTGGATACTAGGGATCAATCCCCGTCAAAACTAACTCGATTACATGATAGATCTCATCCAACTCATCATCGTCCAACAAGCCTACGATGAGATTACTCACGAATGGTGAAGAGCATCATGGAATTGGCGATGGAGGAAGGTTGATGATGTTGATGTCGATGATTTCCCCTCTCCGGAGCCCAGAACGGACTCCACATCTGCCCTTCAGATGAAGAAGAGGAGGTGGCGGCGCCTCCGTATCATAAAACGCGATGAATCCTTCTCTCTGATTTTTTCCGGGCGAAAAAGAATATATAGAGCTGAGATTGGAGGCAGTGGAGCCTCGTGGGCCCCACAAGCCCTCACGACGCGGCCAGGGGAGGTGGCCGCGCCCCTGGGCTTGTGGACCACTGGCTCACTTCCTCCGGTGGATCTTTGCACACGTATTTTTCATTAATTCCAGAAAAATTCTCCGTAAATTTTCAGGTCATTCCGAGATCTTTTATTTCTGCACAAAAACAACACCAAGGCAATTCTGCTGAAAACAGCGTTAGTCTGGGTTAGTTCCATTCAAATCATGCAAATTAGAGTCCAAAACAAGGGCAAAAGAGTTCGGAAAAGTAGATACGATGGAGACGTATCAACTCCCCCAAGCTTAAAGCCTTGCTTGTCCTCAAGCAATTCAGTTGAAAAACTGAAAGAGACAAAAGAAAAACTTTGACGAACTCCGTTTGATCTTGTTGTTGCAACTATGTCTAACTCACAACCAGAATTTCAGCAAGATCACAAGCAAACCACATAAGCAAATGACATCTAGGTCTCACGATAAACTCATATCAATGGCATAATCAGAAAGCGACCAAATAATAATAAGCCTCAAATGTCAACACTTCAATCAAAACAACATGAAGCAGTGCGAACATATGGTATCTAGCTAGCTCTTTCTAAGACCGCAAAACATAAATGCAGAGCACCTTCAAATACCAAGGACTGACTAAACATTGTAATTCAAGGCCAAGAAGATCCAGTCACAGTCATACTCAACACAGTTAAAAGCAAAGCATAAAAATGAGAGAGGTGGTCTCTAATTGGTGCTTTTATAAGAGGAGGATGACTCAACAGGAAAATAAATAGACAGGCCCTTCGCAGAGGGAAGCATTGATTTGCAGAGGTGCCAGAGCTCAAGCTTTGAAAACATAGATAATAATTTTGGGTGGCATGCTCTCATTGTCAACGCAATGACTAAGAGTTCTCAACATCTTCCACGCTACACATGCTATAGGCGGTTCCCAAACAGAAAAGTAAAGTTTTGACTCCCCCACCACCAATCAATCACACTCCACGGCTAGCCGAATCCTCGGGTACCGTCCATACCAACATCAATCCTGGGGGAGTTTTGTTTGCAATTATCTTTTTGATTTGAGCATGGAACTGGGCATTCCAATTACCGACCCCTTTCTCGTGAATGATAGTGAATAAACACATATCGAGGATAACACGCTTAGCACGGAAGATACTGATAGCCCCCTATCACCACATGAGCGGTTCGGGCATGCAAAACAGATTATTTCTTGAAGATTTAGAGAGTGGCACATGAAAATTTACTTGGAACGGCAGGTAGATACCGCATATAGGTAGGTATGGTGGACTCATATGGAACAACTTTGGGTTTATGGGAGTGGATGCACAAGCAGTATTCCCTCTTAGTACAAGTGAAGGCTAGCAAAAGACTGGGAAGCGACCAACTAGAGAGCGACAACGGTCATAAAAATGCATTGAGATTAACTAACATTGAGTGCAAGCATGAGTAGGACATAAATCACCATGAACATGAACATCATAGAGGCTATGTTGATTTTGTTTCAACTACATGTGTGAACATGCGCCAAGTCAAGCCACTTGAATCATTCAAAGGAGGATACCATCCTATCATACTACACCATAGTCATCTCAAAATTCATGTGGGCAACCAGGACAAACCATTATAAGCTCCTAGCTAAGTAAGCATGGCATAAGAAACTTTGATCTCTAAGTTGTCATTGCAAACATGTTTCTCTCACAACAAAGCTAAATCAGGCACGATGAGCTAGTCATATTTACAAAAACAAAATTGATCGAGTTCATACCAGCTTTTCCAGGCTCAGTCACTTCATCATATATCGTCCTTATTGCCTTTCACTTGCACGACTGAACGATGTGAACAATAATAAGGGTGCTCGTTCATTGGACTAAAGCTAGAATCTGCAGGCAAACACAAAGGAGAAGACAAAGTAATATGGCTCTTTAACAGCTAAACATGTATGCATGCGAGAGCCACTAAACATTGTAACCATTATCTTCTACCTTGACCCAAAGAAAAAGAAAACTATTTACACGGGAAAGCTCCCAACAAGCAAAAGAAGAAAAAGAAAATCTTTTTGTTTTTTTTTTCAAACTAGACACACACACGAAAAGAAAACGAGAAAAATAAATAAAGTAACATGGATGATACAGTGGCATAGTGTTAACACCGGCTAACAAAGTGAAAGCATAAGCAAGAATGTAAAGTCGGTGAGAACACGTACTCCCCCATGCTTAGGGTTTTGGCCTAAGTTGGTCTACTCCCAAGGAGGGAAATAACCAGCTCTGGGATACTCCGGAGTGTACTGAGGATGCCACTGCTGTGTGAGCTCCTCTGGCTCCCATTGATAAACTGGCGTGTGGTACTCGACTGGTGGCTCGGGCACGTGCACCTGTGGTAGGGCTAGGCCCCAATATGCGTAGATGTCCGAGGGCATAATAATGTACCTGCCTGCATGAAGATTGAACAAAGAAGGAGCAGGCAAAGTAATAGTCTCACGGGTACCCTGACTAAATACTAGGTTATAAATCATCCTTCTATTTATATCTCTATTACGAAAGTCATGGCGAACCATGCTATTGTAATCTAGATATCTCTCGGGAAGAAGAATCTCTTCTTCCTCTTCCAGTCTAATAGGTATCTCAAAGTGTCTAGCAAGACGAGTAGCATAGATACCTCCATAGACAATGCCCTTAGAACGGTTCGTGTTCAACCATTGAGCTACTATAGCACCCAACCTATAATTTTTATCATTATAAAGGGATTCGCGCAAGAGTGCAAGATCTGGGGAACTAAGTGACCTAGCTTTCCCACGGCCAATCAAACATTTTCCCACAAAAAGTGAGAAGTACCGAAGCACGGGAAAATGAATGCTAGTAGCTCTAGCGCAAGACACTCCTCTCTCCTCTCCTACAACAATTGTATTGATGAAAGCTTCCAAGTCCCGTGGACGAGGTTCATGAATATCCCCAACGTAAGGTAATTTGCAAACATTGCAAAAATCCTGGAGTGACATGCGCTGGGGGATATCATAAAGTTTGAACTCAACCATAGGAGGATTTTTCCTCGGATAGAAGTTAAAGCTTTGTACGAAGATAATAGTGAGGAGGAGGTATTGCAGACACTTATCTTCAACGAAGGCGGTAAGGCCTGCGTTTTCCACCAAGTGATAAAAGTCCTAATAAATTCCAGCGGCGCGTAAGAACACGTCGCTTGGCCACTCGCAAGCTCGAACTTCTACGACTCAAGGAACCAGATACTTGGGCTTCTTCTCACTCCCATCATCCTTGGGGTCACGGCTTGAAGAGCCTCTTAAGAACCTCCTCATCTTTTCCCTTTTCTATCTCTGAAAATTTCTGAATTTTTTAGTGATTCTAAGGAAAAGTGAACAAGGCTCAACCAAACTCATAGCAACTACTCCCACAAGTGCCTAGAGACCATATTACGCATCAAAACTACTTGGGACCAGCTAGAATTAGCATGGAAAGCTGAAGAACATGGTCACCAAGGCAGCAAAAATACGTGGAGTATAAGGCACTAGAGCAAAAACTAATTGGATCAATGAGGAGTCACTTACCAAGGAGTAATTTCCCCAAAACAGTTCGGAGAATGGTGATTTGAGCAAAGCGATTGAAAATCCCAGCAAGAGGAGCAAGAACACGGGTTCGAGCTGCGAAATGATTTTTTCTGGAGGTAGGAGAACCAAATGAGAGAAAGAATGAGTGGAGGGGGTGCATGTGGGCCCCACAAGCCTGGGTGGCGCGTCCAGGGGGGTGCCCGCGCCCCAAGGGCTTGTGGCCCACTGGTGCAGCCCCCACACAAGCTCTTTGTCTCAGAATTTTTAAAAAATTCCAGAAAAAACAATACTTGATTTTTAGGACATTCGGAGAACTTTTATTTTTGGGGTAATTTTCTACCGGACGCTAAAACAGAAAACAGGGTAAACTAAACTAAATCTAACATTTTTCTTCTAAGCAACCAAAGGTGAAAGCTTGGAAGAGAGGTTCGTGACTCCTCGATTCATCCATCTCATGGTCATCGAAAGAAATCCGTCAGTGAGGTTGATCAAGTCTTCTTGACAAACTTTTTCAAATCGCAAAAGAGAACGAAGAATTTTCGAATAGTCACTAGGTCACCTCAATGGGGATTTGAATCTCCCCAACAAACAAATCATATTTCATCTTAACATGAGGAATAGGGCATTCAAAGCTCCCAATAAGAATCGATGAAGTTTTTTCGATAGCATTGATGCAATGTACTCGATATTGTTTCTTCGGAAAGTGCACCGTATGCTCATTACCGTTCACATGGAAAGTGACATTGCCTTTGTTGCAATCTATAACAGCCCCTACAGTGTTTAAAAAGGGTCTTCCGAGGATGACCACCATGGCATCGTCTTCGGGAATATCCAAGATAACAAAGTCTGTTAAGATAGTGACATTGACAACCACAACAGGCACATCCTCGCAAATGCCAATAGGGAAAGCAGTTGATTTGTCGGCCATTTGCACAGAGATTTCAGTGGGTGTCAACTTATCTAGTTCGAGTCTACGATAAAGAGAGAGAGACATAACACTAACACCGGCTCCAAGGTCGCATCAAGAAGTTCTAACGTAGAGTCCAAAACAAGGGCAAAAGAGGTCGGAAAAGTAGATAAAATGGAGACGTATCAGTCATATGGTTGGTGCATCCACTATCGATCACCCATTTGACTCCACCAAAGAAAGCAACCTACACACAATTTATGACTTGGTTAGGGGCACCCATTTTACAATGGGACCTCTCAAGTTAGTCACAAGGGTCTTAGGGACCCAAATAGCATAGAACCGGAATGCATTACGAGGACCAACAAATTTAGCATAAAACTCTCCATACTTTGTTTTACGAAGTACATAGCATGGAGGCATGAACTCTTTTGGCTTGTTGAGAGTGGGCATGCCCCTAGTTGTCTTCCCACTCACAACCTTACCATTCTCCTTGTGCCCTTCTCGTACAAATGTTTCTTCGAGAGGGGTGGTGCACTTGAGAGGAGACATATTTTTCTTGCTTCTGCTTGGGTCAAACCCGAGCCCTTCATTGGCAAACACCTCATTGTGTTGGCTAAAAAATCTCATTGAGATTCTTTTGTCCTTGAGACATGTCATGAGTCCTCTCTCTAGTTGTGCCTTTAGAAAACGGTTTTCCTCAAGAATAGATGCTAGGTCACCACTAGAGTTAGGAGTACAAGTATCAACATTGATAATAGGTGAGGAGTAAACTTTGGCTAGAGTTTCAAGATAAGTAAGTTTGAGTGTCTCAAAGCTCTTTGTAAGAAGAGTGGGCTCCTCTTCCTTAGCCTTGAGGGACACAGATAAAAGCTCACAATACTTAGAGAGAGAAGCATGAGATTTCACAAGCTTACTTTTATCATTCATTAACTCCTTGCACGAGTTCTCAGCCTTTTCCAAGGAGGCAAGATTGTTAGCATGATTATCAAGGTTTGCACCAATTTTTAAGCATAGATCATCATTTTGTGCTTCCTCATATTTTACTTTTTGCTCAAGGATTTCGTTCTTTTCCTTTTACTCGGTGAAGAGGGTTTTGAGTTCCTTAATGATATTGGTGTGTTTACTCACCATTTGCATAAGCATACGAAACATAGTGAGCTTCTTTCCTTTAATCGAGTACATGAATTTATTTATTTTAGCAAGCATAGGATGATCCATATCGTCGTCATCATAGTGATCCTCCGCATCAAGATACTCATCAAAAGGAGTAGACAATAGATGGGGGGAATTTGAGCGTGGAGTTACTAACCTTGTCAGGGGAGTTTTGGTCCTCCCCATCTTCTATGACAGCCTTTGCCATCAAGAACTTATTAGCGTTGCCCTTGTAGTCTTTCATATAGTTGTAGGCGACAACATCACCACTCTTGTTGACTAAGCTCAAGGTGTTTTGTGAATCTTGGGCTACTCCGGCAACCCCACCAACATCTTCCGGGTCTGATTCTTCATGTGCAACCATTGCTTTCCCATCTCTCCTCTTGAGCTTGGAGTTCATAGGTTTTGGCAACTTCTTCTTTGCAAAGGTCTTGGGAAACCTTGGTTTATCTTCTCTCTTCTCATAAGGGCAATCGTTGGAGAAGTGGTTGGTTTCCTCACAGTTGTAGCATTTTCTCACCTTCTTCTTCTGGAATCTTCCCTTGAATTTTCCTGTACTAAACTTCTTTACAAAGAGAGCAATGTCTTCATATGATGGGCTCCCATCGGAGTCAATCTCATCACCATCTTCATAATTATCATCATCTTCGTCTGCTTCACTTTGCTCTTCCTCACATTCATGCTTGGCCTTCAAGGCAAGATTGATCTTTGATGTTGAGGTACCATGCATGGCAAGATGTTTTGTAGCATTTTCCTTTGACTCTTCGAATAGTTGGAAAGTGAATATGATGTCATCCGGAGTCATTTCCTTGAACCCATGATGTTGTCTTATATCCCACACCATTTGGTGATTATATCGAGCAAGGGCATGAAGTAGCTTGTCCACGAGAAATCTCTTCGCCAGGTTGAATCCATCTCGTGTCTTGTCACAGTCACATGACTCAATGTTGGTGGTGAGAGTCATGAGCCGTTCTAGAAGCTGCTTGGGGGATTCACCTTTTTCCATACAAAAGTTCTGTAATTGCCACTTGGCAATTTCATACTGAGCAAGCCGGAGGGTAAGGTACCGGTTTTGGTCCTTACAATGTTGTCCCATAATTCCTTGGCGCTTGTGATGTGTATGTATGGTATCCGTTTCTTATCATTCATTCCCTTTCTTATGCACATGATTGCGGTGTCGTTGAGATGCTTGTCATAAGTTTCTCTTGGAGTGAGACTCTTTGGGTCGACAGGATGGTAGCCATGCTCTAGAATGTCCAACATTTCATCATTGGTGTACCTAAGATGATCCTGCATACCAACTCTCCACAAAGCAAAAATCAGAATTGTCTTAAAGCAAAGGAGGTTTTTCTCGAGGATTGTACTTAGGTTTCTCAACTTGAGGTCTAGCATAAAGCCACGTGACACTAGTTTGGTCAGTGCCAGGAGATCGTTGGCCAGGTGAATAACTGGGCACATTTGCCTCGAGGCCCCACCACTTGGAGGTGGTGCCATCATCGTGGATAATGTCGCGAGTCTCATTTGGACCAAAGCCTCAAGAGAAGCATCATGCTCCTCCTTTTGCTTAGCAAGGGCCCGTTCCAAATCTTCATAAGTGAAGGACTTGACTTCCATGGAAGTCACGCCTTTATCCATTTGATCTGCAACTAGGGGAGTCCCATCGGGGTTCATCTCACTCTAGGGATGTTAAGCCACAGGAATAGAGCATGAGGCTCTGATACCAATTGAAAGGGATCGAGAAGGACCCAGAGGGGGGGGGTGAATAGGTACAATTACAAATTTTATGGGTTACTTAGCAATTTTAGGCAATAATGTGGAATATGAAAATGAGCCTAACAATTGCAAGGGTGAAGGGTAAGCTTTGTGAACCAAGCACGACAACAAGTAGGATATAATAAAGCACAAGTAAGTAATCAAAGACTGGCAACAAGTAGGAAGTTAAGGTTAGGGATAACCGCAACTCCGAGTGACAAGGATGTATTCGGATGTTCACTTCCTTGGAGGAAAGCTACGTCACCGTTTAGAGAGGTGGGTGTTACCACGAAGACACACCAATACCACGAAGGCTCACCATATTCTCTCCTTGAGACAACACCACAAAGGCGTTTCTCAACCACTAGTGGTAAGCCTTTGAGGTGGCTACCAAACCCTCACAAACTTTCCGGGGGAAATCACAAAGGTTTGATTCCTCTCCGAAGAACTCCTACCGCCTAGGAGTCTCCAACCTCCAAGAGTAACAAGATCACGAGGACTGCTCAAAACTTGCTCAAATCACAAATAGCTTGGGTTGAGAGGAGGAGAAGGAGACGATCTATCTTTTGATTGGAACAACACTCAAAGGTACTCACGGATGCTCTTAGGATCTAGGATTTGGTGTAAGCAAATGGGAGTGAGAGAGAAAGATATTCTTAGAGTGTTTCAGCTGTGTTCAACCGCCCACTCGAGGTAGGGGAAGACTATATATAGTGGTGGTAGGAAAGTGATCATTGGAGGCACTTATGCTATGCAGTTGCCGGATGTCCAGCCCCCACGAAGGATCGGACGTCCGACAGTGGATGGTCGTCCGAAGATGCAGAAGGCATCTGATTACCACAATATTTGGTGGAGAGGTAATCAGCATCCGATCGTCAAGAGGATGTCGGCCGTCCGAAGACATAGAAGATATTAGGTCAGCATTAGGTGAAAAAGTGAACATGGCAAGAACATCCGAAGTGCATCGGCCGTCCGGGGCATGGTCGCCCGGAATGGTCGGAAGTCCGACATTTTGGATCTGTTGGGTGGCAATGGAATTCCTACCCTACCCGATGCCAGGTCCTCGGACGACCGGAGGGGCTAGAAGTCCGACATTTTGGATCTGTTGGCTCGATCAGGATTTCTGGACGGCGTCGGCCGTCCGGGGTCCGGACGTCCGAGAACCACCGGACGACCGAACAGGAGCAGATCAACCAGGAAGTTAGAGAGTGGAATTTCTAATAGTTTTGAGCAAGTTTCTTGCGAGACTCATTAATCCCCTCTTAATAGTGCGGTGTGTCTATACTCAAGAAATACAAATAAAATGATAGACCACTTCGTCTTGTTTCTTCATTCTTGAGCATCCTCGATAAATTAGTCATGATCCATACAGAAAATCTCATGGGAACAAAACCTGAGATACACTCGATTAGGATGATTAGTTTCCTATATGTGTGTTGTCAGCAACATCAAAATATGATAAAGGGCATGATTGCACTTCCACCTGCTCGACCTAGATCACCGGCTCAAACCTGCTGATGCATATAGGTTAGATACAATCATCGGGTGCAAAGGGCGCAATGGATCATGTCGCGGCAACATGCCCTTATCCCCGACCAGCAGTCCACCACATGGCTTTGCTATAGATTGTGAGAAACTAGAGAGTAGAGAGGGAAGAAGTTGCAGAGAGAGAGAGGAGTGTTACCATCTTTGGAAGGAGCTTGCTTGGAGCAGCGGTCGTCTTCGGCAACGGTCCCGTCCCGTCATCCTTCTTCCACTTCTCCGCCGTTGAATAGTTAGTGCTTCATGTCGCGGCAATGTCAAGCGTCCAGCGGGAGCGCAAGAGCGAGCGATGGTTGCAGGGACGAAGTGTGGCAGTCAGCGACCCGTGCGGAGGAGCGACGGTTTGGTGGCGAGGGCCCCAACGTGGTGGTGGTGGCGGCCCGCTCTTGCATCTGTGGGGCAACAGCCACCCCGCACTCGTGTCCGTGTGGCAGATTCGAAGGAGCGGCGGGGCGATCCGCTCTGGGCTCGCACCCGTCAGGCAAAAGAGGAGAGCGGTCGGCGGTGACCGAGCTGGATGGTGATGGTTCGTCACACTGTTTTGGTGGGCTGATCAGTTGGCCTGTCATGGCAAGATTGAAAATTTGTTGCATAATGATGATGACGCCATTGAGGATTTGGTCACAGTGGAGATGTTCGTGGATGTTGCACTCTGGTGCATTTAGAAGAATCCTTCGCTCCATCCGACAATGCACGAGGTGGTGCAGTTGCTGAATTTCTACTAAAAATTGCTAAAACTAGTTTTTTTAAATGCAATGATCAAATGTAGCAAGAACTCACTTCCTTCTTTTCCAAGAACATGCTGGAGAAATGTGCGTGTATAAATATACTAAGAAGGGAATAGTACATGCCGACACCACCATCGTGTGCCCTTCGCCCGCAGCTTAGGGTGCGTTTGGGAGGAAAGTGTTTTTGTAGTTTTTACAGGAATATTGTAGTTTTTGAAAAAGTCTTGGTATTAAATACTTTGGAGTGTCTGGATCAAAAAAATACCGCAGTTGAAAATATTGTGATATCTCTCATATTGGAGTTTTCCTTAGTATTTTAAAAAGAGGCCCAGAGCACTTTTTAAAAAACTAAACAAAACTTAGTCTGTTGACGTCGCTATCTATGCAAACTAAATTAGTTGGCTGTTGATTGCTTTCTGCACGTCTCCGATGAATTCTCTATATGCTATATTTTCAACGAACTAAAGGATTTGTTGTTGGAAGACACCTGTACACAGAAGGCTAACTTGATGCATGGTGATGTAGCTACACGTGATTAATTCGGTCATGTTTTTTTGACTGAATTAATACGGTCATGTTGCTTTTTTAGGTCTTTCCGAGTTAGCACATGATATACATTAGTTATCAATAAAAACTGCAGCAAAACAACATCAACCAAACACTTAGGTGGACTTGACAAAACTGAGAAAAACTACAGTTTATAAAAACCAGAGTATTGGTTGCCCACACGTAAGAATACTATGGTTTTAGAATACTTTGGTTTTTCAAAAACTATGCTACCAAACTATTATTGTGTTTGACTAGAAAGGAGTAGGTGAGCTTATGTTGGAGTCATGTACCTTGTTGCCACAAAACTATAAAATACCATCGCCCTAGGAGCCCATCCACTAATTGACACGTGCTTATGGGTCCTTTTACGTCTTAACCTTTCATGAAATATTGTAGCCAGCCGCATCGTGATGCTCATCGAGTAAATCCACCAAGCATACGATTTTAATTTTTTTGCAATACCTTATTCTTTTGCAAGACATTTGGAAATTTGATTACTGAAAAAACAATGATTGAGCATGAAGACCATGACTCTACCTAACTCATCCAATTGATCGAGCACTATGCACTCCATCTTGATGTAGGACTTATATGTTCTCCTTGCTGTTCAACGTCAAATACACCCATAATGTTGAACACGTAGATCTTTCCGGCATCCTTCTTCTCAGCCCTCAGAACCTAGCACTGGTCGCCTACAAAATAGAAAAAACATAAAAACTTCATTATTTAGGTATAGCAAGCTATTAAATTTGGGATGGATTTGCATTGTCCATTCTATAATATTTAGTAGTATCCAAATATTTTTTCATTAATTATGGAACATGAAGTTTCTAAGATACCACAATAAAATTTTGCATCACGGGTTGCAGAGGTCGGGGCTTATACTCCTTTTCGAAAAAAAACACAATAAAATTTTGTAGGGAACATAAATTACAATGGTTTTGCTAAAACACATCTAGATGTGAGATAAGTATTGCACATCTAAGTCCTATATCATTGATATTACGTGCAGATTCATGTGGGTATTTTCTTTTCCTTTTTATTTTCCATTTTATGCTTGATTTAGTCATTTAGATGTGCAATAACTATGTGACATCTAGAATTCTAGATGTACCCTAGACACACCCAAATTACAAACACATACCGGTTTTAGGTGCTGGTTTTACACACATGTTATAATTTTGGAATTTGTTAATACGCGAGGAAGAAAGGGAATATAAAGAACTTACCAAGCACACATTTTTTCTCTTCTCCATAATCAATTAGCATCCTATCTTTTACTAAATTTGCATCGTTTAGACTAACCCCTGGACGCCCAAATGGGCTGAATGTCGTCAATGAGTACCGCTTAAGCCCCTTGCTTGTGTCTAATAACCTTTTTTGGATGCAGTAGATAGCAGTGCATAATCAAGAGTTAATAAGAAATAAAAATAAAAAGGTTAAACAACCATGATGAAATTATACTACATGTTTGCGCGAAAAATAAGCCATACGGTACCAAACACGGTGATAGAAATCAAATGGAAAAAATCGATAGGTTCCTTATCTCTTTTACTAATCTAATTTTTGGTCATACGTCATAATCTTATAGGACATGAAAAAAGTTAAGCGCTCACTTATTTGTCATGATGACTTATTTGCATCACAACATCAACAAGAAGTAAGGGGTTAATAAGCATTAATTCAGGAGCACGTCAAATGTGTCAGTTCTATTGTAGATATGCACATTTCAAAATTTCAATCCCCTGTCCAACGAGTGAAATTCTCCAAACTGACATAACCGTAACAGAGTCTCGTAGCAGCCCCAAGGCTCCAAGGTTCAAATCTCACAACTCAACATTTTTTCAAATATGTTTAAAGACCACGAGCTGCCAATCCTAACCTAAAGGTACTATAAAACACTTCTAAATAGTTATACTTCTACCCCAACGATGAAGACACCACCACCTGTCAGAAAAAGCCGACATTTCAAGCGTTTCGTCGAACAACCAGTGGGCATAGCCGCAGGGGGGGGGGTGCGGCGAGACCTCCTCCCACATCAAGACAAAGGACATGGAAAGCAAGCAAGCGTAGAGAGGATAGGGGCTGTTGTGTCGTTACCTGAAGCACCAGTCGCTTGGCAGTAGGAGATGAGGAGCCCCAACGGCCGCGTGCGGGCGTCCACGAGAGCGGAGGAGAGGCGAGCAGTGGGAGACCGGAGAGGGGAAGGAGGAGGAGCGAAAGATGCAGGCGAGCGCAGTGACCGACACGGGCAGTGCGAGTGTGCGGGGCGAGGGGGCGGCAACCGGCGCGACACGACATGGCGTGGGGCGAGCAAGGTGCGGGGCGAGGGGGTGGTGACCGACGCGGGCGGATCTAGTGGGCGGCGACCGACACGAGCGACCGTGTGAGGCGACTGTGAGGGTACGTGTGGGGCTGAGCAGGTCGCCAGTTATTAAGAAGAGGACGTGCGAGGTGTGGTGCGGGGGAGGATTAGTGTTAACGAAGATTTTGTTAGTTTCGTTAACAAAGCAGTTATACCATTGATTAAACGATTGAAGGGTCCAGATTTATAATTGAATCTGTCCTATGTTCCTTTTTTAGTGGTAGTAGATGAGGGCAGCAAAAGAGAGACGAGGGCAGCGAAAAAGAGAGTGAGGCTAGGGTTCCGTCTCAGCCAACCGGCCGGCCTCGCTGTCTTTGCCCACAACCGGCAACCATAGGCGAAACGCCACAGATGAGACATGACATGGAAAGTCGAAATTTAACCTCAGCGGGTACCAGAATTAACAGTCGGTGGCAGGGGCTTTGCGCAGATGAGAACCAACACTGGACACAGCACCTCGAGGACGCACTCGCGGGTGGAGCCCACCCTGCTCAAGGACCGCATGTCATGGTAATAAACGAAAAAACAGGGTGTAAAACACTCGGAACTATTCATTTCTACACGAATCAACCCCGATCCAACGACGAGGATCAGTTCGCCCGAATATCAAATGTCTGGGATTTCTTTGGAAACACATTCAGACGGTCCAAATTTCAAACGCTCCAAGGAGGCTTCATTTGTTGGTCCAATCTAACAACTGAGATGTTGTTTTGGGTAATCAAGTCCTTCGTGCCTTCCGATGCACGGCCGCCACAACCGACTAATATCTCACTCGGTTTTATCACCTTGTGAGTTAAAAAGACACATATACTATATCACTAATCTTTTTAGGATTGAAGTCTCACCACAATCAATTGAGGTCTTCAACTGAAATTTGAACGCAGATTTTAACCAGGTCAACAATTTCTCAAACCCTCACATTTAGTTTTTTATACAATACAATATGCTTCCTATTTTTTAGACCTTCACAATTAATTAAGGCTTCAATTAAGACTTTGGTCATCCGATTTTGACTCGGTTAACAATTTCTCAAGGAGCTCTTCTATTTAATTATTTTAATTCTTCATGCTTCCTAATTTTAAAGCTTTTTCATTCGATGGATGTATTTAATTTTGGATTTGGTTTATGATTTTAATCGGGCCAACTATTTTTCAAATCAATCGGCAACAACTCGCCTATAAAACATATCAACCCCTCACACACTCTTATCACCCACAAAAAAACACCATGTGATACTATAGAACTAATATAGTACATGCAACCAACAATGAAAATATCCCCACATAAATATGGGTTGATAACCGGATAACACAGAATCACACCGTGAAAGACCCACCAAATAACTGCAATATAAATAAACATAAAACACACTCCATCGTCTCCCCACCAACCAAACTAAATACTCCATCAATTTCAAAACATAAGGGTTATTAGTTTTTTTGGAAAGTCAAATTTCTTTAATTTTGACTAAGTTCAGAGGCAAAAATATCGACATGCACAATATTAAACAAAAAATATGAAAATTCATTTCATGATGAATCTAATACCACCGATTTGATATTATGAATTTTGATATATTTATTTATAAATTTGATCAAACTTAAAGAGGTTTGACTTTTCAAAAAAATAATACACCATATATTTTAAAATAAAGTGAGTAAACAAATTTAAGAATCTCAACAAATTCAACGGCGCAACAAAGCGCGCATAACCCTTCTAGTATGAGTATTGTAGCACAAGCAAAATGAAGCCACCTATGATTACAATGCACATCGACCAATCAATGAGCATTGGTTTGTCAATGCACTTGTTGATCAGTGCACGATGATGCACATTTTAGCCATGCACACCTAGCAATCCTAGTAACGAGTCTACAAGTCCAGTGCACAATCTAGGAAATCCTAACAATCCTATCAACCAGTCTAGTAATGAACACATACTATGATCCTAGCAATTAGTCTACATATGCACATTGTTAGGCTGGCCATAGTGAGGGTATCATAGCTAGTAACATTGTATTGGGACTATCAAACATGGTGATGTGGCAAGTAACTAAAGAAGAGAGAGAGAGAGAGAGTTATAGTAGCATAGGTACATACCGTAACATGTTAAATGCTATGCTACTATGTATCATGCATGTCAATAAATGAAATCACCTATGATACTAGTTTATGATACTATGCACTATGAAGGTAGTATCATACAATAGTAACATATGCATGATACTACTATATGTTACTCCCCACTACGAGCAGCCTTAGCCACGACAATTGGTGATAAATGGAATCTAATCCAGTCAGTTCAACACGTGCCACTAGGATGAGTGCAAAGTCTAATCCACCGAATCTGCAAATCCGGAGAAGCAATCGCTCCACCAAAAGACCAACCGCTAAAATCAAATCCAATCTGTGAAGCGAGATCTGCATTATACTTGTAACGTTTGTCGCCACTAGAGAGGAAGCGTATTGTGCGAGAGCAAATCCCGAGGGAAAAATGGTAGCATCCCCGAAAAGGTCACGACTAACGGCCCAACAACCGCTACCGTCACCAACAACCAAGCTGCAACACTAGAAGTTCCGGTCATTGCAGTCGAGGTGTTCACCGAAGGTGCATATGATGGGGTCGGTGTAAGGGAAGAAAACCCTCGCAGGGAAGAAAAAAATCTGAGCCCCGATTGTGACCGATGCGCCGACGCCCGCAACCTTCATCCGGTAGGATCCGAAGTATGTCTAGAGGGAGGTGATTGGACTACTTGACCAAATAAAAACTTAACCTTTTCTTAATTTTATCGGTTGGTCAGTTTTAGTGATTTAACCAAGTCTAGCACAACCTACACGTGCAAGTCTATGAGTATTGCAATGGAAAGTAAAGATATGCAAGTGTAAGTAGACGGTAGGGATAGGAAGATCAAACACAATGAAGACACGATAATTTTTAGCGTGGTTTCAATAGGTGGTGCTATCATACGTCCACGTTGATGGAGACTACAACCCATGAAGGGTAACGATTGCGCAAGTCCACAGAGGGCTCCACCCACGAAGGGTCCACGAAGAAGCAACCCTGTCTATTCCACCATGGCTTATGTCCATGAAGCACTAGCCTCACTCGGGGTAGATCTTCACGAAGTAGGCGATCTCCTTGCCCTTACAAATTTCTTGGTTCAACTCCACATGATTTGGAGGCTCCCAAGCGACATTGATGTTTACTACGCAACTTTATTCTTGTAGGTGTTGTTGGGCCTCTAAGTGCATAGTTTTGTAGGATAACAAAAAATTCCCTCAAGTGGATGACCCAAGGTTAATCAATCCATGGAAGGTGTAGGATAAAGGTGCACTCTCCCAAGCAACCCATGGCGATAGAATGGACACGAAAGAGGGGATGCCTTTCGCGGCATCCCAAGCTTAGACGCTTGAGTATTCCTTAGATATTACCTTGGAGGTGCTTTGGGCATCCCCAAACTTAGGTTCTTGCCACGCATTATCCTCTTCATACCCACATCTCATCCAAAACTTGAAAACTTCAATCACACAAAACTTAATGGAACTTCGTGAGATGGGTTAGTGTAATAAACATAGATCATTCACTTAGGTACTGCCAAGACAAGATTCATAATCATTCTCACAAAATACCTACTGTATTCTATCCTTCCCAGAATTTATATCACTAAATATAAGCTATGGAAACATTAAAACAATCAAACTATGTATGCAAAACATAATTTGCCAAAAATAGAACAGTCCAAAAAGATCTGAACTTAAACCATACTACTGTGTGTGTGAAAAATCTGGAAAAATGAGGACAATGCTGAGAATTTGTATAGCAAAATTGTGTAAAAATTTCATATTTATTTTGACAATCTAGTAAAATTAGAGAAATTCTGCATTGAACGTATTTTTTTTTATTTTTGCACATAATCAAATCGACAAGTATCCACACTATTCAAAAGGATTTACTTGGCACATTATTAAAATAAAAGGCATAAAACATGCTTACTACAATAGATTAATTATGTGAGCATAAAAACATAAAGTAGAAGTGTTGGGTTGTCTCCCAACAAGCGCTTTTCTTTAATGTCTTTTAGCTAGGCATGATGATTTCAATGATAGTCACATAAGAATAGTATTCGAAATATGCAAGGGAGCATCATGAATCACATGACAAGCATATTTAATTCTGACCCACTTTCTATGCATAGATCTTTTTCAAGCAAATAATTTATTCTAGCAAGAATCAACTTGCATAGGAAGGCAAAACAAGCATAACTTGAAAATTTTGAACACATAGAGGGGAATCTTGATATTATTGCAATACCTACAAGCATATGTTCCACTCTCATAATAATTTTCAGCAGCATCATGAAGGAATTCAACAGTATAACTATCACATATAGCATTCTTTTCATGATACATAAACATAGAATTTCCGTTACTACCCACACAAGCAAACTTCTTATCATTCATAATAGTGGTGGGGGCAAACTCAACAAAATAACTATCATGTGATACTTGATTGGCATAATCCAATTGAACATTAAAATCACGATGACAAGTTTCGTGGTTATTATTACTATTTATAGCATACATGTCATCATCATAATCATCATAGATAGCAACATTGTTGTCGTAGTCAATTGAAACCTCTTCCAAAATAGTGGGCTCGTCACTAAATAAAACCATGACCTCTCCAAATCCACTTTCATCATTATTCCAATAAGATTAAATCCTCTCTAAAATAGTGAGATCATTAGTACCTAGAGTTTACACTCTTACAAACCCACTTTTATCAATATAATCATCATAAATAGGAGCCATTCTTTCATCATAATAAATTTGCTCATCAAAACTTGGGGGACTAAAAATAACATCTTCATCAAACATATCATCCCCTAGCTTGTAGCTTTGCGTATCATTAGAATCATGGATATTCAAGGAATTCATACTAATAGCATTTCTATCATGCTCATCATCCAAGAATTTAGTGCCAAACATTTTATTAGTTTCTTCTTCTAACAATTTGGCAATATTTTCTGGTCCATCATTTTTATGAAACAAATTATAAAGACGAAGCATTTGGGGCCATCTCAATTCCATTTTGTTGTAGTTTTCTTTTATAAACCAAACTACTGATAAACAAGAAACTAAAAGATTCAATTGCAAGATCTAAATATACACCTTCGAGCACTCACCTCCCCCACAACGGCGCCAGAAAAAAGCTTCATGTCTACTACACAATTTTCTTCTTGTAGACGTTGTTGGGCCTCCAAATGCACAATTCTGTAGGACAACAACAAATTTACCTCAAGTGGATGACCTAAGGTTTATCAATCTGTGGGAGGTGTAGGATGAAGGTGGTCTCTCTCAAGCAACCCTGCAATCAAATACAAGAAATCTCTTGTGTCCCCAACACATCCAATACAATGGCAAATTGTATAGGTGCACTAGTTCGGCGAAGAGATGGTGATACAATTGTAGTATGGATAATAGAAATATATTTTTATAATCTGAAAATATAAAAAAACAAGGTAGGTAGTGGCAAATAGCAATCAAAATGTTATATAAATGCTTGGAAATAAGGCCTAGGGTTCATACTTTAACTAGTGCAATCTCTCAATAATGCTAACATCATAGAATCATATGATCATCCCTCGACATGCAACAAAGAATCACTCCAAAGTTCATAAGTAGCGGAGAACATAAGGTGAAATTGTTTTACGTAGTAGAACCGCCTCAACGCTATTCTTTCCAATCAATATATTGAGCTATTCCTGTCAGTGTCACAAATGGCCTAGAGTTCATACTTGAATAACACCTATGATACACATCAATCAACCCTAATGTAACCTAGATAATCGAATGTCACCTGAAGCATCTGTGGGTTAATTATTCGACATGCATCAAACAATTTCAGATTCATCATATTCAACCCAACACAAATAACTTCAAAGAGTACCCCAAGATTTCTATCGAAGAAAGAGGACAAGAACCTGTATCAAACACTATGCATAGATTACCCCAATATCACCTCGGAAATCTGCGAGTTGAGTACTAAAACATATATCAAATGAATCAATAGAACACCCCATTGTCACCATGGGCATCCACATGTAAGACATACATCAAGTGATCTCAAATCCAATCCGACATAACAAAAGCTCAAAGGGAAAGATTCAATTCATCACATCAGGATAGCTAGGGAGAAACACCATATGGTCAAACTATATTAACAAAGCCCGTGTACATGTATCAAGATCATGACATGTCAAGAACAAGAGAGAGAGAGAGAGATCGAACACATAGCTACCGGTACATACCCTCAGCCCCGAGGGTGAACTACTCCTTCCTCATCATGGATACCGCTGGGATAATGAAGATGGCCTCTGATGATGATTGGCCCCTTCGATAGGGTGCAGGGACAAGGCTCCAGATGAGTTTTCTTTGGTATGGAGGCTTCCGGTGGTGGATTAGAAGTTCTAGGTTTATTTCCGAGGGCTTCCGTATATATAGGATTTTTGGTGTTGGAATCACGCTAACCGGAGCCATGGCGAGCCCACAATCTATCAGGGCCCGCACTATTGGCTTGTCGATAGCAGGTGCCCCCCCTTCGATGGTTCTTCGCTCCGGTATTTCTCATATTGTCCAAAAAATCATCAAAAAGTTTTGGGCGATTCCGAGAAAATTTATTTTCTACACAAAACAACACCACGATAATTTTGCTGAAAACAACGTCACTCTGCGTTAGTTCTATCTAAATCATATAAAGTGCATCAAACACATATAAAAATATTTTAAACATAGGTAAATATGGCTTGAATACTTCATAAATTATTGATGCGTTGGAGGCGTATCAGACACCCAACCAATCTAGGAGACACAACTCTCCAAAAGGTAGTATATGTGGTGTGGATGATGAACCCCTTGCTCTTGTGCTTCAAAATATAGTCTCCTCAACACTAAATCACTCTCTCATAGAATTTTTCTTGGTAGAAGGGATTGATTGGGTGGAAAGTAGCTTGGGGAGGCTGGAAATCAAGATTCATATGGTTGAATTGGAAGATCTTGATCACAACACATGAGAGGTGGTTCTCTCTCCGAAAATGAATGGTGGAAGTGTTTGCTAGTTCTGGTGATCTCTCAATGAATGAAAGGGAGGTGGATGGGTATATATAGGCATCTCCAAAAATCCAACCAGTACAACATTATTGCCCAACTCAGTGGAACCAAAGTAGAAACCTCGGTTGCACAAATTATATTAAAAACGCTCTAACTTTAGGCTTTTCGGCGAGACTGATATACATCAACTCAGTGGCGTTGAGATATAAAACTCAGAAACTTCGAAGTTGAATATATCGTATCCAGAAATTTGGTTACTACTTTTTGGATGAACCAAAGAAAAACTCGGTTACACCGAATTGCTAGAGTTTGGCTTTGGAAACTATCTCAGGAAAAATCGATAGGGCCGATTGTGGAGAGTTGGTGGCAATGAATTTGATTTTAGGGTATCGGAAAAATATATTGTGGGATAAATGTTAAGGCTTTTTGTAGGATCGAAAGTATGTCTACATGGGGTGATTAGACTACTTGACAGGATAAAAACTTAGCCTTTCCCCAATTTTAGTTGAAGGCCAGTTTTGGCAGTTATGGTTAGTCAAGTACACCCTACACATGCAGTTCTAAGAGTATAGCAGCGGAATGTAAAACATGCAAATGTAAACTAAAGAGTGAGGTAGGAATGATTTTTGGCATGATTCCGATAGGTGGCGCTATCATACGTCCATGTTAGTGGAGACTTCAATCCACAGAGGGTAACGGCTGCGAGAGTTCATGGAGGGATCCACCCACAAGGGTTCCATGAACAAGCGGCCTTGTCTATTCCACCACGGCTTCCATCCACACAGGACTAGCCTCACTCACGATAGATCTTCATGAAGTAGGCGATCTCCTTGCCCTTACAAACATCTTGGTTCAACTCCACAACATGAAGTAGGAGGCTCCCAAGAGACACCTAACCAATCTAGGAGGCACCACCCTCCAAAAGGTAATAGATGTGGTAGAACGATGAACTCCTTGCTCTTGTGCTCCTAAATATAGTCTCCTCAACACACAATCACTCTCTCACAGAATATGCATGCGTAAGAGAGTTTGATTTGGTGGAAAGCAACTTGGGGAGGCTAGAGATCAAGTTTCAAATGGTTGGATTGGAATATCTTGATCTCAACACATGAGTAGGTGGATCTCTCTCAGAAAAGTGGATCTGGCAATGAAGTGTGTGTTCTGAGTGCTTCCCCCACGAATGAGAGTTGGGTGGAGGGGTATATATACGCATCACCCAAAATCCAACCATTACACCTAAAGTGGCCAACTCGGTGACACTGAAGTCATGAACTCGATGGTACCGACTTGCACTAAAGGCAACAAATTTTGAATCTTGGTGGAACCGATATACACAACACGGTGACGCCGAAAAGGTGGCTAACTGTCAGATGGCACAACTCGGTGACACTGATACCCAAACTCGGAAATTCCGATTTTGTGTACCGAGGTAACCGAAAAAGTTGGTCACCTAAACTCGGTAGCACCGACACCGTTTCAGTTGCACTGATTTGGTGGCTATGGCTAGGGTTCTGTGTGGGATGAAAATCGGTAGGGCCGAATTGAGAAAGTTGGTGGCCCCGATTTTGTGTATGTGGCTTTGGATAGAATGATTATGTGGGAAAATGACTGAGTATTTTTGGGGTCTATCTCTGAGCACTTGAGAAACCAGTTCATTTTAGTACCTCACCCCGTTTAATGGTATTGGCTTTCCTATGGACTCAAAAGTGATTTCTCACAAATATAAAATGAAGAGTCTTCTAGCTTGAAGCTTGGGCCAATCTTATTCCTTTCTTGCATCGAGGGGAATATCCACATAAGCCTTTAGCGAGTGCATCTTTTGAACTTTTCGCAAATATACTTGGATGAACATATTAGTCCAATGATGCATATGTTGTGATCAATTATCAAAACCACCCTAGGGAGCAATTGTGCTTTCAGTCTCCGCCTTTTTGGTAATTGATGACAACATATATATCAAATCTTCGACAAAATATATAATCAATGATTAGCATCGATGCTTTGAGAAGTATGTGAAAAGCAAAAGGTCCCCCTAAATTTGTGCAATATTTACAATTTGCGTTTGAATGCAAATGCACAATCAATTAGGATCATGGGCCACTCTTCCATGTCACATACATCTTGGTGGTGCGCATACAAGATAAGAATGAATAGTAATACACATGACACAAATAAGATAAGTGAATGATCATCACATAGATAGCTAAAAGGTAATAATGTAGCATCAACCAAGCAAAGCATATGATCAAACACGAAAACAAGTATAAGATCATCCAAAAGAACAAAGTTTTGTAAAACCCAAATGAGAGCATACAAAGTCAAAATCTCTCTCTCTCTCTATCTCTCTCTCAAAGCCCTATGATCTATACATCCCCCCTTTGGCAACAAGTTACCAAAAAGTTCAAAAGTATAGAGCTAATCGTCTCTCTGGGCAGTTGATGAAGGAGTTGACAGGAGAGCATCCACGAAGGCTTCTGCTGAATGTCCTGGAGCTGGAGGAGTGGATAGTGGAGGTGCTGGAGCTGGGGCTGAAGCTGAAGGTGCACATGCCTGGGTTGATGAAGTTGGTCTTGCTTCTGACACTGGCACAACTGCTCATTGGGGCTTGGTACTGAGCTGAGTGGTAGTGCGAGGAGGTGATACATCCCGAATGTATCTATAATTTGTGCTTGTTCCATGATCTTTTGGGCAACATTGTTATATGTTTTGCTACACTTTTATATCATTTTACACATATTTGGACTAACCTACTAACTCAGTGCACCCAGTGCCAGTTTCTGTCTACTGATGTTTATTTTGCAGGGGCTTTTACCCAATTTTTCGAAGCCCGGAAAATTCCAGAAAAATTATATCAAAAAAATCAGTGAAACGGAAGCTTCCAGATCACCGAAGGGGGGGGGGAAGAGGGGGGCCATGGGCCTCACAGGTGGCCTGCTAGCGCGGCAAGGCCCTAGGCCGTGCCAGGAGGTCGCTTGGGTGGGTACCACCTCCTCCGATGCCCTCCTTTGGCCTATATTTAGAGTCCCGAGAGGAAACCCTCGCAGACTTTCTGGAATCGCGAATTTCTCCATCATTCCGCCGCCGCAGCGCTTCCGAGATCGGGAGCGTCAGGAGACCTCTTCCCGGCACCCTGCCGGAGGGAGGATTGACCTCCGGGAGCTTCTCCGCTACCATGGATGCTTCCCGGATGTGTCGTGAGTACTCCCCCTTGGACCATGAGTCCATGACCAGTAGCTATGTGATGTCTTCTATCCAATCTTGTGCTTCAATGGTTAGTCCTTGGGAGCTGCCCTACATGATTAAGGCATCTATGTAATTCTCTTACTATTGCTATGCTCGGTCTGTTGGGATCCGATGGATTATGAGATTATGTTCATATTGTTATGAGTTATATATTTTATTATCCTTTTATATTATGTTCCTTAGTGATTCATGCATGTTCTGCGTTGTTTTTTATTGCTTTGGCCAAGTAGTAGATCGTAACTCCAAGAGGGAGCGTTATGCATGATTGTGGGTTTGGGTCCCTCAATGTCTAGCTTGAGTGAAAGAAACATGAGACTAGGGGATGTGCTTGTTGCCACCAGGGAGAAAACAACTGTGCTTGTGACCATGGTTGCAAGGATTGTTTACCTTACACATAGTTCATTAATGCAGTTGTCCGTTGCTTTGAGTTTACACTTTGGGTGGGGCTTGCAACTTAATACCGGAGAGATGTTCTGGATAGATATCTCAAGGTGGATGATTAATAAGTAGATGCTGATGAATAAACGGTCTACTTGTCTTGGCGTATTGCCCATTACTATTGAACCTCTAACTATCAAGGAGCATAATTAGCATTGTTGTGCGATCATAACTCTGTCAATTGCCGAGCTGTGATTTGTTTACCCTAGCATAGTTGTTTATCGTCTTTTGGGAGAGAGACATCACTAGTGAATGTCATGTGACTCCGGTCCATATCACCATCATTGTTTACACCTCCATCATTTACCAATTTCATTTACTTTTCTGTTGCAATCACTATTACTTTCCCGCTTGTGTTTTGATCCTTTGCAAACTACAAGGCCGGAGGGATTGACAACCTCTCTGTACTCGTTGGGAGAAAATTTATTTGTTGTATGTGCAGGTCCACGTCTTCTGTTGACCAGGACATGAGACACCTACTTGTTGAGCCTAGGACTCCTCTTGGTTCGATAAACCTTACAGTCTCCGTGTAAAGGAAATTTGCTACTGACTACATTTCCACCTTCCTCTTGGGGTATCCAACGAGGGGAGAGAAGTATATACATCACCTCTTCACCAGGAGGCGACTCTTCATCATCACTAGTTGAATTGGGTGTCTTCACACCATCAACTTCATGCTTGAGCTGATCGACACTAGCAGATATCTCAGTCACTTTGACATCCAAATCATGGAGCTTTGTTTCCATGATTCTTTTCAAACTCTTCTGATTTTGCAGAATCTCCGAGATGTTCTTCTCCATTCATTGGACAGAGCTTATTAGAAATGCCATTTTCTTAGCTTGAGTTCTGAGGTGTGGAACTGGTGACGGCACATTTCTAGCAGCCTCAGCTTCTGCTGCCTCTACAGCCATTCTAGCTACAACTGAGCTGGGATCGTTGTCATCCATTACCACTTAATTGTCTTTGAATTCTGGCTGAAGGGGTAAATGGGGACGATCAAGTAGAAATTCATGCTTGCCTAGCTTGGCATTGGTAAGCATCTGAATGTACAGGGCATATCCACAAGATCTTTTCTGATCAGCAGCAGTCCTCCGGATAGTCTCCACTATCAAGTCCATCACTTTGAATCTAGTGTGGGAGTCCAAATGGTGCAGCATGTTGATGGAGTGGCCTCTAACCATTTTCTCATCACCTGATTTATGTATCAAGGTGTATCTCAGAATGGTATTGGTTGTAGGTATCCCTGCTTGCAAGAAGTACACCGAGCCAAGCTTGTGAGTTGCCAAGAACTTGTGAGGAATGGGCTTGTACATGTTGGCCATGGAATTGTGATTCATCTTCAGCTCAGAGTATACATCAACATCACCTTATTTCTCCTTAGGGGCACCAATTATAGGGGCCCATTCATCAACAGTAGATTCATACTGGTGACCATCAGTTATCGAAACAATAGAACCATCAGCATAGAACTGAGAAGTTGAATAAAATTGCATGATCAGCTCATCATTCCATGAGGTCATCTCTCTCCCAACAAACTCTTCAATGTCCACATACTTGAAATTATCTTGCACATGGGTAAAGAAAGTTTCATTGGCTTTGATGTAAGCCCGATCAACATATCTCATGTCACTTACAACTGGACTCTTGTCATACAGAACTGTCTCATATAAGTCTTGTTGTTCCTTGGTGTGGAATCTAGGATCAACAACAGTTCTTCTCCTTATGGCGTATGGATCTGCAGCTCTCCATTTCCTCAATCCTGCATCTTTCATCTTCTTCCTATCTCCAGCTACTGGATGAGCAGCATTGTGAAGTGGGAGATGAGGTCTGAGCTTTATAAGGATGGGTGCATCCTCTTCTTCTTCCTATGCAGCAAAGGCACTGGAAGTAGGGCCTTTCTCCTCGGCAATTATAGGAATATCCTTTGTAGTCCTCTTGGGAGCTACAACCTTTTTAGCCTTAGAAGCAGGATTTGGAGAAGTTTTTCTGGGCATGGCATCAACCATGGGCTTCTTCTTCAGAGGAGGAGGAGGAGGGGCATCAGCTGGGATCTCTTCTTCTCGAGTAGCATCTTCTGGGTCCTCATACGTGGAAGTTTGTCTCCCATCAACTTGGATCACCCTCTTCCCGGCTCTCTTCACACCTGGCTTCTTAGCAAGTTTATTAGTGAAGATTGCCATAGTCTGCCTTGCACACTCAGGAGCTCTAAGATCAACAGGCTTAGCATACTCTTTTGTGATAGTCTTCTTGACACGAGCTTTCTCTTTCAGTTTCTGAGGTGTTGAAGTTTCCTCTGGCACAAAATCGGAATCCTCTTCATCTGAATTAAGCTTATTTCTCTGCCTCGTGGCTGCCTTGGGCAAGCCATGGGATCTATAAGAACCAGGGTCGGAGTCTGTCTTCTCAGGACTTGTGCCTGAGTCCATCTCACGACTATTTTCCCAGAAATTGTTCTAACTGTCCTCTAAATCAGACATATTGGCACACAAGCAACAACACACTACCAAAACAACAAACATCAACCGTGTGAAATAGATATAGAAGAGTAGAAGGGTCGTGCATCACAAAACATAACGAATTTTTCAAAGTTTGATTTCACAAACTCCGGTGTGATTTACTGCAGAATGCAATTCGGTGGAACCGGGTTTGTCATTTCGGAGTCACCGAGATTGTCCGCTCGAGTAATAGAAATTTGGCAGCCTTTTCGGTGTCACCGTAAAGAGCTAGTCGGTCTCTTCCACATGGTTCTCAGAAACCCTAAACACGAAATAGGTGGAACCGATTTCACAAACTCGGTGTCACCGAGATGCATGCTACGGGAAATCAGATCCAGAATATCGTCAATCCCTACTCTACGGGAATTTTCTGGTGGATATAAGAACTTGCACACGTGGATTTTAGATAAAACAACTATTGTGCATGTATTGGATTTGGGAGCACAAAATTGGAGCGGAGCCATACCCTAACTTGGAGGCAGTCCGACTATGGCGGGGACGGCGGTGTAGATTCCGTCGACGGTGGCGAATCCTAGCGGTGGAGGAGCTCGGGGATGCAAAGACGAAGACCAGGGGGCGTTGGAGGCAGATTAGGGTTTGGGACGAAGGGTTTTGAGGAAGTGTTTTCAAGAACCCTATCGGCCAGGTTATATACCCGTCATTGTCGGTGTCACCGAGATGACAAAATCGGTGTCACCCAGTTCCTGTGCTGTCAGCTAATAGGGAAACTCGGTGTAACCGAGTGATACGTCTCCGTCGTATCTACTTTTCCGAACTCTTTTGCCCTTGTTTTGGACTCTAATTTGCATGATTTGAATGGAAATAACCCGGACTAATGCTGTTTTCAGCAGAATTGCCGTCGTGTTGTTTTTGTGGAGAAATAAAAGTTCTCGGAATGACCTGAAAATTTACAGAGATTTTTTTTGGAATTAATGAAAAATACTGGCGCAAGAATCAGCGGAGGACGTGGAGCGTGGAGCCCCCAAGCCCACCAGGCGCGACCCCCCTGGCCGCGCCTCGCAGGCTTGTGGAGCCCACGACGCTCCACCGCCTCTCAATCCAGCTCTATATAGTCCGTTCCGTCCGGAAAAAAAATCAGGGAGAAGGATTCGTTGCGTTTTACGATACGGAGGCGCCGCCACCTTGTGTTCTTCACCTCGAGGGCAGATCTGGAGTCCGTTCTGGGCTCCGGAGAGGGGAGATCGTCGCCATCGTCATCATCAACCTTCCTCCATCGCCAATTCCATGATGCTCTTCACCGTTTGTGAGTAATCTCATCGTAGGCTTGCTGGACGGTGATGGGTTGGATGAGATCTATCATGTAATCGAGTTAGTTTTGACGGGGATTGATCCCTAGTATCCACTATGTTCTGAGATTGATGTTGCTACTACTTTGCCATGCTTAATGCTTGTCACTAGGGCCCGAGTGCCATGATTTCAGATCTGAACCTATTATGTTGTCGCCAATATATGTGTGTTTTAGATCCTATCTTGCAAGTTGTAGTCACCTACTATGTGTTATGACCCGGCAACCCCGGAGTGACAATAGCCGGAACCACTCCCGGAATGACCATAGTATGAGGAGTTCATGTATTCACCAAGTGTTAATGCGTTGGTCCGGTTCTTTATTAAAAGGAGAACCTTAATATCCCGTAGTTTCCATTAGGACCCTGCTGCCACGGGAGGGATGGACAATAGATGTCATGCAAGTTCTTTTCCCTAAGCATGTATGACTACATACGGAATACATGCCTACATTAGATTGACGAACGGGGGCTAGTTACATATCTCTCCGTGTTATAATTGTTACATGATGAATAGCATCCGACATAATCATCCATCACCGATCCAATGCCTACGAGTCCTTTCCTACTAGTCCTTGCTACGTTACTTTGCCGCTACTGCTGTCACTGCTGCTATTGTTACTTTGCTGCTACTGGTTACTGTTGCTACTGCTGCTATCATACTACTCTGTTACTGAAACTTTGCTGTAGATACTAACTTTTTAAGGTGTGGTTGAATTGACAACTCAACTGCTAATACTCGAGAATATTCTTTTGCTTCCCCTTGTGTCGAATCAACAAATTTGGGTTGAATACTCTACCCTCGAAAACTGTTGCGATCCCCTATACTTGTGGGTTATCACCTAGTTAATGATTTCAGTGGTACTTAGATGGAAAATTTTGATCAACTTTGTAATTTGGTGGAACCGATTTTGTGGGATTGGTTTCACCAAGATTCACAAAGAGGTTTTGGAAGGCAGCCTTTAACGATACGGATCTCCGAGTGCTCCTTCACACAGAGGGATCAAGAAGTGCTTGTTCAAGTTTTGTGATGAAGAATGAATAGAACTGGAGATGATAAAACATAGATAGCTAGAAGAGGGTCCTAGGCATTGTTGTCCATCCAATTGGCAAAAGATAAATCAAGAGCCAAATAAAAACAATTGGATGTCCTCAACTGAGCAAAAATATGCACACCAACATGCTCACGCAATAAGATGATAGATAAAACATGGTGAACATGCACAAACATTCTGGCATCTATCCATCCAATACGGAAGGATTAAAACCAAGAATATGCATTTTCATCTTATGCTTCCAACTAGCAATATTAGTGCCATCGAAGTATGGACCTCTACGGTGATAACTTCCCTCACTAGACGCCGTAGTCTCCTAGGTTGTGAAACCAATGCAATGGAGACCAAAGCTTTAATACCACTTGTAGGATCGAAAGTATGTCTAGAGGGGGGGGGGTGATTAGACTACTTACAGGATAAAAACTTAGCCTTTTCCCAATTTTAGTTGAGGGACAATTTTGGTAGTTATGGTAAGTCAAGTACACCATACACATGCAGTTCTAAGAGTATAGCAGCAGAATGTAAAACATGCGACTGTAAACTAAAGGAGTAAGGTAGGGAGATCAAACGCATGAGGTTCACACGATGATTTCTGGCATGATTCCGATAGGTGGCGCTATCGTACGTCCATGTTAGTGGAGAATTCTACCCACGGAGGGTAATGACCGCGAGAGTCCATAGAGAGCTTCACCCGCAAGGGGTCCACAAAGAAGCGGCCCTGTTTATTCCACCATGGCCTCCGTCCACACAGGACTAGCCTCACTCACGATAGATCTTCACGAAGTGGGCGATCTTTTTGCCCTTACAAACATCTTGGTTCAACTCCACAACACGAAGTAGGAGGCTCCCAAGCGACACCTAACCAATCTAGGAGGCACCACCCTCCAAAAGGTAATAGATGTGGTAGAACGATGGACTCCTTGCTCTCGTGCTTCTAAAGATAGTCTCCTCAACACACAAGCACTCTCTCACAGAATAGGCATGGGTAGGAGAGATTGATTTGGTGGAAAGCAACTTGGGGAGGCTAGATATCAAGTTTTAAATGGATGGATGGAATATCTTGATCTCAACACATGAGTAGGTGGCTCTCTCTCATATGAACGAGAAATGGGTGGAGGGGTATATATAGGCAGCACCCAAAATCCAAACATTACACATAAAGTGGCCAACTCGGTGACACTAAAGTCATGAACTCGGTGGTACCGACTTGCACTTAAGGCAGAAACTTTTGAACCTTGGTGGAACCGATATAGACAACTCAGTGACACTGAAAAGGTGGCTAACGGTCAGATGACACAACTCGGTGACACCGATACCCAAACTCGAAAAATTCCGATTTTGTGTACCGAGGCAAAAAAAAGTTGGTCACCTAAACTCGGTAGCACTGACACAGTTTCGGCTACACCAATTTGGTGGTTGTGGCTAGGGTTTTGTCTAGTATGAAAATCGGTAGGGCCGAATGGAGAAAGTTGGTGGCACCGATTTTGTGTATGTGGCTTTGGACAGAATGATTATGTAGGAAAATGAGTGAGTATTTTTGGTGGCTATTTGTGAGCACTTGAGCAACCAGTTCATTTTAATACCTCACCCCCTTTTAATAGTATTGGCTTTCCTATGGACTCAAAATTGATTTCTCACAAATATAAAATGAAGAGCCTTCTAGCTTGAAGCTTGGGCCTATCTTATTCCTTTCTTGCATCGAGGGGCATCTCCACATAAGCCTATAGCCAATGCATCTTTTGAACTTTTCTGAAATATACTTGGAGAAAGAAATTAGTCCAATGATGCATATGTTGTGATCAATTATCAAAACCACCGAGGGAGGAATTGTGCTTTCACTTTTGGTGGCTAAACTCTAAGCACTTGAGCAACCAGATCATATAGATACCTCACCCCCCTTTAATATTACTGGCTTTCCTATGGACTCAAAATGTGATTTCTCACATAAATAAAATGTAGAGTCTTGAAGCTTTTGTCAATTGATGCTCCAAGCATCTAGGGACTGCCGTCACTATCCTAGCCAATCCATTCATTGAACTTCTCGTGAAATATACTTGATAGAATCATTAGTCCAATGAAATATATGTTGTTATTAATTATGAAAACCACGTAAGGAAAAGTTGTGTATCACATCCCCGCCACCACATCATATGAACAATCCGTTGTCACACACGCGACAATGAAAGTCTTTGAGTAGCCTAGCCACCAACTGCGGCCTCGTGCGGATGGGGGAAGAGGCGTTGAGCATCTGTCGCACCCACTAGGGTTTGTAGGATCCAATCATGACGGTAACAAGCCAATACTCATTGTTTCTACCACTGGCGGGGTAACGATTGGGGCAACACGATAGTGGAGCGACTATTAGTGAGGCCGAAGAGATGGTGAGAGAGTGAGGTGTGAATGGGGTTTGGTTGGTGAGGGAAGGTAATGGTGTTAGTTATGGCACATTCAAGATATCCCATCCGTATCCCGCGCTTACAGTATGTGCATGGGATAGGCACACGTGGCTCACTTTAGTTTCGCTTTGAAAAAACGTTTGATTCTGTCATTTCTACTCAGCAAGACCATAAGTGCTTTGAGGTTCATGCGGGCCACAAATTTGATGCAAGCAAGATAACCGAATAGTCCAAATTTGCATCTAGAGGGCCTAGCCGGGCAGGATGCAACCTACCAGTCATGCCATTAATCTCACATGCTACTACCGCTACTCTGCTCATGTGCTCTGCTCTTGTTCCTTGCCGCCGCTTTTCTTAGAAGCGAAAGGGTCCAGAAGGACCTAGACATCTATTAGATAAGCTTGGAAGTACAAATTATCAGTACCCAAAGAAAACTAGAAAATATAAACTAGCCCCTAAATCTTGGAGAAAGGACCCTAAATAGAGAAAGTATTGCATTGCTCCCGAACATGACCAAACTCGTCGATGCGAGGGGAACAACCACTTGGTCTAATAAGTCCTCCATTGCACGATGCCATGGACACCACCCTTAAGCAGCACTGCCCCCCTCTGGCATCTTGGCCACGAGGAATGAAATAGGCCAGCTTTCGACCAAAAGTTACGACGACTCGTCGGAGTAAACCAACCATTTTCCATGAAGGGCGTCAAAGCTCTTCCAAATCCACCATTGTTTAAGCACTTGAACCCCACTTGTCACATCCATCATCCTCTGTAGTCGTCCCTGGCTTCCCATCATCATGTTAGGATTAACAACGGATAGGAATCTTGAGGCCCTTCACCAGAACAGGGCACACCTAGTGCTACTTGTGAGATGCGTTGGTTTTTTCTCCCTAAGAGGAAAGCTAAAGCAATATAGTAGTGGTAAGTATTTCCCTCAGTTGAGAACCAAGGTTTATCAAATCAATGGAAGAATCAATGCAATCAATGCAAACTCTCGTTGTCAGCACCTACACACACAAAACCAAATGCTTGCACCCACCTCGGGCAAGAGGGTTGTCAACCCCCTTGGACTCATTACTTGCAAAGATTAATTATGATACAGATAGATATATAAAGTAAAGATTAATAAAATTTAATAAGTGTGAGCGAGGTTTTCAGGTTTTTAGAAAATTGATTAAGTAGACCTCGGGGCCATAATTTTCACTAGAGGCTTCTGTCTCGAAAGCCAAGCATATGGTGGGTAGATAAATTAGTGTTGGGAAATTGATAGAAAAGTGTATAGTTATGATGTTATTCATGGCAATGATCATGTATATAAGCATCACGGCCATAAACAAGTAGACCGGCTCCTGTGTGCATCTACTACTATTACTCCACCAATCGACAGCTATCCAGCATGCATCTATGGTATTGAGTTTATGACAAACGGAGTAACACTTTAGGCAAGATGACATGATGTAGGCAAAGTAAACCCAATCAATATGAATAAACCCCATCATTTTAATCATTTTATCCTTAGTAGCAATAATACAAATACATGTCGTGTCCCCTTCTTTCACTAGTATATCGAGCACCGCAAGATTGAACCCACTATAATGCATCCCACCGAACCAATCTAGTTGGCCAAACCAAACGGATAGGTCGGAGAGAAATACGAAGCTATAACAATCATGCATAATAGAATTCAAAGAAGACTCATTTATTTTCAATGAATAATCTGATCATAAACCCACAATTCATCGGATCCCAACGAACACACAGGAAAAGAAGATTACATCACATAGATCAGCACGAGAATCGCGGAGAACATGATATTGAAGATCAAAAAGAGAGAAGATGTTGGAAATATTTCCTAGAGGAAATAATAAATTGGTTATTATCATATTTCCTTGTTCATGATAATCCTTTATTTTCCATGCTAGAATTGTATTGACCTGAGACTCAGATACATGTGTGGATACATAAACAACACCGTGTCCCTAGTGAGCCTCTACTAGACTAGCTTGTCGATAAAAGATGGTTATGGTTTCCTAACCATGGACATGAGTTGTCATTTGATAACAGGATCACATCATTGAGAGAATGATGTGATGGACAAGACCCATCCGTGAGCTTAGCATATGATCGTATCACTCAAGGTTATTGCTACTGCTATCTTCATGTCAAGTACCTATTCCTAAGACCATGAGATCATGGAACTCCCTAACACCATAGGAATACCTTGTGTGCTATCAAATGACACTTTGTAGTTGGGTGATCATAAAGGTGTTCTACAGGTACATCTGAGGGTGTCTGTTAGGTTGGTGTAGATCAATACTAGGACTTTTCACTGCGTATGACAGAGAGGTATCTCTGGACCTTCTGGGTAATACAACATCACAATAAGGTTGCAAGCAATGTGAATAATGGGGTAGTCACGAGATCTTGTATTAGAAAACGAGTAAAGAAACTTGTCGATAACGAGATTAAACGAGGTATGGATATACCGACGATCGAATCTCGGACAAGTAACATACCGATGGACAGTGGGAACTGCATACGGGATTGACTCAATCCTTGACACAGTGCTTCAACCGATAAAGACCTTCATGAAATATGTAGGAACCAATATTCGCATCCAGGTACAGCTATTGGTTATTAACCAGAGAGGTGTCACGGTTATGTCTGCATGATTCTCGAACCCATAGGATCCGCACGCTTAACGTTTGATGATATTAGAGTAGTGTTGGGATATGTATGTTGGTGACTGAGTATTGGTTGGAGTCCCGAATAAAATCGAAGACATGATGAGGGTCTCCAGAATAGTCCAGAGGTAAAGATTTATATATGGGAAGTCATATTTGTGCAACCGAAAAGGTTTCGGGTTTCACCGGTTGTTAGAGAGAGTGCGGGAAGGGTAGTGGGGGTCCACCCGGGGTGCACTGCTACGGCAACAAAAATCCTTCCTCGGCAACGGCGCCGCAAATTCTTCTTGCTACTTCTCAAACAACAGCGCCAGAAATTGACACGTTGACAGAGACTTGCTTGCGTCGGTTTTTCCCTTGAAGAGGAAAGGGTGATGCAGCACAGGAGCAGTAAGTATTTCCCTCAGTTTGAGAACCAAGGTATCAATCTAGTAGGAGAATCTCGTCAAGTCCAGAGTACCTGCGCAAACACAAACGAGCTTGCACCCAACGTTTAAAGGGGTTGTCAATCCCTTCAAGATTGATTGCAAAGTGAGATCTGAAGGCAGAAAGTGCAACGAAGTAAAAGAGTAAGGCTGAAAATATGGTGTGGAGTAGACCCGGGGGCCATAGTGTTCACTAGAGGCTTCTCTCAAAATAGCAAATATTACGGTGGGTGAACAAATTACTGTCGAGCAATTGATAGAACCGTGCAAAGTCATGACGATATCTAAGGCAATGATGATACATATAGGCATCACGTCCGAGACAAGTAGACCGATACTTTCTGCGTCTACTACTATTACTCCACACATCGATCGGTATCCAGCATGCATCTAGTGTATTGAGTTCATGACGAACAGAGTAACGCCTTAAGCAAGATGACATGATGTAGAGGGATAATCTCAAACCAATGATGAAAACCCCATCTTTTTACCCTTGATGGCAACAACACGATGCGTGCCTCGCTACCCCTTCTGTCACTGGGTCAGGTCACCGCACGGTATGAACCCAAAACCAAGCACTTCTCCCATTGCAAGAATCATAGAGCAAGCTGGCCAAACAAAACCCACAACTCGAAGAGAATTACAAGGATATGAATCATGCATATAAGAGATCAGAAGAAACTCAAATAAGATTCATAGATAATCTGATCATAAATCCACAATTCATCGGATCTCGACAAACACACCGCAAAAGAAGATTATATCGGATAGATATCCATGAAGATCATGGAGAACTTTGTGTTGAAGATCCAAGAGAGAGAAGTAGCCATCTAGCTACTAGCTATGGACCCGTAGGTCTATGGTGAACTACTCATGCATCATCGGAGAGATCATGGTGTTGATGAAGAAGCCCTCCGTATCCAAATCCCCCCTCCGACAGGGCACCAGAACATGCCCTAGATGGGATCTTGCGGAGACAGAAGTTTGCGGCGGCGGAAAAGTACTTTCGATGATCTCCTGATTTTTTCTGGAATTTTTGGTAGTATATAGGCGAAAGACCTAGGGCAGAGGTGGCCCGGGGAGCCCAAAAGTCTGGGAGGCGCGCCCCCTGGCCGCGGCTAGGTGGCTTGTGGGGTACCTGGTGGCCCCCTGCCATGGTTCTCAGCCTCCCCGATCTTCTTCTGTTTCAGAAAAAATCTTTTTGGAAGTTTCGTTCTGTTTGGACTCCGTTTAAAATCCTCCTCTGAAAAGGGTCAAAAACACGGAAAAAACAGGAACTGGCACTTGGCACTGAGTTGATAAGTTAGTCCCAAAAAAGATATAAAGGCATACAAAACATCCAATGTTTGACTAGATAATAGCATGAAACCATCAAAAATTATAGATACGTTGGAGACGTATCAAGCATCCCCAAGCTTAACTCCTCCTCGTCCTCGAGTAGGGAAGTGATAAAGACTGAATTTTTGATGTGGAATGCTACCTAGTATAATTTCCCTTTGTAACTTCTTTCATGTGACATGAATGTTCAGATCCGTAAGATTCAAAACAATAGTTTGCTATTGACATGAAAACAATAATACTTCAAGCAAACTAGCAAGGTAATCATGAGTGCACCGGCGAAAGTTGCACGGCACTAGAGAGGCTAGCAATGGTGGAAGGTGAAAGTGCATCTATACCATGGACTCACATTAGTTATGAAGAACTCACATACTTGTTGCGAAACTTTTTATTAGTAATTGAAACAAAGTGCTAAACGCATAATCCTAGGGGAAGGGTTGGTAGGTGTTAACCATCTCGTGATCCAGACCTCAACACAAAGGATGACAATAAATAGATCAATTATGCTCCGACTTGCTAACATAGAGGTTCACCATACGTGCATGCTACGGGAATCACTAACTTCAACACAAGTATTTCTAGATTCACAACACCCTACTAACATAACTCTTAATATTACGAAATCCACGTCTCAAAACTAATTCAGAGGAATCAAGACTTCTCTTTCTACTCAATGCGCATGAAGATGGAAGTTTTTTTGTGTCCTCTTTAGGTACCTATCACCTTTGGGACTACTTTCATAGCATAAGCCAACTACCAAGTCACGCACCGCTGTACTCTAAAAGATCTAAGTGAAGCACATAGAGCAAAATTATCTAGCTCAAAAGATATAAGGTAAGCATGGTGAGCATTCTAGAAAAATCACGATGAGTGCATGTCTCTCTCTCTCAAAAAGGTGTGCAGCAAGGATGATTGTGACACAAAAAAAGAAAAGGCTCCTACGATACCAGAGGCTCTAAGAAAATCACATATCATGTGGTGAATAAAAATATAGCTCCAAGTAATGTTACCAATGGATTGAAGACGAAAGAGGGGATGCTTTCCCGGGGCATCCCCAAGCTTAGCCTTTTTGGTGTCCTTTAATTTGGCTTGGGATGCCTTGGGCATCCCCAAGCTTAAGCTCTTTCCACTCCTTATCTCTTTGTCCATGAGAACATCACCCAAAACTTGAAAACTTCACAACACAAAACTTAAACAGAAACTCGTGATAACATTAGCACAAGAAAACAAACTACCACCTCTTTAGGTACTGTAGCAATCTTGATTTCTATTTATATTGGTGTTAGGCTACTGTATTCTCACTTTTCCATGGCTAGTACCCCCCGATACTATCCATGGTTTCATCAAAACAAGCAACCAACACAACAAAAACAAAATCTGTCAAAAACAGACCAGTCTGTAGCAATCTGTATACTTCTTATACTTCTGGTACCTCAAAAATTCTGAAACATTACGACTGCCTGGGCAAAAGGTATATCAACCAGCAGAAAAAATATTCAACTCAAAAGATCTTTCTGAAGAAAATTTCATCTCGTGAGCGAAAAGTTTCTGCCTCTTTCCAGCAGGATTAAACAACCATCACCAAGACTAGTCATAAAGGTTTTGCTTGGCTCAAACACAAAAAGAAAAACAAAAACACAATCAAAACATAATTATGATGGTGTGGACGCAACAAAACAGAAATAAAAAGATAAATTCATTGGGTTGCCTGCCAACAAGCACTATTGTTGTCGGGACCCCGATCCTAAGCCATAGGAATCCAGCTTGTAACACATCGCATTCCTTTGTGGTCTCACGCACGGTTAACTCCACGGCTGCAGCCTTACCTTAGCCGGGACCGTTTGCGTCTTTTGACTCACGTATGCGATAGTGTCGCTAGCAAACCAATGTCAAAGAACCCGGATCGACATGTCTAGTCATAAACCAAAGTGGCAGTTCCGCACAAGGACAGGCATACATGACCCAACAAAGCAGGTGTCGGTCATCAACGAACGTAGACGAGTCGTAGCAAGCTACAAGGACTCCATTATGTCGCGTGACATTTCCCCAAAGGGGACAGACACAGCAGCTAAGAAAGACACATGCCGGTCAACCAATGTGTCCGGAGCAGTAGCGAACTACCAAGGCTCGTTGGATCACAAAGGGGCATTTCCTTGTAAGGGGTGCTACTAAAGTTCACGACTAGGTATTCGAACCCCATACATATCAAGTAAGACATACGTACGCATGGCATACCGATATGTATAGATACATTGATGGCATCACAACATAACCATAACCATACAAGCTTTATTTAAGAGGCTCGGAAGAGCCACACACATAATATTACACATTAAGTGTCTCACGACCCATAATAGCAGTCATTCAATTACAAGCCAGCGGAAGAGTTATAAACTGTCTGGGTACAGACAGAGCAACTAGAAGGCACATGGCCTGACTATACTACAGGGCCGACGTAGGGCCAGATCGTAGCTGGGACACCAGCTACTCGTCGTCGTCGATGTCTACGAAGAACCCTCCATTAGGGTCATTAGCAACCTCTGCAACATTTATTAAACAAACATGAGTACGAAGGTACTCAGCAAGACTTTAGGAGAGCTAACTACTCATGCAAGGTATCAAAAGGTATTGTGGGGTTTCATGCGGGAAGCCAGCATTTGACTCGTGGCTAGACAACTTGCTTTTTGAAATTAGTTTTGACAACTTGATTTCTCGCACACGAGTCCACTAACACCACAACAATACACTATCGTGGAATCATTCCGTCTCCATACGGAAATGCCGTCCACGACACTCACGCTTATCTTGACAATTTTATGAGTAGCCATTGAAGTTATCTATGAACAACATATGTCTCCAAGTAGTCCATATCCGTGGACGCGGCTATTCGAATAGATCATAACCCTGCAGGGGTGTACTTCGTCACACACGCTCCCGCCACTTATCGCCATGTGCACGTCATGCACCTCGGCAACCTTCAAGCGGAAGCCCAGCGAGGGAGTCGGCCACGACCGTTAACCACACTAGTACCTAGTCCAGGTTTATCGCCTATCTGAGAGTAACCCGTACGGAAGTCCGGCCGAGGTTTCTGCCACGGCCTCAAACGATGTGCGCAGGGTTCCCAAGCCCACCATCCGGGTGCCACTTGGTACACCGTGCCACTGCCTACCGCATCACGGTCCACCTCTCAGGTCAGCACCATGCACGGCCTCCAGCATTACTATAAACACCAGAAACTACTTGCAACTCCTGGACCGAGTACTATGCGATTAATAGGCCGAGCGGGGTCATATTTCAGGGCCCAGCATGTGGTAGTATCTAGTCTTGGATGACATACACGGAACTCAGTTCCTAAGGACGGTTCCAATGAAACAACCCGCCATGTACTCCTACACAGCCTTTCACCGGTACCTTTACCAAATCAAGTTCAACACACGACCTTTGCTTACCGAACACATTCCACATTTCTGTTCATCTCCCAGATGACAGACCATACACAACTCTAAGCATAGCATGCATAGCAGGATAAGGCACATCATAGCTCAAGCAACTACCAGGTATGCTAGGTTGCAAGGTTCGGCTATTTACTATGACAAGGTTAAGTCATGCAAAGGAAGTGGGTCCAACTATCGTGGCAAAAGCAGTTGAAGCATTTGATTCTAATGCAATAAATAGGTGCAGGAGCAAGAACATAGGTGTTATCGGGATGATCAAAAGGGTTGCTTGCCTTGTTGCTCAGAGGAGGAACGATATCCGTCAGACGGATATTCGGTGGAATCCGGGGGTGTGGAGCCTACCGAAATGAATGGCAACATTCAATAACAAACATATGCAATCAAAATGATGCATGAGCATGGCATGAGAATGCAAGTGATAGGTTATTATAATCAAGATGTTTTAGGTTTAGAGTTGATTTGAATCACATTCGAATAACAATTCAAACGGGTATTCTCGGATACCGGTTCAATTGATTTGACCTGATGCTCAGATCAACCTAATGTCAACATGCATGAAATGTCATGTTATGGTACTGGTTTATATCTAGGGCAGTGTGTTATCATTGTATTTATAATGAAATTTGGATATTTTTGCAAATTCCATTTATAAAGTGATTAAAGAATTAAATTATTCCTTATTTCACAAATTAGGGTCCTGTAACTTTTTCAAACATAGTTGAAAATAGCATAATCAGAATCCTTGAATTTTTCTGATACTTTTTCATATATAATTTATTTTCATTGGAGTTACAGATTATTTTCTATGATTTTTGCAATTTTTAGCAATTTCTTGAATTATTTTTATACTGGAAATTCCATTTATTGCATCAGGCTGACGTCAGCAGGTCAGCCGACCTGTGCAGGTCAAACCTGACAGGGGGGCCCCACTGGTCAGCCTCTCTAGGACTAATCCCGCGCTGACCAGCCCCTAATTGGAGTTTGACCAGGCGTGGGGCCCTCTGGCAGCGACTGAGGGGAGGGCGATTACGCCCTATTGGTCGGCCACGTCGACGGCCACCGGAGGGTGGTCGCTGGCGACCAGACCCGCGGCGGAGGGCTCGCCGGAGGCGACCTAGACGGCGCCGCACAGCACCAAAACGCACGCGGTTTGCAGCTACAGCATGCTCGCGAAGTGGCCGATCTGGCAGGACCATCTGGGGAGGCTAGGGTCGCCGGAAGAGGCGTCGGCGACGAGCCGGAGCGGCGGCCGAAGCTCGGGCATCGTCGGGGCTTTTAATCAGAGGGATCCACGCTCAGTTCTTAGCTGCTACGGCATCTACGCGTCGTCCTGGAGCTGCTGGTGCTCTCGAGAGGACGAGCTGGACATCGGAGGGCTACCGGCGACGAGAGGCAGCGGCGGTCCTCGTCGGGCTCCGGTGAAACTAGGGCTAGAGGAGGGGATCGACGGGGAAAACCTAGGGAAAACGACCGCATGCTCACAGGGAGTGCAGAGCAGAGCTCAGACGGCTCGGGGAAGGCCTGGGGGCGACGAATCGACGGGAGAGGTCCGGCGGCTGGAGGTGGAAGACGACGGCGTTGCGGGCCTTGCAGGGCGCGAGGAAGCTTCGGCTTCTGCAGAGACGACCAGGGCGACGAGGCGGAGCTAATGGCGTGCTCTGGGAGGGGTTCCTATGGCCAGGGGCACGGCCAGCTCGAGCTCGAGCTCGGCTCTAATGGCGGTAGCAGGGAGAAGGAGGAGATCCGGGAGGAGGGGAAGAACCGAGGCGGGGAATGGATAGGGGAAGCTCTGGGGAGCTTATCCCCGTCGTCGCCAGCGCGAACCGGTGGCCAGGGAGGCACGCAGGTGCGTGGCCGCGCCGGAGGAGGCGGCGGCCACCTCCTGCTGCCTACTGGCGCGAGGGAGGGGACGAGCGGCGAGATGGGCCGGGCCTGGCTTGGGCGACACGTAAGACTTTTTCCATTTTCTCTTTTTTTGTTTTTCTGTTTTGCTATTTATTGCTTTGCTAATTATTTCAGCTCCAAAACAAAAAGTAAAAACTATTTTTGACCTCCTGAAATATTTGTTATAATATCCCCACTCATTTCCAAGACTTTCAACATTTTTGGAAAATTATAGTTTCTGATTTCAAATTTTTAAATTTGAAACCAGTGGCTTTTGCAATTATTTAAAATGCTTAAAGTGTCAAGAAATAGTTTTCTCCAATGCTCATTTACTTTCATGATTTATCAGAAAGTTTGAACATTTCTTGAGGCCATTTTGGGTTCATTGATTTTGCACTAGTTGAAATTTCCTTTAATTGAAATGGTGGCTAGGGTTTTGAGTTTTTCCTTTGCCACTTTGTTGTTTTTGTTGAAACTTCTTAGATGCAAATGCAAAGAAGACATGGGCACAATGCCATCTTGCTTAAGGGTTAGGGATGTGACAATTGTTTAACGCCCTTAGCTAGGCATAAGGCGATAAAATCACGTATCGTCGTATTTGGTGCTCAAACCATAAGTGGCCCTCATCATGGATTCATAAGGCAATCTTATTTTCTTTCTAGGAAAGTGCTCCATGCCCTTCTTTAAAGGAAATTGAAATCTAATATTCCCTTCCTTCATATCGATGATAGCACCGATAGTCCTTAGGAAAGGTCTACCAAGAATAATAGGGCATGTAGGATTGCAATCAATGTCAAGCACAATGAAATCCACGGGTACATAGTTCCTATTTGCAATAATAAGAACATCATTGATCCTTCCCATGGGTTTCTTGACAGTAGAATCCGCAAGATGCAAATTAAGAGAACACTCTTCAATCTCATTAAAACCCAGGACATCACATAAAGACTTTGGAATCGCGGAAACACTAGCACCCAAATCACATAAAGCATTGTATTCATAGTTTTCGATTTTGATTTTGATAGTAGGTTCCCACTCATCATGAAGCTTTCTAGGGATAGAGACTTCCAATTCACGTTTCTCTTCAAGAGATTTTACCATAGCTTCGACTATATGATTGGTAAAGGCCTTGTTTTGGCTATAAGCGTGTGGAGAGTTTAGCATGGATTGCATCAAGAAAATGCATTCAATCAAGGAGCAACTATCATAATTGAATTCCTTGAAATCCAAAGTAGTAATTTCATTACTACTCAAAGTTTTAATATCTTCTACTCCACTTTCAATGCTTTTAGCATCAAGATGGATGGACTCCGAATCATTGAGGCGTTTTTCAACCAAAGTGGATTCATATCCAGCCCCATCATCATTTGGGTTGACACAAGAAAACAAAGATTAAATGGGAGTCACACCAAGCACTTTAAGATCTTCATGATTTTTATCACGAGAACACGCCTTTTTCAGCCAGTCATGTGTAGCACGAATTTGGGCGGTTCTTTCTTTGGTCTCACTCATGGAAACGCACATAGCTTTCAAAGTTTCATCCATATTGATCTTGGTAGGAGCACATCTAACTTTCAAAGCATCAATATCACTAGATATTCTATCAACGCTCTTAGAGAAATCGTCAATTTTGAGTAATTTTTCCTCTATGGACGCATTGAAAATCTGTTGCGAGTTGATAAACTCTTTGATATTACTCTCTAGATCAGAGGGTAATCTATTGTAATTTCCATGAGTATTGTTGTAGTTGTTGCCAAAGTTATTAGAGGGGTTACTAGGAAAAGGCCTAGGAACATAGTTTCCTCTAAAAGCATTGTTGTTGCCAAAATTATTCCTACCAACAAAATTAACGTCCAAGCTAGCGTTGCTACTCTCAATCAAGGAAGACACGGGCATATCATTAGGATCTCAAGGGGCACTTCTACTAGAAACCAAATTCATTAACTCATCCATCTTAGCACTCAACGAGTTAATTTCTTCTATAGCGTGTACCTTCTTACTAGTAGGTGACCTTTCAGTGTGCCATTGAGAGTAGTTCGTCATGATATTGTCTAGGAGTTTTGTGGCTTCTCCTAACGTGATTTCCATGAACGTTCCACCTGAGGCGGAGTCCAAGATATTTCTAGAAGCGAAATTCAAGCCAGCGTAGAAGATTTGTATAATCATCCAAAGACTCAAGCCATGAGAGGGACAATTTCTAATCATCAATTTCATTCTCTCCCAAGATTGTGCAACATGTTCTTGATCAAGTTTCTTAAAATTCATGATATCATTACGGAGAGAGATAATCTTAGCCGGCGGAAAATACTTGGATATATAAGCATCTTTGCACTTATCCCAAGAATCGATACTATTTTTGGGCAAAGACGAAAACCAAGTTTTTGCTCGATCTCGCAACGAGAAAGGAAAAAAGCTTCAATTTAATCACATCATTATCCACATATTTATTATTTTGCATATCGCAAAGCTCAATGAAGGTATTAAGATGGGATGCTGCATCTTCACTAGGAAGGCCGGAAAATTGCTCTTTCATAACAAGATTCAGCAAAGCGGCATTGATTTCGTATGACTCCGCACTAGTGGCGGGAGCAATAGGAGTACTAATAAAATCATTATTATTAGTATTCAAGAAGTCACAAAGTTTGGTGTTTTCAGTCATGGTGACTTCAGCAAGCAAGGAAGCACACAAGCGAACAAGGAGCAAGCAAGAAAAAAGGGCGAACGAAAAGGCAAATGAAAAAAGGCAAACAAAGAAAAGGGGAAATCTTTTTGTAAATTTTTGTTTTTCATAAGTGGGGGAGAGGAAAACGAGAAGCAAAAAAGGTAAATGCAAGAGATGAGTTTGCGACACTTACTTGGATGAGTTCTTGACTTGATCCTCCCCGGCAACGGCGCCAGAAATTCTTCTGCTACGGCAACAAAAATCCTTCCCCGGCAACGGCGCCGGAAATTCTTCTTGCTACTTCTCAAACAACAGCGCCAGAAATTGACACGTTGACGGAGACTTGCTTGCGTCGGTTTTACCCTTGAAGAGAAAAGGGTGATGCATCACAAGAGCAGTAAGTATTTCCCTTAGTTTGAGAACCAAGGTATCAATCCAGTAGGAGAATCTCATCAAGTCCAGAGTACCTGCGCAAACACAAACGAGCTTGCACCCAACGCTTTAAAGGGGTTGTCAATCCCTTCAAGATTGATTGCAAAGTGAGATCTGAAGGAAGAAAGTGCAACGAAGTAAAAGAGTAAGGCTGAAAATATGGTATGGAGTAGACCCGGGGGCCATAGTGTTCACTAGAGGCTTCTCTCAAAATAGAAAATATTACGATGGGTGAACAAATTATTGTCGAGCAATTGATAGAACCGCGCAAAGTCATGACGATATCTAAGGCAATGATCATCCATATAGGCATCACGTCTGAGACAAGTAGACCGATACTTTCTGCATCTACTACTATTAGTCCACACATCGACCGCTATCCAGCTTGCATCTAGCGTGTTGAGTTCATGACGAACAGAGTAACGCCTTAAGTAAGATGACATGATGTAGAGGGATAATCTCAAACCAATGATGAAAACCCCATCTTTTTATCCTTGATGGCAACAACATGATGCGTGCCTTGCTACCCCTTCTATCACTGGGTGAGGTCACCGCACGGTATGAATCCAAAACCAAGCACTTCTCCCATTGCAAGAATCATAGATCAAGCTGGCCAAACAAAACCCACAACTCGAAGAGAAATACAAGGATATGTAATCATGCATATAAGAGATCAGAAGAAACTCAAATAAGATTCATAGATAATCTGATCATAAATCCACAATTCATCGGATCTCGACAAACACACCGCAAAAGAAGATTATATCGGATAGATATCCATGAAGATCATGGAGAACTTTGTGTTGAAGATCCAAGAGAGAGAAGAAGCCATCTAGCTACTAGCTATGGACCCGTAGGTCTATGGTGAACTACTCATGCATCATCGGAGAAATCATGGTGTTGATGAAGAAGCCCTCCGTATCCAAATCCCCCCTCCGACAGGGCACCAGAACGTGCCCCAGATGGGATCTTGCGGAGACAGAAGTTTGCGGCGGCGGAAAAGTACTTTCGATGATCTCCTGATTTTTTCTGGAATATTTGGGAATATATAGGCGAAAGACCTAGGGCTGAGTCGGCCCGGGGAGCCCAAAATTCTGGGAGGCGCGCCACCTGGCCACGGCTAGAGGGCTTGTGGGGTCCCTGGTGGCCCCCTACCATGGTTCTCAGCCTCCCCGATCTTCTTCTGTTTCGGAAAAAATCTTTTTGGAAGTTTCGTTCTGTTTGGACTCCGTTTAAAATCCTCCTCTGAAAAGGGTCAAAAACACGGAAAAAACAGGAACTGACACTTGGCACTGAGTTAATAAGTTAGTCCCAAAAAAGATATAAAGGCATACAAAACATCCAAAGTTTGACAAGATAATAGCATGAAACCATCAAAAATTATAGATACGTTGGAGACGTATCATGCACCAATCGTGGGGGCAGCATGGGCTGAGATGTAGGCCTGCCGGCCCATGGTGATTGGGGCGCCCCTCCCCCCATGGGCACATTCTCGAGGGTGGGGGAAACCCTAGATGGGATGCACCTTGGGAAGGAGGGACTCCTCCCCTTGGCCGTCGCCCCCTCCCTTGGAGGAGGGGTTAGGGATGGGGCCCCCTCTCCCTTGCCTCCTATAAATTGTGGAGGGGAGAGAGGGTCTGCCTTGCACCAATCACCATGCCCTGCGACAGCCGCCTCTCTCTCTCGTTTCTTCCTCCGTTCACGTTTCGACAAAGCTCGACGAAGCCGTGCGGGGATAGCATGATCACCATTGCCGCCATGCCATCGTGCTGCCGATGAACTCATCTACTACTCTGCCCTCGCTTGTTGGATCAAGGAGGAAGAGACATTGTCGAGCCACATGTGTGCTGAACGCAGAGGTGACGTCTGTTTGGCGCTACATCAGATCGGATAGCGATTGGATCGTGAAGAGTACGACTACATCAACTACGTTATATATGCTCCCGCTTAGCGGTCTAGAAGGGTACGTAGACACACTCTCCATCTCATTGCTATGCATCTCCATAGATAGATCTTGGGTGTTCATAGGATTTTGTTATGTTTTCCATGCTTCGTTCCCCAACAATGGCATCATGAGCTTGGTCTACGCATAGATGATATACACGAGTAGAACACAAAGTAGTTGTGGGAGTTGATGTTGATATTTCTTATATCCCTTATCTTATTTGGATTCGGTGATATTGTGGGATGATGTGGCTCAGACCAACCTTACTTGTCCTCGCACAAGAGGCCGATTCTGTTGAGTAACATGCAACTTGTTTTGCATAAAATGGTTGGCAGGTGTCTGTCTCTCCCACTTTAGTTGAATCTGATTTGACAAAGGCACTCATTGTAGAAGGTTAAAAGGTAACTTGATTATCACTGTTGTGGCTTTGCATAGGTAAGAACGGTTGTTGCTAGTTTCCCATAGCAGCCACGTAAACGGTTTTTGCATGGCATGTTGTGATGTGATATGGCCAAGACGTGATTTGATATATGTTGATGTATGAGATGATCATGTTTTTAATATTTATCACAACTTGCATGTTGATGAGTACGCCAACCGGCAAGAGCCATAGGGTTGTCTTTATTTATTGTATGACCTACGTGTCAATCATTAAAGACCATGTAATTGCTTTACTTTATCGCTATGCGTTAGCAATAGTCATAGAAGCAATAGTTGGTGAGAAAACCAAGTGACAACACAATGATGGAGATCATGGTGTCATGCGGGTGAAAATGAAGATCATTCGAGTGATTTGGGGATGGAGATCAAAAGCAGAAGATGATGATGACCATATCATATCACTTATTGATTCCATGTGATGTTTATCTTATTGTGCTTCTTATTTTGCTTAGCATGATGGTAGCATTATAAGATGACCCTCACATAATTTCAAGATAAAATGTGTTCTCCCCAAGTATGCACCATTGCAAAAGTTCATTGTTTTGAAGCACCTCGTGATGATTGGGTGTGATAGACTCTTCGTTCGTGTATAACGGGTGTAAGACAGTTTTGCACATGCAGAATACTTGGATTAAGCTTGACAATCCTAGCACGTACATACATGGCCTCGGAACAGGAAAGGCCGAAACGTTGAACATGAGTCATATAGTAGTTATGATCAACATGGAGATGTTCACTATTGAAACCACCTCATCTCACGTGATGATCATACTTTGGTTGGTGAATTTGGATGACGTAACACTTAGACAACCTAAGGGATGTTGATTTAAGTGGAAGTTTGTTAGTATTTTCATTAATTGAACTAATTATCATGAAGTTTGTCTAAATTGGCTTTGCAAATTCTGTTGTAGATCAATGTCTTGCACGGTAGCTCCCGTGAATTTTCATGTGTTCCTAGCTAGAGAATGCTAAGTTGAAAGATGATGGAAGCAACTTGATAACCCACAAATATAGCAGATTGTTTGTAGCCTTTTCCAATAAGTAAGAGTGTCGAACCCAATGAAGAGCTAAATGTAGAATTAATATCCTCTCTATCGACCACCGATACAACTCTACGTGCTAACGCTTACTTTACCTAGAACAAGTATGAAATTACTTTGCGGGAAGGAAACTAGAAGTACTTAGTAGGTGTAATAGATAGTTTTGCAAGAAAATGAAGAACAAGTAAATAAAAGTTAGCGGCTATTTAGATAAAGATTAATTAAGTTAGTTTTTTAGTAGAAAGCTTTTTGTAACACAAGAGAAGGATAAGTCCCTAGGCAATCGATAACTAGATCAATTATCATTATTGTAGTTTTATATGAGAGAGAGGCATAAGCTAACATACTTTCCTTATTTGGATCACATGAACTTATGATTGGACCTCTAGCAAGCATCTGCAACTACTAGAAATCATTAAGGTAAACCCAACCATAGCATTAACACATCAAGTCCTCCTTACTCCCATATGTAAACAACCCCCTTACCCGGGTTTGTGTTCGAGTCACTCACCTAAATCACTATAAGCGAATCATGAACATATTGCAACATCCTGCAACAGGAATCCTCTAATCATAGCAACAATATTAAGATACAAGTGATTTGAAGCAATATTCTATCATTTCACAAAAAGACATCCATACTCAAATTTACGAGGAAACAATCATGTCCTTTCAAAATAACAATGCTAAAGAATGCTATCCTTACAAAATAATATAGCTTGTCATGCTTGGTCTTCCTAGCATAAAGTATAAATCACGAGCACCTCGATGTAAAACAAAGCAATTGGATTGTACTTCTTAACGCGTTTCAGCATTTTATACCTCACTCAGTATATGAGTGTGAATCATGGACATAGCATATAGGTGGAATAGAGTATGGTGGTAGGTTTCAAAGGGGTAAAAGGGGATAAGAAAGTCCATCATCAACTAGGCGGACCAACGGGCTATGGAGATGCCCATCAATCAATATTGATGTGAGGAGGAGGGATTGCCATGCAACGGATGCACCAGAGCTATAAGTGTATGACAACTCTACGAAAGCTAAGTGGGTGTGCATCCAACTTGCTTGCTCATGAAGACCTCGGGCATTTGAGGAAGCCCATCATCGGAATATATAAGCGAAGTTCTATAATGAAAAATTCCCACTAGCATACCAAAATGACAAAAATGGGTCTCTCTTTATGAAAAACATGGTGCTGTCACTAAGCACAAGTGTGGTAAAACAAGTAATAACACCGTTCTTTCTCTCTCATTTTTTTCTTTTTTTTCTTTTGTTTTATTTTTTTTCTTTTGTTTTATTTTGTTCTACTTTTTTCTTTTTTTTTCTTCATGGGCTCATTTGGCCTCCCCCATTTTTTCATTTTTCGTCTGGAGTCTCATCCCAACTTGTGGGGGAATCATTGTCTCCATCATGCTTTCCTCAATAAAACAGTGACATAATAATGAATAGTATCACATTTTTATTTACATACAACTCAATATGAAAACTACTGAATAATATGACTCTATATGAAGGCATGTGGCAGTGATGTACAATGATCCAGCATAACATGTATAATAATGATGAACGGTGGTTTTTCCACAAATATTATGTCAGCTACATGATCATGCAAATCAATGGGACAATGAGTGTACTAGTCATACGATGTAACGGTGGAAGTTGCATGGCAATATATCTCGGAATGGTTATGGAAATGCCATGATAGGTAGGTATGGTGTCTGTTTTGAGGAAGATATAAGGTGGCTTATGTGCAATAGAGCGTATCATGTCACGAGGTATTAACGCGCGAAGTTTGCACCAATCCTCGAGGTTAGAATGGGCAATGCACGGTACTCAAGAGGCTAACAAATATGAGGTGGTGAGTGATATGTCTCAAACGTCTCTATAATTTTGTATGGTTTCACGTTGTTATCTTGTCAACTTTGGATGTTTTGTTTACCTTTTATATCTTTTTTGGGACTAACTTATTAATTTCGTGCAACCGCCAGTTCCTGTTTTTTTGTTTTTGACTCTTTCCAGATCTGATTTTGGAACGGAGTCCAAACGGAATAAAATCCCCGAAATAAATTTTTCTAGAATGGAAGAAGACCGGGAGGCTTGAGGGCCAAGGCAGTGGGCCCATAGGGGGCCAGCAAGCCCTGTTGCCGCGGCCAGGGGGGAGGCCGCGGCAACCAAGCTTGTGGCCCCCCTGGCACCCCCCTGCCCTAGGTATTTGTCCTATAAATTCGCTAAAAATCTAGAAAAAATCAGGGCATCCACGAAAACCCTTTTCCGTCGACGCAAGCTTCTGTTTCCGCGAGATCTCATCGGGATACCCTTCCCGGTGCCCTGCCGGAGGGGACTTTGGAGTTGGAGGGCTTCTTCATCAACATCATCGCCCCTCCAATGACTCATGAGTAGTTCACTTCAGACCTACGGGACCGTAGTTAGTAGCTAGATGGCTTCTTCTCTCTCTTGGATCTTCAATACAAAGTTCTTCATGATCTTCATGGAGATCTATCCGATGCAATCCTCTTTGGCGGTGTGTTTGTCGAGATCCGATGAATTGTGGATTTGTGATCAGATTATCTATGATATATATTTGAGTCTTTGCTGATTTCTTATATGCATGATTTGATATCCTTGTAAGTCTCTCCGAGTCTTGGGTTTTGTTTGGACAACTAGATCTATGATTCTTGCAATGGGAGAAGGGCTTGGTTTTGGGTTCATATCGTGTGGTGACCTTTTCAAGTGATAGAAGGGGCAGCATGGCACGCATCATGTTATTGCCATCAAGGGTAACAAGATGGGCTTTTATCGTAGATATGAGATTGTCCATCTACATCATGTCATCTTTCTTAAGGCGTTACACTGTTCTTTTGGACTTAATACACTAGATGCATGCTGGATAGCGGTCGACGTGTGGAGTAATAGTAGTAGATGTAGAAAGTATCAGTCTACTTGTTCTGGACGTGATGCCTATAGATATAATCATTACCTTAGGTAACGTCACGACTTTGCGTGGTTCTATCAATTGCTCGACAGTAATTCGTTCACCCACCGTCTACTTGCTTTCATGAGAGAAGCCAGTAGTGAACACTACGGCCCCCGGGTCTATTCACAACTATCGTTTCCACTTTCACTTTTACTTTGCTTGTTTACTCTTTGCTTTCAGTTCTCACTTTACAAACAATCTATAAGGGATTGACAACCCCTTCATAGCATTGGGTGCAAGCTCTTTGTGTTTGTGCAGGTACTTGTGATAATCCTTCACTGGATCGATACCTTGGTTCTCAAAACTGAGGGAAATACTTACCGCCACTGTGCTACATCACCCTTTCTTCTTCAAGGGAACACCAACGCAAGGCTCCAAGGCCACGGGGGAATCCTTTGCATATTTGCCAAGGAAGTCCCTAAAGGCGTAGACGTAGTAGAAGGATTCCTGGTGCCGTTGTTGAGGAGTATCAAGAGAAGAATAGTCTCCCGTCAGCACGCTTGTTTCTGGCACCATTGGAAGGTCTTTTGTTGCAGTAGAAGAAGTATTTCTGGCGCCGTTGCCGGGGAAGGAGAGATCTATCCAAGTAGGTGTCACAAACTCATCTCTTGCGTTTACTTTTTTTTTTGCCAGTTGCCTCTCGTTTTCCTCTCCCCCACTTCACAATTTGCCTTTTTTGTTTGTCTTTTTTGTTCGCCTTTTTTCTCGTTTTCTTTCTGTTCGCTTGTGTGCCATGTGCCTTCAATATGCTTGCATCTTCGCTTGCTGAAAATCTAGTGATATGGATCCTCATCCACTTGCTAATCTGTTTAAGAGATCCAATTATGTTGATCCAATTGCTAGTGAGTTGAGTGCACTTGATTATCTTTATGGAGTTTTGCTTGAGATGCGTGAATCTGAAAATTGTGAGGAAGAAATTTATGAAGTGATTCACAAGGGCTCGTTGGATGAAAAGCATGATTGCAATGGTTTCACTATAAATTCTATTAGTGACAATCATGCTAAAAATATGCAAAACCCTAAGCTTGGGGATGCTAGTTTTGCTATGTCCACTACTTGTTGCAATGATATTTGCAATAATATTGAAAGTGGGTTTGGAGAAGTCATGACTTTAGTTGATGATAATCCCACTATTTTTGAAGAGCGTCAACTTTGCATGCATGTGGATCATGAAAAGAATATCCTTTGTGATAGCTATATTGTTGAATTTGAATATGATCCCACATGTAATTACTATGAGAGAGGAAAATATTGTGGTAGAAACTTTCATGTTACAAAATTATCTCTCATTATGTTGAGATTGCTATTGTCTCTTTCTTCTTCCTTGCATTTGGTAACTATTTGTTGTCTTGCCAATTTGTTTCCCTATAAAATGCCTATGCATAGGAAGTATGTTAGACTTAGACTCTATCGCTTTTATGCCTAGCTAAGGGCGTTAAAAAATAGCGCTTGTTGGGAGGCAACCCAACGAATCTATCCTTTTTCTTTCTGTTTTGTGTTTTCCACACTTTCATAATTCTGTTATGATTGTGTTTTTTGTGTTTCTTTTGCGTTTGTGCCAAGTAAAACCGTTATGATTAGTCTTGGGGATGATCGTTTGGTCATGCTGGAAAAGACAGAAACTTTCTGCTCACGAAAAGCATTTTCATTTTTTTCTGAAGAGCTTTTGAGTTGATTCTTTTTGCTGCTGATTACTACACAAATTCTTGAGACTATCATAATTTTTCAGAATTTTCGAAGTACCAGAAGTATCTGAAGTATACAGATTGCTACAGACTGGTCTACTGTTAACAGATTTTGTTTTTGTTGAGTTGGTTGCTTATTTTGATGAAACTATGGATAGTATCGGGGGGTATTAGCCATGGAAGATTGAAAATACAGTAACCCAACATCAACATAAGTAGAATTTAAGTTTGCTACAGTACCTAAGGAAGTGGTGGTTTGCTTTCTTATACTACTTTTATCACGAGTTTTTGTTTAAGTTTCGTGTTGTGAAATTTTCAAGTTTTGGGTGAAGTTATTATGGACAAAAAGATAAAGAGTGGCAAGAGCTCAAGCATGGGGATGCCCAAGGCTCCCCAAGATGATTCAAGGATGGCGTAAAAGCCTAAGCTTGGGGATGCCCCGGGAAGGCATCCCCTCTTTCGTCTTCAATCCATCGGTAACGTTACTTGGGGCTATATTTTTATTCACCACATGTTATGTGTTTTGCTTGGAGCGTCTTGTATCGTAGGAGTCTTTTATTTTTGTTGTGTCACAATCATCCTTGCGGCACACCTAGAGAGAGAGACATGCACTCACCGTGATTTTGTCGAGCTTCACTTATATCCTTTGGTTAGACAATTCAGCTCACATGTGCTTCACTTATATCTTTTGGAGCTAGTTGATTTTGCTCTATGTGCTTCACTTATATCTTTTAGAGAACGGCGGTGTGTGTCTTGGTAGTTGATCTATGCTTTGAAATTAGTCTCAAAAGGGGTAGTTATCCAAAGGGATATGAAAACTTCCACCTTCATGTACATTGAATAGTTAGAGAAGTTTGATTCATCTCAATTAGTTTTGAGTTGTGGTTGTGGTAATATTGAAGTTATATTAGTAAGGTGTTGTGGATCTAGAAATACTTGTGTTGAAGTTAGTGATTCCCGTGGCATGCACGTATGGTGAACCGCTATGTGATGAAGTCTGAGCATGATTAGTCTATTCATTGCCATCCTTTGCGTGGCGGTCGGGATCGCGCGATGGTCTATACCTACCAACCCTTCCCCTAGGAGTATGCGTTGAATGCTTTGTTTCGATTACTAATAAAACTTTTGCACCAAGTATATGAGTTCTTCATGACTAATGTTGAGTCCATGGTTTAGATGCATTTTCACCTTCCACCATCACTATCTTCCTTAGTGTCGTGCAACTTTCGCCGGTGCACTAAACCCACCATTAGCCTCCCTCAAAACAGCCACCATACTTACCTACTATGGCTTTTTCAAAGTCATTCCGAGATATATTGCCATGCAACTATCACCATGACATGTCCCACCACGTCTACATTGCCATTGCATGATCGTAAGATAGCTAGCATGATGTTTCCATTAATGTCCATGCCATGCTAGATCATTGCCACGGTACACTACCGAAGGCATTCCATATAGAGTCACCATTGCTCTAAGTTTTGAGTTGTAAGTGTGATGATCATCATTGTGGAGCAATGTCCCATGTGAGGAAATAAAATAGGCCAAATATACCCACCAAAAAAAAGAGGCCAAAGAGCCCATTCAAAAAAATGAGAGAAAAAGAGAGAAGGGACAATGCTACCACCTTTCCACACTTGTGCATATTAAGCACCATGATCTTCATGATTGAGAGTCTCTCGTTTTGTCACCACCATATAGCTAGTGGGAACTTTTTCATTATATAACTTAGCTTGTATATTCCAATGATAGGCTTCCTCAAATTTGCCTTAGGTCTTCGTGAGCAAGCAAGTTGGATGCACACCCACTAGTTTTCTTTAAGAGCTTTCACATACTCTTAGCTCTAGTGCGTCATTTGTATGGCAATCCCTACTCATTCACGTTGATATTATTGATGAGCATCTCCATAGCTCATTGATATGCCTAGTCAATGTGACCATCTTCTCCTTGTTTGTCTTGCAACCTCCACCACACTCCACACCACTTATAGTGCTAAAACCATGGCTCACGCTCATGTATTGCGTGAGAGTTGAAAAAGTTTGAGAAAGTAAAGGTGTGAAAACAATTACTTGGCCAATATCGGGGTTGTGCACGATTTAAATTCGTTGTGCAATGATGATAGAGCATAGCCAGACTATATGATTTTGTAGGGATAACTTTCTTTTTGGCCTTGTTATTTTGAAAGTTCATGATTACCTTGCTAGTTTGCTTGAATTATTATTGTCTCCACGTCAATAGCAAACTATTATTTTGAATCTAATGGATCTGAACATTCACGTCACATAAGAGGAGTTACAAAGGACATCTATGCTAGGTAGCATGAAAGTATCAAAAATTCATTCTTTATCACTTCCATACTCGAGGACGAGCAGGAGTTAAGCTTGGGGGTGCTTGATACGTCTCAAACGTATCTATAATTTTTGATGGTTTCATGTTGTTATCTTGTCAACTTTGGATGTTTTGTTTACCTTTTATATCTTTTTTGGGACTAAATTATTAATTCAGTGCCAAGCGCCAGTTCCTGTTTTTTCTGTGTTTTTCACTCTTTTCATATCTGATTTTGGAACGGATTCCAAACGGAATAAAATCCCTAAAATAAATTTTTCCAGAAAGGAAGAAGATCGGGAGGCTTGAATGCCAAGGCAGTGGGCCCACAGGGGACCCACAAGCCCTGTTGCCGCGGCCAGGGGGGAGGCCGCGACAACCAAGCTTGTGGCCCCCTGGCACTCCCCTGCCCTACGTCTTTGGCCTGTAAATTCCCTAAAAATCCAGAAAAAATCAGGGCATCCACGAAAACACTTTTCCGTCGCCGCAAGCTTCCGTTTCCGCGAGATCTCATCTGGAGACCCTTCCCGGTGCCCTGCCGGAGGGGACTTTGCAATTGGAGGGCTTCTTCATCAACATCATCGCCCCTCCAATGACTCGTGAGTAGTTCACTTCAGACCTACGGGTCCATAGTTAGTAGCTAGATGGCTTCTTCTCTCTCTTGGATCTTCAATACAAAGTTCTCCATGATCCTCATGGAGATCTATCCGATGTAATCCTCTTTGGCGGTGTGTTCGTTGAAATCTGATGAATTGTGGATTTGTGATCAGATTACCTATGATATATATTTGAGTCTTTGCTGATTTCTTATATGCATGATTTGATATCCTTGTAAGTCTCTCTGAGTCTTGGGTTTTGTTTGGCCAACTAGATCTATGATTCTTGCAATGGGAGAAGTGCTTGGTTTTGGGTTCATACCGTGTGGTGATCTTTCCCAGTGACAGAAGGGGCAGCAGGGCAAGCATCGTGTTGTTGCCATCAAGGGTAACAAGATGGGCTTTTATCGTATATATATGAGATTTTCCATCTACATCATGTCATCTTGCTTAAGGCGTTACTCTGTTCTTTTGGACTTAACACACTAGATGCATGGTGGATAGCGGTCGACGTGTGGAGTAATAGTAGTAGATGCAGAAAGTATCGGTCTACTTGTTTTGGACGTGATGCCTATAGATATAATCATTGCCTTAGATAACGTCACGACTTTGCGCGGTTCTATCAATTGCTCAACAGTAATTCATTTACCCAACGTCTACTTGCTTTCATGAGAGAAGCCACTAGTGAACACTACGGCCCCTGGGTCTATTCACAACTATCGTTTCCACTTTCACTTTTACTTTGCTTGTTTACTCTTTGCTTTCAGTTCTCACTTTGCAAACAATCTATAAGGGATTGACAACCCCTTCATAGCGTTGGGTGCAAGCTCTTTCGAAAGTGCATTATATCGACTAGAGGGGGGTGAATAGGAGATTTTTAGAATTTCATCACTGAGGAAATTCCTTTTGAGGAAATTCCTCACGGATGACTAACTTACAGCGGAAACAGTAAAGGATCAGAAGTGCAAAGTCTCACAACAACAGTTTTTCAGTGTGAGGAATGTGAAAACAGATTGCACAGTGAGCAGGCACGCAGAAAACAGATGAGGATTAACCAGCGTGAAGAATTTGGGGTTGAGGAATTTCCGAAAAAGTCTTCACAAATTCTTCAAACAGTAATACTGAAAGTCATCAACACATAATCTGAGGAAAGTAAGGAGTTGAGGAATTAGAACCGGTTTCTCACCGAAGACAGTAGTTGATGACCCAGTTCCAACTGATGTGACAGTCGTACATCTGGTTTGGAGCGGCTTGGTATTGAAACCAAAGGACACACAGTCCCGGGACACACAGTCCCTACCGTGTTCTCCTTGGGCTAAGAACATAGAGTCCTCGCCCAACACTCGTGGTAAGTCTTCAGGGCAGACTTCCAAACCCTCACAAACTTGGTCACCCGGCGATCCACAATTGACTGCTGGATTGCTCTAGACCATGACGCCTAACCGTCTGGAGGATGCACAGTCCTCAAAGGTAAAAGGCTTCAGTCCCACACAGGAACAACTTCTTCAGTGATGCTCAATCACTAGGTTTGGTTTGTGGTTTCGGTGTATGGGGTATTTCCTCACTGATGAATTACTCTCGAAGACTAGTGTCAGTTACTAACGGAGCAGCCAACTAGCTAATGGTTGTGGGGGGCGGCTATTTATAGACTTGGAGCATCCCGACATGATTTGACACTAATGCCCTTAAATAATATGACCGTTGGTGTGGATAAGACCAATGACTTGTCGTGGCTATCAAAATGGTCGGAACCCTCAACTGTGAGAGTCCTCATGTCACTCGTATTCCTCACGTGAGGCTTCTGGTAGGATTAGGCTTGGGTTGAGCATCATGAGGAAATTCATTCCAAAGTGTAACTTCGACCCCCTTAAATAGTACGGTGTTCCTATTACTCAAGTGTGAAGAAAATAAAACAGAAAGAGTAAATCTTCATGTTTCAAAGTCTTCAAAATGATTTTCTTCAGGACACACCGAATTCCTCAATTTCAGTATCTTCATGAGGAATATCAATTTCATCGCAGATTCTTCGCGATTCAATTCTTCAGCTTTAGACAATTTCTTCAACCGAAGATATACATTTTTAGGGGTCGATATTCATCAAATATCTCAAACTCCTCAGTGACTTATAGATCCTGTGTACACTCATAAACACATTAGATACTTAACCTATAAGTCTTCAAACCACCAAAATCACTAAGGGGCACTAGATGCACTTACATCTTTGTGTTTGTGCAGGTACTTGTGATAATCCTTCACTGGATCGATACCTTGGTTCTCAAAACTGAGGGAAATACTTACCGCCGCTGTGCTACATCACCCTTTCCGCTTCGAGGGAACACGAATGCAAGGCTCCAAGGCCACGGGGGAATCCTTTGCATATTTGCCAAGGAAGTCCCTAAAGGCGTAGCCGTATTAGAAGGATTCCTGGTGCCGTTGCTGAGGAGTATCAAGACAAGAATAGTCTCCCGTCAGCATGCTTGTTTCTGGCGCCATTGGAAGGTCTTTTGTTGCAGTAGGAGTGAGAGTGCGTACATCCATGGATGCGCATTAGTCATAAAGAACTCACCTACTTATTTCAAGGTTTTATTAGCTCTCTCGAAGAATAGTACTACTCACATGCCCCTAGGGTGTAGGTTGGTAGGAGTAAACCATCGCGTGCCCCCGATTATAACATCACAAAGGATTTCAATCAAGGATAAATCATGCTCCAACTTAATCGCATAACTAGAAACTATACGTCCATGCTTGGGGAATCACAAACCTTAACATCAATATTCTTACTGATCCACAGTCACTCAATAGTGCACCCACATATTACTATCTTAATGTCACAAAACTATGGCAAGGAATCAAACATATCGTATTGAGTGATCTACAAGTTTATGTAGGATTTTATGACTGACCATGTGAATGACCTATTCCTGTTGACTCTCTAAATAGGTATAAGTGAAGTAGGAGAGTTTAATTATTTCGGAAAAATACCATTCTCTAATAAATATAAGTATAGCTAAAGAGCATTCTACAAATAACGGTTTTCAATATGTAAAGAAACACGCATCCAAATTCAAATGATATAAGTGAAGCACATGAAACATTCTATAAAGCCATACTAAAAAGACATAAGTGCAGTGCATGAAGCATTCTATAAATCAGCCATGGACTTTGCCATACCAGTAAGGTGAATTTCCAATAGAAAAATAAAAGGCACAATATGTCCAAGAATTTATGAGTATCATTTGAATAAAACAAAAACTGAGACATACCAATAATTGTTGAAGAAGAAAGATGGGATGCCTTCCGGGGCACCCCCAAACTTAGACGATTGAGTCTCCTTGAATATTTACTTAGGGTGCCTTGGTCATCCTCAAGCTTTAAATCTTGTCTCTCCTTATTCTTCTCATATGGATACCTCCTCGATCTTCGAACACTTTATCCACACAAAACTAGATAGAACTTTTATTTGAAAGGTTAGTACATATAATATCGAATCTCATCATGTACTACTGTAAGTGCATCTAGTGCCCCTTAGTGATTTTGGTGGTTTGAAGACTTATAGGTTAGGTATCTAATGTGTTTGTGAGTGTACACAGGATCTATAAGTCACTGAGGAGTTTGAGATATTTGCAGAATATCGACCCCTAAAAATATATGTCTTTAGTTGAAGAAATTTGTCTGAAGCTGAAGAAATGAATCGCGAGGAATCTGCGATGAAATTGATATTCCTCATGAAGATATTGATATTGAGAAGATCGGTGGTTCCTGAAGAAAATCGCTCTGAAGAAATTAAAGCGTGAAGATTTACGTTTTCTGTTTTACTTTCTTCGCATTTGATGAATAGGAACACCGTACTGTTAAGGGGGTCGAAGTTACACTATGGAATGAATTTCCTCATGATGCTCAACCCAAGCCTAATCCTACCAAAAGCCTCAAGTGAGGAATATGAGTGACATGAGGACTCTCACAGTTGAGGGTTCCGACCATTCGATAACCACGCCAAGTCATTGGTCTTATCCACTCCAACGGTCATATTATTTAAGGGCATTAGTGTCGAATCATGTCGGGATGCTTCCAGGCTATAAATAGCCACCCCCCACAACCACTAGCTGGTTGGCTGCTCCGTTAGAAACTGACACTTGTCATAAGAGCAACCCAAATTCCTCAGAGCTTTCGAGAGTAATTCATTAGTGAGGAAATACACCACCCACCGAAACCACAAACCAAACCTAGTGATTGAGCATCACTGAAGAAGTTGTTCCTGTGTGGGACTGAAGCCTTTTACCTTTGAGGACTGTCCATCCTCCAGACGGTTAGGCGTCATGGTCTAGAGCAATCCAGCAGTCAATTGTGGATCGCCGGGTGACCAAGTTTGTGAGGGTTTGGAAGTCTGCCCTGAAGACTTACCACGAGTGTTGGGCGAGGACTGTGTGTCCTTAGCTCAAGGAGAATAGGGTAGGGACTGTGTGTCCCGGGACTGGGTGTCCTTTGGTTTCGATACCAAGCCGCTCCAAACCAGATGTACAACTGTCACAACAGTTGGAACTGGGTCATCAACAACAGTCTTCACTAAGAATCGGGTTCTAATTCCTCAACTCTTTACTTTCTCTGTATTATGTGTTGATGACTTTCACTGTGACTGTTTGAAGAATTTGCTGAAGACTTCCTCTGAATTTCCTCAACCCCAAATTCTTCACAATAGTTAATCATCATCTGTATTCTGCGTGCCTGCTTATTGTGCAATTTGTTTTAACATTCCTCACTCTGTAATACTGCTGTGGTGAACGTTTGCACGTCTGATTCTTAACTGTTTCCGCTGTAAGTTAGTCATCAGTGAGGAATTTCCTCAAAAGGAATTTCCTCAGTGATGAAATTCTAAAAATCTCCTATTCACCGGCCTCTAGTCGATATAACGCACTTTCAATTGGTATCAGAGCAAGGTACTCCCTTGTTCTGTGTGATTTTGGTTTAACCACCTGGAGTTTTAGTTATGTCGACTGCAGGCATGTTTAAAGTGACTGCAGCATGTCCTACCTACGAAGGAAAAAACTATCCCTTCTGGAAGAACAAAATGCAAATGCATTTACAGGATATTGATAATGATCTCTGGTTTATTGTGGAAAATGGAGTCCCCATCATCTCTGCCAGTGTCACTGCGGCTGATGTGAAGAAATTCAAGAATCTCCATTATCATGCGAAGAACATCATCTGTGGTCAGCTGAGCCCTGCCCAGTTTGGAAGAGTAAGTGCCTTGGGCTCTACAACACTGATCTCAGAGAGACTGTGCAAGGTAAATGAAGGAGTATCAACCCAACGTGACTCTTGTGTTGATATTCTTCGCAATCTCTTCAATCGCTTCAAGAGACATGACAATGAAAGCTGCCAAGACACCTTTGATCGCCTCACTGACATATCAAATGAACTGCAAGCACTGGGAGCTCGAGACATCACTGATCACGAAGTTGTGAAGAAACTGCTGAGATCTTTGGATTCTTCATTTGATACTTTAGTTCTGATGATTCAAGAAAGACCAGATTACAAGATGCTTGATCCAGCTGATATACTAGAAAGGCTAAATACTCATGAATTCCAGCTAGAAGAAAAGAGAGATCTATATGGACCAAGCTATTCCAGACCACGTGCACTGAAGGCTAGAGCAATTTCCTCATCTGAAGACGAAGACACAGACGACAACATTTGTGATCCCGAAGAATTTGGACAGGAGCTTGCAATGCTTGTGAGGAAATTCCAGAGATTTACACGACGAGGCAAATTTGGTAAATCCTCAAGAAGAGACATGAGGAAATCAGAATCTGCATCTGAGGACTACTAGAAACGAACTTTCACAAGTGCAAGAAATCAGGTCATTACATTGCTGATTGTCCCCGTTGGGGAAAGGAATCAAAGAAGAAGAAATACAAGGATGACAGCTCTGATGACTCGAAGAAGAAGAAGAAATCTTCAAAATCCTCATCTTCAAAGTCCTCATCGCACAAGAAGACCAGTTTCAGAAAGGGTCGGGCACTTATTGGCAAGGAAATGGACTCCGAGGCAGAATCAGAGGACTGTGATGAAGAAGAGGGTTCTGATGAAGACTCAGAATCAGGACAGGCTAGTCTTGCACTAGCCACCACTTTCGTCAGCAAGTCAATCTTCAATCTTGAAGAAAATGATTGCACCATCCATACTGATGACTATGCTGATGACATCGCTCCAACCAATTGCTTCATGGCAAAAGGTTCAAAGGTATCAAATAATGCCTCCTCCTCTGATTCAAGTGACCGTGAACCTAATGATTATAAGAAACCCAATTACAGTAAACTTGCTATTATTGCCACTAAACAACAAACTGCTATGGAAAAGCTTCAGAAACTGCTAGACAAAAGTGATGATCTGTTGAATGATGAAATGAACCTTACTCAAATCCTCACTGATGACATGAAAAGTCTTCAGTCTAGATTTGATAATCTTCAGGATCGTTATGATGCACTCCTCACTTATCATGAGAAGCTTTCATATGAATTTCTTCGAAGGAAGCTTGATCTTGAGAAGCTGAGGATGTCTCATGATGATCTTCGTATGGAAAATGATTCATTACTAGCTCAACAGATCAACGCTAGTCAAGTTGAATTTATTCCTCCATGTCTTAAATGCATTGAACGCGAAACTGCTAATTCTTCACCAGAATCTTCAAATGCTACCATTGCTACAAATTCTTCAACTGCACCTGTTGTGTCTATTTCCTCACCTGAGGAAAACACAAATGTCACTAATGAAAACGCAGGGTTGAAGGAATTGTATGTAACAGGCATGTACAAAAGCCTCAAAGGACATCAAATCCTTTGTGATGTGCTCAAAAAGCAGATCTTGAACAGGAACCTGAGAAAAGAAGGAATTGCCTTTGAGATGAAACTAAATGCTGATGGATCTTATTGGAAACCTGAGCAGTATCCCAAAACCTCATGGGTTGCTGCTACTGGGCCTCCTTTTGATCCATCTAATCTAACTGGTTTTTCATGTGAATTATCCTATTCCTCAGATGAGTCATTTGACTCCAACTATAAACTGTTCAAAAATCAATCTGGTGAAGTATTTGCTCGATATGTTGGAACTAACTGCAGGAATGGCCCTCCTCCGAGGAAAATCTGGGTTCCCAAAAGCTGTATTGAAAATCTTCAGGTGAATGTCATCATGACACCACCACTGAAGAATCTGAACCCCATATCAAATTCCTCAGGAGGACCAAAGTCTTCAAGACGATCAAAGTCCTCAACTGGTCAAAACTATGCTCGTACCCGTGCTTATGCGTCTAACATGCAGGGAAACTATAAGGAATATGAATATGAGCGTTACTCCTCAAATCATTATGTTCATAAATCCTCAAACCAGTTCTCTGCATATTCATATGAGTACTTTAATCCCCCTACTGTTAAGAGAAGTGCATTAGCTTCAATGCCACCTTTCTCATATAGTGCTCGCAGGATGATGAACGCTTTGCCACCCCTTCAGATGTGGGTGATGAAGAAATCAAACTAATCACTTCTGCAGGTCAGGTCTCCAGATGAAAATCATCATCTGAAGAATTTGCTGGAGACCTGAAGAAATGTTTGATAGGACGCAAGCTAATGATTGATGAAATAGAAATATTTCACACGTCCTTACATTTCTCTTATGATGAAATTACTGATCTGATGAAATTAGTATCATATTCTTCAAATCTGAAGCATATGAGATGGTAAGCTGTACTAATTCATCTGCAGGATGACAAACCCAAAAATACTGAGTGGGTTCTCGATAGTGGCTGCACACATCACATGACTGGTGATAAAAGCTTACTGATGAATATGCTACTAACTCCATCACCTCTGAAGCAAATCACATATGCTGATAAAGGTAAAAGCAAGGTATTGGGACTTGGCAAAGTGGCTATTTCCAAGGATAGGCATATGGTCAAAGTGATGCTTGTTGAATCCCTTGGTTTTAACCTTATGTCAGTCTCAATGCTTTGTGATCTTGATATGATTGTTATCTTTGGTAGATATAGATGTGTAGTCATCATGGAATCTGACAGATCCAAAGTCTTCGAAGGTGTAAGAAGAGGGGATTTGTACATTGTTGATTTCTCTACAGGCCCTCAACCAGCCACTTGCTTACTAGCAAAAACCACAGAAGGATGGTTGTGGCACCGAAGACTAGGTCATGCAGGCATGAGGAATTTGCACACGCTCGCGAAGAAGAAGCATGTCATCGGCATCGAATCAGTCAAATTCCTCAAGGATCATCTCTGCGGTGCTTGTGAATCTGGGAAGATGACCAGATCCAAGCATCCCTCCAAAACCATCATGACCACTACACGACCATTCGAATTGCTTCATATGGATTTGTTTTGACATACCCACTATGCCACACTAACCAATGCAGCATCTCTATATGGCTTTGTAATAGTTGATGATTATTCCAGATACACTTGGGTGCATATTATAGTGTATAAAACAGAAGTGCAGGAAATCTTCAAACGATTTTCTTCAAGGGCCTCAACAAACTTTGGCATCAAGATCAAACATATTAGGAGTGATAATGGAACCGAGTTCAAAAACACTGGTCTTGATGATTATCTTGATGAACTTGGTATTACTCACGAATTGTCTGCTCCTTATACTCCTCAGCAGAATGGTGTCGTCGAAAGGAAGAACATGACTCTGGTTGAAATGGAAAGAACCATGCTTGAAGAATATCAGACTCCTCATCGCTTTTGGCCTGAAGCAATCAACACTGCATGCCATATCATCAACAGGTATATATTCACAAATTCCTCAAGAAAACCTCATATGAACTCCTCACTGACAAGAAACCCAATGTAAGTTATTTCAAAGTCTTCGGTGCAAAATGCTGGATTAGAGATCCTCACCAGAGCTCAAAATTTGCACCTAAGGAACATGAAGCTTTTATGCTCGGTTATGGAAAGGACTCGCACACTTACAGAGTCTTCAACAACTATCACAACAAAGTTGTTGAGACTGTAGATGTGCGGTTCGATGAAACTAATGGCTCGCAAAGAGAGCAATTGCCTTCTGATCCAGATAAGTTGTCTCCTGAGGAAGCAATAAAGCTCAAGCCTACTGAAGACATTGTTCCATCTGAGGAAATTGATGAAGAAACAATCCCCATCGCTGATAAAAATCAAGAAGATGTTCCTAAGGAAATTGCATCAGCACCACTTCCTCAGCCCAGACAAAATCCTCAACCAGCTCATCCGAGGATTGCAAACGAAGTTGAACTTGACAAAATCCTCAACGACATCAATGCGCTAGGTCCTCTCACTCGCTCAAAAGCTTCACACTTAGTTAACTTTTGTGGGCATTTCTCCTTTGTATCCATCACAAAACCCTCAAAAGTTGGTGAGGCTTTTCTGGAACCGGAGTGGATCCAAGCTATGCAAGACGAACTTCTTCAATTCAAGCTGAATGACGTATGGGAGCTCGTCAAACGACCAGATCCTCGCAAGCACAACATCATCGGCACCAAGTGGATTTTCCGAAACAAGCAAGATGAGGACGGTCAAGTGGTGAGGAACAAGGCACGACTTGTAGCCCAAGGCTACACCCAGGTTGAAGGAATAGATTTCGATGAAACTTTTGCACCTGTTGCTAGACTTGAAGCTATTCGAATATTGCTTGCTTATGCTAATCATCATAACATCACCTTATATCAAATGGATGTGAAAAGTGCATTCCTCAATGGTAAGCTTGAGGAAGAAGTATATGTTGCTCAACCCCCAGGTTTTGAGGATCCAAAGAATCCAGACAAAGTCTTCAGACTCAAAAAGGCTCTGTATGGCCTCAAGCAAGCCCCTCGGGCATGGTATGATACATTGAAGGAATTCCTCATGAAGAAAGGCTTCAAACCTGGTTCACTCGATCCAACTCTTTTCACTAAATCCTATGATAATGAGCTATTTGTGTGTCAAATATATGTCGATGATATTATATTTGGCTGTACTGACAAAAGATACAGTGATGAATTTGCCTACATGATGAGTGAGGAATATCAGATGTCCATGATGGGGGATCTGAAAATCTTCTTAGGTCTTCAAATTCGTCAACAAAGCAATGGAATCTTCATATCACAGGAGAAATACCTCAAGGATGTTCTGAGGAAATTCGACATGCACGAATGCAAAGGTGCCAAGACTCCGATGCGTACCAACGGCCACCTCGGCACTGATGAAAATGGTAAAGATTTCGATCAGCAGGTATATCGTTCTATGATTGGCTCTTTATTGTATCTATGTGCATCTAGGCCAGATATAATGCTTAGTGTTTGCATGTGTGCACGTTTTCAAGCAAAACCGAAGGAATCACACCATAAGGGTGTGAAACATATTCTTCGATACTTAGCTCACACACCAACACTAGGATTATGGTATCCCAAGGGCTCCAATCTTCATCTGGTAGGGTATTCTGATTCAGACTATGCTGGTGACCGTGTGGATCGCAAGTCAACTTCTGGCACATGCCATTTCCTCGAAAGATCACTAGTTTGTTGGTCCTCAAAGAAGTAGAACTGCGTATCACTCTCCACTGCCGAAGCTGAGTACATTGCTGTTGGTTCTTGTTGTGCTCAATTGCTATGGATGAAGCAAACCCTCAAGGATTACAGCATCAACATGAAGAATGTACCTCTCTACTGTGACAATGAGAGTGCTATCAAGATTGCATACAACCCAGTACAGCACTCGAAGACCAAGCACATCCAGATTCGTCATCATTTTCTTCGGGACCATGTCCTCAAGGGCAATATCCTCATCGACCATGTGAAGACATATGATCAACTGGCAGATATCTTCACTAAGCCCTTGGATGAGAAAAGGTTTTGCAAGTTGCGGTGTGAGCTAAATATCTTAGAATCTTCAAATGTTTTGTAAAAACATGCACACACCCTAACACTTATGCAAAGTTGATGACTTAGATGTGCAACACATGATGAAACGATTTTCTTCAACTGATGAAGAAAGTCACTCTGAATGTGAAGAAACTAACGAAGAAATTGATTCTCAGGGCCCTACAACAATTGTACGCGGCGCCTGTAATCAACATTCTTATATGGTGGGTAACGCCACCGCCCAATGTGAAATTCCTCAAGTTGATTTTCTTCAACTGATCAATTTCCTCACAATGCATTTTTCTTCAAAACAACTATTCTTCATTGTGATGATCTATTACAAAATCTTCAAAAACACTTGATGACTTTCATTTGGCTAGGTAGACTGTGATTTCTAGTCCTCAATAGCATTCACTTATTGCTATTTCTTCAAGTTGATGTTTCTGCTAAGTGAATGTGATCGGACCCTACTTTCCCTCTATGCTATACTTATCCAGTCTATTCAATTCTTCATATGCGTTCTATTTGAAACTTTGTTCAAAATCCTCACTGCATCCTTGTTAGCTGATGATTTTGTAACGAAAATCCTCAAATCTTCAAAAATTGTTTTCTTTAAAGGCATAGTAACTGAACCCCCACTTCCCACGATTGGATAACCACGATCTCCACTATCTCCACCGCATCGTACGGGAGCTACACGTGTCCTGCGGAGACGTAGAGGCAGGGGCTATTTGGTCCGAAACTTTCGTGCCAAACAGTAACATTCGGGCTATAAATATGTCCTTATCCCCCTTGGTATCCTCTTCTTCGCCTCATCGCTCTCCTGCCATCGCACACTCCACTGAACCCTAGCGCCACCGCTGGTAGTCTTGTCGCCGGTAAGGACGAGCTTCACTGCCTCGACCTTTTCATCGCCAGGATCACGCCGGAGTCGGACCATCTACGTCCGCCGCCGCCGTAGACGTCCTCTGCCGCCAAATTAGGGTGCATTGGACACTCGACCGAAGAGCCTCTCCAACACTACTTTCTGTGTTCTTCGTTCGCACCTTCCAGGGTAAATATATCCCATTTTTACAGCAGATTAGATCTGAAATTTTACCTCTTCTATGAGAATTCTGTTTTTCCTCAAGATACGATGCGCACATGATTCCTCAAACACTACCTATCACTGCAATCATTGATGAACTAGCTAAGCATCTAAGATTTTCACGAGATTCCTGAATTGTGCAAATTTTCGGATCTGTACAACTCTGGAACCCAAGAACAGTATGCTTAGGGAAATTCCTCAACCACTGGTTATATTCCTCAAACTGTCAAACTTTGTCATTTTCTTCAAATCTGAGAACGCATATGACCTCTCCAAATTCCTCGCAACTATACTCTGTTCACAGGTACACTCATGTCAGCTGATGAATCTCTCGGTTCTCATCACATTAACTCATTTGCAACATTTCTGGAAGAAACTCTTCAAGGCTCATCAGAATCCTCAAGAGTTCAAAATCATCATCAAAGTCCTCAACTGAAGAAAATGGAGGAAGAGAGAAAATAGAAGGGAGGGAAGAAACTGGAGCAGAACACAGCTGCTGATATCCTTGTGGACATATACTTGGACAATTGTACGCCTGATGAAGAACATGAGACAATGGCCAAGAGAAAGATTTGGCTGCAGAAGATTGAACGCAGATGGGCGAAGGAATGGAAGGAGTACAGGTTTGTGACTCCAAAATATTCGAAGAAATTCGCTTTGAAGCCTCCTGGCAGAAGGGCCCCACTTGAGGATCATCAAGAAGCACATCCCTCTAGTCTTATGACAATTGATGACTACCCAGCTGAGAAAGAAAAGCATCTGGCCAAGCTCAAAGAAGCTAGCAGAAGCTGCAGTGAGGAAATTTAATGAATCCTCAGCAGCTGCCTCTGGTGCTGCTAATTCCTCAGCGGCAGAAACCTCAGGCTCAGAAATTCCTCACACGCAGTCTGTGCCAACAAAGCAAAGGGCTCCAAAGCCTCAAGAGAAGTCTGCTCAGGCTTCTGACACAAAACCCTCAGCTCCAAAACCGTCAGTTCCAAAACCTTCAACACCAAAACCATCAGCGCCTAAACCCTCAGCACCAATCTCCTCCGCACCAAAATCCTCAGCTCCACCTCCAAAGCCTCAAGAAAAACCAGTACAGAAGCATGTCGTGAAGCCTACGACCGCCAGCTCCCAGCTGCAACTAGCTCGGAGACAAAGTCTTCAACACCACTTGTGAAGACTTTGGAAACTACTGAACGTGTGCCTCTGCCCAGCCCCAGCAAAGTCATCGCAGTCCCGTCTGCATCAGAGGGAAGTGATGAGTATGATGATGAAACCCTGCAAGCCATCATCAGAAACAAGCAAGAACGGGTAGCACAAGCATCAGGCAGTGCTATTCCTCTGGCCATGGATCCCAATGTCCTCCTCGACTACATCAATATATGGTATGAGGACCCAAACACACCCATTGATGATTTGAAACTTCCTCCTGGCATCAGCCACATGGTGGCCACTTTCATAAATGAAGCCAAGTGGAAGGAACAGCAGGCCCGGCAGGCAAAGGTTGCAAAGGCCAAAAAGGAGAAATTCCTTAGGCAGAATCTCCTCAAGCTGACTCCTGATGCACTGGTGTCAACCCAGGCAGAGCTGCAAGTATTGATTGACAAGTATGACAAGCTGTCAGATCGCAAAAGCATCAAGCGCAATTTCATCAAGCTAGCCACTAGTGCTGTTGATGACTACAACAAGAGAACCGCACCACCAGCACCAACTCCTCAGCCCCTGGTTGAACAGCCAGCACATGCATCTCCTGATGAGGAGGAAACTCCTCAAGCTGAGGAAGAACACCAGGAGTGCCGTGCTGATGAACCGGCCATTGAAGAAATCATCACGGAGACTGCAACTGATGAAATTGCAACCACTGATGAGACTGCTCCTGATCCAGCTGCTTCATCAAAGCAGGCTGATGACTCTGTTCCAGTTGGTTCCTCACTACCAGCTAAAGAATCTGCAGAAAAAAACACCTTCACCAAAACCTTCAAAGGTGAAGAAGATAATCCCGTCTGCATCAGACGCGAAGAAGACAAGGGCTGCTGAAAAGGAAGCAAAGAAGAGAAAAGCCTCCTCAGCAGTAGAAATGACCGAGGCAAAGCGCCTCAAAGAGACTGAAGAAACTGCCCCTCTGGATTTAGTATCTCTAAATGTCGCCCCCTCATATGAGATGGTCGTCATTGATGACCCAGCTACAAGGGCTGATGAGGAAATGAAGGATGTCGCCTCTGAGGAAGATACTGATGAGGAAATCCAGATTGATGACAGTCCTCAACCCCTCATTCCTCAGACAGAGACCACTCAAGCATCAGCTGCAGCAGCTGATGAGACTCCTTCTGCCACAAAGCCAGCTAAAGAAAAACAAGCTGAGGAAAATGTACATTTTGAGCAGACTGCTCAAGATGAGGAACAGATTGACCCAACTCCTCAAGCTAAGAAAGAAGCAGAAATTCCTCAGCCTGAAGTTCAGCCAGAACAAGCATCATCTCCCGAGCAAGAAGTACCAGCTGATGAAATTCCTCAACTTGAGGAAATTGCTGAAGAAAATGTACCCGCCCAAGACAATGAATTCATTGTGCTCAACCCAGAGACTGCCATTGTTGTCTCCTCCCCCATTCCTCAGCAAAATCTCAAGCCAGTTCAGCGTCAGCCCTTCTCCAAGCGTCCAAAGTTTCAGAAAGAAAATTTCTTTGAGGAACGCATGTATTTCATCGGAGAAAACCCTTATGACAAGCCTCAAATGAGGCATCTGAAGTTTTGGACAAGGACTCAGATGAACTACTATGCCTCTGTGCTCTATGGACGCAACAAGATATTCCAGCACCGGCACATTCCTCATGTTGAGCTTGAAGCAATACCTTGCATGGAACCAGTCCTTAGTGCACTCCACGATGCAGGTTTGCTTCCTATGTGCTCCGACATATCAGACTGGAACAGTGAGCTCATTCTTCAGTTCTATGCCACTCTTCATATATCTGGAAACCCTGAAGACATCAACACTTGGGTGTTTGATTGGATGACCCAAAACACTCACTACAAGGCTCCTGCTTCTGAACTCCTCAGAGAACTGCCCGTACCAATTCCCTCAGATGGGGCAGTGAAGCTTTATGGTGAGCGTGAGCTGCCAAATGGAATGATGGAAGTCCTCATGAAGCCTTTGGATGTAGGAAAAACCCTCAAGAACCACATTCCTCGTCCATGAGCTCAAGTACACACCCCGGTCTGTCTACAGAATCCTCTGTAGTGTGCTCGCGCCAATCAAAGGGCATGACGATGAAGAAGATGTGGTAGGCCTCATGAAGAATATCCTCTTCAACATCATTCACGGTATTCCTATCAATATTTATGATTTCTTCTTGAGGACTTTGGCTGACAATGCCATGTGCCCCTATGATCACAAGATATATGCCCCGTGGATCATGAGATTCATCAGGACAAGGACAGGCATCAACTTCCATGCTGATTTCCAAAACCATGTTGGTTATATGCCTCCTATCTGGGTCAACAAGAAGACTTTCGAGCCCATTGAGGGAAAAGGGAAATCTGTGATTGAAGAAGGCAGCAGGCCCCTTGATTGCCAGTTTAAAGAACCAGAAGCTTATTCCTCATGGGACGATACTGAGACTCGTCCAGCAAGCCCAGTTCCTCCTCGCGTGCTGAACACCAGAGAGCTCCTCCTCAGTCTTCACCAGAAGGTGGATCATAACCACAAATGGGTCAAACGCCAGTTTGGTGCCACTATGAAAACCCTCACTGAGACTCAGAACTCTGTGAAGCTTAATCATCACTATCTGCATGAGGTTTTCGATCGCACCTGGGCTACACTTGCACATCTGAAGACTCAGACTGAGCTTGAAGAAATGAACTTTGAGCAGGACTTCGACTGGTCGTGGCCTCCCAAGAGGAAGTTCAGGCCCATTCCAGTGCCGGATCTTGAAGACAACTCCTTTTCTTCATTCCGCACCGCTGAATCTGATGAGGAACAACTCGACACTGCAACCGGTCCCAGGAAGAAGACGACTCCCAAGAAGCATCACGTCTCTTCCTCGACCGCCAAGAAATGAAGTCTTCACGGGTGTTAGTCCTCAGTTTGTCCCTTTTTGTCACTTGATGACAAAGGGGGAGAAACTCGAGAGTTAGTCTTCAAGCGGGAAATTTTTGGGGCTTATAAACTATATTAAGTTGCAAACTCTTGGCTCTTCTGAAGTTTTTATGTAATGAGTTGTAACTTAAGCCCGATGGTACTCTAACGCTTTTGAACGCTTTTCTTCGCATGCTTATTCCTCAAGTTTTAATGCACGCATGCTGGAATTCGTCAGATACGATTTGCCATCATGCATCTTCATTTTCTTCATATGATATGTTATATGTATGCATGATTTACAAGACTCAAGGGGAGATCTCCATGATATAAATCATCAATGTGCATTTGCTGTAAAAGCAAAATCCTCAAGATATGCACATCTTCAAGGGGAGTCTCTCTGAATCTTGCTTTCAAATTCCTCAAATGAGTATTTACACTTCATATTTTTAGTCCCTGTTGAAGACTGAACCTAATTGTCATCAACCACCAAAAAGGGGGAGATTGTAAGTGCATCTAGTGCCCCTTAGTGATTTTGGTGGTTTGAAGACTTATAGGTTAAGTATCTAATGTGTTTGTGAGTGTACACAGGATCTATAAGTCATTGAGGAGTTTAAGATATTTGAAGAATATCGACCCCCAAAAATATATGTCTTCAGTTGAAGAAATTGGTCTGAAGCTGAAGAAATGAATCGCGAGGAATCTGCGATGAACTTGATATTCCTCATGAAGATATTGATATTGAGAAGATCGGTGGTTCCTGAAGAAAATCGCTCTGAAGAAATTAAAGCGTGAAAATTTACGTTTTCTGTTTTACTTTCTTCGCATTTGATGAATAGGAACACCGTACTGTTAAAGGGGGTTGAAGTTACACTATGGAATGAATTTCCTCATGATGCTCAACCCAAGCCTAATCCTACCAAAAGCCTCAAGTGAGGAATATGAGTGACATGAGGACTCTCACAGTTGAGGGTTCCGACCATTCGATAACCATGCCAAGTCATTGGTCTTATCCACTCCAACGGTCATATTATTTAAGGGCATTAGTGTCGAATCATGTCGGGATGCTTCCAGGCTATAAATAGCCACCCCCACAACCACTAGCTGGTTGGCTGCTCCGTTAGAAACTGACACTTGTCATAAGAGCAACCCAAATTCCTCAGAGCTTTCGAGAGTAATTCATTAGTGAGGAAATACACCACCCACCGAAACCACAAACCAAACCTAGTGATTGAGCATCACTGAAGAAGTTGTTCCTGTGTGGGACTGAAGCCTTTTACCTTTGAGGACTGTCCATCCTCCAGACGGTTAGGCGTCATGGTCTAGAGCAATCCAGCAGTCAATTCTGGATCGCTGGGTGACCAAGTTTGTGAGGGTTTGGAAGTCTGCCCTGAAGACTTACCACGAGTGTTGGGCGAGGACGGTGTGTCCTTAGCTTAAGGAGAATAGGGTAGGGACTGTGTGTGCCGGGACTGGGTGTCCTTTGGTTTCAATACCAAGCCGCTCCAAACCAGATGTACAACCGTCACAGCAGTTGGAACTGGGTCATCAACAATAGTCTTCACTAAGAATCGGGTTCTAATTCCTCAACTCTTTACTTTCTCTGTATTATGTGTTGATGACTTTCACTATGACTGTTTGAAGAATTTGCTGAAGACTTTCTCTGAATTTCCTCAACCCCAAATTCTTCACAATAGTTAATCATCATCTGTATTCTGCGTGCCTGCTTATTGTGCAATTTGTCTTCACTCTGTAATACTGTTGTGGTGAACGGTTGCACGTCTGATTCTTAACTGTTTCCGCTGTAAGTTAGTCACCAGTGAGGAATTTCCTCAAAAGGAATTTCCTCAGTGATGAAATTCTAAAAATCTCCTATTCACCCCCTCTAGTCGATAGAACGCACTTTCAACTACTATAACATTATTTTATAATTATAATACAACATGATATCACAATTCTATGGCTCCCAATTCAATGGGTCTCAACAAGAACTCAAACATAAGCACACAAAGCAACTATAACAATATTTTGTGAAAAACATGTTAGTCTATAAAGATGCATATGAAACATATACTTATGTAACTCAGAAAATTCTGAAACAATTAGGATGTGGTAAAATTTTTGCTTAACTCTACTTTAAAAAAAATATTTTTTTACATTCGAGTAAAATAGGAAAAAGCAAACACTAGAGCCAAAGTTTCTATTTTTCACAACACATATCGATCAAGCAATTTAAACATCTTAAAGGTAAAATCTTGGCACATTATTTTATTAATACAAATATATTTGTACAAGGTTTTTTTTGAAAATTTGATGTAATCAAGATTCACAAAGTTTCCATGGGCTTGAACAAAAGTTCAAGGACGCCCCCACTTCAACGGTGCTCATCTTTCTCACTTTCACTTTTATTTTTGAAAAGGTTTTAGGTTCCCCACTTTATTGTTTTGTTTTTTTATTATTTTAAAATAACACAACATAATAAAACGAATCTCTAAAACTTCCTTGTTGTCTCCTTGGCAGCGCTTTCTTTAAAGCGATTAAGCTAGGCATATGGTGCTCAAGTAATTGATCCACCTGGATCCCAGGGTATATCAAAGGCAGTTTTAATTAACAATGATTTGTAATTAAGTAGTGAGCACAATATAATATATATCATGTGACAACAAAGTCTAACTCTATTCCCATGCATTGGCATGTCATAAAAGATTAGTTCATTCACACAAAGTAAAGGCCAATACATAGCATCAGTAGTTTCTTGCAATTTTATGATATTTGAAACATAGAGAGGTGAAAATTTGGTTCCTCTCCCATAAAATTGCAAGTAGGAGAATCAAGCACATGCATATTATATTCATCAAAATCATCATGTGTGGGTGTAATAGCAAAACTTTTATGCTTAACATTAGGAATTACAACAAGTTCATCTCCGTAAGCAAATTCATATCGGTATTATGGCCACAAGCATATCAAGTATCAAGTTCATAAAAAAAGGACATTTCAAATAAATCCAAGGTATCATAGCATTCATCCTTGGGTAATCATGGAGGCAAATTAAACAATGTATGAGTTGAATAGTTACTCTTATTAGAATGTTGGTACGAGTGATCAATTCGCTGTTCGTCCTTTTATTCTCCGCTCTCCTTCTCATCTTTTTCATCTAATGAGCTCACAGTTTCAGCAATTCTCTTCCATTGATTCCTGCAAAATATTAATCTCTTCCAAGGCAGCAAACATTCTTTCAATAAATTCTTTAACATAAGCATTAGAAGCATAGTTTTGATTTCAATATTTAAGTATGGCAAAAAAATCAGATATGTAAAGAATAGCACCATACTTTTCAATCAAAGAAGCAATTTCATATGCACCCTTCAAAGCAATAAATCCTTCAATTTATTCAATGTCATAATAGCTATAGACATTCTTGGAATAAGAAGATAGTATTTCATTATCATAAACAAACATTGGTAGAGAAGGTGTATTTTAGTGTCTTCAGAACAACAAGTAAAATCATGTATTTCGCATAAAGTCTAAGCATAGCAACATCATGAGATAAGCAGTGTTGCACAAAACGAGCATGCTCATCTAATGAGATTCCCTCAACTAAGCTAGTTGGGTTTTCAGCACAAGCACAAAGGGATCAAAGATGATCCAAGTAAAAAGCTTCGTTAGTATGGTAGATTTTGGGTGGTTCCTCAACCACCGGGTTAGCAAGTACAACTATTTTTGGTATTTTGTGCTTCCTATCCATAACTGAAGATAGAAAAAAACTTAGTATAGAAAACAAAATTACTTAGTGATAAAGAAAACAAGCACACACGAGAATATCAACCGCTACACTATTGCTCCCAGACAACGATGCAAGAAAAAGGTCTTGATAACCCACAAGTGTAGGGGGTCGTTTGTAATCTTATTAGATAAGTAAGAGTGTCGGGCCCAGTGAGGAGATAAAGGTAGATTTAACATTCTCTCAAGTTCTATCGACCAACGATACAACTCTACGCATGCTAATGCTTACTTTACCTATAACAACTATGAAACTACTTTGTGGGAAGGAAACTAGAAGTACTTAGTACTCCCTCTGTCTCGGTGTATAAGTCATGTTATGAAAACCAAATAATCCAGAACACTTAGGCATGGTGCAATAAATTTCACCTCTTTTCTTCTTTTTTGTCATGAATAGAGAAATATGTTTTTAATGACTTGAGACTAATTAACACGACATGAAGTGGTCAATTCATTGCATGCAATGGTATTAATTAACAAATTAACATTAATTTCTCTCATTTTCCTCTTCGTCTTGATCGCGGTGCACAACCTATGATGACTTATACACCGAGACGGAGGGAGTAGGTGTAATAGATAGTTTTGGAAGAAAATAAGGAAAAAGGTGAATAAAAGTTAGGGGCTGTTTAGATAAAGACTAATTAAGTTAGTTGTTTAGTAGAAGCTTTTTGCAACACAATAGAATGATTTCTCCCTAGGAAATCTGTCACATCCCTAGAACCCTAACCAAGGTTTAGCATTGTGCTCATATCTTCTTTGCATTGCATCCAAGAAATTTGCAACAGGATCAAAGTAAGTGGTGAAGGAAAACTCAAAAAAAAAACCTAGCCACTTCTCAAATTCAAAGGAATTATAAACTTATTCAAATCAATGAACCCAAAATGGCCTCAAGAAAATCTCAACTTTTCTCATAATTCTTGAAAACAAATAAGAAATGAAGAAAACCATTTTCTCAATACTTTTGGCATTTTAAATAAATGCAAAAGACTACTGGTTTCAAGTTTTAAATTTGAATTCAAAATTACATAGCTTTCAAAAATGCTAAAAACTTTATGGGTGATTGGAAATATTCCAACTAACACCCCAGCATTTTTCAAACTATTTATAGTTTGATTCTGAAGCCAAAATAAATGAAAAACAATGTCAATAAATAAAACAGAAACAAGATGGAAGAAATAAGAGAAAAAAAACATACCTGCTAACTGTCGCCGGCCCAGCCCACGAGGGGCTCCCTGGTCATCTTCCTCTTCCTGCCAGTAGGAAGAGGGGAAGATGAGCACGGCGGCCAGCCCCGGCCACCTCCTGCCTGCCTGCTCGCTGCTGGAGGCCTCCAGGAGCGCCAGCGCGACGCCCCCGTGCCTTCTTCTCCTCCCCCTCCCCTCTGCCTTATCTCCTCCTCTCTTCCTCTCTTCCCCCCCTCTCGGATCACTCTCTCCGAGGAGCTCCGGTCGCCGCTGATTCGTCGCCTCCCGGTCCTCCCCGACCCTGCCGTCAGCCTTAGACGAATCACCGTGAGCCACTCGCTCCATTCCCCTCTTCCCCAGTGTTCTTCCCCTCGCTCTTCCGCACCATAGCCCCGTTCCCCACCATGGCCGAGAGCTCCTCACCGCCGGCCATGTCGTCGCCGTCGCTGTGGTGCCTCTCTCGCGTGTTGGAGCTCGGGAACGAGATCCTGGAGCCGCCAGGAACGTGTTGAGCCCGTCAGCTGCCCTTCCCGTGCCCCGCAACCATCACCCGCACAAGGCCGAGCTTCGGCCACCGCTTCGGCTCGTCGACGGCACTCTCTCCGGTGACATGAGCTCCTCCTGATGCCCCTGCCAGATCGGGTGCTTCGCCAGCTTCGCGTAGCCGCCAACCGCGTCCGATTTGGTGCCCTGTAACGCCGTTTAGCTCAACTCCAGCGAGTCCTCCGCCGCGCCCGTGGTCGCCGCCGGCCACATTCTGGTGGGGGCCGACGTGGTCAGCTAATTAACCCACTAACACCCCCTAGCCACTGACAGTGGGCCCCAGGGTGGGTCAAACCCAAGTTAGGGGCTGGTCAACTCGGGGATGATCCCCTGGTCACTGACCAGTGGACCCCACTGGTCAGGTTTGACCTGGCCCAACCCTTGTTGACCAGAGACGTCACTGTGACGCAATAAAGGATTTTCTAATATAAAAATAATTCCAGAAATGTCTAAAACTTCTAAAAATCATAGAAAATAATCTGTAAGTCCAATGAAAATAATTTATATATGAAAAAGTATCAGAAAAATTCAAGGAATTTGAATATGTCATTTTCAAAAATGTTTGAAAATGTTACAGAACCCAAACATATAGATTAATGAATAAGTTAACTCTTATAAATACTTTGGAGATGGAATTTGGAAATTATTTAAATTCCACTTCAAATGTTATGACCAAACATTGTCCAAATCACAAACTAGCAACCTAACATGTCATTTCCATGCATGTTAAAAGCAAGTTGATCTGAGCATCAGGTAGAATCAATTAAAATGGTATCCGAGAATACCTCGTTTGAAGTGATATTTGAATTTGATTCAAATCAACTTCAAACCTAATAAATGTTAGCCATAATAGTATACCACTTTGCATCCTCATGCCATGCTCATGCATCATCTTGTTGCATATGCTTGTAATTGATTGTTGACACTCTTTTCGGTAGGCTCCGCTCCTCCGGATTCCACCGAATATCCGACTGACGGATATTGTCCCTCCTCTGAGCAACAAGGCAAGCAACCATTTTGATCATCCCGATAAATCCCATGTTCTCGCTCCTGCACTTACTTATTGCATTAGGATCAAATGCTTCAAATGCTTTTGCCACGTTAGTTGAACCCACTTCCTTTGCATGACCTATCCTTGTCACAATAAATAGCTGAACCTTGCAACATAGCATACCTGGTAGTTGCTTGAGCCATGATGTGCCTTATCCTGCTATGCATGCTATGCTTAGAGTTGTGTATGGTCTGTCATCCGGGAGATGAACAGAATTGTGAGAATGTGTTCAGTAAGTAAAGGTTGTGTGTTGAACCTGGTTTGCTAAAGGTATCGGTGAAAGGTTGTGTAGGAGTACATGGCGGGTTGTTTCATTGGAACCGTCCTTAGGAACTGAGTGTTGGAATTATGCCCTTGAGGCAATAATAAATATAGTGATTATTATAATTCCTGTATCAAGATAATCATTTACTATCCATGCTATAATTGTATTGAATGAAGACTCATTTACATGTGTGGATACATAGACAAAACACCGTCCCTAGCAAGCCTCTAGTTGGCTAGCAGTTGGTCAAAGATAGTCAGTGTCTTCTGATTATGAACAAAGGTGTTGTTGCTTGATAACTGGATCACGTCATTAGGAGAATCACGTGATGGACTAGACCCAAACTAATAGACATAGCATGTTGATCGTGTCATTTTGTTGCTACTGTTTTCTGCATGTCAAGTATTTATTCCTATGACCATGAGATCATATAACTCACTGACACCGGAGGAATGCTTTGTGTGTATCAAACGTCGCAACGTAACTGGGTGACTATAAAGATGCTCTACAGGTACCTCCGAAGGTGTTAGTTGAGTTAGTATGGATCAAGACTGGGATTTGTCACTCCGTGTGACGGAGAGGTATCTCGGGGCCCACTCGGTAATACAACATCACACACAAGCCTTGCAAGCAATGTAACTTAGTGTAAGTTGCGGGATCTTGTATTACGGAGCGAATAAAGAGACTTGCCGGTAAACGAGATTGAAATAGGTATGCGGATACTGACAATCGAATCTCGGGCAAGTAACATACCGAAGGATAAAGGGAATGACATACGGGATTATATGAATCCTTGGCACTGAGGTTCAAACGATAAGATCTTCGTAGAATATGTAGGATCCAATATGGGCATCCAGGTCCGCTATTGGATATTGACCGAGGAGTCTCTCGGGTCATGTCTACATAGTTCTCGAACCCGCAGGGTCTGCACACTTAAGGTTCGACGTTGTTTTATGTGTATTTGAGTTATATGGTTGGTTACCGAATGTTGTTCGGAGTCTCGGATGAGATCACGGGCGTCACGAGGGTTTCCGGAATAGTCCAGAAACGAAGATTGATATATAGGATGACCTCATTTGATTACCGGAAGGTTTTCGTAGTTACCGGGAATGTACCGGGAATGACGAATGGGTTCCGGGAGTTCACCGGGGGGCAACCCACCCGGGGGAAGCCCATAGGACATAAGGGTGGCGCACCAGCCCTTAGTGGGCTGGTAGGACAGCCCAAAAGGGCCCTATGCGCCATAGAGATAAAAATCAAAGAGAAAGAAAAAAAGGGAGGTGGGAAGGAAGGGAAGGACTCCCACCCACCAAACCAAGTCCAACTCGGTTTGGGGGGGGAGCCTTCCCCCCTTGGCTCGGCCGACCCCCTTTGGGCTCCTTGAGACCCAAGGCAAGATCCCCTCCCTCCCACCTATATATACGGAGGTTTTAGGGCTGATTTGAGACGACTTTTCCACGGCAGCCCGACCACATACCTCCACGGTTTTTCCTCTAGATCGCGTTTCTGTGGAGCTCGGGCGGAGCCCTGCTTAGACAAGGTCATCACCAACCTCCGGAGCGCCGCCACGCTGTCGGAGAACTCTTCTACCTCTCCATCTCTCTTGCTGGATCAAGAAGGCCGAGATCATCGTCGAGCTGTACGTGTGCTGAACGCGGAGGTGCCGTCCGTTCGGTACTAGATCGTGGGACTGATCGCGGGATTGTTCGCGGGGCGGATCGAGGGACGTGAGGACGTTCCACTACATCAACCGTGTTCACTAACGCTTCTTCTGTACGATCTACAAGGGTACGTAGATCACTCATCCCCTCTCATAGATGGACATCACCATGATAGGTCTTCGTGCGTGTAGGAAATTTTTTGTTTCCCATGCGACGTTCCCCAACAGTGGTATCAGAGCTAGGTTCATGCGTAGATGTCTTCTCGAGTAGAACACAAAAGTTTTTGTGGGCGGTGATGTGCGTTTTGCTGCCCTCCTTAGTCTTTTCTTGATTCCGCGGTATTGTTGGATTGAAGCGGCTTGGACCGACATTACTCGTACGCTTACGAGAGACTGGTTTCATCGTTACGAGTAACTCCGTTGCTCAAAGATGTCTCGCAAGTGTCGGTTTCTCCAACTTTAGTTGAATCGGATTTGACCGAGGAGGTCCTTGGATGAGGTTAAATAGCAACTCATATATCTCCGTTGTGGTGTTTGCGTAAGTAAGATGCGATCCTACTAGATACCCATGGTCACCACGTAAAACATGCAACAACAAAATTAGAGGACGTCTAACTTGTTTTTGCAGGGTATGCTTGTGATGTGATATGGCCAATGATGTGATGTGATATATTGGATGTATGAGATGATCATGTTGTAATAGAAATATCGACTTGCACGTCGATGGTACAACAACAGGCAGGAGCCATAGGGTTGTCTTTATACTAACGTTTGTGCTTGCAGATGCGTTTACTATTTTCCTAGGATGTAGCTTTAGTAGTAATTGCATGAGTAGCACGACAACCCCGATGGCAACACGTTGATGGAGATCATGGCGTGGCGCCGGTGACAAGAAGATCATGCCGGTGCTTTGGTGATGAAGATCAAGAAGCACGTGATGATGGCCATATCATGTCACTTATGAATTGCATGTGATGTAAATCCTTTTATGCACCTTATTTTGCTTAGAACGACGGTAGCATTATGAGGTGATCTCTCACTAAAATTTCAAGACGAAATTGTGTTCTCCCCGACTGTGCACCGTTGCTACAGTTCGTCGTTTCGAGACACCACGTGATGATCGGGTGTGATAGACTCAACGTTCACATACAACGGGTGCAAAACAGTTGCGAACGCGGAACACTCGGGTTAAGCTTGACGAGCCTAGCATGTGCAGACATGGCCTCAGAACACATGAGACCGAAAGGTCGATCCTGAATCATATAGATGATATGATTAGCATAGGGATGCTTACCACTGAAACTATACTCAATTCACCTGATGATCGGACTTGAGCTAGTGTAAGTGGATCATGAACCACTCAAATGACTAGAGAGATGTACTTTTTGAGTGGGAGTTTAGCGAATAATTTGATTAAGTTAAACTCTAATTATCTTGAACATAGTCTAAGTCCACTTTGAATATATTTGTGTTGTAGATCATGGCTCACGCGACAGTCATCCTGAATTTTAATACGTTCCTAGAGAAAGCTAAGTTGAAAGATGATGGAAGCAACTTTGTAGACTGGGCTCGTAATCTTAAGCTAATCTTACAAGCTGGAAAGAAGGATTATGTCCTTAATGCTGCGTTAGGAGATGAACCACCCGCTACGGCTGATCAGGATGTTAAGAACGCTTGGTTAGCACGTAAGGAGGACTACTCAATAGTTCAATGTGCAGTCTTGTATGGCTTAGAACCAGGACTTCAACGTCGCTTTGAGCGTCATGGAGCATTTGAGATGTTCCAGGAGTTGAAGTTTATCTTTCAGAAGAACGCCCGGATCGAGAGGTATGAGACCTCCGATAAATTCTATGCTTGCAAGATGGAGGAAAACTCATCTGTCAGTGAACATGTGCTCAAAATGTCTGGGTACTCAAACCGTCTAGCTGAGCTGGGATTGAACTCCCGCAAGAAGCTATCACTGACAGAATCCTTCAATCACTTCCGCCAAGCTATAAAGGCTTTGTGTTGAACTACAACATGCAAGGGATGAACAAGTCTCCCGGCGAGTTGTTTGCGATGCTGAAAGTCGCAGAGTCTGAACTCCGTAAAGAGCATCAAGTGTTGATGGTGAATAAGACCACTAGTTTCAAGAGAAACGGCAAAGGAAAGAAGGGCAATTCGAAGAAGAGCGGCAAGCCCGTTGCCAATCCGACGAACAAACCCAAAGCTGGACCTAAGCTTGAAACGGAGTGTTACTATTGCAAGGGTATGGGTCACTGGAAGCGCAATTGCCCCAAGTATCTGGGAGATAAGAAGGCGACCAAAGAAAAATCAGGTATATTTGATATACATGTTATTGATGTGTACTTAACCGGCTCTCGTAGTAGTGCCTGGGTATTTGATACCGGTTCTGTTGCTCATATTTGCAACTCGAAACGGGAACTGCGGAATAGACGAAGGCTGGCGAAAGATGAAGTGACAATGCGCGTAGGAAATGGTTCCAAGGTTGATGCAATCGCCGTCGGCACAGTGTCACTTCAGTTACCGTTAGGATTAGTGATGAACTTAAATCATTGTTATTTAGTGCTTGCGTTGAGCATGAACATTATATCTGGATCTTGTTTATTGCGAGACGGTTACTCTTTTAAGTCAGAGAATAATGGTTGTTCTATTTCTATGAGTAACATCTTTTATGGTCATGCACCGAATGTGAGAGGATTGTTCATATTTAATCTTGATAGCGATACGCATATACATAACATTGAGACCAAAAGAGTTAGAGTTAACAATGATAGCGCCATATTTTTGTGGCACTGCCGTTTAGGTCATATTGGTGTAAAGCGCATGAAGAAACTCCATGCTGATGGAATTTTGGAGTCACTTGGCTTTGATTCACTTGACACGTGCGAACCATGCCTCATGGGCAAGATGACTAAGACTCCGTTCTCCGGAACAATGGAGCGTGCAAGTGACTTGTTGGAAATCATACATACCGATGTGTGTGGTCCGATGAGCGTGGAGGCACGCGGCGGATATCGTTATTTTCTCACGTTTACTGACGATTTAAGTAGATATGGTTATGTCTACTTGATGAAGCACAAGTCTGAAACATTTGAAAAGTTCAAGCAATTTCAGAGTGAAGTGGAAAATCATCGTAACAAGAAGATCAAGTTCCTACGGTCTGATCGTCGGGGTGAATATCTTTGTTTCGAGTTTGGTACTCACTTAAGACAATGTGGAATTCTTTCACAGTTAACACCGCGTGGAACACCACAGCGTAATGGTGTGTCCGAACGTCGTAATCGTACTCTATTAGAGATGGTGCGATCTATGATGTCTCTTACTGATTTGCCGTTTTGGGGTTATGCATTAGAAACAACTGCATTCACTTTAAATAGGGCACCATCAAAATCCGTTGAGACGACACCATACGAACTGTGGTATGGCAAAATGCCAAAGTTATCGTTTCTTAAAGTTTGGGGATGTGATGCTTATGTCAAACAGCTTCAGCCTGAAAAGCTGGAACCCAAAGCGGAAAAGTGCGTCTTCCTAGGTTACCCAAAAGAGACAGTTGGGTACACCTTCTATCTCAAATCCGAGGGCAAAGTGTTTGTTGCTAAAAACGGAGCTTTTCTCGAGAAGGAGTTTCTCTCGAGAGAATTGAGTGGGAGGAAGATAGAACTTGACGAGGTTGTCGAACCTCTCATCCCTCTGGATGGTGGCGCAGGGCAAGGGGAAACCTCTGTCATTGCGACGCCGGTTGAGGAGGAAGTTAATGATGATGATCATGAAACTCCAGTTCAAGTTTCTGTCGAACCACGCAGGTCGACGAGACCACGTGCTGCTCCGGAGTGGTACGGTAATCCCGTCTTATCAATCATGTTGTTAGACAACAATGAACCTGCAAATTATGAAGAAGCAATGGTGGGCCCAGATTCCAACAAATGGTTAGAGGCCATGAAATCCGAGATAGGATCCATGTATGAGAACAAAGTGTGGACTTTGGAGGTACTACCTGAGGGCCGCAAGGCCATTCAGAACAAATGGATCTTTAAGAGGAAGACGGACGCTGACGGCAATGTGACCGTTTATAAAGCTCGACTTGTGGCAAAGGGTTTTTCACAAGTTCAAGGAGTTGACTACGATGAGACTTTCTCACCCGTAGCGATGCTTAAGTCCGTCAGAATCATGTTAGCAATAGCTGCATTTTTCGATTATGAAATCTGGCAAATGGATGTCAAAACGGCGTTCCTTAACGGTTTCCTTAAGGAAGAGTTGTATATGATACAACCCGAAGGTTTTGTCGATCCCAAGAATGCTAACAAGGTGTGCAAGCTCCAGCGATCCATTTATGGACTGGTGCAAGCATCTCGGAGTTGGAACAAACGCTTTGATGAGGTGATCAAAGCATTTGAGTTTATACAAGTGGTTGGAGAATCTTGTATTTACAAGAAAGTGAGTGGGAGCTCTGTGGCGTTTCTAATATTATATGTGTATGACATATTGCTGATTGGAAACAACGTAGAGTTTTTGGAGAGCATAAAAGGTTACTTGAATAAAAGTTTCTCTATGAAGGACCTAGGAGAAGCTGCTTACATTCTAGGCATTAAGATCTATAGGGCATATGCGCTCCGTCCCCTATGCTTCAGCCATAGGTTCTATCATGTATGCGATGCTGTGCACTAGACCGGATGTTAGCCTGGCCATAAGTATGGCAGGTAGGTTCCAGAGTAATCCAGGAGTGGATCACTGGACAGCGGTCAAGAATATCCCGAAGTACCTGAAAAGGACTAAGGAGATGTTTCTCGTGTATGGAGGTGACGAAGAGCTCGCCGTAAAAGGTTATGTCGATGCAAGCTTTGACACAGATCCGGACGACTCTAAGTCGCAAACCGGATACGTATTTATTCTTAATGGGGGTGCGGTAAGCTGATGCAGTTCCAAGAAAAGCGTCATAGCAGATTCTACATGTGAAGCGGAGTACATGGCTGCCTCGAAGGCAGCTAAGGAGGGTGTCTGGATGAAGCAGTTCATGACGGATCTTGGAGTGGTGCCAAGCGCACTGAATCCAATAACCTTGTTCTCTGATAACACGGGTGCCATTGCCTTAGCAAAGGAACCACGGTTTCACAAGAAGACCAGACACATCAAACGATGCTTCAACCTCATCCGCGACTACGTCGAGGGAGAGGACGTAAATATATGCAAAGTGCACACGGATCTGAATGTAGCAGACCCGCTGACTAAACCTCTTCCACGGCCAAAGCATGATCAACACCAGAACTGTATGGGTGTCAGATTTATTACAATGTAATTCACATCATGATGTGAGGGCTAGATTATTGACTCTAGTGCAAGTGGGAGACTGTTGGAATTATGCCCTTGAGGCAATAATAAATATAGTGATTATTATATTTCCTGTATCAAGATAATCGTTTATTATCCATGCTATAATTGTATTGAATGAAGACTCATTTACATGTGTGGATACATAGACAAAACACCGTCCCTAGCAAGCCTCTAGTTGGCTAGCCAGTTGGTCAAAGATAGTCAGTGTCTTCTGATTATGAACAAAGGTGTTGTTGCTTGATAACTGGATCACGTCATTAGGAGAATCACGTGATGGACTAGACCCAAACTAATAGACGTAGCATGTTGATCGTGTCATTTTGTTGCTACTGTTTTCGGCGTGTCAAGTATTTATTCCTATGACCATGAGATCATATAACTCACTGACACCGGAGGAATGCTTTGTGTGTATCAAACGTCGCAACGTAACTGGGTGACTATAAAGATGCTCTACAGGTATCTCCTAAGGTGTTAGTTGAGTTAGTATGGATCAAGACTGGGATTTGTCACTCCGTGTGACGGAGAGGTATCTCGGGGCCCACTCGGTAATACAACATCACACACAAGCCTTGCAAGAAATGTAACTTAGTGTAAGTTGCGGGATCTTGTATTACGGAACGAATAAAGAGACTTGCCGGTAAACGAGATTGAAATAGGTATGCGGATACTGACGATCGAATCTCGGGCAAGTAACATACCGAAGGATAAAGGGAATGACATACGGGATTATATGAATCCTTGGCACTGAGATTCAAACGATAAGATCTTCGTAGAATATGTAGGATCCAATATGGGCATCCAGGTCCCGCTATTGGATATTGACCGAGGAGTCTCTCGGGTCATGTCTACATAGTTCTCGAACCCGCAGGGTCTGCACACTTAAGGTTCGACGTTGTTTTATGTGTATTTGAGTTATATGGTTGGTTACCGAATTTTGTTCGGAGTCCCGGATGAGATCACGGATGTCACGAGGGTTTCCGGAATAGTCTGGAAACGAAGATTGATATATAGGATAACCTCATTTGATTACCGGAAGGTTTTCGGAGTTACCGGGAATGTACCGGGAATGACGAATGGGTTCCGGGAGTTCACCGGGGGGGCAACCCACCCCGGGGAAGCCCATAGGCCATAAGGGTGGCGCACCAGCCCTTAGTGGGCTGGTGGGACAGCCCAAAAGGGCCCTATGTGCCATAGAGATAAAAATCAAAGAGAAAGAAAAAAAGGGAGGTGGGAAGGAAGGGAAGGACTCCCACCCACCAAACCAAGTCCAACTTGGTTTGGGGGGGGAGCCTTCCCCCCTTGGCTCGGCCGACCCCCTTGGGGCTCCTTGAGCCCCAAGGCAAGATCCCCTCCCTCCCACCTATATATACGGAGGTTTTAGGGCTGATTTTAGACGACTTTTCCACGGCAGCCCGACCACATACCTCCACGGTTTTTCCTCTAGATCACGTTTCTGCGGAGCTCGGGCGGAGCCCTGCTGAGACAAGGTCATCACCAACCTCCGGAGTGCCGTCACGCTGTCGGAGAACTCTTCTACCTCTCCGTCTCTCTTGCTGGATCAAGAAGGCCGAGATCATCGTCGAGCTGTACGTGTGCTGAACGCGGAGGTGCCGTCCGTTCGGTACTAGATCGTGGGACTGATCGCGGGATTTTTCGCGGGGTGGATCGAGGGACGTGAGGACGTTCCACTACATCAACCGCGTTCACTAACGCTTCTGCTGTACGATCTACAAGGGTACGTAGATCACTCATCCCCTCTCGTAGATGGACATCACCAAGATAGGTCTTCGTGCGCGTAGGAAATTTTTTGTTTCCCATGCGACGTTCCCCAACACTGAGTTCCGTATATGTAATCCAAAACTAGATACTACCACACGTTGGGATACTTAATTGTGTTGGGGAACGTCGCATGGGAAACAAAAATTTTCCTACGCGCACGAAGACCTATCATGGTGATGTCCATCTACGAGAGGGGATGAGTGATCTACGTACCCTTGTAGATCGTACAGCAGAAGCGATTAGAGATCGCGGTTGATGTAGTGGAACGTCCTCACGTCCCTCGATCCGCCCCGCGAACAATCCCGCGATCAGTCCCACGATCTAGTACCGAACGGACGGCACATCCGCGTTCAGCACACGTACAGCTCGACGATGATCTCGGCCTTCTTGATCCAGCAAGAGAGACGGAGAGGTAGAAGAGTTCTCCGGCAGCGTGACCGCGCTCCGGAGGTTGGTGATGATCTTGTCTTAGCAGGGCTCCGCCCGAGTTCCGCAGACACACGATCTAGAGGGAAAACTATGGAGGTATGTGGTCGGGCAGCCGTGAGAAAGTCGTCTCAAATCTGCCCTAAAAGCCCCATATATATAGGAGGAGGGAGGGGGACCTTGCCTTGGAGTCCAAGGGACTCCAAGGGGGTCGGCCGAGCTAGGGGGGAGGACTCTCCCCCCCCCCAAACCGAGTCCTACTTGGTTTGGTGGGAGGGAGTCCTTCCCCTTTCCCACTTCCTCTTTTTTTTTTCTTTCTTCCTTTGATTTTTATTCCTTGGCGCATAGGATTTGGTGGGCTGTCCCACCAGCCCACTAAGGGCTGGTGTGACCCCCACAAATACCTATGGGCTTCCCCGGAGTGGGTTGCCCCCCTCCGGTGAACCCCCGGAACCCATTCGTCATTCCCGGTACATTCCCGGTAACTCCGAAAACCTTCCGGTAATCAAATGAAGTCATCCTATATATCAATCTTCGTTTCCGGACCATTCCGGAAACCCTCGTGACGTCCGTGATCTCATCCGGGACTCCGAACAACATTCGGTAACCAACCATATAACTCAAATACGCATAAAACAACGTCGAACCTTAAGTGTGCAGACCCTGCGGGTTCGAGAACTATGTAGACATGACCCGAGAGAATCCTCGGTCAATATCCAATAGCGGGACCTGGATGCCCATATTGGATCCTACATATTCTACGAAGATCTTATCGTTTGAACCTCAGTGCCAAGGATTCGTATAATCCCGTATGTCATTCCCTTTGTCCTTCGGTATGTTACTTGCCCGAGATTCGATCATCAGTATCCTCATACCTATTTCAACCTCGTTTACCGGCAAGTCTCTTTACTCGTTCCGTAATACAAGATCCCGCAACTTACACTAAGTTACATTGCTTGCAAGGCTTGTGTGTGATGTTGTATTAACGAGTGGGCCCCGAGATACCTCTCCGTCACACGGAGTGACAAATCCCAGTCTTGATCCATACTAACTCAACTAACACCTTCGAAGATACCTGTAGAGCATCTTTATAGTCACCCAGTTACGTTGCGACGTTTGATACACACAAAGCATTCCTCCGGTGTCAGTGAGTTATATGAGCTCATGGTCATAGGAATAAATACTTGACATGCAGAAAACAGTAGCAACAAAATGACACGACCAACATGCTACGTCTATTAGTTTGGGTCTAGTCCATCACGTGATTCTCCCAATGACGTGATCCAGTTATCAAGCAACAACACCTTGTTCATAATCAGAAGACACTGATTATCATCGATCAACTGGCTAGCCAACTAGAGGCATGCTAGGGACGGTGTTTTGTCTATGTATCCACACATGTAAATGAGTCTTCATTCAATACAATTATAGCATGGATAATAAACTATTATCTTGATACAGGAATTATAATAATAACTATACATTTACTATTGCCTCTAGGGCATAATTCCAATAGTCTCCCACTTGCACTAGAGTCAATAATCTAGCCCTCACATCACCATGTGAATTACATTGTAATAAATCTAACACCCATACAGTTCTGGTGTCGATCATGTTTTGGCCGTGGAAGAGGTTTAGTCAGCGGGTCTGCTACATTCAGATCCGTGTGCACTTTGCATTTATTTACGTCCTCCTCCTCGACGTAGTCGCGGATGAGGTTGAAGCGTCGTTTGATGTGTCTGGTCTTCTTGTGAAACCTTGGTTCCTTTGCCAGGGCAATGGCACCAGTGTTGTCACAGAACAAGGTTATTGGATCCAGTGCACTTGGCACCACTCCAAGATCCGTCATGAACTGCTTCATCCAGACACCCTCCTTAGCCGCCTCCGAGGCAGCCATGTACTCCGCTTCACATGTAGAATCTGCTACGACGCTTTGCTTGGAACTGCACCAGCTTACTGCACCCCCATTAAGAATAAATACGTATCCGGTTTGCGACTTAGAGTCGTCCGGATCTGTGTCAAAGCTTGCATCGACGTAACCTTTTACGGCGAGCTCTTCGTCACCTCCATACACGAGAAACATCTCCTTAGTCCTTTTCAGGTACTTCAGGATATTCTTGACCGCCGTCCAGTGATCCACTCCTGGATTACTCTGGAACCTACCTGCCATACTTATGGCTAGGCTAACATCCGGTCTTGTGCACAGCATTGCATACATGATAGAGCCTATGGCTGAAGCATAGGGGACGGAGCGCATATGCTCTCTATCTTCATCAGTTGCTGGGCACTGAGTCTTACTCAATCTCGTACCTTGTAACACTGGCAAGAACCCTTTCTTGGACTGTTCCATTTTGAACCTCTTCAAAACTTTATCAAGGTATGTGCTTTGTGAAAGTCCTATCAGGCGTTTTGATCTATCCCTATAGATCTTAATGCCTAGAATGTAAGCAGCTTCTCCTAGGTCCTTCATAGAGAAACTTTTATTCAAGTAACCTTTTATGCTCTCGAAAAGCTCTACGTTGTTTCCAATCAGTAATATGTCATCCACATATAATATTAGAAACGCCACAGAGCTCCCACTCACTTTCTTGTAAATACAAAATTCTCCAACCACTTGTATAAACCCAAATGCTTTGATCACCTCATCAAAGCGTTTGTTCCAACTCCGAGATGCTTGCACCAGTCCATAAATGGATCGCTGGAGCTTGCACACCTTGTCAGCATTTTTAGGATCGACAAAACCTTCGGGTTGCATCATATACAACTCTTCCTTAAGGAAACCGTTAAGGAACGCCGTTTTGACATCCATCTGCCAAATTTCATAATCGAAAAATGCAGCTATTGCTAACATGATTCTGACGGACTTAAGCATCGCTACGGGAGAGAAAGTCTCATCGTAGTCAATTCCTGGAACTTGTGAAAAACCCTTTGCCACAAGTCGAGCTTTATAAACGGTCACATTACCGTCAGCGTCCGTCTTCTTCTTAAAGATCCATTTGTTCTGAATAGCCAGCCCTCAGGTAGTATCTCCAAAGTCCATACTTTGTTCTCATACATGGATCCTATCTCGGATTTCATGGCTTCTAGCCATTTGTTGGAATCTGGGCCCACCATTGCTTCTTCATAATTTGCAGGTTCATTGTTGTCTAACAACATGATTGTCAAGACGGGATTACCGTACCACTCTGGAGCAGCGCGTGATCTCGTCGACCTGCGTGGTTCAACAGAAACTTGAACTGGAGTTTCATGATCATTATCATTAACTTCCTCCTCAACCGGCGTCGCAATCACAGGGGTTTCCCCTTGTCCTGCGCCACCATCCAGAGGGATGAGAGGTTCGACAACCTCGTCAAGTTCTATCTTCCTCCCACTCAATTCCCTCGAGAGAAACTCCTTCTCGAGAAAAGTTCCGTTCTTAGCAACAAACACTTTGCCCTCGGATTTGAGATAGAAGGTGTACCCAACTGTCTCTTTTGGGTAGCCTATGAAGACGCACTTTTCCGCTTTGGGTTCCAGCTTTTCAGGCTGAAGCTTTTTGACATAAGCATCACATCCCCAAACTTTAAGAAACGACAACTTTGGTCTTTTGCCATACCACAGTTCGTATGGTGGTGTCTCAACGGATTTTGATGGTGCCCTATTTAAAGTGAATGCAGCTGTTTCTAATGCATAACCCCAAAATGATAATGGCAAATCAGTAAGAGACATCATAGATCGCACCATCTCTAACAAAGTACGATTACGACGTTCGGACACACCATTACGCTGTGGTGTTCCAGGCGGTGTCAACTGCGAAACAATTCCACATTGTCTTAAGTGAGTACCAAACTCGAAACTCAGATACTCACCCCCACGATCAGACCGTAGGAACTTGATCTTCTTGTTATGATGATTTTCCACTTCACTCTGAAATTGCTTGAACTTTTCAAATGTTTCAGACTTGTGCTTCATCAAGTAGACATAACCATATCTACTTAGATCGTCAGTGAAGGTGAGAAAATAACGATATCCGCCGCGTGCCTCGCTCATTGGACCACACACATCGGTATGTATGATTTCCAACAAGTCACTTGCACGCTCCATTGTTCCGGAGAACGGAGTCTTAGTCATCTTGCCCATGAGGCATGGTTCGCACGTGTCAAGTGAATCAAAGTCAAGTGACTCCAAAAGTCCATCAGCATGGAGCTTCTTCATGCGCTTTACACCAATATGACCCAAGCGGCAGTGCCACAAAAATATGGCGCTATCATTGTTTACTCTAACTCTTTTGGTCTCAATGTTATGTATATGCGTATCTCTATCAAGATTCAATATGAACAATCCTCTCACATTCGGTGCATGACCATAAAAGATGTTACTCATAGAAATAGAACAACCATTATTCTCAGACTTAAAGAGTAACCGTCTCGCAATAATCAAGATTCAGATATAATGTTCATGCTCAACGCAGGCACTAAATAACAATGATTTAAGTTCATCACTAATCCCGATGGTAGTTGAAAAGACACGGTGCCGACGGCGATTGCATCAACCTTCGAACCGTTTCCTACGCGCATCGTCACTTCGTCTTTCGCCAGCCTCCGTCTATTCCACAGTTCCTGTTTCGAGTTGCAAATGTGAGCAACAGAACCGGTATCGAATACCCAGGCACTACTACGAGAGCCGGTTAAGTACACATCAATAACATGTATATCAAATATACCTGATTTTTCTTTGCCCGCCCTCTTATCTGCCAGATACTTGGGGCAATTGCGCTTCCAGTGACCCATACCCTTGCAATAGAAGCACTCTGTTTTAGGCTTAGGTCCAGCCTTGGGTTTCTTCGGCGGATTGGCAACAGGCTTGCCGCTCTTCTTCGAATTGCCCTTCTTGCCTTTGCCGTTTCTCTTGAAACTAGTGGTCTTGCTCACCATCAACACTTGATGCTCTTTACGGAGTTCAGACTCTGCGACTTTCAGCATCGCAAACAACTCGCCGGGAGACTTGTTCATCCCTTGCATGTTGTAGTTCAACACAAAGCATTTATAGCTTGGCGGCAGTGATTGGAGGATTCTGTCAGTGATAGCTTCTTGCGGGAGTTCAATCCCTAGTTCAGCTAGACGGTTTGAGTACCCAGACATCTTGAGCACATGTTCACTGACAGACGAGTTTTCCTCCATCTTGCAAGCATAGAATTTATCGGAGGTCTCATACCTCTCGATCCGGGCGTTCTTCTGAAAGATAAACTTCAACTCCTGGAACATCTTAAATGCTCCATGACGCTCAAAGCGACGTTGAAGTCCCGGCTCTAAGCCATACAAGACTGCACATTGAACTATTGAGTAGTCCTCCTTACGCGCTAACCAAGCGTTCTTAACATCCTGATCAGCCGTAGCAGGTGGTTCATCTCCTAGCGCAGCATTAAGGACATAATCCTTCTTTCCAGCTTGTAAGATTAGCCTAAGATTACGAGCCCAGTCTACAAAGTTGCTTCCATCATCTTTCAACTTAGCTTTCTCTAGGAACGTATTAAAATTGAGGATGACACTTGCGTGAGCCATGATCTACAACACAAATATATTCAAAGTGGACTTAGACTATGTTCAAGATAATTAGAGTTCAACTTTAATCAAATTATATGCTAAACTCCCACTCAAAAAGTACATCTCTCTAGTCATTTGAGTGGTTCATGATCCACTTACACTATCCCAAGTCCGATCATCACGTGAGTCGAGAGTAGTTTCAGTGGTAAGCATCCCTATGCTAATCATATCAACTATATGATTCATGATCGACCTTTCGGTCTCATGTGTTCCGAGGCCATGTCTGCACATGCTAGGCTCGTCAAGCTTAACCCGAGTGTTCCGCATGCGCAACTGTTTTGCACCCGTTGTATGTGAACGTTGAGTCTATCACACCCGATCATCACGTGGTGTCTCGAAACGACGAACTGTAGCAACGGTGCACAGTCGGGGAGAACACAATTTCGTCTTGAAATTTTAGTGAGAGATCACCTCATAATGCTACCGTCGTTCTAAGCAAAACAAGGTGCATAAAAGGATTAACATCACATGCAATTCATAAGTGACATGATATGGCCATTATCACGTGCTTCTTGATCTCCATCACCAAAGCACCGGCACGATCTTCTTGTCACCGGCGCCACACCATGATCTCCATCATCATGATCTCCATCAATGTGTCGCCATCGGGGTTGTCGTGCTACTTATGCTATCACTACTAAAGCTACATCCTAGCTAAATAGTAAACGCATCTGCAAGCACATATGTTAGTATAAAGACAACCCTATGGCTCCTGCCGGTTGCCGTACCATCGACGTGCAAGTCGATATTTCTATTACAACATGATCATCTCATACATCCAATATATCACATCACATCATTGGCCATATCACATCACAATCATACCCTGCAAAAACAAGTTAGACGTCCTCTAATTTTGTTGTTGCATGTTTTACGTGGTGACCAAGGGTATCTAGTAGGATCGCATCTTACTTACGCAAACACCACAACGGAGATATATGAGTTGCTATTTAACCTCATCCAAGGACCTCCTCGGTCAAATCCGATTCAACTAAAGTTGGAGAAACCGTCACTTGCCAGTCATCTTTGAGCAAAGGGGGTTACTCGTAACGATGAAACCAGTCTCTCGTAAGCGTACGAGTAATGTCGGTCCAAGCCGCTTCAATCCAACAATACCGCGGAATCAAGAAAAGACTAAGGAGGGCAGCAAAACGCACATCACCGCCACAAAACCTTTTGTGTTCTACTCGAGAAGACATCTACGCATGAACCTAGCTCATGATGCCACTGTTGGGGAACGTCGCATGGGAAACAAAAATTTTCCTACGCGCACGAAGACCTATCATGGTGATGTCCATCTACGAGAGGGGATGAGTGATCTACGTACCCTTGTAGATCGTACAGCAGAAGCGATTAGAGATCGCGGTTGATGTAGTGGAACGTCCTCACGTCCCTCGATCCGCCCCGCGAACAATCCCGCGATCAGTCCCACGATCTAGTACCGAACGGACGGCACCTCCGCGTTCAGCACACGTACAGCTCGACGATGATCTCGGCCTTCTTGATCCAGCAAGAGAGACGGAGAGGTAGAAGAGTTCTCCGGCAGCGTGACGGTGCTCCGGAGGTTGGTGATGATTTTGTCTCAGCAGGGCTCCGCCCGAGCTCCGCAGAAACACGATCTAGAGGGAAAACTATGGAGGTATGTGGTCGGGCAGCCGTGAGAAAGTCGTCTCAAATCTGCCCTAAAAGCCCCATATATATAGGAGGAGGGAGGGGGACCTTGCCTTGGAGTCCAAGGGACTCCAAGGGGGTCGGCCGAGCCAGGGGGGAGGACTCTCCCCCCCCAAACCGAGTCCTACTTGGTTTGGTGGGAGGGAGTCCTTCCCCTTTCCCACTTCCTCTTTTTTTTTCTTTCTTCCTTTGATTTTTATTCCTTGGCGCATAGGATTTGGTGGGCTGTCCCACCAGCCCACTAAGGGCTGGTGTGACCCCCACAAATACCTATGGGCTTCCCCGGAGTGGGTTGCCCCCCTCCGGTGAACCCCCGGAACCCATTCGTCATTCCCGGTACATTCCCGGTAACTCCGAAAACCTTCCGGTAATCAAATGAAGTCATCCTATATATCAATCTTCGTTTCCGGACCATTCCGGAAACCCTCGTGACGTCCGTGATCTCATCCGGGACTCCGAACAACATTCGGTAACCAACCATATAACTCAAATACGCATAAAACAACGTCGAACCTTAAGTGTGCAGACCCTGCGGGTTCGAGAACTATGTAGACATGACCCGAGAGATTCCTCGGTCAATATCCAATAGCGGGACCTGGATGCCCATATTGGATCCTACATATTCTACGAAGATCTTATCGTTTGAACCTCAGTGCCAAGGATTCGTATAATCCCGTATGTCATTCCCTTTGTCCTTCGGTATGTTACTTGCCCGAGATTCGATCGTCAGTATCCGCATACCTATTTCAACCTTGTTTACCGGCAAGTCTCTTTACTCGTTCCGTAATACAAGATCCCGCAACTTACACTAAGTTACATTTCTTGCAAGGCTTGTGTGTGATGTTGTATTAACGAGTGGGCCCCGAGATACCTCTCCGTCACACGGAGTGACAAATCCCAGTCTTGATCCATACTAACTCAACTAACACCTTCGGAGATACCTGTAGAGCATCTTTATAGTCACCCAGTTACGTTGCGACGTTTGATACACAAAAAGCATTCCTCTGGTGTCAGTGAGTTATATGAGCTCATGGTCATAGGAATAAATACTTGACACGCAGAAAACAGTAGCAACAAAATGACACGACCAACATGCTACGTCTATTAGTTTGGGTCTAGTCCATCACGTGATTCTCCCAATGACGTGATCCAGTTATCAAGCAACAACACCTTGTTCATAATCAGAAGACACTGATTATCATCGATCAACTGGCTAGCCAACTAGAGGCATGCTAGGGACGGTGTTTTGTCTATGTATCCACACATGTAAATGAGTCTTCATTCAATACAATTATAGCATGGATAATAAACTATTATCTTGATACAGGAATTATAATAATAACTATACATTTACTATTGCCTCTAGGGCATAATTCCAACAAATTGAACCTCCCGAGTTATTAATCGCTTAGTACTCGGTCCACGAGTTGCAAGTAGTTTCTGGTGTTTATAGTCATGCTGGAGGTCGTGCATAGCGCTGACCTGAGAGGTGGGCTGTGATGCGGTAGGCAGTGGCACGGTGTACCAAGTGGCACCCGGATGGTGGGCTTGGGAACCCTGCACACATCGTTTGAGGCCATGGCGGAAACCTCGGCCGGACTTCCGTGTGGGTTACTCTTAGATAGGCGATAAACCTGGACTAGGTACTAGTGTGGTTAACGGTCGTGGTCGACTCCCTCGCTGGGCTTCCGCTTGAAGGTTGCCGAGGTGCATGACGCGCACATGGATATAAGAGGCGAGAGCGTGTGTGACGAAGTACACCCCTACAGGGTTATGATCTATTCGAATAGTCGCGTCCGCGAATATGGACTACTTGGAGGCATATATTGTTCATAGATAACTTCAATGGCTACTCATAAAATTGTCAAGATAAGCGTGAGTGTCGTGGACGGCATTTCCATATGGAGACGGAATGATTCCACGATAGAGTATTGTTGTGGTGTTAGTGGACTCGTGTGCGAGAAATCATGTTGTCAAAAATTGTTTTAAAATGCAAGTTGTCTAGCCACTAGTCAAATGCTGGCTTTCCGCATGAAACCCCACAATTCCTTATTGATACATTGCATGAGTAGATAGTTATCCTAAAGTCTTGTTGAGTACCTCTGTACTCATGTTTGTTTAATAATTGTTGAAGAGGTTGCTAATGACCCTAATGGAGGGTTCTTCCTAGATATCGACGACGACGAGTAGCTGGTGTCCCAGCTACGATCTGGCCCTAGGTTGGGTCTGTAGTATAGTCAGGCCATGTGCCTTCTAGTCTCACCTGTCTGTACTCAGACAGTTTAAACACTTCCGCTGGCTTGTAACTGAATGACTGCTATGATGGATCGTGAGACCCTTAATGTGTAATATTATGTGTTTGGCTCTTCCGAGCCTCTTAAATAAAGCTTGTATGTTTATAGTTATGTTGTGATGCCATCGATGTATCTATACATATCGCTATGCCATGCGTACGTGTGTCGTACTTGATATGTATGGGGTTCGATTACCTAGCCGTAATTTTTAGTAGCACTCCTTACAGGGAAATGCCGCTTTGTGATCCAACGAGCCATGGTAGCTCGCTACTGCTCCGGACACATTGGTTGACCGGCGTGTGTCCTTCTTAGCTGATGTGTCCGTCCCCTTTGGGGAAATGTCACGCGATGTAATGGAGTCCTTGTAGCTTGCTACGACTCATCTACATTCGCTGGTGACCAACACCTGCTTTGCTGGGTCATGTATGCATGTCCCTGTGCGGAACTGCCACTTTGGTTTATGACTAGACATGTCGATCCGGGTTCTCTGTCATTGGATTGCTAGCGACACAATTGCATACATGAGTCAAAAGGCGCAAACGGTCCCGACTAAGGTAAGACTGCAGCCGTGGGGTTAACCGTGCGTGAGACCACAAAGGGATGCGATGTGTTATAGGCTGGATTCCTATGGTTTAGGATCGGGGTCCCGACAGCGTTGGTATCAGAGCCTGACTGACTGTAGGACTACTAAGCCAAACTGGTCGAAGTTGAGTCTAGAATTGCTTTAGTTATATATAAGGGAATTGTTTGTGGAAGGGAACGTAAGACTCTTGTTCTCTTCTCAAGTTATTCTATTCTGGTCATCCTCGTCTTTTCTACGGGAATTAAGGACTAGGTTACTCATCTTCTTGTAGGCTCGTGTTTCTAGTCGGTAGATTATAAGACTACGGGTCGAGAGTTATATTGGGTTTCTTTTATCCCTAGGAAAAAGGAAGTAAGTTTGATGATCAGAGGATTGAACTTGATAGTTGAGTGGTTACGCTCTTCCATTTTTGGGTTGTCTCAAAATTTGTTTTTGAGCATTTACAGCCGTTATGCTGCCCAATTTTGCATTCAGAGCTCTAATGCTTTTGCATTACTCTCTATTTTCAGATGCCTGGCCGTCCTTCTCGTCAGGTTGTACGTCTGACCAGGTGCATTGATGTGCCGGGTCATACGGCCATGCTGGTCAGGGTGATGTCGGTGTGCGGTTACCGCTGGTACCCCGAGTACACAGTGGAGGAATAGTACCGAGACTTCAACCAGAGCCAGTATATCTGCACTATTAGGGTATTTCCAGACTACCTTGGAGCTAAGGAGCCAATTCATTGGTCCTATGGGTTGGGAGTCACTATTGACATGGCAGTACAAGATGCTGCCTATTAAATGCTGACCATTATGAGAGCGAGACATGCACTGCTGCAGAATTCAGACTTGTGCTATGTTCCTGCCTCTCAGCCTGGTGAAGAGGGATACCTCAGCGGGGTCTATTTTGATTCCTCTATGGAGGATCCGCGACTGCAGTCCACTGCTGAGATGCTAGAGAACAGAGACAGGGATGCTCGTGCTCTCCGCATGGAGCTTTATGCCACACGTGCCCGTCTGTGGATGGCTTTGACGCAGCTGGCACCGGTAGTCCAGACAGGGTACGGAGATATGGAGATGCTGAACCCTGTTAGGACCCATCTTCCGGCCCATGTTGACTGGCCATCTATAGGAGGAGTCACCCCTCTTCGGGGACCCCTACTACCACTAGTCAGGGGACCAAGGCCACATCCGTGTCCTTATGGATCCCAGGGATCTCAGGCCAGAGTGTTTCCTGATCCGCAGGTTGAGCTTCCAGGCCATGGAGGTAATCTCTATGAGATGTTCTATGCGGATGCGTGAACCATGGGTGGAAGGATAGTATGGTAGTAGCCGTACGTTCACAGTCCTGTGTGACTTGTGAAGTATGCTTGTGATGTGGAATCAATTCCGGAGGCCTAGATAAATAATGTATAGGAAGCTTGTAAGCCTCTGATGAGTAGTTCATAATTTCAGTAGTTTTCTCTTCGGTTAAGGTTGTACTGAACTATGTAAGGGTGTGTATGAACCATGGTGTATATATAGCAGTTGCTTGTTACCATGTTGTTCGGATATTCATTTCCGCATTCCATTTGTTTAGTGCATTCTTAATCCATAGCTAGTATTGATATTGATATTGGTCTAAGCTGTGAGTTTGTTTGTCAGGATGGTGTTCACCAGGTTGAACCGTGCCCCTGCTCATGAGCAAGGCGAGGGTAGTCAAGCGTCGGAGGAAGATCTGCCTCACCCGCCCTCTCTGGCGGAAGTTATGCTTGAGGCAGAGAGGAACAAAAGGGAAACCAACCGACTGTTAGAGCGTGTTGAGAAGAATATGGCTCGTCAGCCTAGGAATGTTGCAGTGTCCCTCAACGACTTTGTGAAGCTGAATCCTCCAAAGTTCCATCACTCCGTCGAACCCCTCGACGCTGATGACTGGCTGTGCAGCATCTCACGCAAGATTCGCTCTGCGAATGTTTCTAAGGCCGACAAGGTGACCTTTGCGGCGTATTTCCTGGAAGGACACGCCAATCTGTGGTGGGAGAACTTTGAAGCTATGCGTCCTGCTGAACCAGCAGCCACATGGGCAGACTTCAGTGCAGCCTTCCGTCTGCACCATATTCCAGAGGGCCTGATGGACAGAAAGAGAGAGGAGTTCTGTGCTTTCACCCAGGGCAAGTTGACCGTGGATGCCTATAGCCGCGAGTTCGGTAACCTCGCCTGCTATGCAACAGAGGAGGTGTCTACTGACGCCAAGAAGCAAGCAAGATTTCGTAAGGGTCTGAGCCCTGAGCTTCGTCGTGATCTGCGCCTCCACGAGTGTGCAATCTTCCAAGCCCTGGTCAACAAGGCGATCAGTGCCGAGACTGGTCATACCGACATTGAAGCCACAAGGAAACACTCCCGTGACTTTGGCTCATCATCTGGTTCCGCGTTTCCAAAACGTAGGTTGTGGGTTCCGAACAGTTCTCTGTCGCCAAGATATACTCCGAGGCCATCCTACGTGGCGCCTCGGACGAATCAGACCAACCCTCTAGCAAAAACTTATGGTGGTCCAGCTGGCAATGCTGCACCACGTGCCAACCAAGTGATATGCTACAAGTGTGGAGAACCAGGGCACTATTCCCGTGAGTGTCCTCAGAATGTGGGTGCCAAGCAACCCGGTAAGTCCGTCGGGCAAGGCAAGTCAGGCAAAGCTTACTATGTGAAGCCAACTCCTGCACATGGCCGTCTGAACTATGTCTCAGCAGAAGAAGCTGCAGAGGATCCCGACATCATACTGGGTACGCTTCTTGTTAATCATCACCCAGCGTCTGTTCTCTTTGACACTGGGTCTTCTCATTCCTTCATTTCAGAAAGTTATGCACAGTTGCATAACATGTCTTTTTGTGATATGCCAATTCCATTGGTTGTCCAAACCCCTGGTAGCAAGTGGCAAACCTCTAGGATAACCTATGACAATGAAATTCTAGTAGACAGGCTAGTTTTTCTAGCCTCATTGATAGCCCTGAAATCTTCGGATATTAATATTATCTTGGGTATGGACTGGATGTGAGCTCACTATGCCAAGATTGATACTCATTCTAGAAATGTTCAGCTTACCCATCCCTCGGGTGAGATAGTCAATGTCTCTACTCGAGTTGCCAAATGCCAACTCTATTCCCTCAATGCCAACCCTCTTCCGGAACTTGAAGACATCCCGGTTGTCCGTGACTTCCCGGATGTTTTTCCACAGGAACTGCCAGGAATTCCACCCGACAGAGATGTAGAGTTCGTGATAGATCTTGTTCCAGGAACTGTTCCAATAGCCAGAAGACCATATAAGATGGCACCCCTGGAGCTAGCCTAACTTAAGAAGAAACTAGATGAGGCCTTGAATAAAGGTTTCATTCGTCCTAGCTCTTCTCCTTGGGCTTGCCCCGTCCTCTTCGTCAAGAAGAAAGACGGAACGGATCGGATGGTTGTAGATTACCAACCAGTTAATCTGGTCACCATAAAGAACAAGTATCCGCTCCCTAGGATCAACGACCTGTATGATCACCTCGCTGGATCCTCAGTCTTCTCCAAAATGGATTTGAGGTTGGGATACCATCAAATCAAGATCAAGGACGGGGACATTCCCAAAACGGCTTTTGTTACTCGTTATGGCTAATACGAGTACACCGTCATGTCCTTTGGTTTAACCAATGCTCCAGCCACCTTCTCTCGTTTGATGAATTCAATCTTCATGGAGTATTTGGATAAATTCGTCATGGTATACCTCGATGATATTCTCATCTACTCGAAGAACGAACGAGAACATGCCGAGCATCTAAGACTGGTATTGATGAAACTTCGAGAGCATCGCCTTTATGCCAAGTTTTCAAAATGTGAGTTTTGGTTACCAGAACTGACCTATCTAGGTCACGTAATCTCTGGTAAGGGTATTGCTGTCAATCCCGAGAGAGTTCAAGTCCTCCTTGATTGGACTCAACCTGAATCGGTTAAGCAAGTTAGGAGTTTTCTTGGTTTAGCGAGCTATTGTCGCCGCTTTGTCGAGAATTTCTCCAAGGTTGCAAAGCCTCTAACTGAACTCCTCAAGAAGGATAAAAAGTTCGAGGGGACACCACAGTGTGAGCATAGTTTTCAGGAACTGAAAGGACGCCTGACTTCCGCACATGTGTTGCTACCACCAGATGTTTCTAAGGACTTTGTTATCTATTGCGACGCCTCGCGGCAAGGATTAGGTTGCATTCTCATGCAAGATCTTCATGTGATTGCATACGCATCTCGACAGTAGCGTCCACATGAGGATAATTATCCCACACATGATCTTGAGCTTGCAGATGTGGTCCATGCACTAAAAACCTGGCGACATTACCTTCTGGGTAATCGTTGCGAAATTTTCACTGATCACCAAAGTCTGAAATATATCTTCACCCAGCCGGATTTGAATCTCAAGCAAAGACGGTGGATTGAGTTGATCTCGGATTACGACTTAGGGATAACTTACACCCCGGGGAAGGCCAATGTTATGGCTGATGCACTAAGTCGTAAATCTTATTGTAACAACTTGATGTTACAACGAGGTCAACCACATCTCTACGAGGAATTTCGGAAGTTGAATCTTCATATTGTTCCTCAAGGATTCCTTTCTACCCTGGTGGTGAAGCCTACTCTTAAGGATCAAATCATAGCCGTGCAGGCTTATGATAAGGGTATATCCTGGATCAAGGACAATATTCCTAGCGGTAACGCTAGGGATTTCTCCATCAATGAGAAAGGTGTTGTGTTCTTTCAGAACCGTTTAGTGGTTCCTAAGAGCAAACGTCTGCGGCAATTGATCCTTAAGGAGGCTCATGATTCTCCTCTCACCATTCATCCCGGTAGTACTAAGATGTATCAGGACCTACGCCAGACGTTCTGGTGGACTAGGATGAAGAGAGAAATTGCTGAGTTCGTTGCTAACTGCGACGTTTGTCGTCGAGTTAAGGCAGAACATCAAAGGCCTGCTAGCACCCTTCAACCTTTAGCTATTCCTGAATGGAAATGGGATAAAGTTAGTATGGATTTCATTACCGGATTTCCCAAGACCAAGAAAGAAAATAATGCTATCTTTGTGGTCATTGACCCTCTCTCCAAAGTAGCTCATTTTCTTCTAGTTCGTGAGAGTATAACAGCTAGCCACCTAGCGGAGTTATATCTCTCTCGAATAGTGTCTCTTCATGGTGTTCCTCTGGAGATTAACTCAGACCGTGGGAGTATCTTTACTTCTCGCTTCTGGGAAAGTTTTCAGAATGCCATGGGGACTCACTTATCTTTTAGCACTGCTTTCCATCCTCAATCAAGTGGTCAAGTAGAAAGAGTGAATCAAATCCTAGAAGATATGCTCCGAGCTTTTGTTATATCATTCGGTACGAATTGGGAGAAGTGCCTTCCATTCATCGAATTTGCTTATAACAATAGTTATCAATCAAGCTTGGGCAAAGCTCCTTTTGAAGTTCTCTATGGACGAAGATGTCGAACACCTCTTAATTGGTCAGAAACCGGAGAGAGGCAACTCTTTGGCCCGGATATGATCCAGGATGCAGATGAGCAAGTTCACATTATTCGTGAAAAGTTGAAAACAGCCCAGTCTCGTCAAAAGAGCCAATATGATCGTCATCATAAGGCTGTGACCTTTGAAGTTGACGAGAAGGCTTACCTTCGGGTTACACCTTTGAAGGGTACCCATCGCATTAGTATCAAGGGCAAGTTGGCTCCTCGTTACATTGGTCCTTTTCGCATTCTTGCCAAACGAGGAGAAGTTGCCTACCAGTTGGAACTTCCTCCGTATCTTTCCAAGGTTCATGATGTCTTCCACGTCTCGCAACTCAGGCGTTGCTTTTCGGATCCTATCCGTGAAGTGGACCACGAAACGCTTGATCTCCAAGATAACCTTTCTTATCGAGAATACCCTGTTCGTATTCTCGACCAAGCAGAGCGTACTACTACACGTCGGAACATTAAGTTTCTTAAAGTTCAATGGTCAAATCATTCTGAGAAAGAGGCAACATGGGAAAGAGAGGATCGTCTTCGACAAGAGTATCCCGCGCTATTCCCGATGACTTCTAAATCTCGGGAAGAGATTCTTTTGAGTGGGGGTGAGTTGTCACATCCCTGGAACAGTAACCAAGGTTTGGCATTGTGCTCATATCTTCTTTGCATTGCATCCAAGAAATTTGCAACAAGATCAAAGTAAGTGGTGAAGGAAAACTCAAAAAAAAACCCTAGCCACTTCTCAAATTCAAAGGAATTATAAACTTATTCAAATCAATGAACCCAAAATGGCCTCAAGAAAAGCTCAACTTTTCTGATAATTCTTGAAAACAAATAAGCAATGAAGAAAACCATTTTCTCAATACTTTTGGCATTTTAAATAAATGCAAAAGACTACTGGTTTCAAGTTTTAAATTTGAATTCAAAATTTTATAGCTTTCAAAAATGTTGAAAACTTTATGGGTGATTGGAAATATTCCAACTAACACCCCACCATTTTTTCAAACTATTTATAGTTTGATTCTGAAGCCAAAATAAATGAAAAACAATGTCAATAAATAAAACAGAAACAAGATGGAAGAAATAAGAGGAAAAAAGAACATACCTGCTAACTGTCGCCGGCCCAGCCCACGAGGGGCTCCCTGGTCATCTTCCTCCTCCTGCCAGTAGGCAGAGGGGAAGATGACCACGGCGGCCAGCCCCGGCCACCTCCTGCCTACCTGCTCGCTGCTCGAGGCCTCCAGGAGCACCAGCACGACCCCCCCGTGCCTTCTTCTCCTCCCCCTCCCTCTGCCTTATCTCCTCCTCTCTTCCTCTCTTCCCCCCTCTCGGATCTCTCTCTCCCAGGAGCTCCGATCGCCGCCGATTCGTCGCCTCCCGGTCCTCCCCGACCCTGCCGTCAGCCTCAGACGAATCACCGTGAGCCACTCGCTCCATTCCCCTCTTCCCCAGCGTTCTTCCCCTCTCTCTTCCGCATCGTAGCCACGTTCCCCACCATGGCCGAGAGTTCCTCGTCGCCGGCCATGTCGTCGCCGTCGCTGTGGTGCCTCTCTCGCGTGTTGGAGCTCGGGAACGAGATCCTGGAGCCGCCAGGAACGTGTTGAGCCCGTCAGCTGCCCTTCCAGTGCCCGCAGCGATCACCCGCACAAGGCCGAGCTTCGGGCGCCACTTCGGCTCGTCGACGGCACTCTCTGCAGCGACATGAGCTCCTCCTGATGCCCCTGCCAGATCGGGCGCTTCGCCAGCTTCGCGTAGCCGCCAACCGCGTCCGACTAGGTCCCCTCTAGCGCCGTTTACCTCAACTCCGGTGAGTTCTCCACCGCGCCCGTGGTCGCCGCCGGCCACATTCCGGTGGGGGACGACGTGGTCAGCTAATTAACCCACTAACACCCCCCCCCTAGCCGCTGACAGTGGGCCCCTGGGTGGGTCAAACCCTAGTTAGGGGCTGGTCAACTCAGGGATTAGCCCCTGGTCACTGACCAGTGGACCCCCCTGTTGACAAGAGACGTCACTGTGACGCAATAAAGGATTTTCTAATATAAAAATAATTCCAGAAATGTCTAAAACTTGTAAAAATCATAGAAAATAATCTGTAAGTCCAATGAAAATAATTTATATATGAAAAAGTATCAGAAAAATTCAAGGAATCTGAATATGTCATTTTCAAACATGTTTGAAAAATGTTACTGAACCCAAACATATAGATTAATGAATAAGTTAACTCTTATAAATACTTTGGAGATGGAATTTGGAAATTATTTAAATTCCACTTCAAATGTTATGATCAAACATTGTCCAAATCACAAACCAGCAACCTAACATGTCATTTCCATGCATGTTAAAAGCAAGTTGATCTGAGCATCAGGTCGAATCAATTAAAATGGTATCCGAGAATACGTCGTTTGAAGTGATATTTGAATTTGATTCAAATGAACTTCAAACCTAATAAATGTTAGCCATAATAGTATACCACTTTGCATCCTCATGGCATGCTCATGCATAATCTTGTTGCATATGCTTGTTATTGATTGTTGTCACTCTTTTTGGTAGGCTCCGCTCCTCCGGATTCCACCGAATATCCGACTGACGGATATTGTCCCTCCTCTGAGCAACAAGGCAAGCAACCATTTTGATCATCCCAATAAATCCCATGTTCTCGCTCCTGCACTTACTTATTGCATTAGGATCAAATGCTTCAAATGCTTTTGCCACGTTAGTTGAACCCACTTCCTTTGCATGACCTATCCTTGTCACAGTAAATAGCTGAACCTTGCAACCTAACATACCTGGTAGTTGCTTGAGCCATGATGTGCCTTATCCTGCTATGCATGCTATGTTTAGAGTTGTGTATGGTCTGTCATCCGGGAGATGAACAGAATTGTGAGAATGTGTTCAGTAAGTAAAGGTTGTGTGTTGAACCTGGTTTGGTAAAGGTACCGATGAAAGGCTGTGTAGGAGTACATGGCGGGTTGTTTCATTGGAACCGTCCTTAGGAACTGAGTTCTGTGTATGTAATCCAAGACTAGATACTACCACACGTTGGGATACTTAATTGACCCTCTCGACTTATTAATCGCTTAGTACTCGGTCCACGAGTTGCAAGTAGTTTCTGGTGTTTATAGTCATGCTGGAGGCCGTGCATAGCGCTGACCCGAGAGGTGGGCCGTGATGCGGTAGGCAGTGGCACGGTGTACCAAGTGGCACCCGGATGGTGGGCTTGGGAACCCTGCGCACATCGTTTGAGGCCGTGGCGGAAACCTCGGCCGGACATCCGTGCGGGTTACTCTCAGATAGGCGATAAACCTGGACTAGGTACTAGTGTGGTTAACGGTCGTGGCTGACTCCATCGCTGGGCTTCCGCTTGAAGGTTGCCGAGGTGCATGACGTGCACATGGCGATAAGTGGCGAGAGCGTGTGTGACGAAGTACATCCCTGCAGGGTTATGATCTATTCGAATAGCCGCGTCCGCGGATACGGACTACTTGGAGGCATATGTTGTTAATAGATAACTTCAATGGCTACTCATAAAATTTTCAAGATAAGCGTGAGTGTCGTGGACGGCATTTCCATATGGAGACAGAATGATTCCACGATAGAGTATTGTTGTGGTGTTAGTGGACTCGTGTGCGAGAAATCAAGTTGTCAAAAATTGTTTTATAATGCAAGTTGTCTAGCCACGAGTCAAATGATGGCTTTTCGCATGAAACCCCACAATTCCTTATTGATACATTGCATGAGTAGATAGTTATCCTAAAGTCTTGCTGAGTACCTCCATACTCATGTTTGTTTAATAATTGTTGCAGAGGTTGCTAATGACCCTAATGGAGGGTTCTTCCCAGATATCGACGACGACGAGTAGCTGGTGTCCCAGCTACGATCTGGCCCTAGGTTCGGTCTGTAGTATAGTCAGGCCATGTGCCTTCTAGTCTCACCTGTCTGTACTCAGACAGTTTAAACACTTCCGCTGGCTTGTAACTGAATGACTGCTATGATGGGTCGTGAGACCCTTACTGTGTAATATTATGTGTGTGGCTCTTCCGAGCCTCTTAAATAAAGCTTGTATGTTTATAGTTATGTTGTGATGCCATCGATGTATCTATACATATCGCTATGCCATGCGTACGTGTGTCGTACTTGATATGTATGGGGCTCGGTTACCTAGCCGTAAATTTTAGTAGCACTCCTTACACGGAAATGCCCCATTGTGATCCAACGAGCCATGGTAGCTCGCTACTGCTCAGGACACATTGGTTGACCGGCGTGTGTCCTTCTTAGCTCTTGTGTTTGTCCCCTTTGGGGAAATGTCACGTGATGTAATGGGGTCATTGTAGCTTGCTACGACTCGTCTACATTCGCTGGTGACCGACTCCTGCTTTGCTGGGTCATGTATGTCTGTCCCTGTGCGGAACTGCCACTTTGGTTTATGACTAGACATGTCGATCCGGGTTCTCTGTCATTGGATTGCCAGCGACACAATTGCATACGTGAGTCAAAAGGCGCAAACGGTCCCGGCTAAGGTAAGGCTGCAGCCGTGGGGTTAACCGTGCGTGAGACCGCAAAGGGATGCGATGTGTTACAGGCTGGATTCCTATGGCTTAGGATCGGGGTCCCGACAAAATCGATAACCAGATTGGTAGTCATTATTGCAGTTTTATATGAGGGAGAGGCATACGCTAACATACTTTCCACACTTGGATCACATGAACGTATAAATGGACCTCTAGCAAGCATCCACAACTACTATAAATCATTAAGGTAAACCCAACCATAGCATTAACACATCAAGCCCTCTTTACTCCCTTACGTAAATAACCCCCTTACTCGGGTTTGTGTTTCAGCCACTCACACAAGCCATTATAAGCGAACCGTGAACATATTGGAACACCCTACATAGGGAATTCCCCACGTGTGGGCGGCACAGAAGGCACCATAGGACAACACCAAAATAAAAATACAACTCAAACCAATCACAATCATTAACTAACCCATAATATAAAAAAAGCTACTCAAACATCATAGGATAGCCATAGATCATTAGATAATAATATATAACGTTAAGCACCATGTTTAAGTAGAGATTACAGCGGCAAGAGAGGTTTTTACACCACTTCATAGAGGGGAGAGAGTTGGTGGTGGCTCGGCGAAGTTGTTGCTGTAGATCGCCGTCACGATGGTTGCCACGGCGGTGCTCCTGTGCCACAAGGAGAGAGGGGGGAGATCCCCCTTCCTTCTTATTATTCATTGGTCGCCCCCTAGATGGGAGGAGAGTTTGCCCTATGGTCCATGGCTGTCATGGCTCCCGGAGGGCAACAACCCCTCTGAGATTGGATCTATCTCTCTCTATATAGATATGTTTTCATGATTGCTTTCTAACCCCTTCACTATTTTTGAAATATCAGGAGATCCTTAACTCCGATTGGCTGAATTTTTTAGGGGAATCTTTATGTTAACTTATCTTTCTTGTCGAGAAAGAAGGGATCCATACGACTTAAGGGGTGGCCACAAGTATAATGGCACGACCACCCCCTCGCCGCGCCCTCATGGCTTATGGACCCCTCGGGCACGGTGTTGTGTTGATTCTTCTTCCCAAAATTTACATATATTCCAAGAAAATATTCGTAAATTTTTATTGCGTTCGGACTTTGTTTGATATGGATTTTCCATGGAGAAAAAAACACACAGAAAACAGGAACTTGCACTGGGCACTAGATAAGTAAGTCAGTCCCATCAATAATATAAATGTTGTCAAAAGTATATGAAAGTTGTAGAATAATGGAATGAAACAATCAAAAAATATGATACGACGGAGATGTCCCACAACTATGCGAACTGGGTCCGTAATCTGAGGATTATCCTCACGGTAATACAAAAGGCTTATGCCCTTGATGCACCGCTTGGTGCGCCCTTCCTCGAGCGTCGTCTGTGGATGTTATGAATCTGTGACACAGACGGTTTGATGACTACTCTATAGTCTAGTGTGCCATGTTGTATGTCTTAGAACCGGGGATCCAAAGACGTTTTGAGCACCATGGAGCATATGAGATGTTCCAAGAGCTGAAACTGGTTTTCTAGGCTCATGCCCGGGTCAAGAGGTATGAATCCTCCGACAAGTTCATGATGGAAGAGAATAACTTAGTCAATGAACATGTGCTCAGAATGTCTGGGTACTACAATCATTTAAACTAGTTGGGAGTTATTCTTCCATATGAAGTAGTGGTTTATAGAATTCTCCAATCACTACCACCTAGCTACAAGAGCTTTGTGATGAACTATACCATGCCAGGGATCGAGAACACGATCCCTGAATTGTATGCGATGCTTAAGTCCGCGAAGGTAGATATTAAAAGGAGCATCAAGTGTTGATGGTGAACAAGACCATTAGTTTCAAGAAAGAAAAGGCCAAGAATGGAAACTTCAAGTAGAAGGGCAAGCTAGTTTCCGCTCCCATGAAGAAACCCAAGACTGGACCCGAACGTGAGACCGAGTGCTTCTACTGCAAGGGGAATCGCCCTGGAAACGGAACTGCCCAAAGTATGTGGAGATAAGAAGGTCGACAATGTCAAAAAATGTATATTTGATATACATGTTATTTTCGTGTACCTTACTAGCTATCATAGTAGAGCCTCGGTATTTGATACCGGTTCTGTTGCTAATATTTGTAACTTGAAGTAGGAGCTGCGAAATAAACTGAGATTGGCTAACGATGAGGTGACGATGCTCATCAGAAATGGTTCGAAGGTTGATGTGATCGCGATCGACACATCCCTCTTATATTACCTTCGGGGTTAGTTTTAAACCTAAATAATTTTATTTGGTGCCTACATTGAGTATGAACATTATATCTGGATCTTGTTTATTGCGAGACGGTTATTCATTTAATTCAAAGGATAATGGTTGTTCTACTTACATGAATAATATCTTTTATGTTCATGCATCCAATGTGAATGGTTTATTCTTATTGATTCCCGATCATAGTGATACACATGTTCATAATATTCGTGCCAAAAGATGCAAAGTTAATGATGATAGTACCACTTACTTGTGGCACTGCTGCTTAGGTCATATTGGTGTAAAACGCATGAAGAAGCTCCATGATGATGGACTTTTGGAATCACTCAATTTTGAATCGCTTGAGACATGTGAACCATGCCTCACGGGCAAGATGACTAAAACCCTGTTTTCTGGCACAATGGTGCGGGCAAGTGACTTGTTGGAAATAATACATACTGATGTATGTGGTCAAGTGAGTGTTGAAGTGCGTGTTGGATATAGTTATTTTGTTACCTCCACGGATGCTTTAAGTAGACATGAGTTTATTTACTTGATGCAATACATGTGTGAAACTTTTCAAGAAGTTCAAGCAATTTCAGAGTGAAGTTGAAAATCATCATAATAAGAAGATAAGGTTTTTGTGATCTGATCGTGGTGGTGAATATATGAGTTACAATTTTGGCGCACACGTAAGACAATATGGAATCGCTTCACAACTCACGCCACCTGGAACACCACAGTGAAATGGTGTGTCCGAACATCATAACCATACTCTATTGGATATGTTGCGTTCTATGATGTCTCTTACCTGATTTTCCACTATCATTTTGGGGTTATGCATTAGAGACAACTGCATTCCATTTAAATAGGGCACCATCTGAATCTGTTGAGACGACACCGTATGAATTATGGTTTGGCAAGAAACATAAGATGTCATTTCTTAAAGTTTGCGGATGCGATGCTTATGTCAATAGGCTACATCCTGATAAGCTCAAACCCAAAACGGAGAAGTGCGTCTTCATAAGATACCCGAAAAAAACAATTGGGTATACCTTCTATCTTAGATCCAAGGGAAAAATCTTTGTTGTGAAGAATGGATCCTTTCTAGAGATGGATTTTCTCTAGAAAGAAGTGAGTGGGAGGAAGGTAGAACTTCATGACTTTATTCAACGTCACTTCAATTAGAGAGTAGCAAAACACAAAAATATGTTCCTGTGAAGCCCACACCAATTGAAGCTAATGATGATGATCATGATTCTTCAGATCAAGTTACTACCGAACCTCGTAGGTCGACAAGGACACATACTGCCCTTGTGTGGTTCGGTAATCCTATCTTGGAAGTCATGTTAGACAACAGTGAACCTACGAGCTATGAGGAAGCAATGGTGAGCCCGTATTCCGAAAAATGGCTGGAGGCCATGAAATACGAGATAGTATCCACGTATGAAAACCAAGTATGGACTTGGATGACTTACCCGATGATTGTAAGGCAATTCAGAACAAATGGATCTTTAAGACAAAGACGGAGGCTGATGGTAATGTCACCATTTATAAAGCTTGACTTGTCGCAAAAAGGTTATCGCAAGTTCAAGGAGTTGAATACAATGAGACTTTCTCACTCGGAGGCTGCAGTGATGCTTAAGTCCGTCGGGATTATGTTAGCAATTGCTGCATTTTTCAATTATGAAATCTAGCAGATGGAGGTCAAAACAACATTCCTTAATGGTTTCCTTAAGGAATATTTCAATATGACACAACCGAAAGGTTTTGTCGATCCTAAAAATGTTGACAAGGTGTGCAAACTACATCGATCCATTTAAGGGCTGGTGCAAGCATCTCAGAGTTGGGATCTTTGATTTGATGAGGTGATCAAAGCTTTTGGGTTCAGACAATCTTATGGGGAAGCTTGTATTAATAGGAAAGTGAGTGTGACCTCTATAACATTTCTAATATTATATGTGGATGACATATTGTTGATTGGAAACAATACAAAACTTTTGGAAAGTGTGAAAAATATATTTGAATAAGAGTTTTCAATGAAACACTCGGAGAGGGTACTTACATATTAGACATCAAGATCCATAGAGATAGATCAAGATGATTAATAGGACTTTCATAGAGTACATACCTTGATAAGATTTGGAAGAAGTTTAGAACAAACCAATCTAATAAGGGGTTATTTCTTGTGTTACAAGGTGTGAAGTTGTAACAGCCCAAGTGCACCATTTGCCATTTATGTCACCTTTCCATGTGTGGACACCTTACAACCTGTCATGTGTTTGAATAATATAGTTTGCTTCTTGTCCATCTTTGTTGCATCATGGCATCATGGCATGATTCCTTGTGTGCATCAACGTTTCCTCTTGTGGTGATGGTGATGTGAGTGTGTGCAAGTGATCTTGCGTGGTTTTCAACATTGCAAACCCTTGCTCTTTCAAATAGGAAAAAACCCTGTTGTTCTCCTCTTATTTTGTGGATGTGATAAAAGTTGCTGTTTTGATCAAATAAAAATGATGCTCCACACCTAAGTACTCTATTCATATTTGTTGTAGGTTTTATTCTGGTGTGAAATAAAAAAATTCCTTCTCAAACGTTGCAAAACAGAGTCCCATGTTATTTATATGTGTTTATTTTGGGTGCTCTAAAAATACTAAAACCATTTTTATTAAGTATGGGTTAACTCTGTGTTGCCACGGGGGTATTTATTTTGTGTGAAGGCCTTGCTAGTTTTACTATGTGCATTATTTGTAGTGAGGGTTTTAAATTTAAAAATAGAGCCATTTGTTTTAAAAGAGAGTGAGGGGCTGGCCTACTGGGTCTTCTCCTCTCCTCAGCGGCCCAGCACACTAGCACCGCATCCCATCTAGTGGTCGCAGCCAGCCCAGCTCCCCTCCGCGCGAGTAACTCGAGCGTGGATGCCGGCGAAGGCCCCACCTGCAGCCTCACTTCGTCCTCTGCTTTTCTTCCTCGTCATCCCATGCCCGGGGTAAAAGGTGCATCCATGGCCACGGGGGGAGAGCCACAGAGTGTGCCCCTCCTATAAAGCGGGTCTCGTGCCTTAGGGTTTTACCCTTCCCCCTCTCTTCCTTCTGTGTGCCGCCGCTGCTAGGTTAGAGCAGCCCCCGCCATAGCCGTCGCCATGATTGAGCTGCTGCCGAGCTCGAGATCGAGCACGGCCTGATCATCCCTACCTTCTTCTTCCCGGGGGCATCACGGGTGTGGTCGTCTTCTTCCTCTCGAGTGCGCGAGACCGCGAGGACAGAAGGAAGCCGCCGCTGACGAGCCTCTGCATCCCCTGCTTCCTCCTCGCCAGGACCAAGCTCGACGTCGCCCCGCAGCTCGTCGTCGACCGTCCCCATCGCCTCTGTCAGTGATGGGTGAGCAGCCGCGTACCCGCCCCTTCTCTGATCCAATCTTTAGACGTAGGTGCGCTTCCCCGTAGTGGCAGCTCCGACGATGGCCGCCATGAGGGTGAGCTATGTAGTGTTGCCGCAGCTTGCCCTGTCGGCATCGTCCCCAGCTAGGGTGCAAAATGGAACCCCACACTGCTGCGCGACCCCTCGCAGCCGTTCTTTGCTTCCGTAGCTTGTTGTGGCGCTCCCGACATCGTACCCTTTTTCGGTCGCTCGTGCACGCCAAGCGTGTGGGGCCTGATCAAAAGGGGCGATCCCCCTACTAGATCAGACCCCCTCCTAGTCCAGTGGCACAGAGCCACACCCCCACCACGGCGACCCGGGTTAGACCCCCCCCCCCCCCCCGGGCGCAGTAAAACCCCAATTTTTGTTGTGTGTGTGTGAGGCCGTGACAGTGGGCCCTGACCCACTTGTCATCCTTTGGGGGCCTGGCTCACTGCCAGTGCGACCCCCCCTTATTTATTAATTTGCTAGGATTATTCTTGTTGCTGAAAAGTGACTTACCAGATTTGGAATATGTCCAAATATGTACGTTGCCATTTTTGGCACATTCCAAATTGGGTGCTGATTTGACATATAAGTCAAATAGGGATTTGGGCCTACTTTTCATTTCTGTTTTTGGCAGTTTTATCCATAGTAATATATAGATGTGCTCCATGGTTTTGGGGTAGAAAAACTTAGTAAATCCATTGGTGGGGTCAGATTTCACTTTTGAGCAAGGTTGCGAAACTGCTATGGTGTCATGATGTGGCATTTTGTGATTTTTGTAGCAAGTAATCTATGCATGCTTTGGTGAAAGTGTCAACATGAAAGTGCTAGTGTTTTGTGGTACTAGATCCTGGTATTTGGTTGCCATGACAATTCTGTAGATGAGTGGATTTCTTGTTGTTTAGTAGCTAAGAAAATAGTGCAGATTCACATGCTAGAATTTTTCTAAGTGTTGGAGACTATTATTTTCTTCCCATGTTGTGAGGACGGTTCCCATGGTTATGTTGCTCCTTAGAGTTTGCTCAAATGATATGATTTTTAGTGTTTGGTATCCTCTACAATTTGGTGCCTCAAGTGTGTCAATAGGGTCTTGCATCATAGTTTTATTCACTGTCAAAGTAGTATGCTGATCTAAATTGCTGCTAGTTTCACAATGTGCTTTTCACTAAGTCTGAGATTCTGTAGTTAATTTCTTGCCATGTTAAATTGATGCTACTAAGTATGCTGTCGAGATTTAGGTCAAGCTTAGTGTTAGTGATTTGTAGTATATGTTGTCCTCTATCACCTTGCTAAGTTTCATGCCATGCAACTTGTTGTAGCATAGTGTTTGGTTGATGTCAACATGCTACAAGGTTATAAACTGCTAGTGCAATCTGTGTTTTTGCACTAAGTCCTAGACTGTGATGATTTTTGCCATGTTTAGAGCTTGGTTGCCATTGATTCATGCACCTAGCTATATTGTTGTTCGTTAGGTATTGTTGTACTGTTTGATAGCTTCAATTTCATGCCTTGGTTGAACTAGTTGGATGTCTGTAGCTACTAGATTTATTTTGATCAAAGTGGTATGTTGCTCTTAATGAACAGATTGCTTGTTGTTTTGTTTTGAGCTTTGTGTGGCTTGTGCTTGATGGAATTGCATGATTTTTAGGTCTATTCCTCCTAGAATTTTATGCCCAATCCAGTGGCATCCTTGGAATGCCAATTGAATGCCCATAGCCTCTTGTATATTATTGTTTTGTCTCTGTTGCCTTCCGTATCTTGTTTTGTGGTTTCCTAGAGTTCCGTAACTCGGTTGGCGACATTATTTATATGTTGTTGCATTGTTTTATCGTGATGCATCCATTTCTGCCATGTTCATGCATGTATAAATAAGTTAAGTTGAGGTTCTGTCCAGAATGCTAATAACTTAATAAGTGCATGCAAAGATGACTAGTATAGCAACGCGATGTTTCTTTCATGCCACACCCATGCATCATCTTGTTTGTATCATTGTTACTTGATGGTGTTTATTGTATGCTTATTTATTTTGGGTAGCAACGGGCGTGGAGAACGAGTGCGAGGATTCAGTCGAGTACGTTCAGGAAGAGCAAGAGCAGTTCCAGTTTGAAGATCCAACAGGCAAGATGATTGTGACCTTGATACCGTTTCTAGTTTTGTTATGCCTAGTTGAATCGTTTCCATCATTACTTACTGGTGCCTACCACCTAAATATTAGGCCTCCATACATCGGCATGAAAACCTCTAACCCTTCACCTCCTAGCACATATTGAATGGCTAAGTTAGTACTTGCTCAACCATCTTATAGCATTACTAGTTGCACGTGCAAGCTGGTCCATATAATAACACGGGCAATTTGATTATCATCTTATTAATTCTATTTAATTAATGCACCTATATACTTGGTAAAAGGTGGAATGCCTTGCCTTTTGCTAGGTGATTTTTTCTTCTTTTCCTGCCTTAGTTTCGGCTACCGGTGTTTTATTCCATAATTGAGCTTTCCCAACACGCTCGGGGTTGTTATGGGGACCCCCTTGATAAACCGTTTAGGCTTAAGGCTTGTGTTGAAAGACCCAACTTTGGTACTATATTTTCTAACAAATTAATAATTAAAAAGCATAGGGGATAGCTACCCCGAGGATACTTAATCAACAACCCAGGACAACGCTCCTCATGAGTGTTGGTCCAAACTAGAGCCACTTGCGAGGGCCACCCGGGGCAACTCGGGGGATTTCTATCCGGACACTGTATGTAGTGCTCATCAGTCGTGTCCTAAGAATGAGATATGCGGCTCTTATCGGGTTCGTTGACACGTCGGGTGGTCTTGCTGGACTTGTTCTTACCTTAATGATATATCTTGTGCATCCAGATTCCGGTGATAATTTGGGCTATCTTAGAGTTGAGGTTTTAAATTAAGGAATCCGAGAAGATCACGATTTTCGTGATCGAGGCTTTCTATGCAGCTTGTGGTAATTTGTGATGGATTAGTTGGAGGACCCCTTTAGGGTTAAATCTTTCGGAAAGTCGTGCCCACGGTTATGTGGCAAACATGGAAACTTTGTTTAACTCCAGGTTCTAGACAGCTTGAAATAACTTCATTAAAACTTGCCAACTCTGTGCGTAACCATGATTGTTTCCTTCAGAGCTCTTTCTCTGATCGAGAACACGGTGGGGTTATGCCTGATGTAATTAGGTGTTAAGGATCACTTAGTGATTATTCTTAGTTCACGACTGCCAAGCGTAGACCACTCAAATAACTTCGTGTTCTCGTAAATTAGCCACCATAAATGCTTAGTGTTGCTGCAAACTTAAACACATACCCCATCCTCACCTAATAACTTGTTTAGACTCGCTATCATGGTCATGAGATTGCTGAGTCCTTGTGGCTCACAGATGACTACAACCACCCCACAGGTACAGGTGCAACATATCCAGCTGCTTTCGATGCTACTCACTTGTAGTGGGAGTTGGACGAGAGCAGTTGTCGTATGTACGTGTTGTATCCCAATGACTAGAGGACCTTGGTTGTATCCAGGGCCCAGCGAGGCGGGAACATTGCTATTTTCCTGTTTATCTTGTCCGTAGTCGGACCTTGCCTTATGAATGCTTGAATAAATATTGAGTGGATTTGTAACTTAATTTGTGGCGAGTGTAAGCCAACTCATATACTCATATATTCTTGTATGTAATGCAATGTTTACCATTCTTGCAAAACGCTTAGATGTGCCCCTTTCCCCTTTTGAGGCCTCGCTCCCAAATAAGGAAAGAGTCGCATCTTGGACGTTACAAGTTGGTAATCATAGCCTTACGACCATAGGAGCCTTTGGTTGATCGAACTTGGCCAAGTCGAGTCTAGTGGAAAACTGTTTTGAGTCTTAGTTATATCGAGAGTAGGTTTCTTTTTACTCATCTTACCTTCTTTGGTGAGGTTTACGACTTAGGAATTTTAATCCTACCCCTCTCATCGTTCAAATTTTTCTTAGGATCACTTTGAAATCTATATGATACCAATGTGATAGAGTTCTGTCTTGGTGCCTCCTGTCTGACTTGATTTCTTCCGAGGAGTTGAGCTCTAGGGGATTCTTGTGCACATCGTTATCATTCAAATTTCTTATTATCTCAGAACTGAGGATGTTCGAAATTGCTTCAATACTAGTAGTGGCAAGAGGAGTCTGGCATCCCCAGTACTGGTGGACAGAGTTCGGATGTACTGCCTAACTTAGCATCGTTGTGTTTTCGAGGGTCCGAGATAGAAGAATTTGCAGATCTTCTCGCTTGTGTTTTGAAAAGTTGCAGGAAAGGTGTAGCTGATTACACTGAGTACGTTCCCGGACCCGCAACCGGATTGCACAATCAAGAATTTCAGAAGTTCTTAGGTGGGAATTCCATTAGTCTACTAAGAAATTCTTTCATCAGATGTATGTTGGGATATACATTTGTTCCGAGCAATGCTAGCTCATACTTGACGATTGCAAGGGGCTTTTCAATCAGATGTTGTCGACAATAATTTTGTGGAAGCATTCTTACTAATCCTAGTTCGAGTGCAATTTCTAATAATTCATGTTGAGATATTTCTATCCTTTGATTCAGCTTCGTATTTAAACTTTCGTCTGTGGTCTAATGTTGTTGTTCGTCTCCAGGATGGCTCCAACAACTCGCGAGAACCCGGGTCGTGAGGGTGAGCAGTCAAATCCTCCACCACCCCCTCTGCGACCGCCTACTCCTCAAGAGGCATGGCAAGCTTTGATGGCTGCAACCAATGCAAACACTCAAATGCTGCTTCAGATGATCCAAGAAAGGAACTAAGGCCAGCAGGGGAATTTCAACAATGGGCAGCAATTTGCAACTCTGAATCAATTTCTAGCAAATGAGCCCAAGTCCTTCACTTATTGTGAGCAGCCGTTCGATGGGGATGATTGGCTCCGTGACATGAACAAACACTTTGAGTGCAGTAATGTCAGACCTGAGGACTTTGTCAGGTTTGCAACTTTCCAGCTGAAAGGTCAGGCAACAGAATGGTGGGAGGAAATGAAGGATTCTAGAGGCGACAGAGTGATTAGTTGGGATGATTTCTGTCGTGATTTTAGGGCTCATCACATTCCAGCTAGCTTTGTGGAAGGCATGCGTGAGAAGTTCAGGCGCTTGAAGCAAGGGAATTCATCAGTGTATGATTACAACGTTGAGTTCCAGAACCTTGCACGATATGCCAAGCAAGATGTTCCTGATCAAAAGAGCAAGATTTATCAGTTTCGTGGTGGTCTCAAAGAAGATTTGCAGTTGTCCCTCGCCTTGCACGATCCTACTGAGTTCGACCAGTTCTAAAACATTGCTCCCAGTGCTGAGTGAGCTTTGCTCAAGGTGGAAAACTCAAGGAAGCGTTTCACGGACTCCTGTTCTTCCTCATCCTCAGCTCATATTGTCCTGAAGACGCAGAAATACTGGGTTTCTTGTCCTCCTCTTCAGTCTCAGCAGTTCAAGCGGTCTGGTGGTTGTGGATCTTCCCACCCACACAACCTAGCTTTCCAGCAGAAGTTTCAGCAGCCAAAGTCAGGAGGTCCTCCAACTCAATTTCGTCCGCTGTCGGAGGCTACTTGTCACAAGTGTGGACAGAACGGTCATTACTCAAACAAGTGTAGCAGTCAGTAGTGTCTTCCGCCTCCTCCTCCAATCAGGCCACCAGGCAATGCAATGGTGAAGCATAATCCAAATACAACAAGAGTAAACATGGTGAATGCAACTGAAGCAGAGGAGTCATCAGATCTGATCATGGGTAATCTCTTGGTTAATTCTATTTTGGCAAGAGTTTTATTTGAAACTGGTGCATCACAATCATTCATTTCAAGGCCTTTTGTTGCTAAGCATGATTTAGCGAAAGAGGACACTCCTAAGCGTTTAAAAATCATTTCTTCGGGCATGCAAATGACTTCAAATGTGTCTGTTCAAAATGCTTCTATCAAGATGTGCAGTTATTCCTTTTTGGCTTCTCCTATTGTTCTTGGCAATTCGGATATTGATCTTATCCATGGCATGGACTTTCTAGTGATGAGCAAGTCTTTTGTTGATTGTGAAGCCAAAGAAGTCAAACTGACTCATCCTTCAGAGGACATGATCATTTTCGCTGCTTGCGATGACACGATTTGTCTCTTTTGCCTCAATGAGAAGGGTGAAATCTCTCCCATTTCTCAAGTTCCCATTGTCTGTGAGTATGAAGATGTCTTTCCATAAGAATTACCAGGAATGCCCCCTCATCGGCCAGTTGAGTTTGTGATTGAACTCGAGCGTGGAACTGAACCAGTTTGCAAGCATCCTTATAAGCTTGGTCCCGTAGAGCTGAAAGAGTTGAAGAAGTTGCTTGATGAGCAAGAAGGTCTGGGTACGATGAGACCAAGTTCTTCTCCTTGGGGTTGTGGTGTTATGTTTTTCAAGAAGAAGAATGGCACGGACCTACTTTGTGTCGATTACAGTCCATTGAATAAGAAGACAATCAGGAACAAGTATCCACTTCCCAACATCAATGAATTGTTCGAGCAATTGAAAGGGTCCAAGATTTTCTCTAATCTTGGTCTTCGAATGGGCTATCATTAGATTCACATTCGCAAAGAACATATTCCCAAGACTGCTTTTAGGACAAGCTTTGGCTCTTATGAGTACAAAATGATGTCTTTTGGTGTCGCCAATGCTCCTCATACTTTCTCTCGGATGATGAATTATATCTTCTCTCCCTTCAAGAATGAATTCATCTTGATTTATCTTGATGACATCCCGGTCTTTTCTGAAACAGGAAGAGCATGAAGAACATGTCCGGACTGTGCTTGTTAAGCTAAGAGAGCATAAGTTCTATGCGAAGTTTTCAAAATGTGAATTCTGGATCAAGGAAGTGGTGTATCTTGGACACATCATCTCTCTCGAGGGCATCAAGGTGGATCCTGTAAAGGTTCAGGCCATTATTCAGTGGGAGACTCCTCAGAATGTGAAGCAACTTTGAAGCTTTCTCGGGCTTGCAATCTATTGCAGAAGGTTCATTGAGAACTTCTCCAAGATTGCTAAGCCTCTGTCCAACTTTCTTTAGAAGAGCGTGAAATATGTCTGGTCTCCAGAGTGTGAATTGGCATTCAATACACTCAAGGAGAAGCTCACCTCAACTCCAGTTCTGACTCTTCCTGATGATACCAAGCCTTTCCAAGTGTTCTGTGATGCCTCTCTCCAAGGTCTTGGTGCAGTTCTTATGCAAGAGAAGAAAGTGGTAGCTTATACCTCGAGGCAGTTGAAGCCAAGTGAGAAAAACTACCCTACTCATGATCTTGAGTTGGTGGCAGTGGTCCATGCTTTGATGACTTGGATACACCTCTTGTTGGGAAGACAGGTTGAAGTCTACACAATTCACAAGAGTTTGGAATACATCTTCACTCAACCAAATCTCAATCTTCGTCAAACTCGTTGGGCGGAGATGATCCAAGATTATAATCCAAGCATTGACTATACTCCAGGCTCCACCAAAGAGCAGAACCATCTCTGCTCCAACACGTCATAGCGCTAGGCAGGCATCCATCGCTTTGGCGGTGCCAGTGGCACAACGCGCCTCCCTCCGCATCGTCAAGGAGCTGGGGCTGCTCGGACAGAGGGAGAAGATGACGGCAGAGGTGGCCAAGGCCCTTCTGCACCATTTCGACTCGCCTAGCTCACTCGCCTAGACGGCGAGGCACTGCGGGTCATGGCTCGCATGGCCGACACCGATGGAGTCGCCGAGGAGGCAACAATGTGATCATGTTAGACTCCGTTAGTATCTCCCTCGGGTGGCGGCCGATGAAAAATCGGTTTAAGTCAGGTTTGTTTCCAAGTTGTAAGGTCAGATGGTGTGTAGTTCGTCGCTGGCACGTCTTGGGGCCTACTGGTGGGTGCCGGCGATCCCCTGCTATGTTGGAGGTGTTTGTTTTGGGCCAGAGGCCGATTATTTTTAGCCATCGGAGACATGCTTGTTTTCCCCATGAGTGACACACTCATCCCGATTATGTGTTGGAATGTCCGAGGCCTAAACCACCCCGCCAAGCGAGCCGCCGTCGGCGAGATGGCTCCTTCACACCATGCTGCCATCCTTTGCCTCCAGGAGACAAAAATCTCTGTTTGGTCTCCTGAACTAGTCATAGAGATAGGGGGAGCTCACCTCACCGTCTGCATTGCACTTCCGGGGATCGGCACCAGCAGTGGGGCAGCGATTCTCTGGAACATGGATCTTGCAAACGTCATCTCCCATGCTATAGGCGAGTTTGCAATAACGGCCAGGGTCTCTTTGCTGGGACAAACTGAGGGCTTCTGGCTTTCCTATGTCTACGGGCCTGCGGATGACGCCAAAAAGGATAGCTTCCTATTAGAGATGTCTCGTTCGGCACCCCCTGCAGCGGAGCCTTGGCTCATTAACAGGGATTTCAACCTCATCTATGAGGCGCGAGACAAGAACAACCTCAACCTTAATCATAGGCTCATGGGCAGGTTTCGAGCAGCTATTGATGACACGGGTTTGAAGGAGATTAGATGCAACAACCGCCGATACATGTGGAGCAACGAGCCTCGGAACCCCACGCTAGTGCGCATCGATAAATTCTTCTGCAACCAACCATGGGAATGCTGCTTCCCCTCGGCCTCGCTTCATGCGGCAGCCACGGCCACATCCGACCACTGCCCACTGGTCCTCGCCGACACCACTGCAGCTCCTCGTCCGACGCTTTTTAGGTTCAAGAGCTTCTGGCCAAATTTCCCTCGCTTCCACGACATGGTGGAAAGGGCCTGGAGTAGACCGGTGCAGGCTACATGTACTTTTTAGAGTATGAGTACGAAGATGATGCGCACCGCTAGGGATCTCAGAATCTGGAGCAAAGCTTTTTTTAGCGATGCAAAACTTCAGTTCCACATGGCGGCTGAGATAGTTTTACGGCTAGATGTAGCACAGGAAAACCGAAGGCTCTCTGACGCGGAGTATAATCTTAGGAAGCTACTCAAGCTTCGGCTCCTGGGCCTCGCGACAGTAGAGCGTGCCCGCAGGCGCCAAGCATTACGCCTCACCTGGCTGCGGCTGGGTGATGCGGGAATTTTTTTTTCCATGCCAAGATGAGAGCAAGAAGGCGCAAAAACATCATCCATACCCTGCAAGTAGGATCTGAGATAGCCATGACGCATGAGCAGAAGGAAGACGCCATATACCAGCACTTCAACGACCATTTAGGAGCTACGGCTGATCGCCGTCTTGGCATCAACTGGAATATTTTAGAGATGCCATCGGTCCACGGCAGAGGTCTCGACAACCCTTTCACGGAGGAGGAAGTATGAGTGGAGATAATGGCATCACCGTCGGAAAAGGCACCGGGACCGGACGGCTTCCTGGGAACTTTTTTAAAACCTGTTGGCCTATCTTCTAGGAGGACGTGATGGCAGTCTTCAGTAGCTTCTACCACCTGGCCCGGGGCGATTTCGGCAAGCTAAATACAGCCATGATTGTCCTACTACCCAAGAAAGAGGGTTCCACAAAGGTGCAGGATTTTAGGCCAGTTAGCCTGATCCACTCGGTAGCTAAGCTAATCGCCAAGGTGCTCACAAGACGACTATCAACGGTGATTAGCACAATCATCTCGCCAGCGCAGTCTGCTTTCTCGAGCTCCAAGTCGACACAGGATAGCTTCTTGTATGTGCAGAATGTAGTCCGATCTCTACAACGAAAGAAGACTCCCGCGCTGATGCTTAAATTAGACATCGCTAGAGCTTTTGACAACGTATCTTGGGAATACTTGCTCGAGCTCCTACACCAGCTAGGTTTTCCGGCGCGATGGAGAGACTGGATGGCACTGCTTCTCAGCACCGCATCATCCTCGATCATGCTAAATGGTACTGTTGTCGGCAAATTAGGCATAGAAGGGGCCTACGGCAGGGGGATCCGCTATCGCCCCTCCTCTTCATCTTCGCCATCAACATCCTGCACTGGCTGTTAGAGAAAGCAACTGAGCTTCACATGCTTGCACTGTTGCCGGGTAGAGACATCAAGCTTCGAGTTAGTCTATATGCGGATGACGCGGTCATTTTTGCCAACCCCGACAGGGAAGAGGTCGACGCCCTGTTGCAAATCCTTCGGGATTTTGGGCACGCCACGAGGCTTCATGTGAACCCGGCAAAGTCAACCGTCTCCGCTATCCGCTGCGACAAGATCAACCTCCATGAGGTCCTCGCTAGCTTCGGTGGAGAGACAGTGGCTTTCCCGGTTAAATACCTGGGCCTACCACTAACTCTATCAAGGCTGCGCCTGGTACACATTCAGTTCATCCTCGATCGGATTAGGTCCAGGTTGGCAGGATGGAAGGGAAAGCTATTGAAAATTGCGGGCAGACGGGTTCTAGTTCGCAGTGTGTTAACCGCGCTACCAACTTTTGGTCTATCTGTGCTGCGGGCACCAAAGAAATTCTTAGACGAAGTAGACAAAGTTAGACAACGCTTCCTTTGGGCCCGGGAGGAGCAGATTTCTAGAGGGGAATGCAAAGTCAGCTGGCCCGTTGTATGCTCACCAGTTGACAACGGAGGCCTCAGTATATTAGATTTCCACCGCTTCTGCAGAGCACTTATACTATGGTGGCTATGGCTCTCCTGGACAAGTCCAGACATGCCATGGATCGGCATGCAACTGCCATGCGACGACGGCGATAGAGCACTTTTTAGTGCCTCCACGGTAGTCACATTAGGCGATGGGGCGACGACATCTTTGTGGAACTGCTCCTGGACGGGATCGGGAAACCTGAAGTCAGCATTCCCAATGCTCTTAATACACTCTAGGAGAAAGAACCGATCCATAAGAGAGGCGCTACAGAATGACACCTGGATAGCAGACCTCGCCCATGGAGACACAACGCAAGTGTGGGAAGAGATAGTCAGACTGCACAGATGGCTGCAAACCAGAGATTTACACCTCCAAGAACACACCAGGGACACCATCAGATGGACACATGAGGCCTCAGGATCATACTCTCCTAGTTCAGCATATAAGGCTCTGTTTCAGGGCTTCACGAAATCAGTGTTTAGGAAGCTCATTTGGGCTACTTGGGCACTAGCTAGATTGAAAATCTTCACATGGCTACTCCTGAGAAACAGACTATGGTGCAATGGCCGTCTGCAAAGAAGAGGATGGCCAAACGTATACTTGTGTCGACTATGCCTCCGAAACCTGGAATCAGCAGCACATTTGTTTTGGCAATGCCCGATGGCGATGGCAGTATGGACGCATGCGGAATCACGCAGGGGATGTGCTTCGCTAAACCCAAGCACATGGAATGACAGTGCCAAGTCAGAAGACATCATAGAAAAAATGATTAGCAAGGCCAAACCGGAACACTGGAAGGGCATTAGGACAATGATAATCATCATCACATCTGAAATTTGGAAGGAGCAAAACGGATGCACTTTCAGAAACAAGACTGCGGGTGTTACTAACATAAACAACTCAATTACAACAACCCTGGAGTTTTGGAGCCAGGCAGGAGCGTCTTTTTTGGAGAAGCCCTTTGGGGAATCAACGGGAGAAATTACGTAAGGATGGTCATTTTTTTGGTGTTTTTTTGGATAACTTTTGTAATCTTCTTTTTATACCTTGATCCTTGGATCAAATCCATTTGTTGTAGCCCGCCTTGCTCCCTGCTATGCTTAATATATGCCAGCCAGCTGCTAGATCTTTAAAAAAATACTATAATCCAGGCAAAGCAAATGTGGTTGCGGATGCTTTGACCAGAAAGGCTTTTTGCAACAGTCTCATTCTCAAGCCAATCCAGCCCGATCTTTGTGAATCTTTTAGGAAGCTCAACCTTCAAGTAGTAACTTAGGGATTTCTTGCTAATCTCCACATTTTTCCTACCTTGGAATACCAAGTTCGACAAGCTCAACTTCTTGTTGCTATGGTGAAGAAAGTGAAGATAGGCTTGGCAAAGAGAATTCCAATGTATAAGTGCTTCCGTGTTGATGATAGAGATAACTTATTCTTCGAGGATCGCCTTGTCATTCCAAAAGGAGAGCTCAGGAAAGTTATCATGGATGAAGCCCATAATTACCTCTTCTCGATACATCCAGGAAGCTCTAAGATGTATCAAGATCTGAAGCAAACCTTCTCGTGGACTCTCATGAAACGTGAGATTACTTAGTTTGTGAGCAAGTGCGTTGTGCGTCGCAAAGTGAAGGCGGAACATGAACATTCAGCAGGGTACCTTCATCCTTTGCCTATACACGAGTGGAAATTCGACCATGTGGAGATGGATTTTGTCACTGGGTTTACTAAGTCCAAGAGGGGCAATGATGCCATCTTTGTGCCAACTTTAGTCGACAAGTTGACTAAAGTTGCTCATTTCCTTCCGGTCAAAGAATCTATCTCGGCAGCTCAGCTGGCAGAGCTGTACACTTCAAGGATAGTTTCTTTGCACGGTGTTCCTATGCTCATTTCTTCAGATCGTGGAAGCATCTTTACTTCCAAGTTTTCTGATTCCTTTCAGACTGCGATGGGCACTAAGCTCCGTTTTAGTACTACCTTCCATCCTCGGGCAAGTGGTCAGGTGGAGAGAGTCAATCAAATCCTTGAAGATATGCTCAGAGCTTGTGTGATTTCTTTTGGCATGAAGTGGGGAGACTGCCTTCCGTTTGCCGAGTTCTCACACAGCAACAACTTTCAACCAAGCTCAGGCAAGGCCCCATTCGAGATTCTATATGGCAGGAAGTGTCGAACCCTGCTCAATTGGTCTGAGACTAATGAGCCTAAGATTCTTGGCAATGACATGATCGCTGAAGCAGAAGAAATGTGCCGTGTCATTTGGGATAATCTCAAAGAAGCTCAGTCCCGTCAGAAGAACTACTATGATAGCAAGCATCATGACATGACTTTTCAGATCGATGATTTTGTGTATCTCAAAGTGTCTCCTATGACGGGCACTAAGCGCTTTTGCATCAAAGAAAATCTTGCTCCTCGCTGTGTCGATCCTTTCAAGATTGTTGGCAAGAGAGGTGACCTTACTTATCAGTTAGAGCTTCCATCCAATTTCTCCAATGTGCATGATGTGTTTCCTATCTCTCAGCTCTAAAGGTGTTTCAAGACCCCCAAGCACACAGTTGACCTCCAAGATATTGATCTTCAACTAGTCCTCTCCTACCATGAGCATCCACTTGCGATTGTTGAAGATACTGAGCGCAAGACCCGCAACAAGTCTATCAAGTTCCTCAAACTTCAATGGTCACATCATTCCGACAAAGAAGTCACTTGGGAACACGGGGACCTACCCCGTTCTGAATTCCCAGAGATCTTTCAGTCGTAGATCTCGGGCCGAGATCCTCTTGTAGTGTGGGATAGTTGTATCAACCCAAGTGCACCCTTTGCCATTTTTGTAACCTTTCCATGTGTGGACACCTTCCAACATTGTCATGTGTTTGAATAATATAGTTTGCTTCCTGTAGTATCAAAAGTATGTCTAGAGGGGGATTAGACTACGTGACAAGATAAAAACTTAGCATATTCCCAATTTTAGTTGAGGGACAGTTTTGGCAGTTAAGGCAAGTCAAGTGCACCCTACACACGCAGTTCTAAGATTGTAGTTACGGAAAGTAAAACATGCAAGTGTAAAGTAAAGGAGTAAGGTAGGGAGATCAAACGCATGAGGTTAACACGGCGATTTTTGGCACGGTTCTGATAGGTGGCGCTATCGTACGTCCATGTTAGTGGAGACTTCAACCGACGGAAAGTAACGATTGCGAGGGTCCACAGAGGGCTCCACCCTCTAAGGGTCCACAAAAAAGCGGCCTTGTCTATTCCACCATGGCTTCCGTCCACGAAAGACTAACCTTACTCATAGTAGATCTTCACGAAGCAGGCGTTCTCCTTGCCCTTACAAACATCTTGGTTCAACTCGACAACACGAAGTAGGAGGCTCCCAAGCGACACCTAACAAATCTAGGAGGCACCACCCTCCAAAAGGTAATAGATGTGGTAGAACGATGAACTCCTTGCTCTTGTGCTTCTAAAGATAGTCTCCTCAACACAAAATCACTCTCTCACAGAATAGGCATGGGTAGGAGAGATTGATTTGGTGGAAAGAAACTTGGGGGCGGGGATAGAGATCAAGTTTCAAATGATTGGAATGGAATATCTTGGTCTCAAAACATGAGTAGGTAGCTCTCTCTCAGAAAAATGGATCTCACAATGAAGTGTGTGTTTGAGTGCTTCTCCCATGAATGAGAGGTGGGTGAAGGGGTATATATATAGGAAGCACACACAATCCAACCGTTACACCTAAAGTGGCAAACTCGGTGACACCAAAGTCATAAACTCGATGGTACCGACTTGCACTAAAGGCAACAACTTTTGTAATCGTGGTGGAACCGGTATATGAAACTCGGTGGCACCGAAAAGGTGGCTAACAGTCAGATGACCAAAGTCGGTGGCACCGATACTCAAACTCAGAAATTCCGATTTTGTGTACCGAGGCAACAGAATGTTGGTCACCCAAACTCGGTAGCACCGATATGGTTTCAGTTGCACTGATTTGGTGGGAATGACTAGGGTTCTGTCTAAGATCAAACTCGGTGAGGCCGAAATGGGAAAGTTGGTGGCACCAATTTTGAGTGTGTGGTTTAGGACAGAATGGTTATGTGGGAAAAAATGACCGAGTATTTTGGTGGCTAACTTAGAGCACTTGAGCAACCAGTTCATTTTAATACCTCACCGGTTTTAATAGTATTGGCTTTCCTATGGACTTAAATGTGATTTCTCACAAATATAAAATGAAGGGTCTTCTAGCTTGAAGCTTGGGCCAATCCTATTCCTTTATTTCATCAAGGGGCATCTCCACATAAGCCTTTAGCCAAAACATCTTTTGAACTTTTCTGAAATATACTTGGATAAACATATTAGTCCAATGATGCATATGTTGTGATCAATTATCAAAACCACCGTAGGGAGCAATTGTGCTTTCATTCTCCCCCTTTTTGGTCATTGATGACAACATATAGATCAAAGCTTCGACAAAAGATATAATCAATGATTAGCATCGATGCTTTGAGAAGTATGTGAAAAGTAAGAGCTCCCCTAAATTTGTGCATCATTTATAATTTGCATTTGAATGCAAATGCACAATCAATTAGGATCATGGGTCACTCTTCCATGTCACATACATCTTGGTGGTGCGCATACAAGATAAGAATGAATAGTAATGCACATGATACCAAGAAGATAAGTGAATGATCATAACATGGATAGCTACAGGATAATAGTGTAGCATCAAACAAGTCAAGCGTATGATCAAACACACGTAACTGGATAGAGTCATCCAGAAGATCAAAGTTTTGTAAAATCAAATGAGTGCAAATAAAGTTAAAACCTCTCTCTCTCTCAGCCCTATGATATATACATTTCTCCCCCTTTGGCAACAAGTTACCAAAAAGTTCAAAAGTATAGAGTTAATTGTCTCTTTGGCAACTGATGATGGAGTCGACAGGAGAGAATCCATGAAGGCTTTCGCTGAATGTCCTGGAGCTGGAGGAGTGGACACTCGAGGTGCTTGAGCTGGAGCTGGAGGTGTAGATGCTTGAGCTGATGAAGTCTGTCTTGTCTTCGGAGCAGGTACATCAGATGACCTAGGCTTGGTGCTGAACAATTTAGTAGTGCGAGGAGGCAACTCTTCATCATCATCATCATCATGTGAGCGTGGAATCTGCACTGAGTCAACTTCATGTTGAAGCTGTTTGACTATATTGGTCAATTCCGTAACCTTCACATCCATGTCATGAAACTTTGTTTCCATGACCCTCTCTAGGATCTTATGATTTTGCAGAATCTCCGAGATGTTCTTATCCATATCTTGGACATAGCTAACTAGAAATTCCATTTTCTCAACTTGAGTTCTGATCTATGTAACTGGTGGTGGCACATTCCTAGCAGCCTTAGCTTCTGCTGCCTCTGCTGCCATTCTGGCTGCAGCTGAGCTGCGGTCATTGTCATCCATCACCACTTCATTGTCTTCAAAGTCTGACTGAAGAGGTAAATGGGGACGATAAAGGGAGATATACAAGCTTGCCTAGCTTGGCATTGATAAGCGTATGAATGTACGGGGCATATCCACATGATCTCTTCGGATCAGCAGCGGTTCTCCGGATAGTCTCTACTATCAAGTCCATCACTCTGAATCTAGTCAGAGTGTCCAAATGGTGCAACAAATCGATGGAGCGACCTCTAATCATGTTACCATCACCTAATTTAGGCATCAAGGTGTGTCTCAGAATCGTGTTAGTTGTGGGTATTCCTGCTTGCAAGAATTACACAAAGACCATCTTGTGAGTTGCCAAATACTTGTGAGGAATTGGCTTCTACATGTTGGCGATGGAGTTGTGACTCTTCTTTGGGTCAGAATACACATCATCATCACTCTCTCTCTGCTTAGGGGCACCAATGATTGTGGCCCACTCATCAATCGTTGACTCATACTTGTGTCAATTAGTCATCCAGACAATAGAACTATCTCCATATAAATGAACAGTTGAATAGAATTGCATTATCAGTTCATCATTCCATGGGGTCATATCTTTTCCCACAAAATCTTCAATGTCCACAGGCTTGAAGTTGTCTTGCACATGGGGAAAGAAATCTTCATTGCCTTTGATGTAAGACCAGTCAACATATCTCATGTCACTAACAGCTAGACTTTTGTCATACAAGACAGTCTCATAGAAATCTTGTTGTTCCTTGGTGTGAAACCTTGGATCAACAACAGTTCTTCTCCTTAGGGCATATGGATCTGTAGCTCTCCGTTTCCTCAAACCTGCATCTTTCCTCTTCTTCATATCTTCAGCTACTGGAGGAGCATCATTATGTAGTGGCAGATTTGGTCGAAGCTTTTTGAGAATGGGTGCATTCTCTTCTTCTTCCTCTGCAGCAAAGGCAATAGAAGCAGGGCCTTTCTCCTTGGCAGCCGCAGGAATGTCCTTTGTAGTCTTCTTATGAGCTACAACCTTCTTAACCATAGAAGGAGGCTTAGGAGCAGAATTCCTGGGCATGGCATCAGCCATGAGCTTCTTCTTCTTACGAGGAGGAAGCGCATCAACTAGGACTTCATCTTCTCCAGCAGCATCTTCCGGGTCCTCATACATGGAGGTTTGTCTCCCAACAACATGAATTGCCCTCTTCCTGGCTCTCTTTGCACCAGCCTTCTTAGGAGGATTGTCAATGGTAAGTGTTGTACTTTTCCTTCCAGATTCAGGTGCTCTAAGATCGGCAAGCTTAGCATACTCCTTTCTGACAGTCTTCTTAGGAGCCTTTTGTAATAGCCGAGAATCGACGCTCCAAGAGATTCCCGTTTCATTCCGTTGTCGCCGTGCGAATTATTTGTTTGTTGCATTGCATCATGTCATCATGTCATTAAATTTTCTGCACCTAAAATAAATAAACTGTATGGATCTTTGGTCCATTTAAATTGAGGGAATTCATATGATGATTTCTCTTTATAACATATTCGCGCAATATATTAGGGAGCTATAATGAATATTCCATCAATTGGAATTAACCATAACACACTTGCAAAATTAACCCTATGCCCAAATTCCTTTTCTAACCATTTCTTTCTCTCTTCTCTTTCTTTGTTTTTCCCTGTTAAGACATAGTAGTATAGAAGGGAGAGATGGGCCAATGTTGCAGGCCAGATCAGCAACTCTGGGCCGGTCCATCTACCCCTGCTAACCCTAGCGACATGGGAGAGCTCTCCCCAATCCCCGTCTCTCCCTCCTCATGCCATAACACCCCCACACGCCCACGCAAAGAGGAGCGAGAGCCTCGCCTCGATCTCCATCGCCCGGCCTGGCCTCTAGCCATGGTGCTAGCCGGTCAGCGAGCCAGGGCCTCCGCCGCTCCTTCTCCTCGCGCCGCCATCGGTCCGCCTTGCCAGCCGCCTACTGTGCCTCGTGTCCCATCCCCTCAGCCTCCTCCTCACCCCACCATGCCCCCCGCTCTCCCTCGAGCTCGCCTCTCATGGTAGTCACCTCTTCGCGCATCCACACCCGACAACCTCGAGCACCCACTCCAGCCGCCTCGATACGTTGTCGTCGTGTTCCCCTCGCCATGGCCGCCTCTCTCCTCCGGCCATCTCCTTCTCGCGGTTGGTGACCCGCGCGCCGCATCTCCCCGTCGGACAGAGCTTGAGAGCCTGCGCGCCTCCGTTCCTCCTCCAAGCTGCGCCCTCCCGGCTTTGTCCTCGTTGCATCATGTTGCCGCCCCTGTAATTGGCTGTTGTGCTGCTACCTGTTGTTGCATGTCTGTGTCTCCCCTCCGTCTCCTAGCTGCTACCCCGCACACCACGACACCCCTGCCCGTGGCTGAGACGCCTTCGGTCGCCTCCCCTCGGGTCCCTATAGCCCCTCCGGCCCCTTGTTCTTGCTTGCATCCACCAACCCCGCCTCCATGGCCGCGCCAGACCCCCTCAAGTCCAGGACCGAGACTCGTGCACAGTTTAGCCGACGACCACTAAACCGAGGCTTGTCGTCTTGCTTAATTTTTGGATCACCAAGGCTGATATGACAAGTACCTCTACATCGACTGCGAACGGTGACGACCCCTGGATAACTTGGATTCCACAAGACTTCTTCGGCAAGTGTACAACTACCCTCATTAAAGACACGTGTACCACAACTTCAACGACGTCCACGACGTCCCGTGAATGATTACTTCCCTCAACAAACATTGGCCCACCCCGAATGCATGCTTCAAAGGTATAACTAGCGAGAAGATTACCCGTGGACGAATGCATGTGATGTATGAGATGAACCGTATGTTTGCACCATATATGATTGCTTGTTGCATGTTGTCCCTCTTTTGTTGTGCCCCTGACACATGGGAACCCGGTAACTAGGATCACCCCATCATTCTTGGCATGACATGCCCACGCTCCCAATTCATTGGCACCGGTACCTCATCGAGTTGTCGGGACCGGAATATTGTCGTGGCATCGTTTCCTTTTTGCCGCCATGGTTACCTTTCATTCGCCATGGTGACACATGCTTCATATCCTTCTTACCAGTGTTTTCATAAAATGGCATGCATGTTACATTCATGGCATAATATCTTGTGTTGCATGTATCTTTTAACCGTAGCTCCGTTCAAATGTTCTATTTACGTAAACCGATTAGGATGACATGCAGAATCACATGCTTCACCTCTTGCCATGTTAACAACATTTTAATATTGTCGTGATATCATGCATGTGCGGTGGTAAATATTGCGTATTGATTTTTGTTTCCGGTTTGCTTCGTCTCAATAAAGTTTCGCAAGCATGTCGGAAGTGAGGATCCGTTCGACTATGTCGGTTTGTCTGCTTCACGTATTCGTTCTTCTTCCAATCAAGATCTTAGGCAAGATGATCATTTCCGTAGATACCATTACTATCACTACCATGCTAGTTTTCTTGTTTCTTTCGTTATGTCTCGATGCCTACCACGTGTTAAATGTCAGCCTCTCAACATTTCCATGAAAAGCTTCAACCTTTCTACAACCTAGCAAACCACTGATTGGCTATGTTACCGCTTGTTTAACCATGTGTTAGCATTTCTAGTTGCAGGTGCAGTTGCTTCAATGTGATAACATGGGTTTATTGTTATATCACCATATTAATGCTATTAATTTGATGGACCTATATACCTGGTAAAAGGTGGAAGGCTCGTCTTTCTAGCCTGGTGTTTTGTTCCACCTTTGCGGGCTTAGTTTCGGCTACCGGTGTTATATTCCATAATTGAGCGCTGCTATCATGATCGGGGTTGTTATGGAAACCCCCTTGATAGTTCGTCTTAGTTAAATTTGTCTGGCAAGGCCCAACTTTGGCACTACATTTTACTAATAACTAATAAACTTGCATAGGGACCGGTCGACCCCCGTGGATAATTAATCAACAACCCGGGCCAGTGCTCTGCATGAGTGTTGGTCCAAAACAGGCTGCCTGCGGGGCCACCGCGAGGAAACTCGAGGTTTGGTTTTACTCGTAGCTAGTCCCATCCGTTCGTGTCGTGAGAAGGAGATACGCGGCTCCTATCGGGTTGGTCGACACGTCGGGCGGCCTTGCTGGACTTGTTTTACCTTTTACGAAATATCTTGTGCATCGGGATTCCGGTGATGCTTTGGGTAATCTCAGAGTTGAGGTTTTCCACTAAGGAATCCGAGGAGATTACGAGTTTTGTGATCGAGGCTTTCTATGCGGCTTGTGGTAATTTGTGATGGACTAGTTGGAGCACCCCTGTAGGGTTAAATATTTTGGAAAGGCGTGCCCGCGGTTATGTGGCAAACTTGGAAACTTTGTTTAACATCCGGTTCTAGATAACTTGAAGTAAACTTAATTAAAATTTGTCAACTAAGTGCGTAACCATGGCTGTCTTTTTTGTGAGCTCCTTCTTCGACTGACGACACGGTGGGGTTATATCTGACATAAGTAGGTGTTCAGGATCATTCATTTGATCACTAGTAGTTCACATCCGCTATGCGTAGATCACCCCCTCTTTTATTCTTGTACTTGTACGTTAGCCACCTCAAATATATGCTTAGTCGCTTGTTGCAGCCTCACCACTTAACCATACCTCACCCATTAAGCTTTGCTAGTCTTGATACCTTTGGAAGTGAGATTGATGAGTCCCCGTGGCTCACAGATTACTACAACAAAAGTTGCAGGTACACGTAAAGAGTTACTTTGACATGAGCGTGATGATTGTTCTATTTGGAGTTTCTACTTCTTCATCGTTGATCTAGGATGGGTTCCAGGCCGGCAACCTGGGATAGCAAGGATGGACGTCATTCTTTTATCATTTGTTTTCGTCCGTAGTCAGACCCTGCTCTTCTTCATGATGATTGATTTTGTTGTTGTGCTGATGTGAACTTGATGTAGCTTGTGGCGAGTGTAAGACAATTCCATATACTCATCTTTTCAGTACATGTACTTTTAATGATATCCACTCTTGCAAAACAACGAGATGCGTCGCTATCCCTATCGAGACCCTCGCACCAAAATAAGGATAGAATCGCATCTTGGGCGGTACAACTTGGTATCAGAGTAGTACCGATCTAGGAGCCCCCTTGATTGGTCGAACTTGGGCGAGTCGAGTCTAGTGAAAAATTGCTTTGAGTCTAGTTATATATCGGAGAGTAGGATTCTTTTTTTCTCCTCTTCTATGCTCTGGTGAGTAATCTTGACGTAATAATTTTAATTCTACTCCTCCTCTCACTCAAAAATATATTTTAGGATCACGCAGGTATTTTGGAATCTATATGATGTCGATGTGATGGAGTTCTGTCTTGGTGCCTCCAGTCTGACTTGATTTCTTCCGGGGAGTTGAGTTCTAGGGGATTTTTGAGCACATCGTTATCATTCAAATTTCTTAGTATATCAGGATGAAGGATGTTCAAAATTGCTTCAATACTAGTAGTGGCGAGAGGAGTCCGGCATCCCCAATACTGGTGGAGAGAGTTCGGATGTACTGCCATACTTAGTATCATTGTGTTTTCGAGGGTCTGAGATAGATGTGTTTCCAAGATCTCTGGTTATGTGTTGACGGATGTGATACACTGGACGGGTTAGTGTTATTGCTAGGAGTTGAGTGATGGATTTTACTCCTTGTATCCGTGGACCCGATTGCATGACCAAAAATTTAGGAAGTTCTTGGGTGGGAATTCAAGTAGTTACTTATAGGACAATCTTCCAACAGAGGCATGATGTGAGGTTGGTGTTCGACATTGAGTGGATTCGTTTGTTCACGGTCGTTTTTACAGAGGACAGTCTCGATACATGTCATCAGTATGCTTCGACAAGCCTTGTAGTTCGCTACGCCTAGGGATCATATTCGAGCGTCATTTCAATATGACAATCCAATGTACGATCGAGCCCGTGCGATCCTATCCACAAAAATATCGAGCGAAATCTTTGTCATATGTTGGTTCTGGCTAACTTGCAAGCCTCGTCCTTTGTTTTGTTGGAGTATGGTAATTCGAGTTGCTTGGATGTCAAGTGGTGAATTCAGAACTTTCCAAGTCGTGTTCTCATTTTTTTTGGGAATGCAAATTCTTTTTCTCAATCAAGGTATGTTTTCAATTCTTGTCAACCAGAGCCATCATGTCAATTCTTTTTCAAGAAGTGTGCTTCTCTTCAAGTAATTATATCCTCTCCAATATTTGACAGGATCAATCTCTCACTTCTTTCTGGAGTTTTTCTCATTTCTCCCAAGTTGTCTTTCTGTTTCCCCGCCCCCGCCGTTTTCTTCACTATTAAGTTATCATCCAAGTGCCTTTCTTTTCATTTTGCTTCCGCTGTCTTCTCTTTTGTGTTGTATCCGGTGATACGTTGTGAAGATTCTCAGGAGTTATAAGTTCATCATTTTTCATTCTTGTTTTCTTTTCCGGTGAATTCAATTAAAGCTTTCCGTGTCCACCATATCATTTTCATCCTTTAAATTCTTTCCCATGTAGGAAATTCTTATCAAGTCTTTTTTGTTTTTCATCCCTATCTATTCTTTCTGGAGTGCTTAAGATATCTCAAAAGCTTCATGTTTTCATTCAAATCCTTGCTATTATTTCAAGGTTCTCACCTCATCAAGTTTTTCATTTGTACCGACGCAATCTCTCGTAATCAACTGCTTCAACGGTGGTTTCTTTTGAGTGGGCCCATAATCCATAGGTTTTCCGAGGATCTTTCTTGTCTCTTCTTATTTTTTTGGAAATCTCTAATTCTTTTGAAATATGATGTAAGAATGGATTCCATTAGTCATATTCCTTCCACAAGGTCAATCTGAATTATTTCATCATTGCCTCAATTTTTCATATTCTTATTCCAGAGTGTCTTAATTATTCTTGGTGGTGTTCTCCTCGTCATTTTAAGCTTGGAAGACCGAAGGAGTGTTTCTCTCAAATCTTGGTCCATTCTCTTGAAGATTCATCATTTCAGCTTTGTGTTATCATCTTGAATTGTTCTCCATCATGAGAAATTCCTTCCATATCTATCCGATGCATTTCAGATTTGTTTTCATTCTCGATCCTCCGAAGGCCATTATTTCATAAGATTTCTTCATTCTCAGCTATCAACTTTCATTCTTAAATTCTTCTCATTTGTTGTCTCTTCGTTTATCTCTCAATTATTCCGGTGTCTCATTCAAGTTTTCTGTTAGGCGGCTCAAGATCTCTTCATTCTCGAGGTGTTCTTCAAGATTCTTGGGGTAGTACCTCAAGTATTCTTTCTTTGCATATTCAAGTGCAATCTTCCTCCTTTTCCTTGAGGTGGTGTTATAGCATTCTGGTAGTGGAGGAGTCTAGAAGAGATTTTTTTCTTCAAGAATGAGATTATTAAACCCACTAATTCCTTGATCATGAGTTATTTTAACCCATGGTTTCTTCATTGAGCTTGTCTTGGATTCGATCTCACCTAAATCTTTGTCCATGGATTGTTGCTATTGTGGCGATTATCGTTGGTCCAAGTTCTCAATATATCGTCTTGGTGTAAGAAGTTTGCCTCTCTTGTTATTCTCAAACAATCTTTGTTTCCGTTAGTGGCTGGTCGTCACCTCATTGTTTGAGATGGTTTCATAAGTCCACAACAAGCTATTCTTTTCATTGTTGGTTTCCCAACAACTCCGTTCAATTCTTCTTGTGAGGTCGCTTATCAAATTCAATTGTGATGGAAGTTGTCAATCATTTCCCCCAAAGATCCAGTTTCTATTCTCTTGTTTCTGTAGTTGTTGTGAGGTTCCTTTGTTTGGGCCAATCATCTCAGTTTGTCAAGATCTTATTCTTTTGTTGCATCTCAATGTAGTTATTTTGTTGTGAACCTTTTCAAGATCTTTCCATCTTATCAAAAAAAATTCCGCAATTTCCTACCGAAGTGTTGCCGAAATTTTGCGTGAATTCTTGCTTGTTTCTCATATCATTCTTCATCTCTTTGCAACCTTTAAGGATCGTTGGTTCACTTGTTTGTCAAAGAAGCGACTAAGTTTTACCTCTTGCTATTTCTCTTCCTCTTCTCCTTCTCATCCTTAGATCTCGGGGCGAGATCTATTGTTAGTGTAGGAGAGGTGTAACAGTGGAGAACCAACGCTCGAGATGATTCATCTTTTATTCCGTTGTCGTCGTGCGAATTATTTGTTTGTTGCATTGCATCATGTCATCATGTCATTAAATTTTCTGCACCTCAAATAAATAATTTGTATGGTTCTTTGGTCCATTTAAATTGAGGGAATTCATACGATGATTTCTCTTTATAACATATTTGCCCAATATTTTAGGGAGCTATAATGATTATTCCATTAATTGGAATTAACCATAACACAGTTGCAAAATTAACCCCATGCCCAAATTAACTTTCTAACAATTTCTTTCTATCTTCTCTTTGTTTGTTTTCCCCTCTTAATAGATAGTAGTATAGAAGAGAGGGAGGGGCCAATGTTGCAGGTCAGATCAGCAACTCTCGGCCGGCCCATCTACCCTCGCTAATCCTAGCGACATGGGAGAGCTCTGCTTGATCCCTATCTCTCCCTCCTCGCACCGTCACAACCCCCACACGCCCACGTATAGAGGAGCGAGAGCCTCGCCTCGATCCCCATCGCCTGACCTCGCCTCTGGCCATGGTGCTAGCCGGCCAGCTAGCCAGGGCCTCCGCCGCTCCTTCTCCTTGTGTCGTCTTCAGTCTGCCTTGTTAGCCACGTGCAGTGCCTCGCGCTCCATCCCCTCAGCCTCTTCCTCATCTCGCCATGGCCCCCGCTCTCCCTCGAGCTTGCCTCCCATGGCTCCCACCTCTTCGCGCCTCTTCAGTCGTCTCAATCCCCTGCTAAAAAAAATTTGTTCGTTGACAATTTGAAACAAACCTTCCAAGTACTTCAAGAACTTAAATACTCTTTAATATATGAAAATAAAAGGGTGTCGTCGCGTTCCCCTCTCCATGGCCGCCTCCCTCCTCCGGCCATCTTCTTCTCGCGGTTGGCGACCCGCGTGCCGCATCACCCCGTTGGACACAGCTTGAGAGCACGCGCGCCTTCGTGCCTTCTCCGAGCTGTGCCCTCCCGGCTTTGTCCTCGTTGTGTCGTGTTGCCGCCCTTGTCATTGGCTGTTGTGCTCCTGCCTGTTGTTGCATGTCCGTGGCTCCCCTGTGCCTCCTAGGTGGTGCCCCGCACACCAAGATGCCCCTGCCCTTGGATGAGCCGCCTTCGGTTGCCTCCCCTCGGGTCCCTGTAGCCTCTTCGTCCCCTTCTTGTTGCTTGCATCCGCCAACCCCTTCCCCATGGCCGCGCTAGACCCCCTCAAGTCCAAGACCGAGACTCGTGCATAGTTTAGCCGGCGACCACTAAACCGAGGCTTGTTGTCTTGCTTCATTTTTTGGATCGCCAAGGCCGATATGCCAAGTACCTCTACATCGACTGCAAACGGTGATGATCCGTGGATAACTTGGATTCTACAAGACTTCTTCGGCAAGTGTACAACTACCGTCGCCGAAGACACGTGTACCACTACTTCAACGACGTCGACGACGGCCCGTGAATGACTACTTTCCTCTACGAACCTCGGTCCAGCCCGAACGCACGCTTGAAAGGTATAACCGGCAAGAGGATCACCCGTGGACGAATGCATGTGATGTATGAGATGATCGGTACGTTTGCACCATATATGATTGCTCGTTGCATGCTATCCCTCTTTTGCTGTGCCCCTAACACATGGGAACCCGATAATCGGGATCACCCCATCATTCTTGGCATGGCACGCACACGCTCCCAATTCATTGGCACCGGTACCTCATCCAGTTGTCGGGACCAGAACGTTGTCGTGGCATCATTTCCGTTTTGCCACCATGCCTCCCTTTCGTTCGCCATGGCGACACGTGCTTCATATCCTTCTTGCTAGTGTTTTCATAAAATTTCATGCATGTTGCATTCATGGCATAATATCTTGTGTTGCATGTATCTTTTAGCCGTCGCCCCATTCAAATTTTCTATTTGTGTAAACCGACTAGGATGACGTGTAGAATCACATGCTTCACCTCTTTCCATGTTAACAACATTTTAAAATTGTCGTGTAGCTAAACGGGAGTGAACTAAATAATCCGTATATGGAGTTTCGTCAATATGCAACCTGTTGCATATTGAGCTTCACTTAATGTGTAGTGTTTGATTATTGTGAATTGCCATGCCATACCTTGCATAATTGAAATGGACATGCATCATATTAAGGTGTGCATCATATCATGCATGTGCCGTGGTGAATATTGCGTGTTGATTCTTGTTTCTGGTTTGCTTCGTATCGATAGAGTCCTGCAAGCGTGTTGGAATGTGAGGATCCATTCGACTACGTCGGTTCATATGCTTCACATATCCGTTCTTGTTCCAATTGGGATCTCAGGCAAGACGATCATTTCCCTAGATACAATCACTATCATTGCCATGCTAGTTGTCTCGTTTCTTTCGTTATGTCTCGTTGCCTACCACTTGTTAAATGTTAGCCTCTCAACATTGCCATGAAAACCTTCAACCTTTGTACAACCTAGCAAACCACTGATTGGCTATGTTACCGCTTGTTTAACCATGTGTTAGCATTGGTAGTTGCAGGTGCAGTTGCTTCCATGTGATAACATGGGTTTATTGTTATGTCACCATATTAATGCTATTAATTTAATTGACCTATATACCTGGTAAAAGGTGGAAGGATCGGCTTTCTAGTCTGATGTTTTGTTCCACCTTTGTCGCCTTAGTTTCGGCTACCGGTGTTATATTCCATAATTTAGCTCTCCTAACATGATCAGGGTTGTTATGCCCCCCTTCATAGTTCGCCTTAGTTAAAGCTTGTCTGACATGGCCCAACTTTGGTACTACATATGCGTAATAACTAACAAAATTGCACAGGGACCAGTCGATCCCCGTGGATAATTTATCAACAAACCGGGCCAGTGCTCCGCATGAGTGTTGGTCCAAAACGGGCTGCCCACGGGGCCACCTCTAGGAAACTCGAGGTTTGGTTTTACTCCTAGCTAGTCCCAGCCGGTCGTGTGCTGAGAACGAGATACGCGGCTCCTATCGGGTTCATCGACACGTCGAGCGGCCTTGCTGTACTTGTTTTACCTTTTACGAGATATCTTGTGCATCGGGATTCCGGTGATGCTTTGGGTTATCTAAGAGTTGTGGTTTTCCACTAAGGAATCCGAGGAGATCACGAGTTTCGTGATCGAGGATTTCTATGCGGCTTGTGGTAATTTGTGATGGACTAGTTGGAGAATCCCTGCATGGTTAAATATTTCGGAAAGCTGAGCCCGCGGTTATGTGGCAAACTTGGAAACTTTATTTAACATCCGGTTCTAGATAACTTGAAGTAAACTTAATTAAAACTTGCCAACTGAGTGCCTAACCGTGATTGTCTTGTTCGTGAGCTCCTTGTTCAACTGAGGACAAGGTGGGGTTATGTCTGACCTAAGAAGGTGTTTAGGATCATTCATTTGATCGCTAGTAGTTAACGTCAGCTATGCGTAGATCACCCCCCTTTTATTCTTGTACTCGTAAGTTAGCCACCTCAAATAAATGCTTAGTCGCTTGCTGCAGCCTTACCACTTAACCATACCTCACCCATTAAGCTTTGCTAGTCTTGATACCTTTGGAAATGAGACCGCGGTGTCCTTTTGGCTCACAGATTACTACAATAACAGTTGCAGGTACATGTAAAGAGTTACTTTGACGTGAGTGCGATGATTGTTCTATTTCGAGTTTGTTCTTCTTCTTCATCGATCTAGGATGGGTTGCAGGCTGGTAGCATGGGATAGCAAGGATAGACGTCATTCTTTTATTGTTTGTTTTCATCTGTAGTCGGACCTTGCTCTTCTTCATGATGATTGATTATGTTGTTGTAATGATGTGAACTTGATGTAGCTTGTGGCGAGTGTAAGCCAATTCCATATACTCATCTTTTCAATAGATGTACTTGTAACGATATCCATTCTTGCAAAACAACGAGATGCGTTTCTATACCTGTCGAGGCCCTCGTGCCAAAATAAGGATAGGATCACACCTTGGGCGTTACACCTTTGGAGGAGCTGAAGTTTCCTCTGGCAAAAATCTGAGTCCTCTTCATCTGAATCAAGCTTCTTTCTCTGTCTGTTGGCTTCTTTGGACAAGCCATGGGAGCTGGGAGAACTTGGGTCAGAAGCTGTCTTCTCGGGACTTGTGCGTGAGTCCATCTCAACACTTTTTTCTCTAAAATCATTGGCTATCTTCAGATCCCGACATCTTGGCACACAAGCAACAACTCAATAGCAAACAAGTAGACAAGCCAAACCGTGAAAGGATATAGAGGATCAGAAGGGTTGAGCATCACAAAAAACAAAAGGTTTTCAAAGTTTGAATTCAGAAACATAGGGTATGATCTACTCGAGAATGTAAATCGGTAGCACTGAGTTGGCCATTTCAGAGTCACCGAGAAGTTCTACATGAATAACAGAGACTTGGCAGTCTTTTTTGGTGTCATAGAAAAGAACTGCTCGGCCTCACTAAGTTTCTTCTGAGGAACCCTAAAACTGAAATCGGTGGAACCGATTTTACCAACTCGGTCTCACCGAGTTGCATGGTGCGATAGATCAGATCCTAAATTCGATTGTTCTCTATGCTACGAGATTTTCTGGTGGAAGGAGGGGTTTGCACATGGTGGCTTGTAGATAAAACTTCTAATGCGCATGATATTGATCAAAGGAGCACAAGAGAAAATCGGATCGGGATCCCTAACTTGGCGGCGGTCCGAAAACAGTGGCGATGGTAGTGAAGATTTTGTCGATGGAGGCTAATCCCAGTGGCGGAGGTGCTCGGAGAGGCAAAGGCGACGACCAGGGGTCCTTCATGGCAGCTTAGGGTTTGAGACAAAGTGCTTTTGAGGAACTGATCTCAAAATCCCGTCCGCCCGAATATATACCCTTTCGCTGTCGGTGTCACCGAGATTACAAAATTGGTGCCATCGAGTTCATTTGCTCTCAGCTCACATGGAAACTCGGTGTAACCGAGTTGGTGATTTTGGTGGTACCGAGATTGAAAACCCTGATCAACTTTGGGAATTCGGTGGAACCAAGTTTGTGGGGTTGGTTTCACCGAGATTCACAAGGAGGTTTTCGAAGGCAACCTTTTACGACACGGAACTCCGAGTGGTACTTCACATGGATGGATTGACAAGTGCTTGTTCAAGTTTTGTGATGAAGCATGAATAGAACTTGAGATGAGAAAGCATAGATAGCTAGAGAAGTGTCCTAGGCATTCTTGTCCATCCAATTGGCGAAATATAAATCAAGAGCCAAATAACAACAATTGGATGTCCTCGAATGAGCAAGAATATGAAGACGAACATGCTCACACAATAAGATGATAGATAAAATATGGTGAACATGCACAAACATCCTAGCATCAATCAAGCACTTGGGCGATGACAAAGTCATCTATATATGAGTATATTGACTTAGGATCCAAGTAAGAATACTTGATCATAGGTCATACTCATCGTTAAGCACAAGTGGCGTTACCACTTTTGCATAAACATTAATGTGTTCATATCCTTAGGAGATGCTTACACTCAAGATTTAGAGTAAAGCTCCCCCTTGATATGACATCCCCCTAAGAGGGATAAACTAACCTTGGGTTTTGTCGTACAAGACTTCAAGTAGGTGAAGTAGTGATGGATGCTCAATGTTGATTGATACGTCTCCGTCATATCTATAATTTTTGATTGTTCAATGCCAATATTCTACAACTTTCATATACTTTTGGCAACTTTTTATACTATTTTTGGGACTAACATATTGATCCAGTGCCCAGTGCCGGTTCCTGTTTGTTGCATGTTTTTTCTTTTGCAGAATATCCATGCCAAACAAAGTCCAAATGTAATAAAAACTTACGGGGATTTTTTTTGGAATATTTTTGATTTTTGGGAAGAAGAATCAACGCGAGGCGATGCACGGAGTGCCCACAAGCCCTGTCGCCGCGGCTAGGGGGTGGGCCCGCGGCAGGCAGGCTAGTGGCCACTCCTTACGGAGGTTGGTGGCCTTCTTTGGCCGCAAGAAAGATAATATCCGGAAGAAAATCGTGTTAAAATTTCAGCTCAATCGGAGTTACAGATCTCCGGGAATTTAAGAAACGGTGAACCGCAGAATCTCGAAGCGCAGAAACATAAGGACAGAGAGAGAGAGATCCAATCTTGGAGGGGCTCTCGCCCCTCCGCCGCCATGGAGACCATGGACCAGAGGGGAAACCCTTCTCCCATCGAGGGAGGAGGTCAAGGAAGAAGAAGAAGGAGGGGGGCTCTCTCCCCCTCTCTCCCGGCGGCGCCGGAACACCGCCCGGGACATCATCGTGTGACGGCGATCTACACCAACACCTCCGTCATCTTCACCAACATCTCCATCATCTTCCCCCATCTATATTGAGCGGTTCACTCTCCCGCAACCCGCTGTACCCTCTACTTGAACATGGTGCTTTATGCTACATATTATTATCCAATGACGTGTTGCTATCCTATGATGTATGAGTAGATTATCGTTGTAATATCGGTGATTGATGAATTGCTAGGATTGGTTTAATTTGCTTGTGGTTATGTTGTTGTCCTTTGGTGCCCATCATATGATCGCGCGCGTGGATCATGTGATAGGGTTAGTTGTATGTTGATAGGACTATGTATTGGCAGGCTAGAGTGAGAGAAGCTTCAAACCTAGCATAGAAATTGATGCATATGGGATTGAAGGGGGACCAATATATCTTATTGCTATGGTTTGGTTTTACCTTAATCAACGTTAGTAGTTGCGGACGCTTGCTAATAGTTCCAATCATAAGTGCATAGAATTCCAAGTAAGGGATGACATGCTAGCAGAGGCCTCTCCCACATGATTCTTGCTATTGATCTAGTAACGTAGTCAATTGCTTAGGGACAATTGCGCAACTCCTACCACCACTTTTCCACACTCGTTAGACACTCGTATTTGTTTCTTTTTCTAACCAGCCCCTAGTATTATTTACGTGTTCTTTACTTTCTTGCAAGCCTTTCCTATCACTCCTACAAAGTACTTCTAGTTTCATACTTGTTCTAGGTAAAGCGAACGTAAAGTGTGCGTAGAGTTGTATCGGTGGTCGATAGAACTTGAGGGAATATTTGTCCTACCTTTAGATCCTCGTTGGGTTCGGCACTCTTACTTATCGAGAAAGGCTACAATTGATCCCCTATACTTGTGGGTTATCAAGACTTTTTTCTGACGCCGTTGCCGGGGAGCAATAGCGTGGGGTGAATATTCTCGTGTGTGCTTGTTTGCTTTATCACTAAGTAGATTTATTTGCTGTTGTAAGCTGTTCTTTATCTTTAGTTATGGATACGGAACACGAAATACCAAAAACAATTAGGTGTACTTGCTACTCATGGAGATGGGGAACCTCCTAAAACCCTCGATGCTCGTTACGTGGAAAATATTATATACTTCTTTAATAATCCTGAGAAAGCCCCATTCAATTATATAATGGGATACATGTTGGATAAACGTGAATACTTTAGGGATTATCGCTTGACTCAAGAAGGGAAACTTTTATGGGATCAAATCCATTTGTTGAAATGGTATGCTTGGGAACTATGCAAGAGATATAGTGTTACTTGTTGCTCTAGGATGAAGGCTCCACACCTTCCCCTTTCTTGTGAATTTAATGATCATAGAACCTTGGCTTCTTATGCTAATGTTATATATGATTACTATGATGTGGAGCAAATAGAAAAGTTTGTTGCTTTTATGGGTGCTTATGAAATTGAGGCTGTGTTTAAAGGGTTTGATGATAATGATGATGCTCCTTACCGATCTGAAAATTTGGCTATGCTTCGTTATTGTTATACTAATTATGAATATAATGCCCATATTGAACGATTTAAGGAGAAATTCTATGCTGCCCAAGAAGAGACTATTATTTTGCAGGAAACTATGGAAGAAGAAAATGCTGAAATTGTGAGCTCATTAGATGAAAAAGATGAAGAGGAGAGCGAAGAACAAAAGGAGGAAGAGCGGACTAGCTACCCATGTCCACCTTCTAATGAGAGTAACTCTTCTACTCATACATTATTTAATTTCCCTTCATTCTTACTGAAGGATGAATGCTATGATCCCTTGGATTCGTTTGAAATATCCCTTTTTGATGAACTTGATGCATGCTATGCTTGTGGCCATGTTGCCAATATGAATGATGCTTATGAAGATGAGCTAGCTATAGTCCCTTATGTTAAACATGATGATTTTGATGAATATAATATACATGTGCTTGCTGCTCCTACTTGCAGTTATTATGAGAGAGGAACTACATCTCCACCTCTCTATGTTTCCAATACGATAAAATTGCAAGAAACTGCTTATGCTATGTATTGGCCTTTACTTGGTGTGCATGAATTGTTCTTTTATGACATGCCAATGCATAGGAATAGAGTTAGACTTCGTCATTGCTTGATATATGTTACCTTGTGCTCACTACTAAAGTTTAAGTCATTGCTAATTAAATTGGCTTTGATATTCCTTGGGATCCGGGTGGATCCATTACTTGAGCACTTTATGCCTAGCTTAATGGCTTTAAAGAAAGTGCTGCCTGGGAGACAACCCAGAAGTTTTAGAGAGTCATTTATTTCTGTTGAGTGATTTTATTTAGTTTAAAAACAAAAAAAATTATAGAGGGGAACTTAAAACTTTTTCAAAAAGAGAAGTGATTGAAAGGTGATGCATTGTGGAAGTGAGGGTCGACCTTGAACACTTGTGTTCATGCTCATGGAAACAATGTAGAATTTTTCATGGAAGTTTCTCACAAAAATAATTATCCCCTTGTACAATTCCTTTGTATTTTAAAAATAATGTGCCAAGCAAAGCCTTTACGATTAGTTTGGGTGATAGTTGTTTGAGCACGCTGAGAAAAGACAGAAACTTGTTGCTCACGAGATTAATTTCCAGTTTTATTCTAGAAGAGATTTTGAGTTCATTCTTTTTTCTGCTGATTTATATGCAAATTTTTCAGACGTTCGTAAGTTTTCAGATTTTTTGAGATATCAGAAGTATACGGAATATACAGATTTCTACAGACTGTCCTGTTTTGATAGATTTTGTTTTCTATGCATTGTTCTCTTATTTTGATGAATCTATGGGTAGTATCGGGGGGTATGAACCATGGTGAAGTTGGATTACTGTAGATATAATGCTAATATAAATTTAGAATGAGTTCACAACAGTACTTGAAGTGGTGATTTATTTTATTATACTAATGGATCTCACGAAGTTTTGTTGAGTTTTGTGTGATTGAAGTTTTCATGTTTTGGGTGAGAGCACGATGGATGAAGGAATAAGGAGAGGCAAGAGCCAAAGCTTGGGGATGCCCGAGGCACCCCAAGGTAATATTCAAGGAAGACTCAAGCGTCTAAGCTTGGGGATGCCCCGGAAGGCATCCCCTCTTTCGTCTACAATCTATCGGTAATTTTACTCGGAGCTATATTTTAATTCGTCACATGATATGTGCAAATGCTGGGAGCGTATTTTGTGTTTATTTTTCCTTTTTCTTTTATGCACCATGCTGGTATGAGATAGTCCTTGGTTGGCTTTATAGAATGCTTCTTGTGCTTCACTTATATCTTTTGAAGTTTGGACTGCCTGTTTCCCTACACATAGAAAACCACCATTTGTAGAATGCTCTTTTGCTTCACTTATATTTGTTAGAGCGGAGCATATCTTTTGTAGAAAGTATTAAACTCTCATGCTTCACTTATACCTATTTAGAGAGTTAACAGGAGTTGGCCATTCACATGGTTAGTCATAAAATCCTACATAAAACTTGTAGATCACTGAATATGATATGTTTGATTCCTTGCAATAGTTTTGCGACATGAATATGTGATATTAGAGTCATGCTAGTGAGTAATTGTGTTTTTTTAGAAATACTTGTGTTAAGGTTTGTGATTCCCGTAGCATGCACGTATGGTGAACCGTTATGTGATGAAGTCGGAGCATGATTTATTTATTGATTGTCATCCTTTGTGTGGAGGTCGGGATCGCGCGATGGTTAACTCCTACCAACCTTTCCCCTAGGAGGATGCGTGTAGTACCTTGTTTCGATGACTGATAGACTTTTGCAATAAGTATGTGAGTTCTTTATGACTAATGTTGAGTCCATGCATTACACACACTCTCACCCTTCCACCATTGCTAGCCTCTCTAGTACCGCACAACTTTCGCCGGTGCATTACACCCACCATATAGCCTCCCTCAAAACAGCCACCATACCTACCTATTATGGCATTTTCATAGTCATTCCGAGATATATTGCCACGCAACTACCACCGTTCCGTCTCATTACATGTGCCACCACTTCCATATTGCCATTGCATGATCGTAAGATAGCTAGCATGATGTTTCATGGCTTGTCTGTTTTTTGATGTCATTGCTATGCTAGATCATTGTCACGGTACACTACCGAAGGCATTTCATATAGAGTCATCATTGCTCTAAGTATTGATTTGTAAGTGTGATAATCATTATTAATAGAGCATTGTCCCATGTGAGGAAATAAAAGAGATCAGCGAAACCCATTTACAAAAAAGAGGCTAAAGACGCCCACCAAAAAAAAGAGAGGCCAAAGAGCCCACAAAAAAGATGAGAGAAAAGAGAGAAGGGACAATTGCTACTATCCGCTTTCCACACTTGTGCTTCAAATAGCACTATGATCTTCATGACAGAGAGTCTCCTATGTTGTCACTTCCATATACTAGTGGGAAATTTTCATTATATAACTTGGCTTGTATATTCCAATGATGGGCTTCCTCAAAATTGCCCTAGGTCTTCGTGAGCAAGCAAGTTGGGTGCACACCCACTAGTTTCTTTTGTGAGCTTTCATACACTTATAAGCTCTAGTGCATCCATTGCGTGGCAATCCCTACTCACTCACATTGATATATATTGATGGGTATCTCCATAGCCCGTTGATACGCCTAGTTGATGTAAGACTATCTCCTCCTTTTTTGTCTTCTCCACGACCACCATATTCTATTCCACCTATAGTGCTATGTCCATGGCTCATGCTCATGTATTCCGTGAAAGTTGAAAAAGTTTGAGAACACTAAAGTATGAAACAATTGCTTGGCTAAAACCGGGGTTGTGCATGATTTAAATACGTTGTGTGGGGAAGATGGAGCACAGCCAGACTATATGATTTTGTAGGGATAACTTTCTTTGGCCATGATATTTTGAGAAGACATGATTGCTTTGTTAGTATGCTTGAAATATTATTGTCTTTATGCCAAATGATAGACTATTGCTTCGAATCACTCGTGTTTTAGTATTCATGTCATGATTAGATTATATGATCAAGATTATGCTAGGTAGCATTCCACATCAAAAATTATCTTTTTTTATCATTTACCTACTCGACGACGAGCAGGAATTAAGCTTGGGGATGTTGATACGTCTCCGTCGTATCTATAATTTTTTATTGTTTCATGCCAATATTCTACAACTTTCATATACTTTTGGCAACTTTTTATACTATTTTTGGGACTAACATATTGATCCAGTGCCCAGTGCCGGTTCCTGTTTGTTGCATGTTTTTTCTTTTGCAGAATATCCATGCCAAACAAAGTCCAAATGTAATAAAAACTTACGGGGATTTTTTTTGGAATATTTTTGATTTTTGGGAAGAAGAATCAACGCGAGGCGATGCACGGAGTGCCCACAAGCCCTGTCGCCGCGGCTAGGGGGTGGGCCCGCGGCAGGCAGGCTTGTGGCCACTCCTTACGGAGGTTGGTGGCCTTCTTTGGCCGCAAGAAAGATAATATCCGGAAGAAAATCGTGTTAAAATTTCAGCTCAATCGGAGTTACAGATCTCCGGGAATTTAAGAAACGGTGAACCGCAGAATCTCGAAGCGCAGAAACATAAGGACAGAGAGAGAGAGAGATCCAATCTTGGAGGGGCTCTCGCCCCTCCGCCGCCATGGAGACCATGGACCAGAGGGGAAACCCTTCTCCCATCGAGGGAGGAGGTCAAGGAAGAAGAAGAAGGAGGGGGGCTCTCTCCCCCTCTCTCCCGGCGGCGCCGGAACACCGCCCGGGACATCATCGTGTGACGGCGATCTACACCAACACCTCCGTCATCTTCACCAACATCTCCATCATCTTCCCCCATCTATATTGAGCGGTTCACTCTCCCGCAACCCGCTGTACCCTCTACTTGAACATGGTGCTTTATGCTACATATTATTATCCAATGACGTGTTGCTATCCTATGATGTATGAGTAGATTATCGTTGTAATATCGGTGATTGATGAATTGCTAGGATTGGTTTAATTTGCTTGTGGTTATGTTGTTGTCCTTTGGTGCCCATCATATGATCGCGCGCGTGGATCATGTGATAGGGTTAGTTGTATGTTGATAGGACTATGTATTGGCAGGCTAGAGTGATAGAAGCTTCAAACCTAGCATAGAAATTGATGCATATGAGATTGAATGGGGACCAATATATCTTATTGCTATGGTTTGGTTTTACCTTAATGAACGTTAGTAGTTGCGGACGCTTGCTAATAGTTCCAATCATAAGTGCATAGAATTCCAAGTAAGGGATGACATGCTAGCAGAGTCCCCTCCCACATGATACTTGCTATCGATCTAGTAACGTAGTCAATTGCTTAGGGACAATTCCGCAACTCCTACCACCACTTTTCCACACTCGTTAGACACTCGTATTTGTTTCTTTTTCTAACCAGACCCTAGTTTTATTTACGTGTTCTTTACTTTCTTGCAAGCCTTTCCTATCACTCCTACAAAGTACTTCTAGTTTCATACTTGTTCTAGGTAAAGCGAACGTAAAGTGTGCGTAGAGTTGTATCGATGGTCGATAGAACTTGAGGGAATGTTTGTCCTACCTTTAGCTCCTCGTTGGGTTTGACACTCTCACTTATCGAGAAAGGCTACAATTGATCCCCTATACTTGTGGGTTATCATTGATGAAGATCATCTTGAGTTGGGAGCAATCCTTGTTTTTTTACTCTTCTCACCTACATGGGTTAGTCTCATAGGACGAGGAACACATGCAAGAATATCTATGCACATGGAGTGAAACACAAATGGGATGATGTCCAAAGATGCATTAATTACCTTGTTCCTTGCTTACCTTTGAGGGAATGTGTGACTCCTTGAACTAATGCATATGGTTGAGGTTGATTGCATATAGTTCTTGCCAAAATGAATGAGAGTGAATTTCATTGGCAGAGTCACCCCTCAAGAACTTTCTAGTTCTTCCTCTTGGGAATCCACATCAACTTGATGGGGATCCTTGGATTTGTGGTAGCACTAGATGAGGTAGTGCTAGAAGTGTCCTTGGGAATCCACTTGACCTTGACTTGGGGTTCCTCTTCAAATAAGTCAATTTTTTCTTGAAGCTTTCCTTTGCCCTTGTGTTCTTGTGGTAGAAGGTCATCTTGTGAGCTTGTTCCCTTGGGAAGAGTAGGATCATACTTCTCCTCTTGAGGAGCAAACTTAGGAATGAGGTATGGTCCTTCTTCCCAATCATCTCCGTTGATGTTGAAGTAGCCAACACCTTGTTTCTTTTGATGTCCTCCTTGATTGCGCACAATTTCCTCAAATTTCTTGCTTCCGGCAAGACTCTTGAAGACACCGCTCTCTATAATCCCTTTCATTAAATCGTTTTCTTGCTCAAGTGTAACTTGGCTAAGAGAATCATTAGTGGAATCGAGAGACCTACTAGCAACAACATCATTAGGTTTAGCTTTAGCATGATTGTTACTAGATGAAGAAACTTTCTTGCCTTTCTTACTAGTGTTCTTAGTTTGAACTTGTGGAACAAAAGTAGACAAGAGTAATCGTTTGGCTAGATAAGAAGAACTCTTCTTTTGAAGATCATCATTGATCGCTTTTAGGAACTCATGCTCTTGCTCCAAATTAAGCTTCTCGAAGTGTAGCTTCTCATAAGTTCTTGCAAGCTCTCTATGATCTTCTAAAGTAGTTTCATTAGCTAACTTAAGAGTGTTTAATTCTTGAGTTAGTCGTTCAATCTCTTTCTTATCATCATCATTCGATTTCTCTTGACTAGCATGATAATTACCAAGTTCGTTTTCAGTGCAATTACTAGTTTTATCAAGGAGCAAGTCATTTTCTCCTAACAACTCATCCTCATCACTATTGAAATCAAGATACTCGGGGTCTGACACCTTGGTGCCTTTAGTCATGAAGCAGTTTCCGATTCCTTCATTTGGTGAATCAAATAAGTCGTAGGAGTTCGAGGAAACAAGTGCAATGCCGGCAACACCTTCATCTTGACTATAGTCGGAGTTGGAGTGGTAGCTTCTCTCGGATTGGTTGCCGGACTCGGAGCCAGAAACCCATTCACCAACATGAGTTTGACGTCTTCTTCTTGAATTGATCTTGGTGTATTTGTCCTTCTTCTCCGATTCCTTGCCTCTCCATGAATGTCTTCGTTCATAAAGATCTTCTCTACTCCTTCTCTCTCTGCAAGGTGACTCATCTCTTGAGCTTTGTCTTCGAGGTGACTCTTCTCTTCGTTTGTAGGGAGACGAGCACTCATTGGAGTAGTGTTCGGGCTTCCTATAGTTGTAGCAATTTCAGTCACAACTGGACGAAGGCTTCTCACCATGTCTTGAGCTTGAGCTTCTCTCTTTGCGTCTACTCTTGTAGAAGTTGGTGAATTTTCTGACCATGAGGCTTATCTCTTCATCAGTAACAAGATTGTCTTTTGAAGTAGCGAGAGCATCACATGAAGTTTTGTAAGCACCTCTTGACTTTTGTCCAACTCAGTTTTGTCCTTGAGTGACATCTCATGAGCAACAATCCTACCAATGAGTTCAGTTGGCTTGAGATCTTTGTAGTTTGGCATCATTAGCATCAATGTGAACACAGTATCATACTTTCCATCGAGAGCTCTAAGTATATTCTTGATGATGAATTTGTCGGTCATCTCTTCGCTTTCTAAGATGGCAATCTCATTGGTGATGAGAGCTATCCTAGAGTACATTTCAGCAACACCTTCACCATCCTTCATCTTGAACTTGTCAAGCTGACACTGAAGCACATCCAACTTAGATTCTCTGACAAAGTCAGTACCTTCATGCATATTGATCAAAGTATCCCAAATTTCTTTTGAATTCTCAAGGCGGCTAATTTTGTTTAATTCTTCGGGGCATCGACACTTGAAGATGATGTCGCAGGCTTGTACATTGAGTTGCAACATCTTCAGTTCATCGGCTGTCGCATCACGATCCAGTTCACGCCCTTCTCCAAAGAAATCGCCTTGCACACTGCTACCTCTTGACCTTGCGTTGGTTTTTCCCTTGAAGAGGAAAGGGTGATGCAGCACAGTAGCAGTAAGTATTTCCCTTAGTTTGAGAACCAAGGTATCAATCCAGTAGGAGTATCAAGGCAAGTATCCAAAGTACCTGCGCAAAAACAAACAAACTTGCACCCAACGCTATAAAGGGGTTGTCAATCCCTTCACGATTGATTGCAAGGTGAGATCTGAAGGTGGAAAGTGCAAGAAAGTAAAAGTGTAGAACTGAAAATATGATGTGAAGTAGACCCAGGGGCCATAGTGTTCACTAGAGGCTTCTCTCATGATAGCAAATATTACGGTGGCTGAATGAATTACTGTCGAGCAATTGATAGAACCGTGGAAACTCATGATGATATCTAAGGCAATGATCATACATACATGCATCACGTCCGAGACAAGTAGACCGATACTGTTTGCATCTACTACTATTACTCCACACATCGACCGCTATCCAGCATGCATCTAGTGTATTAAGTTCATAACAAACGGAGTAATGCCTTAAGCAAGATGACATGCTGTAGAGGGATAAATTCATGCAATAGATATAAACCCCATCTTTTTACCCTTGATGGCAACAACACGATGCGTGCCTCGCTACCCCTTCTGTCACTGGGTGAGGACACCGCACTGTATGAACCCAAAACCAAGCACTTCTCCCATTGCAAGAATTATAGATCAAGTTGGCCAAACAAAACCCACAACTCGAAGAGGATTACAAGGATAAGAAATCATGCATATAAGAGATCAGAGGAAACTCAAATAACATTCATAGATAATCTGATCATAAATCCACAATTCATCAGATCTCGACAAACACACCGCAAATGAAGATTACATCGGATAGATCTCCATGAAGATCATGGAGAACTTTGTATTGAAGATCCAAGAGAGAGAAGAAGCCATCTAGCTACTAGCTATGGACCCGAAGGTCTGTGGTGAACTACTCACGCATCATCGGAGAGGCAATGGTGTTGATGAAGAAGCCCTCCGTGTCCGAATCCCCCCTCCGACAGGGCACCAGAACGTGCCCCAGATGGGATCTTGCGGAGAAAGAAGCTTGCGGCGGCGGAAAAGTATTTTCGTGGCTCTCTTCCGTGGTTTCAGATTTTTAGGGAATTTATAGGCGGAAGAAGTAGGGCAGGGGAGCCATAGGGGGCCCACAAGCCTGCTAGGCCCGGCCCCCCTAGGTAGGGCCTGGGTGGCTTGTGACCTCCTCCGAAGTCCCGTGCCTTGGTTCTCAAGTTTCCTGCATGTCTTCTGTTATGGAAAAAATCATTCCGCAGGTTTTATTCCGTTTGGACTCCTATGAAAAAGGTCAAAAACACAGAAAAAACAGGAACTGGCACTTGGTACTGAGTTAATAGGTTAGTCCCAAAAAAGATATAAAATAGCATATTCATGCATACAAAACATCCAAAGTTGACAAGATAATAGCATGGAAGCATAAAAATTTATAGATACGTTGGAGACGTATGAAGCATCCCCAAGCTTAACTCCTGCTCGTCCTCGAGTAGGGAAGTGATAAAGACTGAATTTTTGATGTTGAATGCTACCTAACATATTTGTACTTTGTAACTTCTTTCTTGTGGCATGAATGTTCAGATCCGTAAGATTCAAAACAATAGTTTACTATTGACATGAAAACAATAATACTTCAAGCAAACTAGCAAAGTAATCATGAACTTTTGAAATAACAAGGTCAAAGAAAGTTATCCCTACAAAATCATATAGTCTGGCTATGCTCCGTCATCCCCACACAACGAATTTAAATCATGCACAACCCCGTTATTGGCCAAGTAATTGTTTTCGCACTCTTACTTTCTCAAACTTTTTCAACTCTCACGCAATACATGAGCGTGAGCCATGATATAGCACTATAGGTGGAATAGAGTGTGGTGTAGGTTGTGAGGCAAAAAGGAGGAGATGGTCACATTGACTTGGCGTATTAATGGGCTATGGAGATGCCCATCAATATATATCAATGTGAATGAGTAGGGATTACCATGCAACAGATGCACTTAGAGCTATAAGTGTGTGAAAGCTCAAAAGGAGAACTAGTGGGAGAGCACCCAACTTGCTTGCTCAGGAAGACCTAGGGCAATTTTGAGGAAGCCCATCATTGGAATATACAAGTCAAGTCATATAATGAAGATTCCCACTAGTATGTGTAAGTGTCAAAACAAGAGACTCTCTATCATGAAGAACATGGTGCTATTTTGAAGCACAAGTGTGGAAGAAGATAGTGGCATTGTCCCTTCTCTCTTTTTCTCTCATTTTTTTCTTTTTTTTGTTTGGGCTCTTTGCCTCTTTTCATTTTTTTTGGTGGGCATCTTTGGCCTCTCTTTTTTTCCTCACTTGGGACAATGCTCTAATAATGATGATCATCACACTTTTATTTACTCACAACTCAACACTTAGAGCAATGATGACTCTATAGGAAATGCCTCCGGCAGTGTACCGGGATGTGCAACGATCTAGCTTAGCGTATGACGTTGAAACATCTTGCTAGCTATCTTACGATCATGCAATGGCAATATGAAAGTGGCGGCACAAGTCATGAGACGGAACGGTGGTAGTTGCATGGCAATATATCTCGGAATGGCTATCAAAATGCCATAATAGGTAGGTATGGTGGCTGTTTTGAGGAAGATATATGGTGGGTTTGTGCACCGGCAAAAGTTGCGTGGCACTAGAGAGGCTAGCAATGGTGGAAGGTGAAAGTGCATCTATACCATGGACTCACATTAGTCATGAAGAACTCATATACTTTTTGCGAAAGTTTTATTTAGTAACCGAAACAAAGTGCTAAACGCATACTCCTAGGGGAAGGGTTGGTAGGTGTTAACAATCGTGCGATCCCGACCGCCACACAGAGGATGACAATCAATAAATCAATTATGCTCCGACTTCCTAGCATAGCGGTTCACCATACGTGCATGCTACGGGAATCACTAACTTCAACATAAGTATTTCTAGATTCACAACACCCTACTAACATAACTCTAATATTACCAAATCCATGTCTTAAAGCTAATTGAGAGGAATCAAACTTCTCTTTATAATCAATGCACATGAATATGGAAGTTTTTATTATATCCTCTTTGGATGCCTATCATCTTTAGGAATACTTTCATAGCACAAGCCAATTACCAAGTTACTCAGAGAGAGCACTCTCAAAAAGATATAAGTGAAGATCGAGAGTTCTTATTTCTCCAAAATATGACACCGCTGTGCTCTACAAAGATTTAAGTGAAGCACTAAAGCAAAGTTATCTAGCTCAAAAAGATATAAGTGAAGCACATGCGAGCTAAATTGCCTAACTCAAAAGATATAAGTGAAGCTTAATGAGTATTCTAGCAAAATCACGATGAGTGCATGTCACTCTCAAAAAGGTGTGCAGAAAGCATGATTGTGACAAAAAAAAAGACTCCTATAATACACGACGCTCCAAGCAAAACACATACCATGTGGTGAATAAAAATATAGCTCCAAGTAACAGTACCGATGGATTGAAGACGAAAGAGGGGATGCCTTCCCGGGGCATCCCCAAGCTTAGGATTTTTGGTGTCCTTGAATTTGGCTTGGGATGCCTTGGGCATCCCCAAGCCTAAGCTCTTTCCACTCTTTATCCCATTGTCCATGAGAACATCACCAGAAACTTGAAAACTTCACAACACAAAACTTAAACAGAAACTCATGATATTGCACAAGAAAACAAACCACCAACTCTTTAGGTACAGTAGAAAACTTGATTCTATTTAGATTGATGTTAGATTACTGTATTCTCACTTTTCCATGGCTAGTACACCCCGATACTATCCATAGTTTCATCAAAATAAGCAATCAACACAACAAAAACAGAATCTGTCTAAAACAGACGAGTGTGTAGCAATTTGTATACTTCGTATACTTCTGGTATCTCAACAATTCTGAAAAATTATGACAATTAGGGCAATTGGCATATCAACCAGCAGCAAAAAAGAATCAACTCAAAAGCTCTTTTTGGATAGGAATTAAAATAATTTAGTTAGCACAAAGTTTTTTTCTTTTTCAGCAAGATCAAACAACCATCACCAAAACTAATCATAAGGGTTTTACTTGGCACAAACACAAAAAACACAATCATAATAAAATTATGATGGTGTGGACACAACAAAATAGAAAGAAAAAAATCAAAGATAAATTCATTGGGTTCCCTCCCAACAAGCTCTATTGTTTGATGCCCTTAGCTAGGCATTAAGCGATAGAATCAAGTATCATCATCTTTGGTGCTCAAACCATAAGTAGCCCTCATCATGGATTCATAAGGCAATATTATTTTCTTTCTAGGAAAATGTTCCATGCCCTTCTTCAATGGAAATTGAAATCTAATATTCCCTTCCTTCATCGATGATAGCACCAATAGTCCTATGGAAAGGTCTACCAAGAATGATGGGACATGCTGGATTGCAAACAATATCAAGCACAATGAAATCTACGGGTACATAGTTCCTATATGCAATAATAAGAACATCATTGATCCTTCGCATAGGTTTCTCAACAGTAGAATCCGCAAGATGCAAATTAAGAGAGCACTCATCAATCTCATTGAAGCCTAGAACATCACATAAAGACTTTGGAATAGCGGAAACACTAGCACCCAAATCACACAAAGCATTGCATTCATAGTTTTTAGTCTTGATTTTGATAGTAGGTTCCCACTCATCACGAAGTTTTCTAGGAATAGAAACATCCAACTCAAGTTTCTCTTCAAGAGATTTCATCATAGCATCGACGATATGATCGGTAAAGGCCTTGTTTTGGCTATAAGTATGTGGAGAGTTTAGCGTGGATTGCATCAAGGAAATACATTCAATCAAAGAGCAACTATCATAATTGAATTCCTTGAAATCCAAAGTAGAAATTTCATTACTACTCAAAGTTTTGATATCCTCTACTCCACTTTCAATGCTTTTAGCATCAAGATAGATAGACTCCGAATCATTGGGGCTTTTCTCAACCAAAGTAGATTCATATCCAGCCCCATCATCATTAGGTTTGACATTAGAAAACAAGGATTCAATGGGAGTCACACCAAGCACTTTGAGATCTTCATGATTCTCGTCACATATTTCAGGTTTAGCAGCCATTTTATTGACTAAGGTAGCCTGTTTATCAGAAATCTGGCCTACCAATTTTTCAAGACGAGCAAACTGAGAATTTAACGCAAGGAATTCTTTGGCCATATCATCAACATCTTTATTCATAAAAGCCATAAAATAATTTTGCTCCCTTAGTTCTCTACGAAAGTAACTATTATAATCAAACTGTGTAGACATGAAGCCTTTAACACTACTTTCAATCTCTTCCAACCTTTTATAGTAAGCATCATAATCCTTTGGTTGGGCCATACAGATCTTAGCAGGCAGACAAGCGCACAAGCGAACAGAAAGTAAGCGAAAGAAAAGGGCGAGCGAAAAAGGCAAATATTTTTGTAATTTTTGTTTTTCAGAAGTGGGGGAGAGGAAAACGAGAGGCAAAAAAGTAAATGCAAGAGATGAGTTTGCGAAAGTTACTTGGAAAAGCTTCACTTGGAATAGTCCCCGGTGCCAGAAATTGACACGTTGGAGGAAGACTATTCTTGACATGATACTCCACGGCAACAGTGCCAGAAATTGGCACGTTGACAGGAGACTATTCTTGACATGATACTCCACGGCAACGACGCCATAAATTCTTCTTGCTACCTCTTGAGCTTGTGTTGGTTTTTCCCTTAAAGAGGAAAGGGTGATGCAGCATAGTAGCAGTAAGTATTTCTCTCAGTTTGAGAACCAAGGTATCAATTCAATAGGAGTATCAAGGAAAGTTTCCAAAGTACCTACGCAAAAACAAACAAACTTGCACCCAACGCTATAAAGGGGTTGTCAATCCCTTCACGATTGATTGCAAGGTGAGATCTGAAGGTGGAAAGTGCAACAAAGTAAAAGTGTAGAGCTGAAGATATGATGTGAAGTAGACCCGGGGGCCATAGTCTTCACTAGAGGCTTCTCGCATGATAGAAAATATTACGGTGGGTGAACGAATTACTGTCGAGCAATTGATAGAACTGCGCAAAGTCATGATGATATCTAAGGCAATGATCATACATATAGGCATCACGTCCGAGACAAGTAGACCGATACTATCTTCATCTACTACTATTACTCCACACATCAACCGCTATCCAGCATGCATCTAGTGTATTAAGTTCATAACAAACGGAGTAACGCCTTAAGCAAGATGACATGATGTAGAGGGATAAATTCATGCAATAGATATAAACCCCATCTTTTTACCCTTGATGGCAACAACATGATGCGTGCCTTGCTACCCCTTCTGTCACTGGGTGTGGACACCGCACGGTGTGTGGACACCGCACGGTGTGAACCCAAAACCAATCACTTCTCCCATTGCAAGAATTATAGATCAAGTTAGCCAAAAAAACCACAACTCGAAGAGAATTACAAGGATACGAAATCATGCATATAAGAGATCAGAGGAAACTCAATTAACATTCATAGATAATCTGATCATAAATCCATAATTCATCGGATCTCGACAAACACACCGCAAAACAAGATTACCTGCGTGTCTTCTGTTATGGAAAAAAATCATTCCGCAGGTTTTATTCCGGTTGGACTCCGTTTAATATTCTCCTCTGAAAAAGGTCAAAAATAAGGAAAAATAGGAAGTGGCACTTGGCACTGAGTTAATAGGTTAGTCCCAACAAAGATATATAATAGCATATTCATGCATACAAAACATCCAAAGTTGACAAGATAATAGTATGGAACCATAAAAAGTTATAGATACGTTGGAGACGTATCACACACCAACACGAATAACAGCCCAAACATGAAGATTAAAACCAAGAATATGCATTTTCAACTTATGCTTCCAACTAACAAAATTAGTGCCATTGAAGTATGGACCTCTACGATGATAATTTCCCTCACTAGACGCCATACTCTCCTAGGTTGTGAAACCAATGCAGTGGAGACCAAAGCAATGATACCACTTGTAGGATCAAAAATATGTTTAGAGGGGGGATTAGACTACTTGACAAGATAAAAACCTAGCCTTTTCCCAATTTTATTTGAGGGGCAGTTTTGGCAGTTAAGGCAAGTCAAGTGCACCCTACACATTTAGTTCCAAGAGTGTAGCAGTGGAAAGTAAAACATGCAAGTGTAAAATAAAGGAGTAAGGTAGGGAGATCAAATGCATGAGGTTGACACGGTGATTTTTGGCATGGTTCCGATAGGTGGCGCTATCATACGTCTATGTTAGTAGAGACTTCAACCCACGGAGGGTAACGGCTGCGAGAGTCCACGGAGGGCTGCACCCATGAAGGGTCCACGGAGAAGCGGCCTTGTCTATTCCACCACGGCTTCCGTCCATGAAGGACTAGCCTTACTCACGATAGATCTTCACGAAGTAGATTGTGACGCCCTCGATTTAATCGTACGCTAACCATACACGCAAATGCGTACGACCAAACCCAAGGACTGACGGGAAGATATCACAACACAACTCTAGACCCAAATAAAATAACATCAGCTTCATATTACAAGCCAGGGGCCTCGAGGGCTAGAATACGAAAGCTCGATAAACACACGAGTCAGCGGAAGCAACAAATATCTGAGTACAGACATAAAACAACATGGGGTGCCTTAGAGAAGGCTAGCACAAAAGATACAACGATCGAACGAGGCGAGGCCTCCTGCCTGGGAACCTCCTAACTACTCCTGATCATCAGCGGCCTCCACGTAGTAGTAGGCACCGTCGGGGTAGCAGTCGTCGGCGGCGGGGACCTCCATCTCCTGGGCTCCATCATCTGGTCGCAGCAACGGATCGAGGGAACAAGGGGGGAGCAAAGCAGCGGTGAGTACTCATCCAAAGTACTCGCAAGTCTTACATCAGAACTATTCTAATTATGCATCAGTATCAAAGAAGGGGGTTATATGTGGACTGAGTGCAGCAATGCGAGAATAGAGAGAGCAGGCCTAGTCCTATCGAAGACTAGCATCTTCAGGGTCTTGCAGCAATAGACGAGAGTAGAACAGGGGTAACACATTAATAGTCATATTGTTGCAGCAATTTTAAAGTGAGGTCACGCCTAAAGATCCTCCCTCGACTCCCTGCGAGGAAGCAATCCCGAGGCAAACTAATTCCAGTTAAGTAACAATTGTAGTTGTAAGAGATCGGGGCACAACTCCAAGTCGTCCTGTAACCGTGGACACGACTATCCGAATAGTTAATTTTCATCCCTGCAGGGGTGCACCACATGTCCCGTCACGCTCGATAACACCCTGGCCGGACATACTTTTCTGGGTCCTGCCCGGCCTCGGCATATCGACACGTCGTAGCCCCACCTAAGACTAATCAGAGAGGCCAGCCCGCCGGTCTAAATCCTAAGCACAAAGGGTTCGTGGGCCCAGTTCCCCTTCACGCTCCTGCACGTGGCGTGGGCGGCCGACGTCAGTCCTAGCATCCCTTAATCACAAGCGTGATGCATCTCGGGACCACTCGGGCGCGCGCCGCTACAATGCTAGCATCTGAAAAGCTTCGGCTGATACCGCGACGCCGAGTACCCATAATTCTTCCCGCGTAGCCGGTTAGTGCGAAAAGGTCTCCGACCAACCCAGATCAAATACCCAAATCCATTAACATTTTAATTAGGCCAGCAACACAGTCTCACGGGAAACCACCCGTCTTACAACTAATCACCAATGATCCCAGTAACATGGTCGAGTAACTGTGTGGTTGTAACATCAGGGGGAATCCGAGGTATCACCCTCGTTGGATTCCGAAAGATGTACCCGTCAAGGTGGGCTTAGAGGAATCACCCTCGGGGGTCCCACACTCGCGGGGTGGCACGACAGAGGCGTCATCGGGAATGGTGAAAGAGGAATCACCCTCGATAACCACGACCGACTAGCTATACTACAGAGATATCATCAGGAGTACTTAGCGAGGTGTCACCCTCGGTACCCGATAGTATCCCTATAGGGTCGTACAACGAAGGGGGGTGAATGTGCTGTGTCGGGTCTAGCTCGTCGTTCAGAGATCGAGATTTGAAAACAAGCGGGGCAACTGAACTACGGGGTCAGAGGGGATGACTGCTCCACCTATACTAAGCATATTTAAAGTACAGAACTGAAAGTAGCAGTTCAGCGAAAATAGGCTATGCATCAGATATAGGAGCTAACTACAACAGTAGCAAAATACTAATGCAAGCAGTAGGAAGAAAGACATAGGCGATATAGGAATGATCAAGGGGGGTTTGCTTGCCTTGCTTCTCTGCGGCAAAGGACTGATCGGCAGGGTCTACCGGTAAGAAGAGGGGGAAGAAACAATAAATAATAGCACCGATGCAACACAAAGCATGACATGGCAAGATGCAGGCTAGACATGAGCTAACGCAGCAACATCCATCATAGACGGGTCGGAAGAATATCTGACGATATTTTCCGGGTCTCGGGCTACTACCGGTTATACTGGAAACGATGGAAAAGTTCCATGTTTGCTATGCTAGGGACGCGTGATAGACGAATGGACCGTATATCCGGGTTCGTCTCGATCTGCTGATCAACTTTCATGTTGAAAATATTTGATCTGACTTACGGATTATTTAATATTAATTTTCAAAGTTTTATTAATTATTTTGGAATTAAAAACAGATTTAAATGATTTACTAAAATCCTATTATGACATCATCGTGATGTCATGCTAACATCAACATTTGAGTGGTCAACTGACCTGCGGGTCCCGAACGTCACAGGCACAAGTTTTTATTAAGATTAATTATTGATTTATCACATTAATTTAGTGGGGGACCCACGTGGCATACTCTCATTATGTTAATTAATTATTCTAATTAACAGATTAACATATATATTTATTTAACTAATTCATTAACTCATTAATTAATTATTTTATCTATTTATTTATTTATTTATTTAATAAAAAACATTATTTTTATTTTTATTTTAACTATCGCGTGGGGCCTCGCTGTCATAGACAGCGGGTGCATTGGCCCCACCGGTAAGTGGCCTAAGGCTATTTTCTCATTTCATTAATCACAAATACATAACCATACACATGTCATATTTCTCCACATGCCTATATACGCAAATACATACATAAATACGGGTATCGAATACATACATACGGAAAACAACATTTGTTTTTTATTTTCTTTTAACTATCAACACTCATCTCTCTCTCTGTTAACAGACACGGAACAACTCTCTGCTAACTCCACCTAGAAGAACCAAAAGTTCAATCCTTCGTACCGGAGTCTACCGTCGACGGATCGAGGTCCCGTTTGCCGGAACGGAACCGGGGCGGTGAGGAGATCGACATGGTGGGAGGAGCCCGAGGAGGGGCTCACCGACGTTGACGGGAGGGGCCGGTGAAGCCGGAGTTCGCGGGAAGGGGCGGAGGAGACGGCGTGGTTCCGGTGGTGAAGGGGACGGTGATGATGGTGGTGACGCGCCGGCGAGGTGGAGGGCCGAGGCAGCCGGGGCCCTTGCCGGCGGGGTGGAGGAGGCCGTGGGGGGGCGGCTCGCCGGCGGGAAGGAGGAGGCCGAGGGGCCGGGGCTGCTCGCCGGCGGGAAGGAGGAGGCCGAGGGGCTCGCCGGCCGGGATTAGGGGGGGCGACGGGAGGGGAACCGAGGGAGAGGGCAGGGGGATCGGGCGGTGGAGTGAGGATCCGAGGGGAGGGGCGACGGGGGGAGAGGCCTCCCGCGGGAGGGCCGACGGGAGGGAGGAGGAGGAGGGATCTGGGAGGGAGGAGGCGACGTGGGAAGAGAGGAGGGCTCTCTCGTGGGGATGGGGCGACAGTTGGTGGGGGGTTGTGTCGGTGGGGGTGGGGGAACCGAGAGGGGTCACGAGAGAGAGAGATGGAGGCGCTGTCGGTGGGGGGGGTGGGGCCCCCCACGAGGGGGAGGCTGGCGGCGCTGGTGGGAGGGGAGGGAGAGGTGGCGGCTCCCTCGCCGGGGGGGGGGGGGGGCTAGGGTTTGAGGGTTGGGGTGGCCGGCTCGGCCTTTTGGCCCAGTTGGGCCGGTTGGTTTTTCCTTTTTTTTTACCTATTTTATTTTTCTTTTTAAATAATTTTCTTATAGTTTCTTTTACAATTTATTATACATACTTCTGATTCTTTCTTTTATTTATTTATTTTCATTTACTATATTTCCTTTATTCATCTCATTCAATATCCACATTTAAATATATAGTGTTTATCGATAATCCCTAAAGTGCCCGGTTCGATATTATAATCCGTTAGGGAATTTTTGATAACTCCCCGGCGTTTTTATTTCAACAACACGAAAATCTTTTCTCGCCTGACTTTATTCTTAAAGCTTCGAATTTGATTCGATTTCAACCAACACGAGATCATTGATATCACTTCCGATGACGTGGCATCATTAGCGCGGGATCAATGTCGCTTAATTACAATCATTACTGTAGCAAAAGTCAAGGATGTCACAATTCTCCCCTACTAACAAGAATTCTTGTCCCGAGAATTAAGAGGTAGAGGGAAGGAGCCCGGGGTATTCATCACGAAGATGATCCTCGCGTTCCCAAGTGGCTTCATCTTCAGAGTGATTTGACCACTGCACCTTAAGGAACTTGGTGATCTTGCGACGAGTCTTACGTTCAGCTTGGTCGAGAATGCGGACCGGATGCTCTTTATAAGAGAGGTCTTGTTGTAGCTCAAGCATATCGTGATCCACTGCTCGAATAGGGTCCTTGAAGCAGCGACTGAGCTGAGAAACATGGAAGACATCGTGAACCTGAGAAAGGTTCGCCGGTAGTTCCAATTGATAAGCCACTCTTCCACGCCTTTCGAGAACAGTGAAAGGACCAATATAATGAGGAGCTAACTTGCCCTTGATTCCGAAACGGTGTGCACCTCTCATTGGTGTGACACGAAGGTAAGCCTTTTCGCCAGGTTGATAGACCATATCTTGATGATGACGATCATACTGACTCTTCTGACGAGACTGAGCAGCCTTCAGATTCTCATGAATAATGCGGACTTGATCTTCGGCATGTTGAATAATATCCGGACCGAAGAGTGATCGTTCCCCAGTTTCTGACCAATTCAGAGGAGTTCAACACCTTCGCCCATACAATACTTAGAAAGAGGCCATCTTCAGACTAGCTTGATAGCTATTGTTGTAAGAGAACTCGGCATACGGGAGAGATTCCTCCCATTTCTTACCGAAAGAAATGACACAAGCTCGAAGCAGGTCCTCGAGAATTTGGTTGACTCGTTCAACTTGTCCCTGGGATTGAGGATGAAATGCAGTGCTGAAGGACAGATGAGTCCCCATAGCCTTCTGAAAACTTTCCCAGAATTTTGAAGTGAACAAGCTGCCACGGTCCGAACTGATTACCAACGGAATACCGTGAAGTGAAACAACTCTTGACATATAAAGATCTGCCAGCTGACTAGCATTAATCGTTTCTTTGACGGCCAGGAAATGTGCAACTTTGGATAGTCGATCAATGACGACAAGAATAGCATCATTACCTTTCTGAGATCTGGGAAAACCAGTGACAAAGTCCATTTCAACATGTTCCCATTTCCACTCGGGAATAGAGATAGGTTGTAGAGTTCCAGCAGGCTTTTGGTGTTCTGCTTTGATACGCCGGCATATATCACATTCTGCCACATAGCGTGCAATGTCTTGTTTCATATTGGGCCACCAGAATCTTTGTCGGATGTCTTGGTACATCTTGGTACTACCCGGGTGAATAGACAATGGTGTGTCATGAGCTTCTTCCATCACCTTCCCAGTCATCCTAAGATTTTCCTTCTTATTTGGGACGAATAGGCGACCCTCGAAATACAAGGCGCCACCTTCATCAACAGTGAAAAAGGAGGGTTTACCCTTCGCAATATAGCTCTTAATCCTGTCGACATCATCGTCAAAGTCTTGCAGATTCTTTATGGAGCTCACAAGATCTGGTTCAACCACTAGGTTACTGAGGGAACCCTGATTAACAACACGAAGGTTCATCTTTTGACAATCTTCAGGAGGGGGAACAAGGTAACCCTGAGGAACAATGTGGAGGTTCAGCTTACGGAATTCCTCTTGCAGACGATCGTGAACCTGATGAACCTGGAGGTGGTTGCAGTATGACTTGCGACTTAAGGCATCAGCCATTACATTAGCCTTGCCAGGGGTATATGATATACTACAGTCAAAATCTGCTATACGCTCCATCCATCTTTGTTGACGCAGGTTCAGCTCCGGTTGAGTGAACAAGTACTTCAGACTTTGATGGTCGGTGTAGATTTCACAGCGATTACCGACAAGGTAGTGTCGCCATTCCTTCAATGCATGAATGACTGCGGCAAGCTCGAGATCATGAACTGGGTAGTTCTCTTCATGAGCACGCAGTTGACGTGAAGCATAAGCGATCACCTTGCGATCCTGTATTAGGACACAACCTATTCCTTGACGAGAAGCATCACAGTATATGACGAAATCCCTTTTCGTATCTGGAGGAGCAAGTACTGGAGCGGACGTCAGTTTGTCCTTGAGCGCCTGGAAACTTTCCTGGCATTTATCAGTCCATTCATACTTAACACCTTTGTGAAGCAGGTTGGTTAAGGGCTTCGTAATCTTGGAGAAGTTCTCGATGAATCGACGGCAATAGCTGGCGAGTCCGAGAAAACTTCTGACTTGCTTGACATTCTTCGGGGGAGTCCAGTCAAGAATAGCTTGAATTCGTTCGAGGTTGACCGCAATACCATCCTTGGAAATCACATCACCAAGGTAAGTCACTTCGTCTAGCCAGAACTCACATTTGGAATACTTCGCATAGAGTTTATGTTCCCGAAGCTTATCCAGTACAAGACGAAGATGTTCAGCATGCTCTTCTTTGTTCTTCGAAAACACCAGAATATCATCCAGATATACCACGACAAATTTGTCGAGGTAGTCCATGAATATATAATTCATCAGTCGAGAGAAGGTTGCCGGTGCATTGGTTAAGCCGAAGGACATGACGGTGTACTCGTATGATCCATATCGAGTAACAAAGGCGGTCTTTGGAATATCCTCCTTGTGAACACGGATCTGGTGGTATCCCAATCTCAAGTCGAGCTTAGAGAAAACGGTGGAACCAGCAAGTTGATCATACAAATCATTTATCCGAGGGAGAGGATATTTGTTTTGAATAGTGGCCTGGTTGATAGGACGATAGTCTTGAACCAATTGATTTTTCCCATCCTTCTTCTTAACAAAGAGAGAAGGTGCTCCCCAAGCAGAGGAACTCGGACAGATGAAGCCCAGACGGAGCGAGTTGTCAAATTCTTGCTTAAGTTCAAGGAGTTCATGTGGTGGCATTTTATAATGACGCTTGGCAATAGGAGTGGTACCGGGTACCAAGTCAATGACAAACTCGACAGCTCGAGCAGGGGGAATCCCCGGAAGTTCTTCTGGAAAGACATCTTGAAATTCTCGGACCAGTGGTATGTTTTCAATCCCCTCCAGAGGCGACGCATTTAATGCATTCAAAGCATACAGTCGTGCCTCAGCATTACGGACGAGATGTGCATGGTAGCTTATTACTTCATCTGAAGGGTGTAGGAGGTGGACGGTCTTGGTGGCACAAACGATCGATGCCGTATGAGCTTTCAACCAGTCCATCCCCAATATGAGATCAATGTTGGATGACTTTAGTAGGATGGGGTTGGCAAGGAATTCTAATCCTTCAATTTCAACTGGAACATGGGGGCAAACCACAGAGGTTCGGCATTCGCCCCCAGGGGTGTTTACCACTATCGGGATGTTCATCTCTTCGCTACTAATGTCATGCATGTATGCAAAATTTTCCGACATAAAGGAATGCGATGCTCCTGTATCAAACAATACAGAAGCAGGTACTGAGTTAACGAGAAGTGTACCCATCACGGTAGCAGGCTGGTCTTGAGCTTGACCCATATCAATGTTGTTGGCCTCACCACGAACATAAGCAGGCTTAGTGTTGAAGTTGCGGTTCCGGTTGTTGCCACTGCCAGTTGCGGGAAGTGCCAGCTGATTCGGATTCTGCCTGCAGTCTCTAGCACGGTGACCTGGACGGCCACACTTGAAGCACAGCCCGTCCTCAGGACGGGAAGGAGGAACTCGAGGTGGTGGAGCTGGGAGCCTCGGCTGCCTAGGTGGTGGAGGAGGCAGGCGAGGTGCAGCATAGGACGGCCTCGGAGTAGGAGCAGGTGCATGGTACATGTTGTTGGGAATCCAGATCTTCCGCTTCTGTGCAGATGAGCCCGAAGATGAGCCCATGTCACGGTTGCGCTTGCTGCTATCTTTGTATTCCTGCAGACCAGTCTCAACCTGAATAGCCTTGTTCACCAGGGTGGCGAAATCAGCATAGTCCTGGACGAGGAGTGTCAGCTTGATATCAGGGTGGAGGCCTTCACGGAACTTCTCCTGCCTGCGTGCCTCAGTCGCAATGTCTTCTTCAGGATAGCGAGATAATTCCAGAAATTCCTGCTGATAAGCATCCACAGTCTTGTTGCCCTGGACCAAGTTGCGGAACTCACGCTTCTTCCGGTCCATGATTCCCTGGGGAATGTATCGAGCACGGAAAGCAGCCTTGAACTCTGCCCAATTGATAATAGTTCCATCGGGCTGAGAGCGCCTGTGGCTGTCCCACCATTGAGCAGCGGGACCCTTCAGAAAGTAGGCGGCAAAGTTGACATAGCTCGCCAGGGGCACATTGGCAGACTCCAGCTCATAAGAAATGTTACGGAGCCAGTCATCAGCATCTAGAGGCTGAGTTGAGCTGCGGTAGATCGCAAGGTTGAGACGGCAGAAGTCTTGCAGTGTCACGCCTTGTGGTTGGTTCATGTTCGGCCTTTGGAACTGATCCATGAGCCCTTGCATAAACTGGCGGTTCAGCTCAAACTGTTGGATCATCCCCGCCATATACTCACGAGGCGGGGGTGGTGCATCGTTGGCAGGGCCACGCGGGCGGCCAGCTGGTCTAACCATCCTGTTAAATATTTAGCAGGGGTAGTTTAGCTTAAAGTAATTGAAAGGCATCGCACGCATTCATGAAGTAATCAAGCATAATGAAAGGGAAATGCGATAGATACTCCATAGTAGTTGAGTTCGACATACAGACCCATACATAAGTTCGATTACAGACTAACGATTACAAATTCGAAATTTGGCGATAGCCCGGACGCATTTGACGATACCCTGGACTCACTAGGCGGCGCGCAGGCACGCGGTGGAAGAGTACCACAACGAGATGTAGCGATAAGGCTACATCAACGTCGGAGAGGACGATCGAATCCTAGTAGCTGGCGGTGATAGAAGGTAGGGACAGGACCCTGTGTCCCGTTGTGACTCTGGTGAGGGTACCGCATCCAGTCGAGCAGCTGAGGTCCAAGTGCAGGGGTTCTACCCCCAACATCAGTCCACTCGAGAGCTGATGGTAGCTCTGTCCTGCTCGGCTCGCGGATGCGCATAGGTGGAACCCTCGGACAGTGTGATGGCTGCAGCTCCGTCAACGCGTCGTAAAGACGAGCGCGCGTAGCATACAACTCCACAGTCAGAGCTCGGAAAGCACGATCCATTGCCTCAGTGTACTGGACCAGAACCCGCGCGTCGTAGCGACGCGTCACGTAGGGGGCGTAGACAGCGACGTAGGAACGGTCGCTGCGTTCCCGAACGTCAGAAGCGTAGGCAGTGAGATCAGACCCAGTCTCATCCCCAGCAGGAGCATGCGGGATATATCTGAAAGGGCTCTCCTCCAGGTGAGGGTACGCTCCACGGAGACGGGTGATGGCGATGTAGGCCGCATCATGGACGACCATCTCGACCGACACTCCAATACCACAGAACACGTGGCGCTCGAGGGTCTCGCCGCCCCTCTGGTCGAAGATGCGAACCTCAGCCTGGTACTGGTACTGGTTATACTAGCGGAAATCCTCGAACACAGTGTACTCGGGGTACCAGCGATATCCCAGCCTGGTCAGGAGATCGACCAAAATGGCCGGGAACCCAGTCGTGTCAGCGGCCTGTGTCAGGTGCACGTGCTGTCTTGCGGGAGGCATCTGAAAATAAGATTGACGGATGTCAATAACAGTGTGTGTAATACATATTCAGGAGAAAAAGAGTAGATAGTCGAGCGCTCCGGATCGATGTGATTCGAGAACCTAATGTTAGAGTTAGTAAAATCTTTGACCCGAAAGAGAAGAGAAAGTAGAGCCCAGAGTATAGGAAAGGAGTAAAAGATACTAATACCACCCAATTGAGATGTGGGCCCGTAAGCCACAACATCAGTGTTAGTAAAGTTTTTTCAAACACTAGACTCAACTTCGGCCAAGGAGTTGGAAAGGGGGCTACCTACAGGCAGTTGGCCCTGATACCAACTTGTGACGCCCTCGATTTAATTGTACGCTAACCATACACGCAAATGCGTACGACCAAACCCAAGGACTGACGGGAAGATATCACAACACAACTCTAGACCCAAATAAAATAACATCAGCTTCATATTACAAGCCAGGGGCCTCGTGGGCTAGAATACGAAAGCTCGATAAACACACGAGTCAACGGAAGCAACAAATATCTGAGTACAGACATAAAACAACATGGGGTGCCTTGGAGAAGGCTAGCACAAAAGATACAACGATCGAACGAGGCGAGGCCTCCTGCCTGGGAACCTCCTAACTACTCCTGATCATCAGCGGCCTCCACGTAGTAGTAGGCACCGTCGGGGTAGCAGTCGTCGGCGGCGGGGACCTCCATCTCCTGGGCTCCATCATATGGTCGCAGCAACGGATCGAGGGAACAAGGGGGGGAGCAAAGCAGCGGTGAGTACTCATCCAAAGTACTCGCAAGTCTTACATCAGAACTATTCTAATTATGCATCAGTATCAAAGAAGGGGGTTATATGTGGACTGAGTGCAGCAATGCGAGAATAGAGAGAGCAGGCCTAGTCCTATCGAAGACTAGCATCTTCAGGGTCTTGCAGCAATAGACGAGAGTAGAACAGGGGTAACACATTAATAGTCATATTGTTGCAGCAATATTAAAGTGAGGTCACGCCTAAAGATCCTCCCTCGACTCCCTGCGAGGAAGCAATCCTGAGGCAAACTAATTCCAGTTAAGTAACAATTGTAGTTGTAAGAGATCGGGGCACAACTCCAAGTCGTCCTGTAACCGTGGACACGGCTATCCGAATAGTTAATTTTCATCCCTGCAGGGGTGCACCACATGTCCCGTCATGCTCGATAACACTCTGGCCGGACATACTTTTCTGGGTCCTGCCCGGCCTCGGAATATCGACACGTCGTAGCCCCACCTAAGACTAATCAGAGAGGCCAGCCCGCCGGTCTAAATCCTAAGCACAAAGGGTTCGTGGGCCCAGTTCCCCTTCACGCTCCTGCACGTGGCGTGGGCGGCCGACGTCAGTCCTAGCATCCCTTAATAACAAGCGTGATGCATCTCGGGACCACTCGGGCGCGCGCCGCTACAATGCTGGCATCTGAAAAGCTTCGGCTGAAACCGCGACGCCGAGTACCCATAATTCTTCCCGCGTAGCCGTTAGTGCGAAAAGGTCTCCGACCAACCCAGATCAAATACCCAAATCCATTAACATTTTAATTAGGCCAGCAACATAGTCTCACGGGAAACCACCCGTCTTACAACTAATCACCAATGATCCCTGTAACATGGTCGAGTAACTGTGTGGTTGTAACATCGGGGGGAATCCGAGGTACCACCCTCGTTGGATTCCGAACGATGTACCCGTCAAGGTGGGCTTAGAGGAATCACCCTCGGGGGTCCCACACTCGCGGGGTGGCACGACAGAGGCGTCATCGGGAATGGTGAAAGAGGAATCACCCTCGATAACCACGACCGACTAGCTATACTACAGAGATATCATCAGGAGTACTTAGCGAGGTGTCACCCTCGGTACCCGATAGTATCCCTATAGCGTCGTCCAACGAAGGAGGGGTGAATGTGCTGTGTCGGGTCTGGCTCGTCGACCAGAGATCGAGATTTGAAAACAAGCGGGGCAACTGAACTACGGGGTCAGAGGGGATGACTGCTCCACCTATACTAAGCATATTTAAAGTACAGGACTGAAAGTAGCAGTTCATCAAAAATAGGCTATGCATCAGATATAGGAGCTAACTACAAAAGTAGCAAAATACTAATGCAAGCACTAGGAATAAAGACATAGGCGATATAGGAATGATCAAGGGGGGTTTGCTTGCCTTGCTGCTCTGCGGCAAAGGACTGATCGGCAGGGTCGTAGATGTACCCGGCAGTAGCGTCAGTCTCGGGGTCTACCGGTAAGAAGAGGGGGAAGAAACAATAAATAATAGCACCGATGCAACACAAAGCATGACATGGCAAGATGCAGGCTAGACATGAGCTAACGCAGCAACATCCGTCATAGACGGGTCGAAAGAATATCTGACGATATTTTCCGCGTCTCGGGCTACTACCTGTTATACTGGAAACGATGGAAAAGTTCCATGTTTGCTATGCTAGGGATGCATGACAGACGAATGGACCGTGTATCCGGGTTCGTCTCGATCTGCTGATCAACTTTCATGTTGAAAATATTTTGATCTGACTTACGGATTATTTAATATTAATTTCCAAAGTTTTACTAATTATTTAGGAATTAAAAACAGATTTAAATTATTTACTAAAATCCTATTATGACATCATCGCGATGTCATGCTGACATCAACATTTGACTGGTCAACTGACCTGCGGGTCCCGAACGTCATAGGCACAAGTTTTTATTAAGATTAATTATTGATTTATCAGATTAATTTAGTGGGGGACCCATGTGGCATTCTCTCATTATGTTAATTAATTATTCTAATTAACATATTAACATATATATTTATTTAACTAATTCATTAACTCATTAATTAATTATTTTATCTATTTATTTATTTATTTAATAAAAAACATTATTTTTATTTTTATTTTAACTATCGCGTGGGGCCTCCCTGTCATAGACAGCGGGTGCATTGGCCCCACCGGTAAGTGGCCTAAGGCTATTTTCTCATTTCATTAATCACAAATACATAACCATACACATGTCGTATTTCTCCACATGCCTATATACGCAAATACATACATAAATATGGGTATCGAATACATACATACATACATACAGAATACAACATTTGTTTTTTATTTTCTTTTAACTCTCAACACTCATCTCTGTGTGTGTTAACAGACAGAGAACAACTCTCTGCTAACTCCACCTAGAAGAACCAAAAGTTCAATCCTTCCTACCGGAGTCTACCGTCGACGGATCGAGGTCCCGTTTGCCGGAACGGAACCGGGGCGGTGAGGAGATCGACATGGTGGGAGGAGCCCGAGGAGGGGCTCACCAACGTTGACGGGAGGGGCCGGTGAAGCCGGAGTTCGCGGGAATGGGCGGAGGAGACGGTGTGGTTCCGGTGGTGAAGGGGACGGTGATGATGGTGGTGACGCGCCGGCGAGGGGGAGCCGGCCGGATCATGCGAGGTGGAGATGTCTCCCTGCCCGGTCCCTCCCGGACCGAGCGGGAGAAGGCCGACGGGGGTGGGGTGGTAGGCCGGCGAGGTGGAGGGCCGAGGCAGCCGGGCCCCCTGCCGGCGGGGTGGAGGAGGCCGTGGGGGGGGGGGGGCTCGCCGGCGGGAAGGAGGAGGCCGAGGGGCCAGGGCTGCTCGCCGGCGGGAAGGAGGAGGCCGAGGGGCTCGCCGGCCGGGATTAGGGGGGGCGACGGGAGGGGAACCGAGGGAGAGGGCAGGGGGGATCGGGCGGTGGAGTGGGGATCCGAGGGGAGGGGCGACGGGGGGAGAGGCCGCCGGCGGGAGGGCCAACGGGAGGGAGGAGGAGGGATCTGGGAGGGAGGAGGCGACGTGGGAAGAGAGGAGGGCTCTCTCGTGGGGATGGGGCGACGGTTGGTGGGGGGTTGTGTCGGTGGGGGTGGGGGAACCGAGAGGGGTCACGAGAGAGAGAGAGATGGAGGCGCTGCCGGTGGGGGGGGTGGGGCCCCCCACGAGGGGGAGGCTGGCGGCGCTGGTGGGAGGGGAGGGAGAGGTGGCGGCTCCCTCGCCGGGGGGGGGGGGGGGGGGCGCTAGGGTTTGAGGGCTGGGGTGGCCGGCTGGGCCTTTTGGCCTAGTTGGGCCGGTTGGTTTTTCCTTCTTCTTTTTTATTTATTTATTTTACCTATTTGATTTTTCTTTTTAAATACTTTTCTTATACTTTCTTTTACAATTTATTATACATACTTCTAATTCTTTCTTTTATTTATTTATTTTCATTTACTATATTTCCTTTATTCATCTCATTCAATATCCACATTTAAATATATAGTGTTTACCGATAATCCCTAAAGTGCCCGGTTCGATATTATAATCCGTTAGGGAATTTTTGATAACTCCCCGACGTTTTTATTTCAACAACACGAAAATCTTTTCTCGCCTGACTTTATTCTTAAAGCTTCGAATTTGATTCGGTTTCAACCAACACGAGATCATTGATATCACTTCCGATGACGTGGCATCATTAGCGCGGGATCAGTGTCGCTTAATTACAATCATTACTGTAGCAAAAGTCGAGGATGTCACATAGACGATCTCATTGCCCTTACAAACATCTTGGTTCAACTCCACAAAACAAAGTAGGAGGCTCCCAAGCGACACCTAACCAACTAGGAGGCACCACTCTCGAAAAGGTAATAGATGTGGTAGAACGATGAACTCCCTTCTCTTGTGCTTCTAAAGATAGTCTCCTCAACACAAAATCACTCTCTCACAGAATAGGCATGGGTAGGAGAGATTGATTTGGTGGAAAGCAACTTAGGGAGGCTAGAGATCAAGTTTCAAATGATTGGAATGGAATATCTTGGTCTCAACACATGAGTAGGTGGCTCTCTCTCAATAAAATGGATCTGGCAATGAAGTGTGTGTTCTGAGTACTTCTCCCACGAATGGGAGGTGGGTGAAGGGGTATATATAGGCAGAACACAAAATCCAACCGTTACACCTAAAGTGGCAAACTCAGTGACAACGAAGTCATAAACTCGGTGGTACCGACTTGCACTAAAGGCAACACCTTTTGAATCTCAGTGCAACCGATAAACGAAACTTGGTGGCACGGAAAAGGTGGTTAACGGTCAGATGGCCAAACTCAGTGATACCGATACTCAAACTCGGAAATTCCAATTTTTTGTACCAAGGGAACAGAATGTTGGTCACCCAAACTCAATAGCACCGACATGGTTTCGGTTGCACCGATTTGGTGGGAATGGATAGGGTTCTGTTTGAGATCAAACTCGGTGAGGCAGAAATGGGAAAGTGGGAGGCATCGATTTTGAGTGTGTGGTTTAGGACAGAATGGTGATGTGGTAAAAACTCACTGAGTATTTTGGTGGCTAACTTAGAGCACTTGAGAAAACTGTTCATTTTAATACCTTGCCCCCTTTTAATAGTATTGGCTTTCCTATGGAATCAAATGTGATTTCTCACAAATATAAAATGAAGAGTCTTCTAGCTTGAAGCTTGGGCCAATCCTACTCCTTTCTTGCATCAAGGGGCATCTCCACATAAGCCTTTAGCCAAAACATCTTTTGAACTTTTCTGAAATATACTTGGATAAACATATTAGTCCAATGATGCATATGTTGTGATCAATTATCCAAACCACCCTAGGGAGAAATTGTGCTTGCACTTCTTATCAATCTTTGTTGCATCATGGCATCATGGCATCATGGAATCATTCATTGTGTGCATCAATGTTTCCTCTTGTGGTGATCGTGATGTGAGTGTGTGCAAGTGATCTTGTGTGGTTTTCGACAATGCAAACCCTTGCTCTTTCAAATAGGAAAACCCCTCTTGTTCTCCTCTTATTTTGTGGGTGTGATAAAAGTTGCTCTTTTGATCAAATAAAAATGTTGCTCCACTCCTAAATACTCTGTTCAGATTTGTTGTAGGGGTTATTCTGGTTTGAAATAAATTTTTGCCTTCTGAAAAATTGCAAAACAGAGTCCCATGTTATTTATAATTTTTTATTTTGAGTGCTCTAAAAATACTAAAACTATTGTTATTAAGTAGGGGTTAATTCTGTGTTGCCAGGGGGCTATTTATTTTGTGTGAGGCCTTGCTAGTTTTACCATGTGCATTATTTGTAGTGATGATTTTAAATTTAAAAACAGAGCCATTTGTTTTAAAAGAGAGTGAGGGTCTGGCCTACTCGGTCTTATCCTCTCCTCAGCGGCCCAGTGCAGCAGCACCGCAACCCATCTAGTGGTCGCAGCCAGCCCAGCTCCCCTCCGTGCGAGTAACTCCAGCGTGGACGCTGACGAAGGCCCCATTTGCAGCCTCTATTCCTCCTCTGCTTTTCTTCCTCCTCCGCCCGTGCCCAGGGTAAAAGGTACATCCATGGCCACGGGGGTAGAGCCACCAAGTGCGCTTCCCCCTATAAAGCGGGCCTCGTGCCCTAGGGTTTCCCCCCTTTACTCACTCTTCCTCCTCTGTGCTGCCGCCACTATGTTAGAGCAGCCCCCTCCATAGCCATCACCATGATCGAGTCGCTGCCGAGCTCGAGCTCGAGCACATCCTGATCATCCCAACCTTCTTCTTCCCGGGGGCATCACGGGTGTAGTCGTCTTCTTCCTCTCCTGCGCGCAGGACCACGAGGATCGAAGGAAGCTGCCACCGACAAGCCTCTGCATCCCTTGCTTCCTCCTCGTCAGGCCCAAGCTCGATGTCGCCCCGCAGCTCATCATCGACCGTCCCCATCGCCTCCGTTAGTGTTGGGTGAGCACCCGCGTCCCCACCCCTTCCCTGGTTCGATGTGTAGACGTAGGTGCGCTTCCCTGTAGCAACAGCTCCAGCGATGGCCGCCACGAGGGTGAGCTCCGTAGCGTTGCCGCAGCTTTCCCTGACGGTGTCGTCCCGAGCTAGGGTGAAAAATGGAACCCGGCAGTGCTACGCGACCCCCCGCAGCCGTTTTTTGCCTCCGTAGCTCGCTGTGGCGCTCGCCGGTGTCGATCTGTGTTTCGGTTGCATGTGCAGGCCGAGCGCGTGGGGCCTGATCAAAAGGGATGTTCCCCCTACTAGACCAGACCCCCTCCAAGTCCAGTGGCACAAAGCCACACGTCCCACCACGGTGACCCGGGTTTGATCCCCCCCCCCCCTCCCCCCCGGCGCACTAAAACTCCAATTTTTGCTGTGCGTGTGTGAGGCCCTGGCAGTGGGCCCTCAGCCCCCTTTTCATCCTCCGGGGCCCTAGCTCACTACCACTAGGACCCCCCTTGTTTATTATTTGCTAGGGATTATTTTTGTTGCTGATAAGTAACTTTCCAGATTTGGAATATGTCCAAATATGGACGGTGTCATTTTTGGCAGATTCCAAATTGGGAGTTGATCCTTGGAATGCCAATTGAATGCCCATAGCTTTTGGTATATTGCTGTTTTGTCTCTGTTGCCTTCCGTATCTTGCTTTGTGGTTTCCGAGAGTTCCGCACCTTGGTTCGCGACGTTCTTGATATGTTTTTGCACCGTTTTCTTATGATGCATCTATTTCTTCCATGTTCATGCATGTCTAAATAAGTTAACTCACCACTGGAATCAGAGAATTTGCCATCAGCCTCTTCTTTTCCATCTGCTGGCTGATGGCAAAGACCCTCTTTGCCGTCAGGTGCCAAAACCCAGACGACAAAGAACAGACTGATGGCAAAGATACTATTTGCCATCAGTGAACACTTTGCCGTCTTCCAGCTTACGGCAAGGAGACAAAAGGCAGACGACAAAGAACTGACCGCTGGCTAATATTTCATTTGCCATCAGTGAGCTCTTTGTCGTCTGTCAGCTGATGGCAAAGAGACGACAGACAGACGACAAAGAGCATGGGATGGCCCATTGGCCCGTTGTTCAAACGAACGTTATGGATGCTACTCGTTGCTATATCCCATCTACCTCTTTGCCGTCGGGGGGCACACGACAAAGAGGATGGTGCCCTAACGGACGTCGGCCCTTACCCCACACCCCTCTCTCCCTCGTAATGGATCTCCCTCTCTCCCCGCACCCCTGAAACCCACCACCGTAGGAGCTCGTGTTGGAAATATGCCCTAGAGGCAATAATAAAGTGGTTATTATTATATTTCCTAGTTCATGATAATCGTCTATTATTCATGCTATAATTGTATTAGCCGAAAACCGTAATACATGTGTGAATACATAGACCCCAATATGTCCCTAGTGAGCCTCTAGTTGGCTAGCTCGTTGATCAATAGATGGTCATGGTTTCCTGATCAGGGACATTGGATGTCATTGATAATGGGATCACATCATTAGGAGAATGATGTGATGGACAAGACCCAATCCTAAGCATAACACAAGATCGTGTAGTACGTCTGCTAAAGCTTTTCTAATGTCAAGTATCATTTCCTTAGACCATGAGATTGTGCAACTCCCGGATACCGTAAGAGTTCTTTGGGTGTATCAAATGTCACAACGTAACTGGGTGATTATAAAGGTGCACTACAGGTATCTCCAGAAGTTTCTGTTGGGTTGGTATGAATCGAAGCTGGGATTTGTCACTCAATGTGACGGAGAGGTATCTCTGGGCCCACTCGGTAATGCATCATCATAATGAGCTCAATGTGACTAAGGACTTACCACGGGATGATGTATTGCGGAACGAGTAAAGAGACTTGCCGATAACGAGATTGAGCAAGGTATAGGGATATCGACAATCGAATCTCGGGCAAGTATCATACCGGTGGACAAAGGGAATTGCGTACGGGGTTGATTGAATCCCTGACATGGTGGTTCATCCGATGAGATCATCATGGAACATGTGGGAGTCAACATGGATATCCAGACCCCGCTGTTGGTTATTGAACGGAGAGGTGTCTCAGTCATATCTGCATGGTTCCCGAACCCGTAGGGTCTACACACTTAAGGTTCGATGATGCTAGAATTGTTATGGGAATCGTATATGTGTTTACCAAAGGTTGTTCGGAGTCCCGGATGAGATCCCTAATGTCACGAGGAGCTCCGGAATTGTCCGGAGGTAAAGATTCATATATAGGAAGTGGAGATTTTATCGCTAGAAATGTTTCGGGGATCGTCGGTATTGTATTGGGACCACCACAAGGGTTCCGGGGTTAACCGGGAGGGGCCACTACTACTTCTCAAACAACAACACTAGAAATTGACACGTTGACGGAGAGTTGCTTGCGTTGGTTTTTCCCTTGAAGAGGAAAGGGTGATGCAGCATAGGAGCAAGAAGTATTTCCCTCAGTTTGAGGACCAAGGTATCAATCTAGTAGGAGAATCTCGTCAAGTCTAGAGTACCTGCGCAAAGAAAAACGAGCCTGCACCCAACGCTATAAAGGGGTTGTCAATCCCTTCAAGATTCTTTGCAAAGTGAGATCTGAAGGCGGAAAGTGCAACGAAGTAAAAGAGTAAGGCTGAAAATATTGTGTGGAGTAGACCCCGGGGCCATAGTGTTCACTAGAGGCTTCTCTCAAAATAGCAAGTACTGCGGTGGGTGAACAAATTACTGTCGAGCAATTGATAGAACTACGCAAAGTCATGGCGATATCTAAGGCAATGATCATACATCTAGGCATCACGTCCGAGACAAGTAGACCGGTACTTTCCGCATCTACTACTATTACTCCACACATCGACTGCTATCCAGCATGCATCTAGTATATTGAGTTCATGATGAACAAAGCAACGCTTTAAGCAAGATGACATGATGTAGAGGAATAATCTCAAACCAATGATGAAAACCCCATCTTTTTACCCTTGATGGCAACAACAAGATGCGTGCCTCGCTACCCCTTCTGTCACTGGGTAAGGTCACCACATGGTATGAACCCAAAACCAAGCACTTCTCCCATTGCAAGAATCATAGATCTAGTTGGCCAAACAAAACCCACAACTCGAAGAGACTTACAAGGATATGAAATCATGCATAAGAGAGATCAGAAAAAAGTCAAATAGGATTCATAGATAATCTGATCATAAATCCACAATTCATCAGATCTCGACAAACACACCGCAAAAGAAGATTACATCGGATAGATCTCCATGAAAATCATGGAGAACTTTGTATTGAAGATCCAAAAGAGAGAAGAAGCCATCTAGCTACTAGCTACAGACCCGTGGGTCTATGGTAAACTACTCACGCATCATCGGTCAGGTCATGGTGTTGATGAAGAAGCCCTCCGTATCCGAATCCCCCCTCCGGCAGGGCACCAGAACGTGCCCAGATTGGATCTTGCGGAGACAGAAGCTTGCGGCGGCGAAAAAGTACTTTCGATGATCTCCTGATTTTTTATGGAATTTTAGAGAATATATAGCCGCAAAACCTAGGGCAAAGGAGGCTCAGGGAACCCACAAGCCAGGGGGGCGCGGGCCCCCCTGGCCGCGCCATGAGGGCTTGTGGGGTCCCTCGTGGCCCCCTGCCTTGATTCTCCGGCTTCCCGATCTTTTTCTGTTGCGGAAAAAATCTTTTTGGCAGTTTCATTCCGTTTGGACTCCATTCAAAATCTTCCTCTGAAAGGGGTCAAAAACATGGAAAAAACTGGAACTGACACTTGGCACTGAGTTAATAAGTTAGTCCCAAAAAATATATAAAAGGCATGCAAAACACACAAAGTTTGACAAGATAATAGCATGAAACCATCAAAAATTATAGATACGTTGGAGATGTATCAAGTATCCCCAAGCTTAACTCATGCTCGTCCTCGAGTAGGGAAGTGATAAAGACTGAATTTTTGATGTGGAATGCTACATAACATAGTTGTCCTTTGCAACTTCTTTCACGTGACATGAATGTTCAGATCCGTAAGATTAGAAACTATAGTTTGCTGTTGACATGAAAACAATAATACTTCAAGCAAACTAGCAAGGTAATCATGAACTTTCAAAATAACAACGCCAAGGAAAGTTATCCCTACAAAATCATATAGTCTGGCTATGCTACATCATCCTCACACAACTAATGTAAATCATGCACAACCACGATATTGGCCAAGTAATTGTTTTCGCGCTCTTACTTTCTCAAACCTTTTATAACTATCACGCAATACATGAGCGTGAGCCATGGATATAGCACTATAGGTGGAATAGAGTCTGGTGGTGGTTGTGAGACAAAAAGGAGGAGATGGTCACATTGACTCGGTGTATCAAAGGGCTATGGAGATGCCCATTAATAGATATCAATGTTAATGAGTAGGGATTGCCATACAAAAGGATGCACTAGAGCCATAAGTATGTGAAAGCTCAAAAGGAGAACCAGTGGTGTGCATCCAACTTGCTTGCTCACGAAGACCTAGGGAAATTTTGAGGAAGCCCATCATTGGAATATACAAGCCAAGTTATACAATGAAGATTCCCACTAGCATATGGTAGTGACAAAGCAAGAAGCTCTCAATCATGAAGAACATGGTGCTTTTATGAAGCACAAGTGTGGAAAAAGATAGTAGCATTGTCGCTTCTCTCTTTTTCTCTTTTTTTTATTTGGGCTCTTGGGCCTCTCTTTTTTTTCTCTTTTTTTATGGGCTCTTTGGCCTCTTCTTTTTATTTCCTCACATGGGACAATGCTCTAATAGTGATGATCATCATACTTTTATTTACTCACAGCTCAAAGCTTAGAAGATGATGACTCTATAGGAAATGCCTCCGGCAGTGTACCGGGATGTGCAACTATCTAGCTTGACGTATGACGTTGAAACATCTCCCTAGCTATATTACGATCATGCAATGGCAATATGAGAGTGACGACACAAGTCATGAGATGGAACGGTGGGAGTTGCATGGCAATATATCTCGGAATGGCTATGAAAATGCCATAGTAGGTAGGTATAGTGGCTGTTTTGAGGAAGGCATATGGTGGGTTTGTGCACCTGCTAGAATTGCGTGGCACTAGAGAGGCTAGCAATGGTGGAAGTGCATCTATACCATGGACTCACATTAGTCATGAAGAACTCACATACTTGTTGCGGAAGTTTTTATCAGTAATTGAAACAAAGTGCTAAACGCTTACTCCTAGGGGAAGGGTTGGTAGGTGTTAACCATCGCGCGATCCAGACCTCAACACAAAGGATGACAATCAATAGATCAATTATGCTCCGACTTCCTAACATAGCGGTTCACCATACGTGCATGCTACGGGAGTCACCAACTTCAACACAAGTATTTCTAGATTCACAACACCCTACTAACATAGCTCTTAATATTACCAATTCCACGTCTCAAAACTAATTGAGAGGAATCAAGACTTCTCTTTCTACTCAATGCACACGAAGATGGAGGTTTTTGTATCCTCTATGGGTACCTATCACCTTTGCGACTACTTTCATGGCATAAGCCAACTACCAAGTCACGCACCGCCATGCTCTAAAAGATATAAGTGAAGCACATAGAGCAAAATTATCTAGCTCAAAAGATATAAGTGAAGCACTATGAGCATTCTAACAAAATCACGATGAGTGCATGGCTCTCTCTCTCAAAAAGGTGTGCAGCAAGGATGATTGTGACACAACAAAAAGAAAAGACTCCTACAATACAAGACGCTCCAAGCAGAACACATATCAAGTGGTGAATAAAAATATAGCTCCAAGTAATGTTACCGATGGATTGAAGATGAAAGAGGGGATGCCTTCCCGGGGCATCCCCAAGCTTAGGATTTTTGGTGTCCTTGAATTTGGCTTGGGATGCCTTGGGCATCCCCAAGCTTGAGATCTTTCCACTCCTTATCTCTTTGTCCATGAAAACATCACCCAAAACTTGAAAACTTCACAACACAAAACTTAAACAGAAACTCGTGATAACATTAGCACAAGAAAACAAACTACCACTTCTTCTCGTACTGTAGCAAACTTGAATTCTGTCTATATTGGTGTTGGGCTACTGTATTATCACTTTTTCATGGCTAGTACCCCCCGATACTAACCATAGTTTCATCAAAACAAGCAACCAACTCAAGAAAAACAGAATCTGTCAAAAACAGATCAGTCTGGAGCAATCTGTATACTTCGTATACTTTTGGTACGTCAAAAATTCTGAAAAATTACGAGTGCCTGGGCAAAAGGTATATCAACCAGCAGCAAAAAGAATCCACTCAAAATCTATTTATGAATAAAAATGAAAAATCATCTCGTGAGCGAAAAGTTTCTGTCTTTTTCCAGCAGGATCAAACAACCATCACCAAGACTAGTCATAAAGGTTTTGCTTTTCTCAAACACAAAAAGAAACACAAAAAACACAATCACAACATACTTATGATGGTGTGGACGCAACAAAACAGAAAGAAAAAGATAAATTCATTGGGTTGCCTGCCAACAAGCGCTATTGTTTAACGCCCTTAGCTAGGCATAAAAGCGATAGAATCACGTATCGTCGTCTTTGGTGCTCAAACCATAAGTGGCCCTCATCATGTATTCATAAGGCAATCTTATTTCCTTTCTAGGAAACTGCTCCATGCCCTTATTTAAAGGAAATTGAAATCTAATATTCCCTTTCTATATATCGATGATAGCACCGATAGTCCTTAGGAAAGGTCTACCAAGAATAATAGGCAAGTAGGATTGCAATCAATGTCAAGCACAATGAAATCCACAGGTACATACTTCCTATTTGCAATAATAAGAACATCATTGATCCTTCCCATGGGTTTCTTGACAATAGAATCCGCAAGATGCAAATTAAGAGAACACTCTTCAATCTCATTAAAACCGAGAACATCACATAAAGACTTTGGAATCGCGGAAACACTAGCACCCAAATCACACAAAGCATTGCATTCATACTTTCTGATTTTGATTTTGATGGTAGGTTCCCACTCATCATGAAGCTTTCTAGGGATAGAGACTTCCAATTCAAGTTTCTCTTCAAGAGATTTTATCATAGCTTCGACGATATGATCGGTAAAGGCCTTGTTTTGGCTATAAGCGTGTGGAGAGTTTAACATGGATTGCATCAAGGAAATGCATTCAATCAAGGAGCAACTATCATAATTGAATTCCTTGAAACCCATGGTAGTAATTTCATTACTACTCAACGCTTTAATATCTTTTACTCCACTTTTAATGCTTTTAGCATCAATATAGATGGACTCCGAATCATTGGGGCACTTTTCAACCAAAGTGGATTCATATCCAGCCCCATAATCATTAGGTTTGTCATAAGAAAACAAAGATTCAATGGGAGTCGCACCAAGAACTTTAAGATCTTCATGATTCTTATCACGAGAACACGCCTTTTTAAGCCATTCATGTCTAGCACGAATTTGGGCGGTTCTTTCTTGGCTCTCAATCATGGAAACACGCATAGCTTTCAAAGTTTCATCCATATTGATCTTGGGAGGAGCACATCTAACTTTCAAAGCATCAACATCACTAGACATTCTATCAACGCTCTTAGCCAAATCGTCGATTTTGAGTAGCTTTTCCTCAATGGACTCATTGAAAATCTTTTGTGAGTTGATGAAATCTTTGATATTACTCTCTAGATTAGAGGGTAATCTATTGTAATTGACAGGAGTATTGTTGTAGGAGTTGGCAAAGTTATTAGAGGATTTACTAGGAAAAGGCCTAGGAACATAGTTTCCTCTAAAAGCATTGTTGTTGCCAAAATTATTCCTACCAACAAAATTAACGTCCAAGCTAGCGTTGCTACTCTCAATCAAAGAAGACAATGGCATATCAATAGGATCTAAAGGATCACTTCTACTAGCAACCAAATTCATTAACTCATCCATCTTAGCACTCAACGAGTTAATTTCTTCTATAGCGTGTACCTTCTTACTAGTAGGTGACCTTTCAGTGTGCCACTGAGAGTAGTTCGTCATGATGTTGTCTAGGAGCTTTGTGGTTTCCCCTAACGTGATTTCCATGAACGTTCCACCTGAGGCAGAGTCCAAGATATTTCTAGAAGCAAAATTCAAGCCAGCGTAAAAGATTTGAATAATCATCCAAAGACTCAAGCCATGAGCGGGACAATTTCTAATCATCAATTTCATTCTCTCCCAAGATTGTGCAACATGTTCATGATCAAGGTGCTTGAAATTCATGATATCATTACGGAGAGAGATAATCATAGCCGGCGGAAAGTACTTGGATATATAAGCATCTTTGCATTATCCCAACAATCGATACTATTTTTGGGCAAAGAAGAAAACCAAGTTTTTGCGCGATCTCGCAACGAGAAAGGAAAAATCTTCAACTTAATCACATCATTATCCACATCTTTCTTCTTTTGCATATCGCAAAGCTCAATGAAGGTTTTGAGATGGGATGCGACATCTTCACTAGGAAGGCTGAAGAATTGCTCTTTCATAACAAGATTCAGCAAAGCGGCATTGATTTCGTATGACTCCGCACAAGTGGCGGGAGCAATCGGAGTACTAATAAAATCATTATTATTAGTATTCGAGATGTCACAAAGTTTGGTGTTTTCATTCATGGTGACTTCGGCAAGCAAGCAAGCACACAAGTGAACAAAGAGCAAGCGAGAAAAAGGGCGAACGAAAAGGCAAACGAAAAAGGCAAATTGTGAAGTGGGGGATAGGAAAACGAGAGGCAACTGGCAAACTAAGTAAATGCAAGAGATGAGTCTGCGACACTTACTTGGATGAGTTCTTGACTTGATCCTCCCCGACAACGGCGCCAGAAATCCTTCTGCTACTTCTCAAACAACAGCGCCAGAAATTGACACGTTGACGGAGACTTGCTTGCGTTGGTTTTTCCCTTTAAGAGGAAAGGGTGATGCAGCACAAGAGTAGTATGTATTTCCCTCAGTTTGAGAACCAAGGTATCAATCCAGTAGGAGAATCTCATCAAGTCCATAGTACCTGCCCAAACATAAAGGAGCTTGCACCCAACACTATAAAGGGGTTGTCAATCCCTTCAAGATTGTTTGCAAAGTGAAATCTGAAGGCGGAAAGTGGAATGAAGTAAAAGAGTAAGGCTGAAAATATGGTGTGGAGTAGACCTGAGGGCCATAGTGTTCACTAGAGGCTAATCTCAAAATAGCAAGTATTACGGTGGGTGAAAAATTAGTGTCGAGCAATTGATAGAACCGCGCAAAGTCATGACGATATCTAAGGCAATGATCATACATATAGGCATCACGTCCGAGACAAGTAGACCGATACTTTCTGCATCTACTACTATTACTCCACACATCGACCGCTATCCAGCATGCATCTAGTGTATTGAGTTTATGATGAACAGAGTAACGCTTTAAGCAACATGACATGATGTAGAGGGATAATCTCAAACCAATGATGAAAACCCCATCTTTTTACCCTTGATGGCAACAACACGATGCGGGCCTCGCTACCCCTTTGGTCACTGGGTTAGGTCACCGCACGGTATGAACCCCATTGCAAGAATCATAGATCTAGTTGGCCAAACAAAACCCACAACTCGAAGAGAATTACAAGGATATGAAATCATGCATAAGAGAGATCAGAAGAAACTCAAATAAGATTCATAGATAATCTGATCATAAATCCACAATTCATCGGATCTTGACAAACACACCGCAAAAGAAGATTACATCGGATAGATCTCCATGAAGATCATGGAGAACTTTGTATTAAAGATCCAAAAGAGAGAAGAAGCCATCTAGCTACTAGCTATGGACCCGTAGGTATATGGTGAACTACTCGCGCATCATCGAAGAGGTCATGGTGTTGAGGAAGAAGCCCTCCGTATCCGAATCCCCCCTCCGGCAGGGCACCAGCACGTGCCCCAGATGGGATCTTGCGGAGACAGAAGCTAGCGGCGACGGGAAAGTACATTCGATGATCTCTTGATTTTTTATGGTATTTTAGAGAATATATAGGCGCAAAACCTAGGGCAAAGGAGGCTCAGGGAGCCCACAAGCCAGGCGGGCGCGGGCCCCCTGGCCGCGCCATGAGGGCTTGTGGGGTCCGTGGTGGCCCCCTACCCTCATTCTTCAGCTTCCCGATCTTTTTCTGTTCCGGAAAAAATCTTTTTGTCAGTTTCATTCCGTTTGGACTCCGTTCAAAATCCTCCTCTGAAAGGGGTCAAAAACATGGAAAAACACGAACTGGCACTTGGCACTGAGTTAATAAGTTAGTCCCAAAAAATATATATAGGGCATGCAAAACATCCAAAGTTTGACAAGATAATAGCATGAAACCATCAAAAATTATAGATACGTTCGAGACGTATTAGCCACCAGCCTTGAAGGGCCACGTGGGCCAAAAGTGGATGGGAACCAGCCCCTAGATGGGCTGGTGCTCCACCCACCAAGGCCGAAGGTGCCTAGGGCAGCAAACCCTAGGGCATGGTGGCTGCCTTGGGTGGAAAGCCACCCCCTAGGGCGCCACCCCCTCCTTCTCTTGGCCGTCGCATCACCTAGGGGAAACCCTAGGGTGGTCGTCCCATTATCCATCCCTCCTATATATAGAGAAGGTTTTGGGAGGGCAGCACACACCTTTACACCACCTCTCGGCACAGCGCTACCTCTCCCTCTTCTCCTCCTCCGCTGTGCTTGGCGAAGCCCTGCTGGAAAACTGTATAGCTCTACCTCCACCACTCCGTCAACTTCTCCTCTCTCCTTGTTGGATAAAGGTGAAGGAGACGTCAGCAGGCTACACGTGTGTTGAACGCGGAAGCGTTGTTGTTCGGTGCTTAGATCGGAATCTTCCGTGATCTGAATCGCTACGAGCACGACTCCATCAACCACCTTCGTAGTAACGCTTCCGCTTAGCAATCTTCAAAGGTATGAAGATGCTCTACCCCTTGCTAGTGGCTGGTTTCTCCTAGATAGATCTTGATGTGATGTAGGAACTTCTTTGAATTACTACTACGTTCCCCAAGAGTGGTATCAGAGCCAGGTTCTCTGCATAGATTCTATGCACGAGTAGAACACAAAAGTTGTGGGCGATGATTTTGTCAATTGCTTGCCGTTACTAGTCCAATATTTTTTCGGCGGTATTGTGGGATGAAGCAACCCAGACCGACTTTACACGTACGCTTACATGAGACTGGTTCCACCGACTGACATGCACTTGTTGCATAAGGTGGCTAGCGGGTGTGTGTCTCTCCCACTTTAGTCGAATTGGATTTGATGAAAAGGGTCCTTATGAAGGGTAAATAGCATTGGCATCTCAACGTTGTGGCTGTCACATAGGTAAAAAGCGTTCTTGCTAGAAACCCAAATCAGCCACGTAAAACTTGCAACAAAAATTAGAGGACGTCTAACTTGTTTTTGCAGGGTATGCTATGTGATGTGATATGCCCCAAAGGATGTGATGTTATATATGTGATGTATGAGATTGATCATGTTCTTTTAATAGGATTCACGACTTGCATGTCGATGAGTATGACAACCGACAGGAGCCGTAGGAGTTGTCTTAATTTATTGTATGAGATGCAACGCCATGTGATTACTTTACTTTATTGCTAACCGTTAGCTATAGTAGTAGAAGTAATAGTTGGCGAGACGACTTTGCAAAGACATAATGATGGAGATCATGGTTACATGCCGGTGACAATGATGATCATGCCGTGCCCCGAAGATGGAGTTCAAAGCAGCAAGATGATATTGGCCACATCATGTCACTATATGATATTGCATGTGATGTTTATCATGTTTTTCATATTATTGCTTAGAACGACGGTAGCAAAGATAAGATGATCCCTCATTAAATTTCGAGATAAGTATTCCCCTAAGTGTGCACCGTTGTGAAGGATCATTGTCTCGAAGCACCACGTGACGATCGGGTGTGATAGATTCTAACATTCGCATACAACGGGTGTAAGCCAGATTTACACACGCAAAACACTTAGGTTGACTCGACAAGCCTAGCATGTATAGACATGGCCTCGGTATACGGGAGACCGAAAGGTCAAACATGAGTCGTATGGATGATACGATCAGCATGGAGATGCTCGCCATTGATGAATAGTCAGTCTCACGTGATGATCGGACACGGGCTAGTCGACGTGGATTATGTATCATTAGGATGACTAGAGGGATGTCTATCTAAGTGGGAGTTCATTAAATAATTTGTTTAGATGAACTTAATTATCATGAAATTAGTCTAAAATTGTCTTTACAAATATTGTAGATCCAATGGCCCACACAAATGTCCCACTGAACTTCAACGCATTCCTAGAGAAAACAAAGCTGGAAAATGATGGAAGCAACTATGCGGATTGGGCTTGTAATTTAAAGCTTATCCTCCTTTCTTCGAAGAAGGCATATGTCCTTGATGCGCCTCTAGGTGACCCTCCCGTTCCTGTAGCAGCCCAGGACGTTATGAATGCCTGGCAGTCACGTAGTGATGACTACTCTTTGGTTCAGTGCGGCAGGCTTTAGAGTTTAGAACCTGGGTTTCAAAGCGTTTTGAGGAACATGCAACATATGAGATGTTCCAAGATCTGAAACTAGTTTTTCAAGCTCATACTCGGGTCAAGAGATATGAAGTCTCTGATAAGTTCTTCAGTTGTAAAATGGAGGAAAATAGGTCTATCAGTGCGCACATACTCAGAATGTGTGGGTTGCACAACCGCTTGTCTCAGTTGGGAGTTGAACTTCCGGATGACGCGGTGATTGACAGAATCCTCCAGTCGGTTCCACCTAGCTATAAGGGCTTTGTGATGAACTACAATAGGCAACAGATGGAGAAGACCATTCCTGAGTTGTATGCCATGCTGAAATCAGCGGAGGTGGAAATCAAGAAAGACAATCAAGTGTTGATGGTGAATAAGACCACCAGTTTCAAGAAAGGCAAGGGTAAAAAGAACTTCAAGAAGGACGGAAAAGTAGTTGCCGCGCCCGGTAAACCAATTGCCGGGTAGAAGCCAAATAAAGGACCCAAACCTGAGACTGAGTGCTGTTATTGCAAGGGAACCGGTCACTGGAAGCAGAACTGCCCCAAGTACTTAGCGGATAAGAATGCCGGCAACGTCAAAGGTATATATGATATACATGTTATTGTTGTGTACCTTACCAGTGCTCGTAGTAGCTCCTGGGTATTGGAAACCGGTGGTGTTGCTTACATTTGCAACTCAAAACTGTAACTGCGGAATAAGCGTAGGCTGGCAAAGGATGAGGTGACGATGCGCGTCGGGAATGGTTCCAAGGTCGATGTGATCACCGTTAGCATGCAACTTCTACATATACCTTCGGGATTAGTTTTAAACCTTAATAATTGTTATTTAGTACCACCTTTGAGCATGAACATTGTATCGGGATCTCACTTGATGCGAGATGGCTATTCATTTAAATATGAGAATAATGGTTGTTCCATTTATATGAGTGATATGTTTTATGGTCATGCCCCGCTGGTCAATGGTTTATTCTTGATGAATCTCGAACGTGATTTTACACATATTCATAGTGTGAGTACCAAAATATGTAAGGTTGATAATGATAGTCCCACATACTTGTGGCACTGCCGACTTGGTCATATCGGTGTCAAGCGCATGAAGAAACTCCATATAGATGGACTTTTGGAGTCTCTTGATTTCGAATCATTTGACAAATGCGAACCGTGCCTCATGGGCAAGATGACCAAGACTCCGTTCTCCGGAACAACGGAGCGAGCAACCAACTTGTTGGAAATAATACATAACAATGTACGTGGTCCAATGACCGTTGAGGCTCGCGGTGGCTATCGTTATGTTCTCACCCTCACTGATTACTTAAGAAGATATGGGTATGTCTACTTAATGAAACACAACTCTGAAACCTTTGAAGGTTCAAGGAATTTTGGAGTAAGGTAGAGAATCAACATGACAAAAAAATAAAGTTCTTGCGATCTGATCGTGGAGGAGAATATTTGAGTCACGAGTTTGGCACACACTTAAGAAAATGTGTAATTGTTTCACAACTCACGCTGCCTGGCACACCTTAGCGTAATGGTGTGTCTGAACGTTGTAATCGCACTTTATTGGATATGGTATAATCTATGATGTCTCTAACCGATCTGCTGCTATCATTTTGGGGATATGCATTGGAAACTCCGCATTTACATTAAATAGGGCACCGTCTAAATCCGTTGAGACGACACCGTACGAATTATGGTTTGGAAAGAAACCTAAGTTGTCGTTTCTGAAAGTTTGGGGATGTGATGCTTATCTGAAAAAACTTCAACCTGAGAAGCTCGAACCCAAAGCGGAAAATGTGACTTCATAGGATACCCTAAGGAAACTATTGGGTATACCTTCTATCTTAGATCTGAAGGCAAAATCTTTGTTGCCAAGAACGAATCCTTCCTAGAGAAAGAGTTTCTCTCGAAAGAAGTAAGTGGGAGGAAAGTAGAACTTGATGAGGTAATTGTACCTCCTCTCAAACAGGAGAGTTGCGCAGCGTAGGAAAATGTTTCTGTGGAGCCTGCACCGACTAGAGAGGAAGTTAATGATGATGATCATGAATCTTCGGATCAAGTTGCTACTGAACCTCAAAGGTCCACAAGGACATGTTCCACACCAGGGTGGTATGGCAATCTTGTCATGGAAATAATGGTGTTGGACAATAGTGAGCGTTCATACTATGAAGAAGCGGATGCTGGCCAGATTCCAACAAATGGCTTGAAGCCATGAAATCCGAGATAGGATCCATGTACGAGAACAAAGTATGGACTTTGGTGGACTTGCCCGATGATCGGCGAGCCATAGAAAATAAATGGATCTTTAAGAAGAAGACTAACATGGCTGGTAATGTGACCATCTATAAGGCTCGACTTGTTGCTAAGGGTTATCGACAAGTTCAAGGAATCGACTACAATGGAACTTTCTCACCCTAGCGATGCTGAAGTCGGTCTGAATCATGTTAGCAGTTGCCGCATTTTATGATTATGAAATCTGGCAAATGGACGTCAAAACGGCATTCCTGAACTGCTTTCTTAAGGAAGAATTGTATATGATACAGCCGGAAGGTTTTGTCGATCCTAATAATTCTGACAAGGTATGCAAGCTTCAACGCGCCATCCATGGGCTAGTGCAAGCATCTCAGAGTTGGAACATTTGCTTTGATGAGGTGATCAAAGCGTTTGGGTTTGTACACACTTATGGAGAAGCATGTATTTATAAGAAAGTGAGTGGGAGCTCTGTAGCATTTCTCATATTATATGTGGATGACATATTGTTGATGGGAAATGATATAGAACTTTTGGAAAGCATAAAGGCCAATTTGAATAAGAGTTTTTCAATGAAGGACCTTGGAGAAGCTGCTTACATATTAGGCATCAAGATCTAAAGAGATAGATCGAGACGCCTCATTGGTCTTTCACAAAGCACATACCTTGACAATATATTGAAGAAGTTCAATATGGATAAGGCCAAGAAGGGGTTCTTGCCTGTATTACAAGGTGTGAGGTTGAGCACAGATCAATGCTCGACCACGACAGAAGATAGAGAAAAGATGAGTACTGTCTCCTATGCTTCAGCCATAGGCTCTATTATGTATGCCATGCTGTGTACCAGACCTGATGTGAACCTTGCCATAAGTTCGGTAGGGAGGTACCAAAGTGATCTAGGAGTGGATCACCGGACAGAGGTCAAGAATATTCTAAAGTACCTCAAAAGGACTAAAGATATGTTTCTCGTTTATGGAGGTGCTGAAGAGCTCGTTGCTACGGCAAAAGACAACAGCACCAGAGTTTGGCACGTTGACGGAGGCTGGGCATGCGTTGATTTTTCCCTTGAAGAGGAAAGGGTGGTGCAGCACAGGAGCAGTAAGTATTTCCCTCTATTTGAGAACCAAGGTATCAATCCAGTAGGAGAATCTCGTCAAGTCCAGATTACCTGCACAAACACAAAGAGCTTGCACTCAACGCTATAAAGTGGTTGTAAATCCCTTCAAGATTCATTGCAAAGTGAGATCTGAAGGCGGAAAGTGCAACGAAGTAAAAGAAAAAGGCTGAAAATATGGTGTGAAGTTGACCCAGGGGCCATAGTGTTCACTAGAGGCTTCTCTCAAAATAGCTAATATTACGGTGGGTGAACAAATTACTGTCGAGAAATTGATAGAACCGCGCAAAGTTATGACGATATCTAAGGCAATGATCATACATATAGGCATCACGTCCGAGACAAGTAGACCGATACTTTCTGCATCTACTACTATTACTCCACACATTGACCGCTATCTAGCATGCATCTAGTGTATTGAGTTCATGACGAACAGAGTAATGCCTTAAGCAAGATGACATGATGTAGAGGGATAAACTCAAACCAATGATGAAAACCCCATCTTTTTACCCTTGATGGCAACAACGCGATGCGTGCCTCGCTACCCCTTCTATCACTAGGAGAGGTCACCGCACGGTATGAACCCAAAACCAAGCACTTCTCCCATTGCAAGAATCATAGATCAAGTTGGCGAAACAAAACCCAGAACTCGAAGAGAATTACAAGGATATGAAATCATGCATATGAGAGATCAGAACAAACTCAAATAAGATTCATAGAAAATCTGATCATAAATCCACAATTCATCGGATCTCGACAAACACACCGCAAAAGAAGATTACATCGGATAGATCTCCATGAAGATCATGGAGAACTTTGTATTGAAGATCCAAGAGAGAGAAGAAGCCATCTAGCTACTAGCTATGGACCCGTAGGTCTATGTTGAACTACTCACGAATCATCGGAGAGGTCATGGTGTTGATGAAGAAGCCCTCCGTATCTGAATCCCCCTTCCAGCAGGGCACCAGAATGTGCCTCGGATGGGACCTTGCGGAGACAGAAGCTTGCGGCGGCGGAAAAGTCCTTTCGATGATCTCATGATTTTTTCTGGAATTTTTGGGAATATATAGGCGAAAGACCTAGGGCAGAGGTGGCCCAGAGAGCCCAAAAGCCTGGGAGGCGGGGGCCCCCTGGCCGCGGCTAGGGGGCTTGTGGGGTCCCTGGTGACCCCCTACCTTGGATCTCAAGTTCCTCGATCTTCTTCTGTTTTGGAAAAAATCTTTTTGGAAGTTTTGTTCCGTTTGGACTCCGTTTAAAATCCTTCTCTGGAAAGGGTCAAAAACACGGAAAAAACAGGAACTGGCACTTGGCACTGAGTTAATAAGTTAGTCCCAAAAAAGATATAAAAGGCATACAAAACATCCAAAGTTTGACAAGATAATAGCATGAAACCAAAAAAATTATAGATACATTGGAGACGTATCAAGCATCCCCAAGCTTAACTCCTGCTCGTCCTCGAGTAGGGAAGTGATAAAGACTGAATTTTTGATGTGGAATGCTATCTAGTATAATTGTCTTTTGTAACTTCTTTCATGTGACATGAATGTTCTGATCCGTAAGATTCAAAACAATAGTTTTTTATTGACATGAAAACAATAATACTTCAAGCAAACTAGCAAGGTAATCATGAACTTTCAAAATAACAAGGCCAAGGAAAGTTATCCCTACAAAATCATATAGTCTGGCTATGATCCATCATCCTCACACAACTAATTTAAATCATGCACAACCCCGGTATTGGCCAAGTAATTGTCTTCGCACTCTTACTTTCTCAAACTTTTTATAACTATCACGCAATACATGAGCGTGAACCATGGATATAGCACTAAAGGTGGAATAGAGTGTGGTGGTGGTTGTGAGACAAAAAGGAGAAGATGGTCACATTGACTCGGCGCATCAAAGGGCTATGGAGGTGCCCATTAATTGATATCAATGTGAATGAGTAGGGATTGCCATACAAAGGATGCACTAGAGCTATAAGTATGTGATAGCTCAAAAGGAGAACTAGTGGGTGTGCATCCAACCTGCTTGCTCACGAAGACCTAGGGAAATTTTGAGGAAGCCCATCATTAGAATATACAAGCCAAGTTATATAATAAAGATTCCCACTAGCATATAGTGGTGACAAAACGAGAGGCTCTCAATCATGAAGAACATGGTGCTATTATGAAGCACAAGTGTGGAAAAAGATAGTAGCATTGTCCCTTCTCTCTTCTTCTCAGTTTTTTATTTGGGTTCTTGGGCCTCTTTTTTTTTATTTGGGCTCTTTGGCCTTTTTTTTATTTCCTCACATGGGACAATGCTCTAATAATGATGATCATCACACTTTTATTTACTCACAGCTCAAAGCTTAGAACGATGATGACTCTATTGGAAATGCCTCCGGCGGTGTACCGGGATGTGCAACGATCTAGCTTGGCATATGACATTGAAACATCTCGCTAGCTATCTTACGATCATGAAATGTCAATATGAGAGTGACGGCACAAGTCATGAGATGAAACGGTGGGAGTTGCATGGCAATATATCTCGGAATGGCTATGAAAATGCCATAGTAGGTAGGTATGGTGGCTGTTTTGAGGAAGGCATATGGTGGGTTTGTGTACCGACGAAAGTTGCGCGACACTAGAGAGGCTAGCAATGGTGGAAGGTGAAAGTGCATCTATACCATGGACTCACATTAGTCATGAATAACTCACATACTTGTTGCGAAAGTTTTTATTAGTAATCGAAACAAAGTGCTAAACGCATACTCCTAGGGGAAGGGTTGTTAGGTGTTAACCATCGTGCGATCCCGACCTCAACACAAAGGATGACAATCAATAGATCAATTTTTCTCCGACTTCCTAACATAGCGGTTCACCATACATGCATGCTACGGGAATCACTAACTTCAACACAAGTATTTCTAGATTCACAACACCTTACTAACATAACTCTTAATATTACCAAATCGACGTCTCAAAACTAATTGAGAGGAATCAAGACTTCTCTTTCTACTCAATGCTCATGAAGATGGAGGTTTTGGTATCCTCTTTGGGTACCTATCACCTTTGGGGCTACTTTCATAGCATAAACCAACTACCAAGTCACGCACGGCCGTGCTCTAAATGATCTAAGTGGAGCACATAGAGCAAAATTATCTAGCTCAAAAGATATAAGTGAAGCACGATGAGCATTCTAGCAAATTCATGATGAGTGCAGGTCTCTCGCTCAAAAAGGTGTGCAGCAAGGATGATTATGACACAACAAAAAGAAAATACTCCTAAGATACAAGATGCTCCAAGAAAAACACATATCATGTGGTGAATAAAACTATAGCTCCAAGTAATGTTACCGATGGATTGAAGACGAAAGAGGGGATGCCTTCCCGGGGCATCCCCAAGCTTAGGATTTTTGGTGTCCTTGAATTTGGCTTGGGATGCCTTGGGAATCCCCAAGCTTCAGCTCTTTCCACTCCTTATCTCTTTGTCCATGAGAACATCACCCAAAACTTGAAAACTTCACAACACAAAACTTAAACAGAAACTCATGATAACATTAGCACAAGAAAAGAAACTACCACCTCTTTAGGTACTGTAGCAATCTTGATTTATATTTATATTGGTGTTAGATTACTGTATTCTCACTTTTCCATGGCTAGCACCCCCTGATACTATCCATAGTTTCATCAAAACAAGCAACCAACTCAATAAAAAACAGAATCTGTAAAAAATAGACCAGTCTGTAGCAATTTGTATACTTCGTATACTTCTGGTATCTCACGAATTCTGAAAAATTATGACTGCCTGGGAAAAAGGCATATGAACCAGAAGCAAAAAGAATCAACTCAAAATATCTTTCTGAATAAAAATTAAAAATAATCTCTTGAGCGAAAAGTTTCTGTGTATTTCCAGCAGGATCAAACAACCATCACCAAGACTAGTCATAAATGTTTTGCTTGGCTGAAACACAAAAAGAAACACAAAAGACACAATCATAACATAATTATGATGGTGTGGACACAACAAAACAGAAAGAAAAAGATAAATTCATTGGGTTGCCTCCCAACAAGCGCTATTGTTTAACGCCCTTAGCTAGGCATTGATAAATCAATGATGCTCACAGAAAAGACAAAAATTGAAGCACAACGAGAGCATCATGAAGCATGTGAAAATCACATCTAAGTCTTACATACTTCCTATGCATATGCATTTTATAGGAAAATAGATTATCAAGACAACCAATAGTTGCCATATGCAAGGAAGAAGAAAGAGACAATAGCAATCTCCACATAACGAGAGGTAATTTGGTAACATGAAAGTTTCTATCACAATATTTTCCTCTCTCATAGCAATTACACGTGGGATCATAATCAAATTCAACAAAATAGCTACTACAAAGGATATTATTTTCATGATCCACATGCATTCAAAGTTGATGCTCTTCAAAAATAGTGGGATTATCATCAACTAAAGTCATGACTTCTCCAAACCCACTTTCAATATTATTGCAAATATCATTGCAACAAGTAGTGGACATAGCAAAACTAGCATCCCCAAGCTTAGAGTTTTGCATATTTTTAGCAAGATTGTCATTAATATAATTTATAATGAAACCATTGCAATCATGCTTTTCATCCAAGGAGCCCTCGTGAATCACTTCATAAATTTCTTCAGCACAATTTTTCAGATTCACGCATCTCAAGCAAAACTTCATAGAGAAAGTCAAGTGCACTCAACTCACTAGCAATTGGTTCCACATAAGTGGATCTCTTAAAGATATTAGCAAGTGGATGAGGATCCATATCAATTGATTTTCAGCAAGTGAAGATGCAAGCATATTGAAGGCACATAGCACTCAAGCAAAGGAAAGGCAAGTGAGAGAAAAGGGCGAACGAAAAAGGCAAACGAAAAAGGCAAATATTTTTGTAAATTTTTCTTTTTCAAAAGTGGGGGAGAGGAAAAGTAAATGCAAGAGATGAGTTTGCGACACTTACTTGGATGAGTTCTTGACTTGATCCTCCCCGACAACGGCGCTAGAAATTCTTCTGCTACGGCAACATACAACAGCGCTAGAGTTAGGCACGTTGACGGAGGCTGGGCTTGCGTTGGTTTTTCCCTTGAAGAGGAAAGGGTCGTGCAGCACAAGAGAAGTAAGTATTTCCCTCAGTTTGAGAACCAAGGTATCAATCCAGTAGGAGAATCTCGTCAAGTCCAGAGTACCTGCACAAACACAAAGAGCTTGCACCCAACGCTATAAAGGGGTTGTCAATCCCTTGAAGATTGATTGCAAAGTGAGATCTGAAGGCGGAAAGTGCAAAGAAGTAAAAGAGTAAGGCTGAAAATATGGTGTGAAGTAGACCCGGGGGCCATAGTTTAAACTAGAGGGTTCTTTCAAAATAGAAAATATTACGGTGGGTGAACAAATTACTGTCGAGCAATTGATAGAACTGCGCAAAGTCATGACGACAGCTAAGGCAATGATCATACATATATGAATCATGTCCGGGATAAGTAGACCGATACTTTCTGTATCTACTACTATCACTCCACACATCGACCGCTATCCAGCATGCATCTAGTGTATTGGGTTCATGACGAACATAGTAACGCCTTAAGCAAGATGACATGATGTAGAGGGATAAACTCAAACCAATGATGAAAACCCCATCTTTTTACCCTTGATGGCAACAACATGATGCGTGCCTCGCTACCCCTTCTATCACTGGGTGAGGTCACTGATACGTCCATTTTGCATCATGTTTTCATGTTGATATTTATCGCTTTTTCGGATGTTATTTCACTTCACGGTACAATACTTATGCCTTTTCTCTCTTATTTTGCAAGGTTTACATGAAGAGGGAGAATGCCGGCAGCTGGAATGCTGGCCTGAAATTGGAGCAAGTTTGAGATACCTATTCCGCGCAAGTCCAAACGCCGTAAAAATCAGCAAGGATTTTTTTCGGGAATTTTAAAAAATACTGGGCCGAAGAAGTGCCAGAGGGGCGCCAGCAGGTGGCCACAAGCCTGTTAGGCGCGGCCACCCCCTGGCCACGCCTAGGGGGCTTATGGGCACCCAGCTGGCCGTCTGGCTCCCCCCTTTTGCTACAAGAAGGGTTTCGTCCAGAAAAAAAATCAGGAGGAGGCTTTTCGGAGGATTCGCTGCCGCCACGAGGCGGTACTTGAGCAGAACCAATCTAGAGCTCCGATAGGGCGATCTTGCCGAGGAAACTTCCCTCCCGGAGGGGGAAATCGTCGCCATCGTCATCCCCAACACTCCTCTCATCGGAGGGGATTCGTCGCCATCAACATCTTCATTAGCACCATCTCATCTCCAAACCCTAGTTCATCTCTTGTAACCAATCTCCGTCTCGCGACTCCGATTGGTACTTGTAAGGTTGCTAGTAGTGTTAATTACTCTTTGTAGTTGATGCTAGTTGGATTACTTGGAGGAGGAGTTTATGATCAGATTCTTGATGCTACTCATTACCTCTCTGGTCATGAATATGATTATGCTTTGTGAGTAGTTACTTTTGTTCCTGAGGACATGGGATAAGTCATTCTAAAAGTAGTCATGTGAATTTGGTATTCGTTCGGTATTTTGATGTGTTGTATGTTGTTTTTCCTCTAGTGGTGTTATGTGAACGTCGACTACATGACACTGAACCATTATTTGGGCCTAGAGGAAGGAATTGGGAAGTAGTAAGTAGATGATGGGTTGCTAGAGTGACAGAAGCTTAAACCCTAGTTTATGCGTTGCTTCGTAAGGGGCTGATTTGGATCCACTAGTTTAATGCTATGGTTAGACTTTGTCTTAATTCTTATTCTATAGTTGTGGATGCTTGCGAGAGGGGTTAATCATAAGTGGGATGCTTGTCCAACTAAGGCTAGTACCCAAGTGTTGGTCCACCCACATATCAAACTATCAAAGTAACAAACGCGAATCATATGAACATGATGAAAACTAGCATGACAGAAATTCCCGTGTGTCCTCGGGAGCGTTTTTCCTCCTATAAGACTTTGTCCAGGCTTGTCCCTTGATACAGATGGGATTGGGCCACTTTGCTGCACCGTTTCTACTTTTGTTACTTGCTACTTGCTACGAATCATCTCACCACACAATCACTTGTTACCGATAATTTCAGTGCTTGCAGATTTTTCCTTGCTGAAAACCACTTGTCAGATCCTTCTCCTCCTCGTTGGGTTCGACACTCTTACTTATAGAAAGGACTACGATTGATCCCCTATACTTGTGGGTCATCAGTCACCGCACGGTATGAACCCAAAACCAAGCATTTCTCCCATAGCAAGAATCATAGATCAAGTTGGCCAAACAAAACCAACAACTCGAATAGAATTACAAGGATATGAAATCATGCATATAAGAGATCAGAAGAAACTCAAATAAGATTCATGGTCTATGGTGAACTACTCACGCATCATCGGAGAGGTCATGGTGTTGATGAAGAAGCCCTCCGTATCCGAATCCCCCCTCCGGCAGGGCACCAAAACGTGCCCCAGATGGGATCTTACGAAGACAGAAGTTTGCGGCGGCGGAAAAGTACTTTCGATGATCTCCTGATTTTTTCTAGAATTTTTGGGAATATATAGGCGAAAGACCTAGGGCAGAGGTGGCCCGGGGATCCCACAAGCCTGGGAGGCGCAGGCCCCCCTGCCGCGGCTAGGGGGCTTGGGGGTCCCTGGTGACCCCATGCCTTGGTTCTCAAGTTCCCCGATCTTCTTCTGTTTCGGAAAAAATCTTTTTGGAAGTTTCGTTCCGTTTGGACTCCGTTTAAAATCCTTCTCTGAAAAGGGTCAAAAACATGGAAAAAACAGAAACTGGCACTTGGCACTGAGTTAATAAGTTAGTCCCAAAAAAGATATAAAAGCCATACAAGACATCCAAAGTTTGACAAGATAATAGCATGAAACCATCAAAAATTATAGATACGTTGGAAACGTATCACTCGTCATAAAGGGTTACGTCGACGCTAGCTTCAACACATATACAGATGACTCCAAGTCACAAACCGGATACATGTATATTTTGAATGGTGGGGCAGCCAGCTGGTGCAGTTGCAAGCAAAGCGCCGTGGCGGCATCTACATGTGAAGAGAGTACATAGATGCTTCGGAAGCAGCACAAGAAGGAGTCTGGATGAAGGAGTTCATCACTGACCTAGGAGTGATTCCAAGTGCGTCGGGCCCGATGACTCTATTTTGTGATAACACTCGTGCTATTTCCATTGCCAAGGATCCCAGGTTTCACAAAAAGACCAAGCACATCAAGCGCCGCTTCAACTCCATTCGTGGATACATCCAGGATGGAGATATAGATATTTGTAAAGTACATACAGATCTGAATGTCGCAGATCCATTGACTAAACCTCTTCGACAAGCGAAACATGATTAGCACCAGAACTCTATGGGTGTTCGATTCATCATAATGTAACTAGATTATTGACTCTAGTGCAAGTGGGAGACTGTTGGAAATATGTCCTAGAGGAAATAAGAAAGTGGTTATTATTATATTTCCTAGTTCATCATAATCATCTATTATTCATGCTATAATTTTATTAACTGGAAACCGTAATACATGTGTCAATACATAGACCACAATGTGTCCCTACTGAGCCTCTAGTTGGATAGCTTGTTGATCAATAGATGGTCATGGTTTCCTGATCATGGACCTTGGATGTCATTGATAACGGGATCACATCATTAGGAGAATGATGTGATGGACAAGACCCAACCCAAAGCATAACACAAGATCGTGTAGTTCGTCTACTAAAGCTTTTCTAATGTCAAGTATCATTTCCTTAGACCATGAGATTGTGCAACTGCCGGGTACCATAGGTGTGCTTTGGGTGTATCAAACGTCACAATGTAACTCGGTGATTATAAAGGTGCACTACAGGTATCTCCGAAAGTGTCTGTTGGGTTGGTACGAATCGAGACTGGGATTTGTCACTCCGTGTGACGGAGAGGTATCTCTGGGCCCACTCGGTAATGCAATATCATAATGAGCGCAATGTGACTATGGAGTTAGCCACGGGATGATGTATTACGGAATGAGTAAATAGACTTGCGTGTAACGAGATTGAACGAGGTATAGGGATACCGACGATCGAATCTCGGGCAAGTATCATACTGGTAGACAAAGGGATTGCATACGAGTTTGATTCAATCCCCGACATCATGGTTCATCCGATGAGATCATCGTGGAACAAGTGGGAGCCAACATGGATATCCAGACCCCGCTGTTGGTTATTGACCAGAGAGTTGTCCAGGTCATGTGTGCATGGTTCCCGAACCCGTAGGGTCTACACACTTAGGTTCGATGATGCTAGAGTTGTTATGGGAATCATAGATGTGGTTACCGAAGGTTGTTCAGAGTCCCTGATGATATCCCGGATGTCACGAGGATCTCCAGAATTGTCTAGAGGTAAATATTCATGTATAGGAAGTGAAGATTTGATGGCCGAAAATGTTTTGGGGATCGTTGGTATTGTACCGGGACCACCGAAAGGGTTCCGGGGGTCCACCGGGAGGGGCCACCGGCCCCAAAGGGCCACGTGGGCCAAAAGTGGATGGGAACTAGCCCCTAGATGGGATGGTGCATGATACGTCTCCAATGTATCAATAATTTTTGATGGTTTCATGCTATTATCTTGTCAAACTTTGGATGTTTTGTATGCCTTTTATATCTTTTTTGGGACTAACTTATTAACTCAGTGCCAAGTGCCAGTTCCTGTTTTTTCCATGTTTTTGACCCCTTTCAGAGGAGGATTTTGAACGAAGTCCAAACAGAACGAAACTGCCAAAAAGATTTTTTCCGAAACAGAAAAAGATCGGAATCGTGAGAATCAGGGGAGGGGGACTGCAGGGATCCTACAAGCCCCCTAGCCGTGGCTAGGGGGCCCGCGCCTCCCAGGCTTGTGGGCTCCCTGGGTCACCTCTGCCCTAGGGCTTTCGCCTATAAATTTCCTAAAATCCCAGAAAAATTCACGAGATCATCGAAAGTACTTTTCCGCCACCGCAAGCTTTTGTCTCCGAAAGATCCCATCTAGGTTACATTCTGGTGCCCTGCCGGAGGGGGGATTCGGATACGGAGGGCTTCTTCATCAACACCATGACCTCTCCGATGATGCGTGAGTAGTTCACCATAGACCTACGGGTCCATAGTTAGTAGCTAGATGGCTTCTTCTCTCTCTTGGATCTTCCATACAAAGTTCTCCATGATCTTCATGGAGATCTATCCGATGTAATCTTCTTTTGTGGTGTGTTTGTCGAGATACGATGACTTGTGGATTTATGATCATATTATCTATGAATCTTATTTGAGTTTCTTCTGATCTCTCTTATGCATGATTTCATATCCTTGTTATTCTCTTCGAGTTGTGGGTTTTGTTTGGCCAACTAGATCTATGATTCTTGCAATGGGAGAAGTGCTTGGTTTTTGGTTCATACCGTGCGGTGACCTCACCCAGTGACAAAAGGGGTAGCGAGGCACACATCGTGTTGTTGCCATCAAGGGTAAAAAGATGGGGGTTTCATCATTGGTTTGAGATTATCCCTCTACATCATGTCATCTTGCTTAAGGTGTTGCTCTGTTCATCATGAACTCAATACACTAGATGCATGCTGGATAGCGGTTGATCTGTCGAGTAATAGTAGTAGATGCAGAAAGTATCGGTCTACTTGTCTCGGACGTGAAGCCTATATGTATGATCATTGCCTTAAATATCGTCATAACTTTGCGCGGTTCTATCAATTTCTCGACAGTAATTTGTTCACCGTAATATTAGCTATTTTGAGAGAAGCCTCTAGTGAACACTATGGCCCCCGGGTCTACTCCAAACCATATTTTCGGCCTTACTCTTTTTCTTCGTTGCACTTTCCGCCTTCAAATCTCACTTTGCAATCAATCTTGAAGGGATTGACAACCCCTTTATAGCGTTGGGTGCAAGCTCTTTGTGTTTGTGCAGGTACTCTCGACTTGACGAGATTCTCCTACTGGATTGATACCTTGGTTCTCAAACTGAGGGAAATACTTACTGCTCCTATGCTGCATCACCCTTTCCTCTTCAAGGGAAAACCAACCCAAGCTCAAGAGACGACAGAAGGTTTCTGTCGACATAGCAGTGCATCACCCACCAAGGCCCAAGGCTCCTAGGGAAGCAAACCCTAGGGTGTGGTGGCTGCCTTGGGTGGGAAGCCACCCCTAGGGCGCCGCCCCTCCTCCTCTTGGCCGCTGCACCACCTAGGGGAAACCCTAGGGTGGCCGCCCCCTCTCCCTCCCTCCTATATATAGAGAGGTTTTTGGGAAGGCTGCACACACCTTTACACCACTTCTCGGTGCAGCCCTACCTCTCCCTCTTCTTCTCCTCTGCCATGCTTGGCCAAGCCGTTCCGAAGAACTACATAGCTCCACCGCCACCACGCCATCGTGCTGCCGGAGCTCTCCCTCAACTTCTCCTCTCTCCTGGATGGATCAAGGTGAAGGAGACGTCACCGGGCTGCACATGTGTTGAACGTGGAGGCACCATTGTTCGGTGCTTAGATCGGAATCTTCTGTGATCTGAATCGCTACGAGTACGACTTCATCAACCGCATTCGTAGTAACGCTACTGCTTAGCGATCTTCAAAGGTATGAAGATGCTCTACCTCTTGCTCATTGCTAGTTTCTCCTAGATAGATCTTGGTGTGACGTAGGATGTTTTTTGAATTACTACTACGTACCCCAACAGCTCACCCTCACCTCCACCCCACGACCCGCTGCCGGAGCTGGCCCTCCCCGCGACCCTCCTCCATCATCGCCCCTCCTCCACCATCGCCCCTCCTCCACTACCGCCCTCCTCCTCCCCGCGACCGCCTCCTCCACCACCACCGCTCCTCCCCGCAACCCCTACTCCACCATCATGCCTCCTCCTCCACCACCGCCCTCCTCTCCGTGCCCCCCTCCTCCACCACCTCCCTGACCCCCTCCTCCACCACTGCGCCGCCCCTCATCCACCATTGCCCCCTCCTCCCCGTGCACCCCCTCCTCCCCGCGCCCCTCCTCCTCTACTCCCGGCCTCGCTGCGCCGTCCTCATCGTCTGGCCGCCCCCTCCCGTGAGTCCCTCTTTTTTCCTTTTTTCATTTAATTTGTTAATTAGCTTAGTTAGGTTAGTTGTTAATTAGCTACTATTAATTAGCTTAGTTAGGTTAGTTGTTAATAATTAGCTTAGTTAGGTTAGTTGTTATTTACAAAATGTAAATTAGGTTAGTTATGTTAGTTAATAATTAGCTATTGTTAATTAGCTTAGTTAGGTTAGTTGTTAATTACTTTAGTTAGAGGAGAAGAAAAGAAGAAGAAGCAGAAGAAGAAAAATAGGAGAGAGGAGAAGAAGAAATAATAGAAAAAAGGAAAAGAAGGAAGAAGGAGGAGAAGAACAAAGAAGAGGAAAAAGTAAAAGAAGGAAGAAGAAGAAGAAGAAGAATAAGAAGAATAAGAACACGAAGAGGAAGAAGAAGAAGAAGAGAGAGGATAAGAAGAAAGAAGAGGAAAAAGGAAGAAGAAGGAAGAAGAAGGAGAAGAAGAAAGAAGAGGAAAAAGTAAAAGAAGGAAGCAGAACAAGAACAAGAAGAAGAACAACAAGAAGAAGAGAAGAAGAACAAGAACAACAAGAAGAAGAAGAAGAAAAGGAAGAGAACGAAGAAGAGGAAGAAGAAGAAAAGGAAGAAGAGGGAAAAAGTAGAGGAGGAAGAAGAAAACGACACCTTGACACCCCTACACGATGCCCCGACACCTTGATATGACGCCCCGACACCCCGACACGACGCCCCAACACGACATCCCGAAACCCCCGCACGAAACTCCGCGCAGCTGTTAGTACGCCTCCCCCGACGCCACAGACCCCAACCCCCGACCCCCGACACCTCTTCGGCCTCTTGTTGACCAATAAGATGTTCTTCGGCCTTCTAGAGGCCGACGGCAATGAATCTCACTAGGAGAATGCTCGGAGAGGAGAGGAGAGGCGGAGAGGAGAGTTCTCCGGAACAGGAAGAGGTGGCCTGCTGACCCTTCGACCGTGCATCGGCATACCTGAGGGCGCTGGGGATGAGCGAGTTAGGGGGTTCCTTGACGTCGATGGAACCCTAAATGACATCTATATAGGTTAGGGGTGCCTCGACGATGATGGAACCCTGAATGACATATATTTCGGGTAGGGGTTCCTCCGCATGGATGAAACGAGCAGTGCGAGTTGTTTTTCTACAACATGGCACTGGCATCATGTTGTAAATATTTAGTTAGGTTGACAGAAAAACAATAATGCTATGTTACTCATATTTGAATTTAAATGTGCAGTTGTTTTTGTCGCTGCGAGGGTCTGGTGTTCGACGAGCTCCGCCCCTACGTTCGACTAGGCAAGATGAGTGATCGTGTGTGGATGTACACCGGTCACCCTAGTCAAAAAGAGATAACGAAAAATGGTTTCTAAAAACCAAGTAGTTTGTGGAAGTCGTATTTGCGAATGGCCAGGAAACAAACTGGTGCCCCTGTCCTGGGTGCGACAACTATAAAAACAGGACATACACTGAAATGATTAAACACGTGCATAGGAGGGGTTTTAAGCTAATTATACGGTGTGGACGTTTCATGGTGAGCTTATACAACACACCAGAGCTGAGGTGGTTCGTCGTCCCACCGATGAGCATGGTACCAGGATCGAAGACATGGTGCAAGACTTTGATGATGCTCGGGATTCGAAGGAAGAGATGGAGGAATCCGCAAAGGCCTTCTATGAAATGTTGGAGTCTTCAAAACGTACTCTTCACGAGCACACTTAGCTTTGCCAGTTGTATGCCATTGGACAAGTAATGGCTCTGAAGGCTTTTTTCAACTTGGGAAGAGAATGCTTTGATGCGATGATGACACTATTTGGACGTTTTCTACCCAAAGGCCATGCCATGCCTGCAAAGGTGTACCAGTCGGACAAAATACTTTGTGTACTTAAGATGCCCTATGAGAAGATACAAGCCTGTGAGAAAGGATGTGCCTTATTTAGGAAGGAGTATGCACACTTGGACTATTGTCCCATTTGCATGTCTTGCAAGTATCTTGTGGTGGATAACGGTGTGAGTGAGAACAGGTAGACCGAAATCCCAGTTAATGTTCTTCGATATATGCCAATCATACCAAGGCTTCAACATATTTTCATGGTCGAAGAAACAGCCAGACAAATGACATGGCACAAATTGGGCAACAGAACCGAACTAGATGCGGGTGGGAATAAGATGATGGTACACACATCAGATGGGGAAGCGTGGAAATATTTGGATGGATTACATCAAGATAAAGCGGCATCTCCAAGGCATCCTCGAGTCTGCATCGCCACGGACGGGTTCAATCCCTTCGGTATGACGGCAACCCAATACAGTTGTTGGCCCGTATTTGCCATTCCACTCAATCTCCCCCTGGACAGATTATGAGAAGAAAGAACATATTCCTGACGTCGATAATTACAGGGCCCAACTATCCGGGGAAGAATATGAATTTGTACATGCAGCTGCTTAAGGATGAATTGCAAGAAGCTTGGGATAATGGCGTCAAGACATACGATGCCGCTAGAAAAGAAAACTTCAAAATGCATGTGTGGTACATGTACTCGATGCATGACTTGCGGGCGTATGCGCTATTCTCTGTATGGTGTGTGCATGGAAAGTTCTCGTGCCACACGTGCAAGTCATCTCTTAAATTTCATCAACACCTTTTGGGTAAAATCTACTTTTACACAATCTAAAATTAACAATATAGCTATTATTGTACTAATCAGTGTTGTCTTGTTTGATTGCAGACCTTCTATAGGTGTGAGGAGGGATATGAGGAGGTGGTGTCCAAGGTTCTCGAGGCTGAGTGTAGGCGGCTATTACAGAACTTACGCCCCAAGGCTCGGTCGCAGGCTATTCGAGACTACTACGCCACGTGTGGTGTTAAGAAGCAGAAGAAGGAGTTCTGCGGATAGTATCTGAGGAAGGAGGAGTACATGAAGGTAATTACCTATTTTTAAGGCCTTGTACATAGTTTTCTTGATTTGATTTGTAGGCGTAGCGCTCAAAATTATTTTTACTAACTTATAGGTGCCCTTGAGATGGTGTGCGGATAAGATGCATGGTTGGGAGACATTGGTGGATGAGTGGTGCATAGGAAACTAGAAGCAGTCCATGACAATGCGAAGGATCGGCATGCCCAAATGGTTGGTGTGCTACACCATCAAGGCAACGGCAACTTAATTCAGATCAGACGGAACTCGGTATGTGGTTTGCTTCATGATTCATGCAACTCATTCTTCATGCTAGCTTGAGCCTTTACTAATACTTTGTTCCTCTGTTTTAGGTGCATCACAATAAGGCGGAGGTGCCAGAGCTGTACGACCTTTATGGCATGGCCCATACTGCCTCCTACAAGAAGGACAAGGCATTCTGTGAGTATGACCTGGATCATCCAAAGAAGTTCACCAACATCTCCTCCCACCACAAGCTCGTGAAATACACAGACGTGGGGAAGGCTAGGAAAGGGGAGGACTTTAACTCGAGCCAGGAACCTTTGGATCTAGAGTTGGTGATGATATCTGGTGGCGGGAGGCCCCATGGCTCGATAGCCATTGGAGATGGGATAATACGTTGACCACTCACTCTCCCGGAGATCAAGGCGCGCCAGTCGAGATCCTGTCCTAAGATAATGCCTCGTCCACGGCCAGTCGAACTCGCCATCGAGGTTAGTTATACGGACTCAGAAAACTTTCATCCATTTCATTGTGTGTGTGGCCATTGATTATTACAGTAGTAACAAGGAGTGGTGTTGCATGCTGCTATTAAGAAAGAGAGAGAGCGACAAACCAAGTTGCTCTTGAGAAAGAGAGAGCGGCAAACCAGGATGCTCTTTAGGTGATTCTGGAGGACAGGGACCGGACCACGACTCGGTTGTTGTAGGAGGAGAGGGCCCGAAATGAGGCGGGTTGATGTCTAATATGCAACCTTCTCCTTGTAGACGTTGTTGGGCCTCCAAGTGCAGAGGTTTGTAGGACAGTAGCAATTTTCCCTCAAGTGGGTGACATAAGGTTTATCAATCCGGGGGAGGCGTAGGATGAAGATGGTCTCTCTCAAGCAACCCTGCAACCAAATAACAAAGAGTCTCTTGTCTCCCCAACATACCCAATACAATGGTAAGTTGTATAGGTGCACTAGTTCGGCGAAGAGATGGTGAAACAAGTGCAATATGGATGGTAGATATAGGTTTTTGTAATCTGAAATTACAAAAACAGCAAGGTAACAAGTAACAAAAGTGAGCACGAACGGTATTGCAATGCATGCAAACAAGGCCTAGGGTTCGTACTTTCACTAGTGGAAGTTCTCTCAACAAAGATAACATAATTGGATCATATAACTAGCCCTCAACATGCAACAAAGAGTCACTCCAAAGTCACTAATAGCGGAGAACAAACAAAGAGATTATTCTCGGGTACGAAACCACCATAAAGTTATTCTTTCTGGTCGATCTATTCAAGAGTTCGTACTAGAATAACACCTTAAGATGCATATCAACCAAGACCCTAATGTCACCTGGATACTCCATTGTCACCTCAAGTATCCGTGGGCATGATTATACGATATGCATCACACAATCTCAGAATCATCTATTCAATCAACACATAGAACTTCAAAGAGTGCCCCAAAGTTTCTACCGGAGAGTCAAAACGTGTGCCAACCCTTATGCATAGGTTCCCAATGTCACGACCCCGCAAGTTGATCACCAAAACATACATCGAGTACTCACATGAATCCACGTGTGCCAACCCATATGCATAGGTTCCCAATTGTCAAAAACCCGCAAGTTGATCACAACAGATAGACACGTGCAAGACATACATCAAGTGTTCTCAAAGACTCAATCCTATAAGATAACTTCAAAAGGGGAAACTCAATTCATTACAAGAAGGGAGAGGGGGAAGAACATCATAAGATCCAACTATAGTAGCAAAGCCCACGATACATCGAGATCAAGACATCTCAAGACCACGAGAGAGAGAGATCAAACACATAGCTACTAGTACATACCCTCAGCCCCGAGGGAGAACTACTCCCTCCTCGTCATGGAGATCGCCGGGATGATGAAGATGGCCACCGGAGATGGATTCCCCCTCCGGCAGGGTGCCGGAACGGGCTCCAGATTGGTTTTTGGTGGCTACAGAGGCTTGCGTCGGCAGAAATCCCGATCTAGGTTTCTTTTTGGGGGTTTCTGAATTTATAGGAATTTATGGCGGTGGAATTGCGTCAGTTGGGCCCACGAGGAACTCACAAGCCTGCATGGTGCGACCAGGGGGTAGCCCGCGCCCCATGGGCTTGTGACTCCCTCGTGTCTCTTCTGGCCTTCTTCCAAAGCTTCGGGGGTCTCTTTTGGTCCAAAAAAATCATCGTAAAGTTTCATTCCATTTGGACTCCGTCTAAAAAAGGGTCAAAAACACGGAAAAAACAGAAACTGGCACTTGGCACTGAGTTAATAAGTTAGTCCCAAAGAAATATAAAAGGCATGCAAAACATCCAAAGTTTGACAAGAAAATAGCATGAAACCATCAAAAATTATAGATACGTTGGAGACGTATAACAGGTCACCTGGCCATGCACGAGCTTTTTGTGGTAAGTTTCTTTTTCACATTAGGTGTCTATGTGCGACTAATACGACTGACTCTTCAAAACCAAATGTGTAGTCTATGTGCGAGAAGAACGGTCAGGCCCCTCCAGCGATGCCTGTCTTTTCTATGATTGGAACGGTGAGTTTCATTTCAATGGTCATTATAAACAAGTATTAACATTTGAGTGTCATCATGCTAACGAGACATTGCAAAATATCTTCTATGCAGAATAACTCCCGCGGGGCATCGCATGACCCTTCTCCAGGGCACCCGTCTCCAGACACACCCGCCCAGAGCAACCCTAGTGCTTCTCCTCCTTGATGACCACGCCGGTAAGTTTTCTCTAGTTCATTTATGAAATAATTAGCTTATTTAGTTCATTTATGACATAATTAGCTAATTTAGTTCATTTATGACATAATCAGCTTACTTAGGTAAAAACATCACAAGAACCTTGGTTAGCTCATAACTTAGCGTATCTTCCTCCTAAATGACATAATAAGCTCAAAATAAGAAACGTATTGTAATCATGTTGTGGAACGTCGCATGGGAAACAAAAATTTTCCTACGCGCACGAAGACCTATCATGGTGATGTCCATCTACGAGAGGGGATGTGTGATCTACGTACCCTTGTAGACTGTACAGTAGAAGCGTTAGTGAATGCGGTTGATGTAGTGGAATGTCCTCACGCCCCTCGATCCGCACCGCGAACCGTCCTGCGATGAGTCCCATGATCTAGTGCCGAACGGATGGCTCCTCCGCGTTCAGCACACGTACAGCTCGACGATGATCTCGGCCTTCTTGATCCAGCAAGAGAGCCGGAGATGTAGAAGAGTTCTCCGGCAGCGTGACAGTGCTCCGGAGGTTGGTCATGATCTTGTCTCAGCACGGCTCCGCCCGAGCTCCGCAGAAACGCGATCTAGAGGAAAAACCGTGGAGGTATGTGGTCGGGCTGCCGTGTAAAAGTCGTCTCAAATCAGCCCTAAAACCTCCGTATATATAGGTGGGAGAGGGGGAGCCTTGCCTTGGGGCTCAAGGAGCCCCAAGGGGGTCGGCCGAGCCAAAGGGGGAAGGTCTCCCCCCCAAACCGAGTCCTACTTGGTTTGGTGGGTGGAGTCCTTCTTTCCTTTCCCACCTCCTCCTTTTTTTTCTTTTCTCTTTGATTTTCTTCCTATGGCGCATAGGGCCTTCTTGGGCTGTCCCACCAGCCCACTAAGGGCTGGTGTGCCACCCCCAAGGCCTATGGGCTTCCCCGGAGAGGGTTGCCCCCCCGATGAACTCCCGGAACCCATTCGTCATTCCCGGTACATTCCTGGCAACTCCGAAAACCTTCCGGTAATCAAATGAGGTCATCCTATATATCAATCTTCGTTTCCGGACCATTCCGTAAACCCTCGTGACATCCGTGATATCATCCGGGACTCCAAACAACATTCGGTAACCAACCACATAACTCAAATACGCATAAAACAACGTCGAACCTTAAGTGTGCAGACCCTGCGGGTTCGAGAACTATGTAGAAACGAACCGAGAGACTCCTCGGTCAATATCCAATAGCGGGACTTGGATGCCCATATTGGATCCTACATATTCTACGAAGATCTTATCGTTTGAACCTCAGTGCCAAGGATTCATATAATCCCGTATGTCATTCCCTTTGTCCTTCGGTATGTTACTTGCCCGAGATTCGATCGTCAGTATCCGCATACCTATTTCAATCTCTTTTACCGGCAAGTCTATTTACTCGTTCCGTAATACAAGATCCCGCAACATACACTAAGTCACATTGCTTGCAAGGCTTGTGTGTGATGTTGTATTACCGAGTGGGCCCCGAGATACCTCTCCGTCACACGGAGTGACAAATCCCAGTCTTGATCCATACTAACTCAACGAACACCTTTGGAGATACCTGTAGAGCATCTTTATAGTCACCCAGTTACATTGCGACGTTTGATACACACAAAGTATTCCTCCGCTGTTAGTGAGTTATATGATCTCATGGTCACAGGAACAAATACTTGACACGCAGAAAACAGTAGCAACAAAATGACACGACCAACATGCTACGTCTATTAGTTTGGGTCTAGTCCATCACGTGATTCTCCTAATGACGTGATCCAGTTATCAATCAACAACACCTTGTTCATAATCAGAAGACACTGACTATCTTTGATCAACTGGCTAGCCAACTAGAGGCTTGTTAGGGACAGTGTTTTGCCTATGTATCCACACATGTAAATGAGTCTTCATTCAATAAAATTATAGCATGGATAATAAACGATTATCTTGATACAGGAATTATAATAATAACTATATTTATTATTGCCTCTAGGGCATAATTCCAATAGTCTCCCACTTGCACTAGAGTCAATAATCTAGCCCTCACATCATCATGTGAATTACATTGTAATAAATCTAACACCATACAGTTCTGGTGTTGATCATGCTTTGCCCGTGGAAGAGGTTTAGTCAGCGGGTCTGCTACATTCAGATCCGTGTGCACTTTGCATATATTTACGTCCTCCCCTTTGACATAGTCGCGGATGAGGTTGAAGCGTCGTTTGATGTGTCTGGACTTCTTGTGAAACCGTGGTTCCTTTGCTAAGGCAATGGCACCCGTGTTGTCACACAACAAGGTTATTGGATTCAGTGCGCTTGGCACCACTCCAAGATCCGTCATGAACTGCTTCATCCAGACACCCTCCTTAGCTGCCTCTGAGGCAGCCATGTACTCAGCTTCACATGTAGAATCTGCTACGATGCTTTGCTTGGAACTGCACCAGCTTACCGCACCCCCATTAAGAATAAATATGTATCCGGTTTGCAACTTAGAGTCGTCCGGATCTGTGTCAAAGCTTGCATCGATGTAACCTTTTATGGCGAGCTCTTCGTCACCTCCATACACGAGAAACATCTCCTTAGTCCTTTTCAGGTACTTCAGGATATTCTTGACCGCTGTCCAGTGATCCACTCCTGGATTACTCTGGAACCTACCTGCCATACTTATGGCCAGGCTAACGTCCGGTCTAGTGCACAACATTGCATACATGATAGAACCTATGGCTACAACATAGGGGACGGAGCGCATATGCTCTCTATCCGCATTAGTTGCTGGGCACTGAGTCTTACTCAATCTCGTACCTTGTAAAACTGGCAAGAACCCCTTCTTGGACTGTTCCATTTTGAACCTCTTGAAAACTTTATCAAGGTATGTGCTTTGTGAAAGTCCTATCACGCGTTTTGATCTATCCATATAGATCTTAATGCCTAGAATATAAGCAGCTTCTCCTAGGTCCTTCATAGAGAAACTTTTATTCAAGTAATCCTTTATGCTCTCCAAAAACTCTACGTTGTTTCCAATCAACAATATGTCATCCACATATAATATTAGAAACGCCACAGAGCTCCCACTCACTTTCTTGTAAATACAAGATTCTCCAACCACTTGTATAAACCCAAATGCTTTGATCACCTCATCAAAGCGTTTGTTCCAACTCCGAGATGCTTGCACCAGTCCATAAATGGATCGCTGGAGCTTGCACACCTTGTTAGCATTCTTAGTATCGACAAAACCTTCGGGTTGCATCATATACAATTCTTCCTTAAGGAAACCGTTAAGGAACGCCGTTTTGACATCCATCTGCCAGATTTCATAATCGAAAAATGCAGCTATTGCTAACATGATTCTGACGGACTTAAGCATCGCTACGGGTGAGAATTTCTCATCGTAGTCAAGTCCTTGAACTTGTGAAAAACCCTTTGCCACAAGTCGAGCTTTATAAACGGTCACATTACCGTCAGCGTCTGTCTTCCTCTTAAAGATCCATTTGTTCTGAATAGCCTTGCGGCCCTCAGGCAGTACCTCCAAAGTCCACACTTTGTTCTCATACATGCATCCTATCTCAGACTTCATGGCTTCTAGCCATTTGTTGGAATCTGGGCCCACCATTGCTTCTTCATAATTTGTAGGTTCATTGTTGTCCAACAACATGATTGATAAGACGGGATTACCGTACCACTCTGGAGTAGCACGTGGTCTCGTCGACCTGCGTGGTTCGACAAAAACTTGAACCGGAGTTTCATGATCATCATCATTAACTTCCTCCTCAACCGGCATCGCAACGACAGAGGTTTCCCCTTGCCCTGCGCCACCATCCAGAGGGATGAGAGGTTCGACAACCTCGTCAAGTTCTATCTTCCTCCCACTCAATTCTCTCTCGAGAAACTCCTTCTCGAGAAAAGATTTGTTTTTAGCAACAAACACTTTGCCCTCGGATTTGAGATAGAAGGTGTACCCAACAGTCTCTTTTGGGTAACCTATGAAGACGCACTTTTCCGCTTTGGGTTCCAGCTTTTTTGGCTGAAGCTTTTTGACATAAGCATCACATCCCCAAACTTTAAGAAACGACAACTTTGGCCTTTTGCCATACCACAGTTCGTATGGTGTCATCTCAACGGATTTTGATGGTGCCCTATTTAAAGTGAATGCAGTTGTTTCTAATGCATAACCCCAAAACGATAACGGCAAATCGGAAAGAGACATCATAGATTGCACCATCTCTAATAAAGTACGATTACGACGTTCGGACACACCATTACGCTGTGGTGTTCCAGGCGGTGTCAACTGTGAAACAATTCCACATTCTCTTAAGTGAGCACCAAACTCGAAACTCAGATATTCACCCCCACGATCAGACCGTAGGAACTTGATCTTCTTGTTACGATGATTTCAACCTCACTCTGAAATTGCTTGAACTTTTCAAATGTTTCAGACTTGTGCTTCATTAAGTAGACATAACCATATCTACTCAAATCGTCAGTGAAGGTGAGAAAATAACGATATCCGCCGCTTGCCTCTATGCTCATCGAACCACACACATCGGTATGTATGATTTCCATCAAGTCACTTGCACGCTCCATTGTTCCGGAGAACGGAGTTTTAGTCATCTTGCCCATGAAGCATGGTTCGCACGTGTCAAGTGAATCAAAGTCAAGTGACTCCAAAAGTCCATCGGCATGGAGTTTCTTCATGCGCTTTACACCAATATGACCTAAGCGGCAGTGCCACAAAAATATGGCGCTATCATTGTTAACTCTAACTCTTTTGGTCTCAATGTTATGTATGTGTGTATCGCTATCAAGATTTAATATGAACAATCCTCTCACATTGGGTGCATGACCATAAAAGATGTTATTCATAGAAATAGAACAACCATTATTCTCTGAATTAAAAGAGTAACCGTCTCGCAATAAACAAGATCCTGATATAATGTTCATGCTCAACGCAGGCACTAAATAACAATGATTCAAGTTCATAACTAATCCTGATCGTAACTGAAGTGAAACTGTGCCGACGGCGATTGCATCAACCTTGGAACCATTTCCTACGCGCATCGTCACTTCATGTTTCGCCAGCCTTCGTCTATTCCGCAGTTCCTGTTTCGAGTTGCAAATATAAGCAACAGAACCGGTATCGGATACCCAGGCAATACTATGAGAGCCGGTTAAGTACACATCAATAACATGTATATCAAATATACCTGATTTTTCTTTGGCCGCCTTCTTATCTGCCAGATACTTGGGGCAATTGCGCTTCGAGTGACCCATACCCTTGCAATAGTAACACTCTGTTTCAGGCTTAGGTCTAGCTTTGGGTTTCTTCGTCGGATTGGCAACAGGCTTTCCGCTCTTCTTTGAATTACCCTTCTTGCCTTTGCCATTTCTCTTGAAACTAGTGGTCTTATTCACCATCAACACTTGATGCTCTTTACGGAGTTCAGACTCTGCGACTTTCAGCATCGCAAACAATTCGCCGGGAGACTTGTTCATCCCTTGCATGTGTTAGTTCAACACAAAGGCTTTATAGCTTGGCGGCAGTGATTGAAGGAATCTGTCAGTGATAGCCTCTTGCGGGAGTTCAATCCCCAGCTCAGCTAGATGGTTTGAGTACCCAGACATTTTGAGCACATGTTCACTGACAGACGAGTTCTCCTCCATCTTGCAAGCATAGAATTTATCGGAGGTCTCATACCTCTCGATCCGGGCGTTCTTCTGAAATATAAACTTCAACTCCTGGAACATCTCAAATGCTCCATGACGCTCAAAGCGATGTTGAAGTCCCGGTTCTAAGCCATACAAGACTGCACATTGAACTACTGAGTAGTCCTCCTTACGTGCTAACCAAGCGTTCTTAACATCCTGATCAGCCGTAGCGGGTGGTTCATCTCCTAGCGCAGCATTAAGGACATAATCCTTCTTCCCACCTTGTAAGATTAGCTTAAGATTACGATCCTAGTCTACAAAGTTGCTTCCATCATCTTTCAACTTAGCTTTCTCTAGGAACGTATTAAAATTCAGGGTGACTGTCGCGTGAGCCATGATCTACAACACAAGTATATTCAAAGTGGACTTAGACTATGTTCAAGATAATTAGAGTTTAACTTAATCAAATTATTCGCTAAACTCCCACTCAAAAAGTACATCTCTCTAGTCATTTGAGTGGTTCATGATCCACTTACACTAGCTCAAGTGCGATCATCACGTGAGTTGAGTATAGTTTCAGTGGTAAGCATCCCTATGCTAATCATATCATCTATATGATTCATGATCGACCTTTCAGTCTCATGTGTTCCGAGGCCATGTCTGCACATGCTAGGCTCGTCAAGCTTAACCCGAGTGTTACGCGTGCGCAACTGTTTTGCACCCGTTGTATGTGACCGTTGAGTCTATCACACCAGATCATCACGTGGTGTCTCGAAACGATGAACTGTTGCAACGGTGCATAGTCGGGGAGAACACAATTTCGTCTTGAAATTTAGTGAGAGATCACCTCATAATGCTACCGTCGTTCTAAGCAAAATAAGGTGCATAAAAGGATTAACATCACATGCAATTCATAAGTGACATGATATGGCCATCATCATGTGCTCCTTGATCTCCATCACCAAAGCACCGGCACGATCTTCTTGTCACCGGCGCTGCACCATGATCTCCATCAACGTGTCGCCATCGGGGTTGTCGTGCTACTCATGCTATTACTACTAAAGCTACATCCTAGCAAAATAGTAAACGCATCTGCAAGCACAAACGTTAGTATAAAGACAACCCTATGGCTCCTGCCGGTTGCCGTACCATCGACGTGCAAGTCGATATTATCTATTACAACATGATCATCTCATACATCCAATATATCACATCATATTGTTGGCCATATGACATCACAAGCATACCCTGCAAAAACAAGTTAGACGTCCTCTAATTTTGTTGTTGCATGTTTTACGTGGTGACCATGGGTATCTAGTAGGATCGCATCTTACTTACGCAAACACCGCAACGGAGATATATGAGTTGCTATTTAACCTCATCCAAGGACCTCCTTGGTCAAATCCGATTCAACTAAAGTTGGAGAAACTGACACTTGCCAGTCATCTTTGAGCAACGGGGTTACTCGAAGTGATGAAACCAGTCGCTCGTAAGCGTACGAGTAATGTCGGTCCAAGCCGCTTCAATCCAACAATACCGCGGAATCAAGAAAAGACTAAGGAGGGCAGCAAAACGCACATCACCGCCCACAAAAACTTTTGTGTTCTACTCGAGAAGACATCTACGCATGAAACTAGCTCTGATACCACTGTTGGGGAACGTCGCATGGGAAACAAAAAATTTCCTACGCGCACGAAGAACTATCATGGTGATGTCCATCTACGAGAGGGGATGTGTGATCTACGTACCCTTGTAGATCGTACAGCAGAAGCGTTAGTGAACGCGGTTGATGTAGTGGAACGCCCTCACGTCCCTCGATCCGCCCCGCGAATCGTCCCGCGATCAGTCCCACGATCTAGTGCCGAACGGACGGCACCTCCGCGTTCAGCACACGTACAGCTCGACGATGATCTTGGCCTTCTTGATCCAGCAAGAGAGACGGAGAGGTAGAAGAGTTCTCCAGAAGCGTGACGGCGCTCCGGAGGTTGGTGATGATCTTGTCTCAGCAGGGCTCCACCCGAGCTCCGCAGAAACACGATCTAGAGGAAAAACCGTGGAGGTATGTGGTCGGGCTGCCGTGTAAAAGTCGTCTCAAATCAGCCCTAAAACCTCCATATATATAAGTGGGAGAGGGGGAGCCTTGCCATCGGGCTCAAGGAGCCCCAAGGGGGTCAGCCGAGCCAAAGGGGGGAAGGTCTCCCCCCCAAACCGAGTCCTACTTGGTTTGGTGGGTGGAGTCCTTCTTTCCTTTCCCACCTCCTCCTTTTTTTCTATTCTCTTTGATTTTCTTCCTATGGCGCATAGGGCCTTCTTGGGCTGTCCCACCAGCCCACTAAGGGCTGGTGTGCCACCCCCAAGGCCTATGGGCTTCCCCGGGGTGGGTTGCCCCCCGGTGAACTCCCGGAACCCATTCGTCATTCCCCATACATTCCCAGTAACTCCGAAAACCTTCCGGTAATCAAATGAGGTCATCCTATATATCAATCTTTGTTTCCGGACCATTCCGGAAACCCTCGTGACGTCCGTGATATCATCCGGGACTCCGAACAACATTCGGTAACCAACCACATAACTCAAATACGCATAAAACAACGTCGAACCTTAAGTGTGCAGACCGTGCGGGTTCGAGAACTATGTAGACATGACCCGAGAGACTCCTCAGTCAATATCCAATAGCGGGACCTGGATGCCCATATTGGATCCTACATATTCTACGAAGATCTTATCGTTTGAACCTCAGTGCCAAGGATTCATATAATCCCGTATGTCATTCCCTTTGTCCTTCGGTATGTTACTTGCCCGAGATTCGATCGTCAGTATCCGCATACCTATTTCAATCTCGTTTACCGGCAAGTCTCTTCAATCGTTCTGTAATACAAGATCCCGCAACTTACACTAAGTCACATTGCTTGCAAGGCTTGTGTGTGATGTTGTATTACCGAGTGGGCCCCGAGATACCTCTCCGTCACACGGAGTGACAAATCCCAGTCTTGATCCATACTAACTCAATGAACACCTTCGGAGATACCTGTAGAGCATCTTTATAGTCACCCAGTTACGTTGCGACGTTTGATACACACAAAGTATTCCTCTGGTGTTAGTGAGTTATATGATCTCATGGTCATAGGAACAAATACTTGACACGCAGAAAACAGTAGCAACAAAATGACACGATCAACATGCTACGTCTATTAGTTTGGGTCTAGTCCATCACGTGATTCTCCTAATGACGTGATCCAGTTATCAAGCAACAACACCTTGTTCATAATCAGAAGACACTGACTATCTTTGATCAACTGGCTAGCCAACTAGAGGCTTGCTAGGGACAGTGTTTTGTCTATGTATCCACACATGTAAATGAGTCTTCATTCAATACAATTATAGCATGGATAATAAACGATTATCTTGATACAGGAATTATAATAATAACTATATTTATTATTACCTCTAGGGCATAATTCCAACAAATCATCCTCTTCCTCTTATTCTCCTTCTCTTCCTCCTCCTCCTCCTCCTCCTCCTCCTCCTTCTTCTTCTTCTCCTTCTTCTTCTTCTCCTTCTTCTTCTCCTCTTTCTTCTCCTCTTTCTTCTTCTCCTTAGTTTTTTTACGAAGAAAGGCATACTTAGCTAATTATCCTCCAAAATGACATAATAAGCTTATTTAGTTCATTTATGACATAATTAGCTTAGTTAGGTGAAAACATCACAAGAACCTTCGTTAGCTCATAACTTAGTGTATCTTCCTCTTAAATGACATAATAAGCGCAAAATAAGAAAAGTATTGCAATCATCCTCGTCCTCGCCTTCTTCTTCTTGTTGTTGTTCTTCTTATCCTCCTCCTCCTCCTCCTTCTCCTTCTTCTTCTTCTTCTTCTTCTTCTTCTTCTACTCCTCCTTCTTCTCCTTCTGCTTCTCCTTCTCCATCTCGTTCTTCTTCTTCTTCTTCTTCTTCCTCTTCTTCTTCTTCTTCTTCTTCTTCTTATTCTTCTTCTTCTTCTTTTTCTTCTTTTTCTTCTTTTTCTTCTTCTCCTTCTTCTTCTTATTCTTATTCTTCTTCTTCTCCTTAGCTTATTTCCCCCAAGAAAGACACACTTAGCTAATTATCCTCCAAAATGACATAATTAGCTTATGTAGTTGTTCATTTATGACATAATTAGCTTAGTTAGGTAAAAACATCACAATAACCTTGGTTACCTCATAACTTAGCTTATCTTCCTCCTAAATGACATAATAAGCTGAAAATAAGAAAAGTATGTTAACCATCTTCTTGTTGTTGTTGTTGTTCTTCTTCTTTTTCTTCTTCTTCTTCTTCTCCTCCTCCTCCTTCTTCTCCTTCTTCTTATCATTCTCCTCCTCCTCCTCCTCCTCCTTCTTGTCCTTCTTGTCCTTCTCCTTCTTCTCCTCATTCTTCTTCTTTTTCCCCTTCTTCTTCTTCTTCTAGTTTTGTTCTTCTTCTAGTTTTATTTTTCTTCTTCTAGTTTTATTATTCGTCTTCTTCTAAATTTCTTATTCTCATTTTGAAGATACCATTCACTCATGGAAGCTGCCATTCATGGAAGCCATCATTGATGGGATACTATTGTTTAATTTTTGTTTTGATGAACAATATGAAACTATTGTATGTATGGAGATAAGATGTTCGATACATGGCCTAGGGCCTATATATACGATGTTCTTGCTCTTATATGATGTTCGATACATGGCCTAAGGTGCTTATTTGATGTTTGAAAGTATATGTGGATGTTGGAAACTATATGGTCTTAGAAACTATATGTATTTTAAAAATGCCGGGAAATAAATAAAAGCAAACAAAATAGTGACACTATGTCCTCTTTGTCGTCTGCCAGATGATGGCAATGACCTTTGCCGTCAGCCAGCACACGTCAAAGGGGACATGTGGCGCCCACTTGTGCATCCTGAGGCAGCAGCGGCTGACCCATATGGTCACTTTGCCGTCTGCTGGCCCAACCAGTAGACGACAATGGGCGGATGTGGAAGACGACAAAGAGCCACCACCTGGCGGCAGCGGCAGGCTTCCCATGTTGATGTATGGCACACAACAAAGGTCCCCCAATAGGTAGACGACAAAGACACATCAAATACAGCAGACGTCAAATACTTTGTTAGCCACCTAATGGAGTAGTTGCCTGTCGGCTGCCATCTAAGGGCTTTGCCGTCTGCTGGCCAAATAGGCTGACAGCAAAGCCCTTTGTCGTCCGCTTTCACTAGGCACACGGCAAACAAGGGCCTTTACTGACGAAAGTAGTCATAGAAGTTTTGCCGATCGGAGGCTGACGACAAAGCCCTTTGTTGTCTGCAAACTTGCGCTTTGTCGTCCTCTAGGGCAGATGACAAAGAAGTTGATTCATGTAGTGACTTGAGATCTGCCTAGAATGCTAATAACTTAATAAGTGCATGCGAAGATGACTAGTGTAGCAATGCCATATTTCTTTCATGCCACCCCATGCATCATATTGCTTGTAGCATTGTTACTTGCTGGTTTTTATTGGATGCTTATTTATTTTGTGTAGCAACGGGTGCGGAGAACGAGTGCGAGGATTCCGTTGAGTATGTTTAGGAAGAACAAGAGCAGTTCCAGTTTGAAGATCCAACAAGCAAGATGATTTTGACCTAGATATTGTTTCTAGTTTTGTTATGCCTAGTTGAATCATTTCCATTGTTACTTACCGCTATCTACCACCTGAATATTAAGCCTCCATACATTGCCATGAAAACCTCTAACCCTTCACCTCCTAGCAAATATTGAATGGCTAAGTTAGTGCTTTCTCAACCATCTTATAGCATTGCTAGCTGCAGATGCAAGCTGGTCCATGTGATAACATGGGCAATTTGATTATCATCTTATTAATGCTATTTAATTAATTCACCTATATACTTGGTAAAAGGTGGAAGGCCTCGCCTTTTGCTAGGTGATTTTTCTGCTTTTGCCGCCTTAGTTTTGGTACTGATGAGTTATTCCATAAGTTAGGTTTCAAAAGAAGGCCAAGCATATAAAGCGCCACTTCAACTAGATCCATGAATTCTTCAAGGATGAATACATAGATACTTGTAAAGTACATACAAATCTGAATGTTGTGGACCCATTGACTAAACCTCTCTCATGAGGAAAACATGATCAATAACATAACTCTATGGGTGTTAGATACATTACAATATAAGCTAGATTATTGACTCTAATGCAAGTGGGAGACTGTTGGAAATATGCCCTAGAGTCAATAATAAATAGGTTATTATCATATTTCCTTGTTCATGATAATTGTTTATTGTCCATGCTATAATTGTATTGATCGAAAACTAATATACATGTGTGGATACATAAACAACACCGTGTCCCTATTGAGCCTCTAATAGACTAGATCGTTGATCAAAGATGGTTATGGTTTCCTAACCATAGACAACAGTTGTCATTTGATAACGGGATCACATCATTGGGAGAATGATGTGATGGAGAAGACCCAACCATGAGCTTAGCATATGATCGTATCACTTAAGTTTATTGCTATTGGTATCTTCATGTCAAGTATGTTTTCCTAATACCATGAGATCATGCAACTCCCTAACACCAGAGGAACACCTTGTGTGCTAACAAATGCCACTTCGTAACTCGGTGATTAGAAAGTGCTCCACGGGTATCTCGGATGGTGTGTGTTGTGTTGGCATGGACGAAGACTGGGATTTTTCACTCTGTATGACAGACAGGTATATCTGGGCCCTCTTAGTAATACAATATCACAAGAAGATTGCAAGCAAGGTGACTAATGGGGTAGTCGCGGGATCATGTCTTACAGAATGAGTACACGGACTTGTCGATAATGAGTTTAAACTAGGTATGGAGATACTGAGGATCGAATCCCGGGCAAGTAACATACTGATGGACAAAGGGAACTGCATACAAGATTGATTGAATCCTTGACATCGTGGTTTGACCGATAAATATATTTGTGGAATATGTAGGAACCAATATGAGCTTCTAGGCCCCGCTATTGGTTATTGACCGGACATGTGTCTCCGTCATGTCTACAAGATTCTCGAACATGTAGAGTCTGCACGCTTAACATTTGATGACACTAGATTATTATTGGGATATGTATGTTGGTGAGTGAATGCTGTTTGGAGTCCCAACAGAGATCCCTGGTGTGACGAGGAGCTACAGAATGGTCATGAGGAAAATATTTCTATATGGTAAGTCATATTTGTGCCACTTGAAATTTTATGGGTTTTAAGGTTTTTTACCGGGAGTGCTGGATTGGTTCCGGGAGTACACCAGGGGGTCCACCCACCCCGTCGGTCCACATGGTCTTATAGGGAGGCACACAAGCCCCTGATGGGCTAGGAACCCCCTCCCTAGAAGGGACCTTGCACCAATGGTGGGTAACCCTAGATGGGAAACCACCCTAGGTGCCTTGGGGAGGAGGGACTCCTCCCCTTTGCCATCGAGCCCTCCCCTTGAAGGATGGGTTAGGGCTGGCACCCCCTCTCCCTTTCCTAATATAAAGAGTGGAGTGGAGAGAGGGGTTTCCTTGCACCAATATATCCCTATGCCCTACAATAACCCTGTCTGTCTCATTTCTTCTGTCATTCGCGTTTCGACATGCTTGGCGAAGCCGTGCCAGGCAAAAGTTGTCAGAATCGTGACTCAAGTCTTAGAATCTTACGACTTTACGATCCAAGCTAGCCCCTCCGATTCTATGATTTTGTTCGTAGAATCTAAGTTTCTACGATCCTAGTAGTTATGATTCTACGATTCACGATCCTACCAACGGAGCTCTGATCCGATTCAGAATCGCGATTCTGACAACCTTGGTGCTAGGATAACATTATCACCATCACCGCCACACCGTCATGTTGACGGTGATCTCATCTACCACTGCACCCTCGCTTTCTATATCAAGGAGAAGGAGAGGTCATCGACGGACACATGTGTTGAACATGGAGGTGTCATCCGTCCGGCGCTGGATCAGATTGAATCGCGGTTGCGTCGTAAAGAGTACGACTACATCAACCACGTTATATATGCTTCCGCTTAAAGGTCTACAAGGCTAGGTAGACACACTCTCCCTCCCATTATTTGATACGTCTCCATCATATCTATAATTTTTTATTGTTCCGTGGTATAATATTATCATTCTAGGATGCTTTCAGGGTGTCTATATACCAATTAATATTATTTCTGAGCACTAACCTATTAACCCAGTGCCGAGTGCGAGTTTTTGTTTTCTACATGTTTTTGGCTTTTCAGGTTTACAGTTCAAAACGGAGTACAATTGCAACAATACTTTTTTATAATGTCTTCTGGACCAAAAGAAGTCTTGGAAGCTTCGGGAGGATACCAGACACTACACGAGGGAAGGAACACATAATGGGGCGCGCCCAAGGGGGTGGCCTCGCCCTGATTTGTTTTGCCCCCTCATTTGTCCCCCGACGTCCCTCTGTGGCCTATAAATTCGAAATTATCCCAAAACCCTACGAGATCCACCAAAAACACTTTTTCCACCGCCGCAAGTCTCTGTTCTGCTGTGTGGCCATCTGGAGCCCTGTTATGGTGTCGTGCCAAAGGGGGATCAATCAAAGAGGGCCTCTACATCAACCTTGCTGCTCCCATGGTAATGCGTGAGCAGTTTACCTCAGTCCTACGGGTTCGTTGTTAGTACCTAGATGGCTCTCTGTATCTTGATGTTCAATGCAATGATTATCTCATCTTCACTTTGATCCATCCGATGTAATTCTTTTGTATGATGCATCTGTTGGGATCCGAGGAATTGTGAGTTTATGTGCATATTATTCATTATAATGATTTGAATCTTCTATGAACTCTGTTATGATTCTTATTTGCATTATTATTATAGCTCCGTAAATCTCTCCCATGTATTGAAATAGTTGGGCCAACTAGATTTATATTTCTTCAATGAGAGGGGTACATTGTAGTTGGCTTAATCTGGCGGAGTTTTGTATCCTAGTGCCATAGAGGGACAAGGACATGTCTTTGTATTGTTTGGACTAAGGATATAATGATGGGCTTAATTCACACGATTCATGTCTCTTTGTCTACATCATGTCATTGTTCTCCAAGCATTACTCTGTTTTACTTAATACTCTAGATGCATGCTGGATAGCAGTCCATGGGTGGAATAATAGTAATAGGTGCATGTAGGAGTCGGCCTATTTACTTATGGATGTGATGGCTATATACACATGATCATTGCCGTGAATATCACAGAACTATGCGCTTTTCTATCAATTGCCCAACAGTAATTTGGTTACCCATCGCATGCTTACTTTATAAGTGATGCCACTAGGGAAAACTATGGCCCCCGGTTCTATTCACTTAAAAGTTTACAAATGCTACAATTACCTTGTTGTCTTTATTTACTTTGCAATTATCAACGTCTACACACTTTACTTGCTTGCAAATAACGAGTCTACGGGGATTGACAACCCTCTTGCCTGTGTTGGGTGCAAGTGTTTCCTCCTTTGTGTGGAGTCGCTGAAGACGGGGGTTGGTTGTTACTTCTATTGTTCTATAAACCTTGGTTATCTACTGAGGGAAATACTTATGTATATTGTGCTACATCACCCATTCCTCTTCATGGAAAACCCAGCGCAGATCGCACGTATCATTGCTATGCATCTCCATAGATAGATCTTTAGTCTTCGTAGTATTTTTTGGTTTTCCAAGATTCGTTCCCCAATAGAATAAGCCATATAGCTACTAGCTATGGATCCACATGTCTATGGTGAACTACTCACACATCATCATGGAAGCACGAAGGTTGACGTAGAAGGCCTCCGTGACCGATTCCCAATCGACAGGTTACCGGAAAATGTCTCTATAATGGGATCAAGGTGGAATAGAGACTTGCGGCGGTAGAAAATGTGTTTTGGGTGGATCTCTCTTGTTTCTGGAATATATGAGGATTTATAGAAGTGGAATTAGGTCAATAGGTGCCACACGGGGTTTGATACGTCTCCAACGTATCTATATTTTTGATTGTTCCATGCTGATATATTATCATTCAAGAATACTTTCGGGGTATTTATTTTACAAATTAAAATATTTTTGAGCACTAATCGATTGAACCAATGCCCACTGCAAGTTGTTGTTTTGTGCGTGTTTTTCACTTCTCAGGTTTTCCATACCAAACGAAGTCCAATTGGCCTGAAACTTTTTGTGGATTTTTGTTGACCAAAATAAGACCCAGGAGTATTCGAAGTAGGCTCGAGGCCGCACGAGGGGCCCACAAGAAAAGAGGGCACAACCTGGGGGGTGCGACCTGTTGTCTTGTGCGTCCCTCATGGCCCTCCCGACTTGGTTCATTGGCTTATAAATTCTGTTTTGCCCTAGAAACACCAAAAGGAGCCCCAAAACATTTATTTATGCCGCCGCAAGTCTCTGTTCCGATGGGAGGCCATCTGGAGCTCCGTTCCGGCACCCTGCCGGCGGGGGGATCGATCACACATGGCCTCCTCATCAAACTTGCTGCCCTCATGATGATCTGTGAGTAGGTGAACACCGACATATGGGTCCATGGCCACTACCTAGATGTCAATCTCTCTCTTGATCTTCAATACAATGATCATCACATCTTCTCTTTGATCCATATGATGTAATCCCTTTCGTGCGGTGCATTTGTTGGGACCCGATGAATTGTGGGTTTATGTTCAGATTATTCATGATAAATATTTGAGTCTCCTCTGAATACTTATATGATTCTTATGTGCATGATTATGATAGCTTCGTAATTCTCTCCGATCTATTGAAGTAGTTTGGCCAATTGATCGATATTTCTTCGGTGAGAGAGGTGTGTTGTAGTAGGTTCAACCTGGCGAGTTTCTATATCCCAATGACAGAAGGGAACAATATGCGTCTTTATGTTGCTGCTACTAAGGATAAAACGATGGGTTTTATTCATATTGCTTGAGTTTACTTTGTCCACATCATGTCATTGTTCTCCTTGCATTACTCTGTTTTACTTAATACTCTATATGCATGATGGATAGCAGTCGATTAGTGGAGTAACAGTAATAGGTGTAGACATGAGTCGGCCTATTTGTTTATGGATGTGATGCCTATATACACATGATCATTGATGTAAATATCACATAACTATCCACTTTTGTGTCAATTGCCGAACATTAATTTGTTCACCCACCGTATGCTATTTTTCATGAGAGATGCTATTAGGGAAGGCTATGGACCCCGAGTCTATTAACAACATATTGATAAAACCTTCAATACGTTGCTGTTATTTAATTGTTCTTATTTTATCTTGCCATCTACAATTATCTACACACCTCAGTTGCTTGCAAATAACAAGACAAGAGGATTGCCAACCCTCTTCCCCGCATTGGGTGCAAGTTGTTTGTTCTTTTCTGTGCAGCCACTGAAGACGGTTGTGGTTGATATTCCTATTGGTTCTATAATCCTTGGTTTCATAACTGAAGCAATTACTTACCCACATTTTGTTGCAATAACCCGTCCCTCTTCATGGAAAACCCAACCGAGATCACAAGTATCGAGAAGGATTTCTAGCGCCATTCCCGGGAATATCATAACCAACTACCAAGCAACTCCACACAAATTTTCATTCACTTGTTCCTCTTTTTAATTGCTGGTATATTTAGTGTATCTCATAAAAAATAAAAATACAAATATATTTACCTTTGCTTGCTTAGCTTGAATCTACTTTGTATTTTTGCTCTCTAGTTTACTTGCCTCGCTATGCTATCTTTACCTTTGTCACACCAATAAAGGATGTAAAATGCAAAAATAAAGATAAATTGATCCTCATCCACTAGCTCATCTTTCCAAAAGACCCGTTTATGTTGAAACTATTGCTAGTGAGGATGCACTAGATTATCTTTATGAGGTCTTTCTTGAAAATCTTGAATCTAAAAATTGTCAAATTTACAAAGTGATTCATGATAGTTCCTTGAATGAAAAGCATGATTGCTATATTGTTCAATTTGAATATGATCCTACACGTAGTCGTTATAAGAGAGGAAAATATGGTTATAGTAATTTTCATTTTACTCACTTACCTCTCTTGATATTCAAATTGTTAATGCTTCGTTCTTCCTACTTGCTTATGTTAGACACTTCTTGTTTTGATAAATTGTTGCTTTTAAAATTCATATGCATAGGAAGTATGTTTGACTTAAATGTTCTTGTCATGTGTTTTATGATGCTCTCTTTGTGATTCAATTCTCATCTTTTATGTGAGCATCATTAAAATTTAAGCCTATCTTAATGGCTATAAAGAAAGAGCTTGTTGGGAGACAACACAATAGTTATCATTTATTTATGTTAGTGTGTGGTAGCATGATTATTGCCTCTGTAATTATTGCATTTTATTTTTTAGTTAGTGTTTGTGCCAAGTAAAGCCTTTGGGATGATTTGCATGATGAGTAGAATTGGTACCGTGCAAAGAAAGGAACTTTGACATCGAGTGCAGAATTTCTCTAATTTTATTGGAACATCTTTTTAAGCTGAATTGTTTACACAGTATTTCTATACAAATTCCTCAGGTCTTCCTATTTTTTCAGAATTTTGGGAGTTACATAAGTGTAGGTTATTACAGATTACTACATGCTGTTCTTTTTCAGTCAGATTCTGTTTTTGCATGTGTAGTTTGCTTGTTTTGATGATGCTATGGATTGTATTAGGGAGTATAAGTCATGGAGGAGTTAAGATACAGTACCCTGTGCCAAAATAAAATAATAATCAACTTGTAACAGCATGTGAAAGTATTTGATATGTTGCTTATACTAACGGATCTCACGATGTTTTGTTGAGTTTTATGTGATCGAAGTTTTCAAGTTTTGGGTATTGTCCCAATGGACAAAGGATTGAGGAGCATAAAAAGCCTAAGCTTGGGGATTCCCAAGGCACCCCAAGGTAATATTCTAGGAAGAATCAGGTGTCTAAGCTTGGGGATGCCCGGAAGGCATCCCCTCTTTTCGTATCAATTCATTTGTATCTTATTTGGAGCTATATTTTTATTCATCACATGATATGAGTTTTGCTTGGAGTTTCATTTCCTTTTGTTTTCTTTTATTTTAAGTTTACCACAATCATTGTTTTCTGGACACACCTATTTGAGAGAGATAGCGCTTCATCACAATTTGTTAGAATACTCTATGTGCTTCACTTAAATCTTTTGAGCTTAGCAGTTGCTCTAATACTTCATTTATATCTCGTTGAGCATGGTGGCATGTAGATTTTATAGAAATATTATGCTCTCATTCTTCACTTATATTTGTTTGAGAGATGGACAAATAGTGAGAGTAATTTGCATGGGTCATAAGACTAGATAAAAATAATGAGTATCCAATGAGTGATGATAAAACCATGACGTAGCACATATAGAGAAATTGTGGGTTAATGATATTGATGTGGTGATATGAAAAAGGTGTGAGTGCATTATTATTAATTAAGATAGATGTTGATATTAAGAGATGTTAAACTTCTTGTTCATCTAAAAACTTAAAAAGGCATGGTAATGATGTGTGATCATTTCTATTCCTCGTTGAAATCCTTGTGTTGTTTTGAATCGGAGTCGCGCGATGGTTAATTCCTACCGACTCTCTCCCTTGGGGCATGCGAGTAGTACTTTGATTTGTGATCAAACTAATAAAACTTTGCAATAAGTATATGAGTTCTTCATGACTAATGTGACACCATGGGCATACGCAATCCCACCTCATGATACTTGCTAGCCTCTTCGGTACCGTGCATCAAAACCCCGTGACATGATATGCTCTGTTGCACATAAACCTTTTTATATCATCCTCAAAATAGCCACCATACCTACCTACCATGGCATTTCCATAGCCATTCCGAGATATATTGCCACGCAAATGCCATCGTCACTTCACATTACTAGTTTGCTTATCATCATAATGCTTTGCATGATCATATAGAGCTGACATACTATTTGTGGCAAAGCCACAATTCATCATATTTTTGATACATGTCATGTAAGATCTTTGCACATCCTAGTACACTGCCACAAGCATTCATCCAGAGTTATCGTCCTATCAGTTTTCATATTGAGTTGTAAGTAAATAAAAGTCTGATGATCATCATTATTAGAGCATTGTTGCAGCGAGGAAATAAAAATGGGGGAGGACAAATGATCCCACCATAAGAAAAAGAGTGAAAAAGAGAGAAGGGACTTTGCTACTATCCTTTACCACACTTGGGCCTCAAAGTGGCACCTTGTTCTTCATATAGAGAGTCTCATGTTATATCATTCATATGCTAGTGGGAATAACTTTTTCATAAACTTGATTGTATGTTCCGATGATGGGCTTCCTTAAATGATCAAGGTCTTCATGAGCAGATGCACACCCCACTTAGCTTTAGCGAAGCTTTCATACACTTAGAACTCTTGTGCATCATTTGCATGGCAATCCCTACTCCTCGCGTTGATATCAGCTCCTAGTTCATGTGAGACTATCTTCCCCACTTTTACCCCTTTGAAATATACCACCATATTCTATTCCACCTTTATGCTATGTCCAATGGTTCATGCTCATGTATTGCGTGAAGAATAAAATGTTGATGCATACTGAAAAAGTACGGTCCAATAGCCTGACTTGGACACCGTGGTGCTTGACATTCGTATTAATGTCGTGAATACGGAGCCATTCCTTGCCAATATAATAAAGACGGATGCGGGCAAATGAATATTTGAGGATCGTATACTTTGAAAGATCAAAGATTTTGCTTCTTATACCTATAAGTATTGTTGTGTTTACATTTGTTAATTCATCGTTTCGAAATGAGCATGTATGCATAAGGTTACATCTTGGATAGCATGTCACATCAAAAATTCTGTTTTTATCATTTACCTACTCGAGGACGAGGAGGAACTATGCTTGGGGATGCTTGATACGTCTCCAACGTATCTATAATTTTTTGTTGTTCCATGCTGTTATATTATGATTCTAGAATAATTTGGGGGTATTTATGTACCAATATATATTATTTTTAGCACTAACCTATTGACCTAGTGCCCAGTGTGAGTTGCTATTTTATGCGTGTTTTTCATTTTGCGTGGCTTCATACCAAACGAAGTCCAATTACCCTGAAAGTTTTTGTTGATTTTTTCTGGACCAAAAGAAGACCAACGAGCATCGGAAGAAGGCTCGAGGCCTCATGTGGGGCCCACAACACAACACGATGCAACATGGGGGGTACTCTGATGGCTTGTGCCGCGCTCATGGCCCTCCCGACTCTGTTCTTTGGCTTATAAATTCTCAACTACCCTAAAAACAGTAGAGGGAGTCCCGAAGCAATTTTTATGCCGTCGGAAGTATCTGTTCCGACGGGAGGCCATCTAGAGCTCCATTCCGATACCCTACCAGAGGGGGGATCGTTCACGGAGGGCCTCTTCATCAACCTTGCTGCCCTCACGATGATGTGTGAGTAGTTCACTACAGACCTACGGGTCCATAGTCAGTACCTAGGTGACAATCTCTCTCTCTCTCTTCGATCTTTAATACAATAATCATCGCATCTTCGCGTTGATCCATATGATGTAATTCCTTTTGTGCGGTGCATTTGTTGGGATCCGATGAATTGTGGGTGTATGTTCAGATTATTCATGATAAATATTTGAGTCTCCTATGAATACTCATATGACTCTTATGTGCATGATTATGATAGATTCAGAATTCTCTAATCTATGGAATAGTTTGGCCAACTAGATCAATATGTCTTCCGTGAGAGAGATGCGTTGTAATAGATTCAACCTGGCGAATTTCTATATCCCAGTGATAGAAGGGGACAAGATGCATCTTTGTGTTTCTTCTACTAAGGATAAAATGATGGGGTTTATTCATATTTCTTGAGTTTACTTGGTCTACATCATGTCATTGTTCTCCATGCATTACTTTGTTTTACTTAATACTCTAGATGCATGTTGGATAGTGGTCGGTGAGTGGAGTAATAGTAATAGGTGCCGGCAGGAGTCGACCTATTTGTTTAAGGATGTTATGCCTATATATGCATGATCATTTCCATGAATATCACATAACTGTCCGCTTTTTCGTCAATTGCCCAACAGTAGTTTGTTCACCCACCGTACACTATTTTTCATGAGAGATTCCATTAGGGAAAGCTATGCCCCCGGGTCTATTCACAACATATTGATAAAACCTTCAATGCCTTGATGTTATTTACTTGTTTTTATTTTATCTTACTATCTACAATCATATACACACCTCAATGCTTGAAAATAACAAGACAAGATGATGGACAACCCTCTTGCCCCGCGTTGGGTGCAAGTTGTTTGTTCTTTTGTGTGCAACCGCTGAAGACGGTTGTGGTTGATATTCCTATTGGTTTGATAAATCCTGGTTTCACAACTAAGGGAATTACTTACCCACATTGTGCTTCAATAACCCGTCCCTCTTCATGGAAAACCCGACACAGATCACAAGTATGACGACCCACGAGCTCAGAGGGCGTGCCCTACCCCCTGTGTGCGCCCCCAGGCTTGTCGCCAAGTTGTGGCTCGTCAGGTCATGTTCCAAGGCTTCATGGGTCTCTTTTGGTCCAGAAAAGTCCATCAATTATTTCATCCTGTTTGGAGTCCACTTTGTATTGATTTTATGCAAAAGTCAAAAACACGCAAAAATAGGAACTAACACTGGGTAGTGGGTTAATAGGTTGGTCCCCAAAATGATATAAAATAGCATATTATTGCATATAAAGTATCCAAGATTGATAATATATTAGCATGAAACATTCAAAAATAGTACATGCGTTGGAGACGTATCAACATCCCCAATCTTAATTCCTGCTCGTCCTTGAGTAGATAAATGATAAAAACAAATATTTTGATGTGGCATGCTACCCAACATGTAATATTTTTCAGGTGCAAGGGTGGAGAAACAATGAAGTAATTGATATCAACATAATAATATCCATGAATATAAGAAGCATAATCCTTACTTTTCCAAAATATACGATCCTTAAAGAATGTTATCCCTACACATTTTATCATATTAGCATGGCATGACTCCGTCATGACCGCATAGGTATAAATCATGAGCACATGATACTTCTCCAACGTAGCAATAATTTTGGATTGTCCATGCTATTACATTATCAATCATGGATACTTTATATGCAATAATATGGTATTTTATATCATTCTTGGAACTAACCTATTACCCCAGTGCCCAATGCCAATTCCTATTTTTGTGTGTTTTTGACATTAGCAAAAAATCAATACCAAAAAGTCTTGGGAAATGTTGCATGGGAAAAAAAGTTTCCTACGCACACATAAGATGTATCCATGGTGATGCCATCTACAAGAGGAGAGATCGGATCCACATACCCTTGTAGATCGCTAAGGGGGAAGCATTAAGAAATGTGGTTCATGTAGTCGAACGTTTTCGCGATCCAAATCGCAAGCCGTCCTGCGATCCAATCACGATCTAGCGTCGAACGAATGACACCTCCGCATTCAACACACGTGCAGGTCGATGATGATTTCCACCTTCTTGATCCAGCAAGAGAGACGAAGAGTTAGCTGAATTCTCCGACATCACGACGGAGTGACGTTGATGATGGTGGAGCTAGTCCGGCAGGGCTTTGCCGTGCACTTCGGAATAACCTACGGGGTGTCACGAAGTAGTGAAAGGAGAGGAGCTGCACCGTGGCTTGTGGTGCGGCTAGCCTCTCTCCCCTCCACTATATATAGGAGGGAGGGAGGGGTGGCGCCCTAGGGAAATCCCTAGGGTTCGGCCAGCGGCACCCAAAGGGGGAGGAGTCCTCCTGCAATTCTGTTAGGTGGAGGAGGTGTCCTCCTCCTAGTGGGTTTACCCCACCTCCTCTCTCTTTGGCGCATAGGCCCATCAGGCTGGCCGCCCATCCCACTAGAGGCTGATGGGCCACCTTTTAATCTATGTAGCCCTCTCCAGGTGGTTGGCCATTCCCGATGGACCCCCGAAACCCATACGTCACACCCGGTACATTATCGGACATGCCCGAAAACCTCCCAACATCCAAATATACCTTTCCTATATATCAATGTTCATATCCAGACCATTTTGTCACTCCTCGGGACGTCCGGGATCTCATCCGTGACTCCGAACAACATTCAATTACCAACATACATAATTCAACTATACCGAAACGTCACCGAACCATAAGTGTGCAGACCCCGAGGGTTCGAGAACTATGTAGACATGACCGAGACACTCTCTGATCAATAACCAATGGTGGGACCTGGATGTCCATATTGGCCCCTACGTATTCTATGAAGATCTTTATCGGTTGAACCTCTATGTCAAGGATTCAGTTAATCCTGTATAACATTCCCTTTGTCCTTCGGTATGTTACTTGCCCGAGATTCGATCGTCGGTATCTCTATACCTATTTGAATCTCGTTACTCGCAAGTCTCTTTACTCGTTTCATAATACAAAATCCAGTGGCTAACTATTTAGTCACATTGCTTGCAAGGCTTGTTGTGATGTTGTATTACTGAGTGGGCCCCGAGATACCTCTTCGTCATACGGAGTGACAAATCCCAGTCTTGATCCATGCTAACTCAACAAACACCTTCAAAGATACCTGTAGAGCACCTTTATAGTCACCCGGTAACATTGGGACGTTTGTTACACACAAGGTATTCTTCCGATGTCAGTGAGTTACATGATCTCATGGTCATAGGAACATATACTTATCATGCAGGAAAATAGTAGCCATAAAATGAAACGTTCAAATGCTACGTTCATAGTTTGGGTCTTGTCCATCACATATTCTCCTAATTATGTGACCCCGTTATCAAGTGATAACCCTTGTCTATGGCCAGGAAACCTTGACTATCTTTGATCAACGAGCTAGTCCACTAGAGGCTTACCAGGGACTGTGTGGTGTCTATGTATCCACACGTGTATCTGAGTTTCCATTCAATACAATTCTAGCATGGATAATAAACGATTATCTTCAACAAGGAAATATAATAATAAATATTTTATAATTCCCTTTAGGGTATATTTCCAACAAAAAGAGTCCAAACGCGATGAAACTTTTTGGTGATTTTTTCTAGAAGACTTTGGACCCACAAAGCTTCAGGAGAAGGCCAGACGATGCACGGGGTGGCCGCAAGCCCGGAGGGCGTGCCTTAGGGGTAGGGCACACCCATGGGTCTTGTGGGCCCCTCATTATTCCTCCTCACCTAATTCCACTTCTATAAATTATGAAATATTTTTAAAACCCCAGAGAGCAACCAGAAACACTTTTGTCACCGCCGCAAGTCTTTGTTCCGCTGTGATCCCATCTGGAGAGCTTTTTTAATGCCCTGCTGGAGTGGGAATCGATAACAGATGCCGTCTACATCAACCTTGGTGCCTCCATGATGATGTGTGAGTAGTCCTCCATAGACCAACGGGTCCATAGCTAGTACCTAGATGGCTTCTTCTCTCTTTATGATCTTCAATACAATACTTGGACTAGAGTCAATAATGTAGCTCACATCACTATGTGATTTGCAATGTAACGAATCTAACACCCATACAGTTCTGGTGTTGATCATGTTTTGCTCGTGGAAGAGGCTTAGTCAACGGGTCTGCAACATTCAGATTCGTGTGCACTTTGCAAGTATTTATGTCCTCCTCTTTGATTTAATCATTGATGGAATTGAAGCGTCAATTTATGTGTCTGGTCCTCTTGTGAAACCTTGGTTCCTTGGCTAGAGCAATGGCACTGGTGTTGTCACAGAATAGAGTCATTGGATCCAGTGCACTAGGCACAACTCCAAGATCTGTCATGAACTGCTTCATCCAGACACTTTCTTTAGCCTTCTCTGCGACAACTATGTACTCTGCTTCGCATGTAGAATCAGCTACCATGCTTTGCTTGGAACTGCACCACTTACTGCAACCCCATTGAGAATAAATACATATCTGGTTTGTGACTTAGAGTCATCTGGATCAGTGTCAATGCTTGCATCGACGTAACCCTTTACGACGAGCTCTTTGTCACCTCCATAAACGAGAAACATTTCCTTAGTCCTTTTCAGGTAATTCAGAATATTCTTGACCACTGTCCAGTGCTCCATTCCTGGATTAATTTGAAACCTTCCGGCCATACTTATGGCACGGGTGATATCAGGTCTTGTGCACCGCATTGCATACATGATAGAGCCTATGGCTGAAGCATAGGGGACAACACTCATCTTTTCTCTATCTTCTGTAGTTACTGGGCATTGAGTCTTACTCAACTTCACACCTTGTAGCACAGGCAAGAACCCTTTCTTGGACTGTCCCATTTTGAACTTGTTGAAAACTTTGTCAAGGTATGTGCTCTCTCAAAGTCCTATTAAACATCTTGATCTATTTCTATAGATCTTGATGCCTACTATGTAAGCAGCTTCTCCTAGGTCCTTCATTGATTTTTTATTCAAATAAATCTTTACGCTTCCCAAAAGTTCTATATTGTTTCAAATCAATAATATGTCATCCAAATATAATATTAGAAACGCTATAGAGCTGCCACTCGCTTTCCTGTAAATACAAGCTTCTCCATAAACTTGTATAAACCCAAAAGGATCAATCACCTCATCAAAGCGCCAACTCCGAGATGTTTGCACGAGTCCCAAAATAGATCGCTGGAGTTTGCAAACTTGGTCTGCATTCTCTGGATCGAAAAAACCTTCCGGTTGCATCATATATACAACTCTTCCTTAAGGAACCTGTTAATGAACGCAGTTTTGACATCCATGTGCCAAATTTCATAATCAAAAAATGCAACTATTGCTAACATGATTCTGACGGACTTAAGCATCACTAGGGGTGAGAAAGTCTCGTCGTAGTCAACTCCTTGAACTTGTGAAAAACACATTGCCACAAGTCGAGCTTTATAGACGGTGACATTACCGTCCACGTCTGTCTTCTTCTTAATGATCCATTTCTTCTTAATCGCTGGAGTCTGCCCTTGAGGTAATACTTCCAAAATCCATACTTTGTTTTCATACATGGACCATGTCTCAAATTTCATGGCCTCTAGCCATTCGTCGGAATCCGGGCCCACCATTGCTTCTCCATAGCTCGTAGGTTCATCATTGTCGAACAACATGATTGATAAGACAGGGTTGCCATACCACTCAGGACCAGTACGTGCCCTTGTTAACCTACGAGGTTTGATAGAAACTTGATCTGATGTTTCATGATCATCATGATCAGCTTCCTCTTCAACTCATGTAGGTTCCACAGAAATATCTTTCTGTGTTGTGCTACTCTCTGGCTGAAGTAAATGTTCTATAACCTCATCAAGTTCTATCTTCCTCCCACTCAATTCATTCAAGAGAAACTCATTCTCAAGAAAAACTCCGTGTTTAGCGAAAAACACTTTGCCTTTGGATCTGAGATAAAAGGTGTACCCAACTCTCTTTTGGGTATCCTATGAAGAAGCACTTTTCCGCTTTGGGTTCCACCTTTGGAGGCTAAAGCTTTTTGACATAAGCATCACATCCCAAACTTTAAGAAACGACAATTTTGGCTTGTTGCCAAACCATAGTTCATATGGTCTCGTCTCAACAGATTTTGATGGTCCCCTATTTAAAGTGAATGCAACTGTCTCTAATGCATAACCCTAAAACGATAATGGCAAATAGGTAAGAGACATCATAGACACATCATATCTAATAAAGTACGATTACGACGTTCGGACACACATTACGCTGTGGTGTTCCACACGATGTCAATCGTGAAACGATTCCACATTGTCTTAAGTGAGTGCCAAATTCGTAACTCAGATATTCACCTCCTCGATCAGATCGTAGGAAATTGATCTTCTTCTTACAATGATTCTCAACTTCACTCTGAAATTGCTTGAACTTTTGAAACATTTCAGACTTGTGTTTCATCAAGTAAATATAACCATATCCACTCAAATCATCTCTCAAGGTGAGAAAATAATGATAACCCCGCGTTCCTCCATGCTCATTGGTCCGCACACATCAGTATGTACAATATTCAACAAGTCACTTGCACACTCCATTGTTCCGGAGAACGGAGTCTTAGTCATCTTTCCCATGAGGCATGGTTCACATCTGTCAAGTGATTCAAAATCAAGTGACTCCAAAAGTCCATCAACATGGAGTTTCTTCATGTGTTTTATACCAACATGGCCTAAGCGGTAGTTCCCCAAGAAAGTGGTGCTATCATTATCAACTATACATTTTTTGGCATGAATGTTTTGTATATGTGTATCATCACTATCGAGATTCAATATGAACAAACCCCTCACATTGGGTGCATGACCATAAAAGATATTACTCATACAAATAGAACAATAGTTATTCTCCGATTTAAAGTAGTAACCGTCTCACAATAAATGAGATCTAGATATAATGTTCATGCTTAAGGTAGGCACTAAATAACAATTATTCAGGTTCATCACTGATCCCGATGGTAATTGAAGTGAGAGCGTGCCGACGGTGATCACATCAACCTTGGAACCATTTCCCATGCGCATCGTCACTTCGTCCTTTGTCAACCTTCTTCCATTCCGTAGTTCCTACTTTGTGTTGCAAATGTGAGCAACCGAACAAGTATCAAATACCCAGACACTACAACGAGAGCTGGCGAGGTACATATCAATAATATGGATATCAAATATACCTTGTTTGGCGTTGGTCGCCTTCTTATCGGTCAGATACTTGGGGCAGTTCCGCTTCCACTGACTAGTCCACTTGCAATGAAAGCCCTCAGTTTCCGGCTTGGGTCTAGCCTTGGGTTTCTTCATGGGAGGGCAAACTGCCTTGCCACTCTTCTTGGAGTTACCCTTCTTGCCCTTGCCGCTTTTCTTGAAACTAGTGGTTTTATTGACCATGAACACTTGATGTTCTTTCTGGATTTCTGACTCAGCGACTTTCAGCATCGCAAACAGCTCGACGGCTAATTTATTCATCCCTTGCATATTGTAGTTCAACACAAATCCTTTATAGCTAGGTGGCAATGATTGAAGAACACCGCGAGTGATTGCCTGTAGCGGGAGAACAATTCCCAATTCATCCAGACTGTCAGAGTACCCAGACATTCTGAGTATGTGTTCACTAACAAACCCGTTCTCCTCCTTTTTGCAAGAATATAACTTATGGGAGGTTTCATACCTCTCAATCCAGGCATCCTTCTCAAAGATAAACTTCAACTCCTGGAACATCTCATATGCTCCATGATGTTCAAAACATCTTTGAAGTCCCGGTTCTAAGCCATACAAAATTGCACATTGAACTACTCAGTAGTCATCCACACATGATTGCCAGATGTTCATATCATCTTGGGTCGCCGGTTGGGGTGGCATGTCACCTAGCGGTGCATCAAGCACATAGCCTTTTGAGAAACCGTGAGAACAATCCTTAGATTTCGGGCCCAGTCTACAAAGTTACTTCCATCATCTTTCAACTTGGCTTTCTCAAGGAACGCATTAAAATTCAGGGGTGCTACTGCGCGAGCCATTGATCTACAACATAAATTTGCAAAGATTACTGAGACTATTTTCAAGATAATGAGTTCAGTTAATCATATTACATATAAACTATCACTCAAATTGACATCCCTCTAGTCATTCGAGTGACACATGATCCAAATTCACCAACTCAAGTCCGATCATCACGTCAGTTGAGTTGGCTTCAATGGTGAGCATCTCTATGTTGATCATATCTACTATATGACTCATGTTCGACCTTTCGATCTCTTGTGTTCCGAGGCCATGTTTGCACATGCTAGGCTCGTCAACTTTAACCCGAGTGTTCCGCCTGTGCAAAACTGTCTTGCACCCATTGTATGTGAACGTAGAGTCTATCACACATGATCATCACGTGGTCTTGAAACGACGAACTTTCAAAACTGTCGTGGGTATAAGCCTAACAGTAGATGTGTAGGGTACGAATGTGATGGTCAGAGTCCTAGCTACGACGAGGTTGTATGAGTTCAGGCCCCTCTGCGGTGGAGGTAACAACCCTACGTCTCAGTGCTCTCGGAGCTTGTTACCGAGTGTGATATGGAGTACAAAGATTTGCTAACCGCTTGACCAGTGGGGGAGGGCGGCTTATATAGAGTGCGCTGCCCTCCATAACGGTTCTGATTCAAGGGTGGAGTAGTGGCGATGGAATGCATACGTTACAGGTAACGTATGCTCTAAATGCTAGTAAATGCACCCGGAAACGTACAACAGTTTCCCTCCAGAGAGGTTACGATGTACCGAGTGTATGCAGTCGGTAGGCCTGGTGCTTTCCGAATGTTAGTCTCCGACTGGATGATTCTGGGCCTGTTACCGACTGGATGATGGGGGCACCTTAATTTAGTCGGAGCATACTTAAGGTCCTGTCCCTTGTGTGGGGTAGTCCTTGGGTAGGACATGTAGGGCAGGCCTATGACCCTGCCCTAGGACTATGACCCCATCAAAAATGGTGCACACTCGTGGAGAACACAATTTTATCTTTCACTAAAGTGAGGGATCACCTTATAATTCTACTGTCTTCCTAATAGAAATAAGGTGCATAAAAGGATTAACATCACGTGCAAATCATAACTGAGATGATATGGCCATCATCTTGTGCTATTGATCTCCATCTCCAAAGAACCGGAATGATCTCCATTTTCACCGGCGCCACACCATGATCTCCATCATTGTGCTACCATCGTGGTTGTCCTGCCAACTATGTTGTTACTACTAAAGCTACTGATCTAGCGATAAAGCAAAGCATCACCAGGTGCAAAACAATTAAAGACAACCCTATGGCTCCTGCCGGTTGCCGTAGTATCGACATGCAAGTCGATATTTAACAATTACAACATGATCATCTCATACATCAAACATATCATATCATGTCTTTGGCCATATCATATTACAACATACCTTGCAAAAACAAGTTAGGCGACCTCTAATTTGTTGGTGCATGTATTACGTGGATGCTATGGGTATCTAGTATGAACGCATCTTACTAATGGAAAAACCAAAACGGTGATATACAGGTTGCTATTTAACCTTCTCCAAGGACAGCCTCTGTCAAATCCTATTCAACTAAAGTAGGAGAAACAGACACCCGCCAGCCATCTTTATGCAACAAGTTGCATGTTAGTCGATGAAACCGGTCTCTCGTAAGCGTTCAAGTAATGTTGGTCTGGGCCGCTTCATCCAACAATACCGCCGAATCAAGAAAAGAGTAAAGAGGGAAGCAATCTGAATATCAACACCCACAAACTCCGTTGTGTTCTACTCGATATGTCATCTATGCATAGACCTAGCTCATGATACCACTGTTGGGAAATGTTGCATGGGAAACAAAAAATTTCCTACGCACACATAAGATCTATCCATGGTGATGACCATCTACGAGAGGACAGATTGGATCCACATACCCTTGTAGATCGCTAAGCGGGAAGCGCTAAGAAACGTTGTTGACGCAGTCGAACGTTTTTGCGATCCATATCGCAAGCAGTCCCACGATCCAATCATGATCTAGCGTCGAACGGACGACACCTCCGCGTTTAGCACACGTGCAACTCAATGACGATCTCCGCCTTCTTGATCCAACAAGAGAGATGAAGAGGTAGCTGAATTCTTCGATAGAAGACGGTGTGACGATGATGATGGTGGAGCTAGTCCGACCGGGCTTCGCCGTGCACTACCGGAATAACCTATGGGGTGTCACGAAGTAGTGGAGGGAGAGGGGCTACATCGTGGCTTGTGGTGGGGCTAGCCTCTATCCCCTCCACTATATATAGGAGGGAGGGTGGGGTGGCACCCTTGGGAAATCCCTAGGGTTCGGTCGGCGACGCCCAAAGGGGGAGGAGTTCTCCTCCAAATCGGTTTGGTGGAGGAGGAGTCCTCCTCCTAATGTGTTTGCCCCACCTCCTCTCTCTTTGGCGCATAGGCCTATCAGGCTAGCCGCCCAGCCAACTAGAGGCTGGTGCGCCACCTTATGGGTCTATCTGGCCCTCTCTGGGTGGTTGGCCCCTCCCGGTGGACCCCCTGGAACCCATTCGTTACCCCCGGTACATTACCTGAAATGCCCGAAAACCTTTTGGCATCCAAATATACCTTTCCTATATATCAGTCTTTGTCTACAGACCATTTCGGAACTCCTTCGGGATCTCATCCGGCACTCCGAACAACATTCTATTACCAACATACATAATTCAACTATACCGAAACGTCACCGAACATTAAGTGTGCACACCCTGCAGTTTCGAGAACTATGTAGACATGATCGGACACTCTCTAATCAATAACCAATAGCGGGACCTGGATGTCCATATTAGCTCCTACATATTCTACGAAGATCTCTATCGATTGAACCTCTATGTCAAGGATTGAGTTAATCTCGTATAACATTCCCTTTGTCCTTTGGTATGTTACTTGCCCGAGATTCGATCGTCGGTATCTCTATACCTATTTGAATCTCATTACCGGCAAGTCTCTTTACTCGTTTCATAATACAAAATCCCGTCGCTAACTCTTTAGTCACATTGCTTGCAAGGCTTGTTGTGATGTTGTATTACCTAGTGGCCCCCGAGATACCTCTTTGTCATATGGAGTGACAAATCCCAGTCTTGATCCATGCTAACTCAATAGACACATTCGGAGATACCTATAGAGCACCTTTATAGTCACTGAGTTACGTTGCGACGTTTGACACACACAAGGTATTCTTCCGATGTCAGTGAGTTACATGATCTCATGGTCATAGGAACATATACTTGACATGTAGAAAAAACAGTAGCAATAAAACGAAACGATCACATGCTACATTCATAGTTTGGGTTTTGTCCATCACATCATTCTACTAATGATGTGATACCGTTATCAAGTGATAACCCTTGTCTGTGTATCCAGGAAACCTTGACCATCTTTGATCAACGAGCTAGTTCGCTAGAGGCTTACTAGGGATAGTGTGGTGTCTGTGTATCCACACATGTATCTGAGTTTCCATTCAATACAATTCTGGCATGGATAATAAACTATTACCTTGAACAAGGAAATACAATAATAACTATTTTATTATTGCCTCTAGGGCATATTTCCAACAAAAATAGTCCAAACGCGATGAAATTTTTTTGGTGATTTTTTCTAGAAGATATTGGACCCACGAAGCTTTGGGAGAGGGCGAGGCACTACACGGGGTGGCCGCAAGCTCGGAGGGCGTGCCTTGGGGGTAGGGAACACCCGTGGGATTTATGGGCCCCTCATTGTTCCTCCTGAGCTAATTCCACTTCTATAAATTCTAAAATATTGTGAAAACCCGAGAGAGCAACCAGAAACACTTTTTTCGTCGCCACAATTCTCTGTTCCGCTGTGATCCCATGTGGAAACCTTTTTCAGTGCCCCGCTGGAGCGGGAATCGATAACAGAAATTCACTACATCAACCTTGCCGCGTCCATGATGATGTGTGAGTAGTCCTCCATAGACCAACTGGTCCATAGCTAGTACCTAGATGGCTTCTTCTCTCTTTATAATCTTCAATACAATGTTTGTCATGATTCTCAAGGTGTTCTATTCGATGTAATGCTGTTTTCCAGTGTGTTTGTTGGGATTCAATGAATTGTAGGTTTATGATCAACTTATTCATTGAAATTAATTGAGTCTCCTCTTAATTATATTACACATTGTTATTATAGCTTTGTATTTCTCTTCGATCTACCCATTTGGTTTGGCGACTAGATTGATTTATCTTTAGTGGGAGTGGTGCATTGTAGAGGGTTCAATCTTGCGGTGTTCTATATCCCAATGAGACAAGGGGAGAACATATGTATTTGTATTGTTGCTACTAAGTATAAAATGACGGGGTATGAACATATTGCTTGTCTTACTTTGTCTACATCATGTCATCTCGCTCCAAGCATTACATTGTTTGTCATGAACTTAATACCTAGAGAGGCAAGCATAGAAGCACTCTTAATGTGGAGTGATAGTAGTGGATGCAGGACCGTTTTAGACTACCTGTTTATGGATAATTTGGAGTGATGCTTATATACACATAATCATTGTTGTGAATAACATTTCATAACTATGCGATATTCTCTCAATTGCCCAATAGTAATCTGTTTACCCACCGTGTGATATGTTCGAGAGAGAAGCCTCTAGTAAAAACTATGACGTCCAGTTATACTTAATCCTATTGAAAAAAACAAATTGCCTTGTTGCACTTTCACTTTTATTTATTTACTTTTTTATTTATATTATCTATCTATCAAAATTAATCCTAGCAAGTAATGTTTTCAAGGGGCTTGACATCCCTCTTGCATGCGTTGGGTGCAGGTGTTTGGTTTTGTGTGTGTAGGTGCTGACAACGAGAGTTTGCTTTGTTATCATATTGGTTCAATAACCTAGGTTCTCTATGAGGGAAATATTTACCTCTACTATATTGTATCACCCCTCCTCTTTAGGGAAAGACCCAATACAGTTTACAAGTAGCATGAGTAACTTTTGGCGTCGTTGCCGGGGAGACATCATCAAATTCTCATTAGGTTTCTTCATACAAATTGTCATTCACTTCTTCTACTTTTTATTTTATTTTATATTTTCTTGCTCAAAATGTCAAAAACAAAAAAATATTTAGCTTTGCTAGTTTACTTGTTTTTCTTGTTAGATCTCTTGCTTATTATAATGTCTGTACCACCCGTTAGTGTTTCCCCGGACTTTGAAGTAATTTATTTTAAGCAAGAACAGGGGAGAGCCTGAAGGATGCATATTATCATATAATAGAGTCCCACCGTAACACTACTATGAAAAATGATACGAAGATCCACCTTCATAACTTTTACATAGGACTCAGCATGTCGAATAGGAAAATTTTAGACTTTGCAACTAAAGGAAATTTTATCGAGATAGATTCTAATGTTGCCCATGAGATAATAGAAGGGATGGTCGAAACTCCTCCAGTACCTCAAATTGCTTCTTTTACACATAAAGGGATTCAGATATGAGAAAAAGTAGGGGATTAGTAGAAAAAAAGTGGACAAAAAAATTAACGAACCTATCAAAACCATAAGCCCTAGCCTTCATCGCATGAATTCTTTCCACACCATTCCAATAACAAGACTTGGTTCCCTAGAGAAAATTGGGGACATCTCTTTCAGAGTTTACGGGCAAAAGGAAGGAAGATCCAGGGTTCGAGAAAGTCCCCGCTAAGGTAGCCAAATTTGATGATAAATACGACAACACTTGATACTCTGCATTATGCCTAGATAGGGGCATAGAACAATAGCGGTTGTTGGGTGGCAACCCAATAGTTATCTTAAATTTTTTGCATTGTTTTTTGTTTTGGAGTGATGGCATGATTGTTGCTACTGTAATTATTATGTTTTTATGTTTTAGTTAGTGTTTGTGCCAAGTAAAGCCGTTGGGATGATTTGGAAGATAGTAGAATTGATCCTCTGCATAATTTCTTTCACTTTACTAGAATTTCTTTTTGATATGAACTTTTTACACTATATTGGTATACAATTTTCCCAGGTTTTCCTAATTGTTCATCATTTTGGGAGTTACATAAGTATGGTTTTGGTTCTGATCATTATGAATTGTTCTCTTTTAGACAGATTCTGTTTTTGCTTGCACAGTTTGCTTGTTTTAATGATGCTATGGATTATATCGAGGGTCTAAGTCATGGAGAAGTTAGAATACAGTACCTTATGTAATAATTAGATATGAATCAATTTTCAACGGTTCCTAATGTTTATATTTACCTATTATACTAACGGATCTCACGAGGTTTCTGTTGAGTTTTGTGTGCTAAAGTTTTCAAGTTTTGGGTGAGACAATGATGGTTGATGGAATAAGGAGTGGCAAGACCCTAAGATTGGGGATGCCCAAGGCACCAAAAGGTAACATTCAAGGAATACCCAAGCATCTAAGCTTGGGTATGCCCCGTATGGCATGCCCTCTTTCGTCTCCATTCTATCGGTATGTCACCTGGAGTTATATTTTTATTCATCACGTGATATTATTTTTGCTTGGAGCATTGTGTATTACAGTTTTATTTTATTTTAGTTTTCCACAATCATTGTTTTCTTGACACATATTTCAGAGAGACACATGTTCATCACAATTTCTTAGAATACTCTATATCCTTCACTTATATCTTTTGAGCTAGGTAGTTGCTCTAGTGATTCACTTATATATTTTAGAGCACATAGGTGTTCAGATGTTAGAAAAATAATTGTACTCTCATGTTTAACTTAAATCTTTTTGAGAGTCTAATAAATAGAGATGGTAATGTGCATGTGTTATAAGACTAGTCCAAAAAGGATAGGTATCCAAACCTTTCATGTTGCTCATGAGATAAGAGAAGAGTAAGTTAACAATAATTAATGTAGTGATAAGAAAGGACATTAGTACATGATCATTGGTTATTAGGAATGTTGGTATTAAAGCTTGTTATTTATTTCTCATATAAATATTGGTTATGGCATGGTGATTAGGTGTGAGCATTCTTATGTCTAAATGAAATCCTATTGTGTTGTTCGAGTCACGGGCGTGTGATGGTTAACTCCTAGCAACCTCCTCCCAAGGGGCATGCGGTAGTCACTGGAGTGCGATGGTTAACTCCACCAACCTCCTCCCTAGGGGTATGCGGTAGTACTTTGCTTCGAGAGAGCTAATAAGGCTTTACAATTAGTATGTGAGTTCTGTATGACCAATATGAATCCATGTATATATGCACTCTCACCTTTTCGTAATTTTCTAGCCTCTTCGGTACCATGCATTATCCATTCTCACCTCGAGAGTTGGTGCAACCTTCGCTGGTGCATCCAAACCCCGTGATATGATACGCTCTATCGCACATAAGCCTCCCTATATCTTCCTCAAAACAGCCACCACACCTACATATTATGGCATTTCCATAGCCATTCTGAGATATATTGACATGCAACTTCCACCGTTCCATCACATGACTTGTGTGTTCATCATCATATTGCTTGACTCGATCATGTACCTGACATAGTATTTGTGGTAAACCCATCGTTCCTAATTATCTACATGTTATGCTAGATCATTGCATATCTTCGTACACTACGAGAGGCATTCATATAGAGCCATCTCATATATTTTTTCATATTGAGTTGTAAGTAAATAAAAGTGATATGATCTCAGTTTTAGAGCATTGTCCCAGTGAGGAAAGGATGATGGAGACTATGATTCCCCCAAAATTGGTATGAAACTTCGACAAAAAAAGATAAAAGGAAAAAAATGGGGGAGGAAAACAAGAAAAATCCCACCATGAAAAATAAAAATAAAATGAGAGAGAGAGAGAGCGAGATAAAAAACAATATATATATAATGAGAGAGAAAAAGAGAAGGGGTAGTGTTACTATGTTTTTCCACACTTGTGCTTAGAGGGAGCATCATGTTCTTTATATAGTGAGTCTCGTGAGTTGTCACTTTCAAATGTTAGTGGGAATAATACATTATAGAACTTTGCTTGTATATTCCGATGACGAGCTTCCTAAATGCCTCAGGTCTTCATGAGCAAGCAAGTTCGATGCACACCCACTTAGCTTGATTCGAGCTTTCATACACTTATAGCTCTAGTGCATCCGTTGCATGGCCATACCTACTCCTCGCATTGATATGGATTGATGGGCATCTCGATAGCCCGTTGATCCGCCTAGTTGATGAGATACTTTCTTTCCACTTTCACTCATTTTTATATCTACCACCATATTCTATTCCACCCATATGCTATATCCATGGTTCACGCTCATGTATTAAGTTGAGATGAAAATGCTGAAGTGTGTTATAAGAACGATTCAATTGCCTGGTTTAACACAGTGGTGGTCATATATTTATACTTATGTGGTGAAGATGGAGTCATGCCATGCTAATATGACAAAATGAGTAGGGAATAACAGTCTTTAAGGATCGTATATTTTGAAAAAGTAATGATTATGCTTCTATATTTATGGATAATATTATGTTGATATCAATTAGTTCATCCTTTCTCAAAGATCATACCTGAAAGAGATTACATGTGGGGTAGCATGACGCATCAAAAATTATGTTTATATCAATTACCTACTCGAGGTTGAGCATGAATTAAGCTTTGGGATGTTAACTCGTCTCAAACTAATTGATATTTTTTTATTGTTTCATGCTATTATATTATTAATCTTGGATACTTTATATCCACTAATATGCTATTTTATATCATTTTCGGGAACTAACTTATTAACCAGTGCCTAGTGCCAATTCTTGTTTTTGCGAGTTTTTGATTTGTGCAGAAAATCAATACCAAATAGAGTCCAAACGCAATGAAACTTTTTGGTGATTTTGTGTGGAACATTTTCGACCAGTGAAGATATTGGGTAGGGGGTCCCGAGCTGTGGACCTTGGATCGATGGGTTAGAGGAGAAGAGGGGAGACATTATTTACCCATGTCAAGGCCCTCGAGAGGAGGTAAAACCCTACGTCATGCTTGATTATATTGATGTGGAATGATGATTACACAGTCGATCTATCTCGAGATGGTATGAGCTAAACCCTAGATGAGTCAACTTTCCTATACGTATGAGAACCTCTAGTTTATATAGACACCAGGGTTCCTAGGGTTACATATTACCAACCTGGTCTTCTTGACTTGGAGTTGTGGGGACCCCGACTTACGAGTCGAGATCGCCGAATGAACATGCTCAGTGATTCTAGAGATCAATTCTCACCGAACACACATATACTGAATAACAAGAGACTTACATCCATACATACCGTTTGATACAATAAAGGACCTTTGTGGTCAAATCTTACATATATTGGGTTGTGAAGGCCAGCACACCAAACTGGACCAATAGCGGACATATTGGTTGAAAGCGTGAACCCATGCCATCATCCTTAACCTACAGGCATTCTGACTGGGAAGCGTCCTAGCTCGCAGGAACATCACGAAGGTGCTCTTCACCATTTACTGTTCTCGCATACCTGGTCAATGAAATAACCACTGGCAAGCCAATTAGTACTTTGAATGTACTCGCAAACACCCCATGATATAGATAATGCAGTTGGTACAATAATAAGGGGGTATGCAGCATTTGCAGAAAGTAAGCTTTGAAGGTAAATAAACCTGATCATAGACGGGTATGGATATGCATCATAAGCTAGATGATATTTAAAAGATCAGGTTACAGATATCAACATATACGTTATGGGCTAAACACTTTGGGTTCACCCAGTATGCCAAGTCACCAAACTTGGTCATATCATCTCTTACTCAGATAGCTCCTTGAACACACACACACTTGGTTTATGCGGCAACAACTGGACGTAGTTTAAGCAGGATTACCCAACCGTCCTTGACTGTGGACACGGGTATTCGAATAGTTTTACACTCTGCAGAGGTTGTACGTTGTACCCAGAGATCCAGGAAACTTTCGTGTCATCCACGACTCGCGGTATATAACATACCCAAGGTAAATACCCGATCAATGCCTTTCCCCTAACGATACTAGACAAAGAGTTCCACTCGATTGGTACCCATCCCACGTGATGTACGTCTTACGAGCACCGACTTTGGACAGTATCATCCATGCGGGGACCAACGGTGTGCCCGGAAAACGTAAAAACGGCATAGTCGACCTACCTGGTATGACCCCGTCACGAGAGTGACCACACATCACTCCCGCCACTAGTAATCTGGCTCTTTGCTAGCACCGACCAAAGTAATCAACAAAGCCCCGTCCCATAAAGGGGTAACGTGGTCGCACATGTAATGTTGGGACGGTGGACACATCATAAATCTAATCCTGTTTCTGAAACCACCCACACCAAAATATTTCCCGGTGCACCACTTCTCCACAATTGGTCACCCAACTCATCATCACCCTCGGGCATTAGTGGAACCCGACGGGGTTTTCATAAAACCTTTTATATTTACCATCATCATGCTCATGCTTCTACTATGCTTAGCTCTACTTGTCAACATGATATTAGCGTGACCCTCATAGGTGGTAGGATCATGCTCAAATGCAAGTGCTCCGGAGGAGCTCGGAAACATCATATCGATGATTTACCGAATATTCATGATCTTATGCAATGGGAATAATTGCTCTATTAGCATGCAATATAATATTTGCTCAAACATGGTCAAAGGGCTGCTTTCCTTGCTCACTTAAATCCTAGGGGTATTCATGGTCTTCCGGTCCAACCCCGAGTATTCTGTCTACCCTTCAACTATCATCAGAAACAACCACAGTAAGCCACACGACAAGCAAAAACAAAAGTGCCAAATAAATAGGAGTTTTATTTTTCTTGGACCTCTCTAGTCATAAAAAAAATACCTGAAACTTGCCATAGGAGGTTTGGATCATCAGGGAATTTTGAATGGATGAAAGGTAGAATATGTGATCTTAAAAGAAGCCTATAGAGAAATATTTAGGAAGTTGTTTCACTGGATTTGGAGTTGATATGAATATACTAGGGATTTTCTAACATTGGATAAATAGCAAAAGGGAGCTATTTATTTATTGCAGCAAAAATAAGTCATACAAAAATGTTGACCAAGGCTTCAAAAATAGGATATGATTTTAGAAGGCTCTGGAATTTGGAATCACTCCATTTGGAGTTGATTTGTATGCTATAGGAATTTACAAAGTGGGGTTTAAAATATTCAAATGGGCATTTGAATATTAATCCCACACAAAGTCTTTTGAAAAAATGTGCAATGCCCATATATGGATAGGTCTTGATTGTAGGGACATGCATAAATTTGAATCATCAATTTTGGAGCTCAAATGATTTACTACAGATTTTTGAAGTTTGAGGTAAAAGAGAAGACAGAGGGGCTGAACCAGAGAATTATATCGCGCTTGGGGCATTAGATAGATGGATGGGTCGACCTAGTAGCTCAGCCTGGGCGCAGCAGCCATGCAGGCCGCTCATTCCATGGAATGTGCTTCCCTGGCAAAGAGGCGCAAGAAGAGGAAAGTGCCTCCACTTAAAACGGCCGTGCCCGACCCGTGGCTCGGCGACAAGCGGGTCACACCTGTCGGGCGCTTCTTCTTCCTATCGCTGACAGGGAGGAGAAGGGGGAGGCGAGGCAGCAGCACCGGCCCGGTGCCTCCGACCAGCTCTAGCTGAGGCGAGCGCACCGGCGGCTCGGCGGGCCGCACTACGCCCACCCCCACGCTTGGCGCCTGTAGGGGAGCCTCGGGGCAAGCTGCGCCATGGCCGCGGTGGAGGGCAGCGATGGTGTCCATGGGGAGAGGCGCCCCGGCCACCTGGAGGGGAGAGGAAGGAGCGGGAAGGAGCTATGGTGGTGTAGGGTCCACCGCAAACCAGAGAGGGAGGGAGGACGAGCCCGCGTGCCCAAAGTAGGAGCTGCTCCCGGAGGGAGAGCTTTGGCCATTGGAGGGGTAGGAGGAGGAGGAGAGCTCGGGAGAGAAGGGGAGGAGGTCCAGGAGACTTCCAGGGGCAACAGTGGCTCGGGGAGGCTTCAAACAGAGAGGGCCGACCGAAGAGAATCTTGGGAGCTCTCGAAGCTCTCTGGCATGGGGATAGACACGCGTCCCTGGGGTACTTTGGAGGCTAGCCAGCGTTGGGAAGGGCTTGGACCATTCAAGGGGTATGCCATGGTGCTCAGAGACACACATCAACGGTCGAAAAATGAGTTGCATCAAGAGAACAAGGGGTACATCACCAATATTTCATGTTGCCAGAGTGGTCACCATGGCCACTCATGTCTAGAGGGCCCTCATGACCAATCAAATATGTCCTACACGTAGGGCCACTCACCTCTGGAGTTTGGTTGCATCTGGGATGGTTAGGTGGGGTTTTGACTGAGGTCAAGTTTGCAACAACAAACTTAGAGCTAAGGAAAGTGGGTCTTAAATGGGGAGTCTTGGGGAAAATCAATGTCTGGCAGTGTTAGTTATGCAAGGACTACAACGCTGCCAAGTTTGAGCTCAAGCAAAGGAGGGTAGCTAGTACTTGCTGTACAAAGCTACAATTCAGCCAAAATTCAACTTGTAGATGTGCTGCTCATTTTTCCTACATGAGCATGCCATCTCTTGGTTTGAAATAATGCCTTGGGATGCTAGGGACCCTCTGGAAAAGAGGTGGGGGCATGACCTTAAGCAGAGGTGAGGCAAGAGGGGTAAAAATTGTGATCCAAGGGTAAGAATGATATGTAGCTACATGGAGTCTCTCTCCAATAATTGACCAGAGGCCATGGCAAAGCTACTGGAAGTAAAATGCAACTATATAGAGCTTTGGTAAAAGTTGAAGATCAAGGGTAAATGTGGAAGGGGCCAAAGTAGCCATTTTGGGGAGTGCACACAAGGTGTTTGATGAGTGTTAGTGATACCAGATGGACTTCAATTGATATGAAACTTAACAGGATGAAATAATGGGTGAAAATAAGCTTGGACACCAAATTTGGGATTTGGTGGAGAAGGTTCCCAATGTAGACTTGGAAAACCCATGAAATGGGCAGAAATAATCTTCTGCTTACAAAATTATTCAAATCAATCCCCACAAATCCAATCTTTGGTGTGGGGCATTATTTGAGCATTAAAGCATGCCCAAAAGGTTTGGGGTCAATTGGAGAAACTTTATAATGTAAAGTTTCCCAAAGTCAGAAATCAACAGAGAGGTTTTTGAGGGGCTTGGGACAAGTTCATATATTCTCCTTGATGCACCACTTGGTGTGGATGCATTATTGATGTATAAGAACATGTCTACCAAATTTGAGCACAGTTGGGGACACTTGGCAATGTAGAGTTGCTCAAATATGGATCTAGACAGATATGTTTTTAGAATAATTAGGGGAATCAAATCGACTTGGATTGAGATGAAACTTGGCAAGATCATCACATATATCATATGTGACATGCTGGAATTTTACAGGAATTTATTGAGAATATTTCTTATAGAAATATTCCAAAAGCTTGAAATAGGCAGGAAGGGTTTTGCCCAATATTTCGAACATGACCATGTGTTGAAACTCATATATATGGAATATAAATGTCCACTGAGTTACCCTAAATTTTCTCAAATATTTTGAAAGCAATAAAAATAAATTTTCTTCATAAGAGACCATTTCTGTCCTCACACGAAGGCATTTAAATAAAATAGTGAAATAAAATTTAAAATAATAATGTTTTGGTTTTGGGAAGTAATTTTGATAATTGGTTTTAAATAAAATATTTTGTGCAAAAAAACTTCCCTAATTTGAGGACTTGTAGTACAAATCCCAACATAGGGTTTTTTGAAAGCTTAAATCAAGGAAATGCTTTTTGGTGAAAATAATATGTCGTAAAAATAGTTTCTGGTCCAAACACCTAGCATGATCATTAGGCAGGAGTTTTGGGATAAGGAGGTTAGTCTGGAGAGTAACAGGAATCATTGAGAATAAAACACAGGCATACAAGCAATCAAGCAAACTGTAACGACTAAGATGCGGTCCTTTCCGATCTCGGGATGGAGGCCCGAATTGGAAAGGAGCGCATCTAAGCGTCTCGCAAACAAGGTATCATAGCACGTACAAAATAATAACAGATTGACAATCAGGGGTTCAATTGCCATCTCATAAATATATCAGAGTACAACACACATACAACCAAAGTAGTTCCGCTACGGACTACAAAACAAGGAAAATGACTATGCTACCCTGCCTGCTGGCCCACGATCACGACCACGACCACGCCTCAATCTTCTGGATAGTTCACGTACAGGCGGTCGATCTCCTCATCGTACTGCCACGCCAGCCGCGTGCCGTCAGGATCACCTGTCTCTGGGGTACCTGAATCTGTTGGTGTTGTGATGGAATCTGTGAGCCACGGGGACTCAGCAATCTATGATCTCGGTGCCAGAACTAGTCAAGTTATAAGGTTGGACAGGGTAGGTGTTTAAGGTTGCAGCATCCTAAGCTTGATATGGTGGCTAACTTACGTAGAACATTTATGAAGGTGGTCTATACCAGCGGTCGAGAATACTTGATCACTAAGTGATCCTGAACACCTACCTACGTCAATCATAACCCCACCGTGTTCCCGATCGAAGAGAGATCTTCGAGGGGACAATCACGGTTACGCACATAGTTGGCAATTTTATTAGCTTATGTTTAAGGTATCTATTGCCGGATGTTAAAAAAATATTCCAAGTTGCCACAAAACCGCGGGCACGGCTTTCCGAAAGATTAAACCCTGCAGGGGCGCTCCAACTAGTCCATCACAAACATACACAGGCTGCAAAGTAATCCTCTATCACGAATCTCGTGATCTCGTTGGATTCCTTAGAGGAAAACCTCAACTCTAGGGAGAACCAAAGCTTCACCGGGATTCCTATACGCAAGATATATCGCTAAGGTAAGACAAGACTAGCAGGACCTTCCGACATGTCGACGACCCTGATAAGAGCCGCGTATCTCAGTCTCAGGACACTCCGGATGAGCACAGCGTACAGTGGCCTCATAGACATCTCCCGAGTTGCCCCGAGTTGGCCCCGCACACGACTCTAGTTTGGACCAACACTCATGAGGAGCACTGGCCCGGGTTGTTGATTAAATTCCTCGGGGTAGCTATTCCCTATGCAGATTATTATTAAGTGATTAGCAAATCAACACCAATGTTGGGTCCTGCCGGACAAGCTTTAACACTACGCTATTTAACGAGGGGGTCCCATAACAACCCCGAACGTGTTAGGAGCGATCAATATGGAATCAAACACAGGTAGCCGGTAACTATGGAGGCAATAACGGAACAAAGCACACGGCAAAAGGCTAGGCCTTCTGTTATTTACCAAGTATATAGGTGCATTAATTAATTAACAGAATTTAAGATAATGATATCAAGCTCATGTTGTCACATGAGTCAAAGCACATGCATCTAGCAACGCTAACATTAGTAGCTGAGCAAAGCCTACTTAGCCATTCAAGTTTGCTAGGAAGGGATCAGTGTTTGGGTTCATGGCATATCACGAGGCAAATATTTTAGTTGTAGGCAGCGAGCATATGACAAGGAAAACGTAAACTAGCATAACAAGTCTAGAGATGGAATCAAGGTCATATCATCTTGCCTCTGATATCATCAGCTTGGAATGGTTCTTGTTCGTCCTGCACGTACTCTCCTGAATCCACGTACTCGTTCTCCGATCCCGGTGCTACCCAACATAAGAATAACATCCAATGAACAACATCACCTCAATATACAACAAGCACATGATGCATGAGATGAATATGAGCATGCATCACTATTTCTATCACTAGCACAAGCATAAGGAGTAAAAACATGTTCCTGGATAGAACTGCATCCTAAGATATTTGTACGTGCATGAGAATGACATGATCAGATGTGTCTCGAGGAAACGATGCAAAAGCATATAAAGAACATTAAAATCGGAGCTACGGATCAACGGGAATCAACGAAACAAGATATGAAGCCCTACGTAACAAAATCATCACCACGCACTCAAATGGCACAAATCTGGTGTTTCCAGGTTGTCAAGACATAAAACAAACCAACATGGATGGGTTGGAGCAAGGAAGAACACCACATCATCAACTAAGCACTCACAAACATCAAAATGACAAAACTACACAATCTGCCATAAACTGCATCATAGCACTTTGTGAGCTATATGCAATGCACCTACAACCACCCAAATATGACAAATAATATGTGTCTGTAGATATTCAAGAATAATACAAGCACAAGCAAGAATTACACAAAAAGGAATTAAACACAGAAAGATACAAGGCTTTAAACCTGCCCAAAAATATCAGATTTCAGGGACTTAGTGAAAATTCCTGATTGTCACTTTCTGTCTATGCTCTGAAGCATTTTGACAGCAGCCAAAACAATATCTACAAGACTCCAAATGACATGCAATTTCACAGGGAGCTAGATAAACATATCAGGTCCAACTTTCCAGTTGAAATCTAAGGCTAGATCACAACCCATTGACCTGCACAACCTCATCAACAGGAGAAGAAAACATAAACAACCTCATCACAATCTGGAATTTCAGCCACATGCCTACTTTGAGTGGGCATAACTTGCACATATGGAATCCTAATCATGAGATGAAACCAACATGAGGTAGAGGGGGTCACCCTCTACTAGCACAACCAAGAAACAATCACAAAGGCTCACCACCACTCATGGACCGAAGCTCCAAACATAGAAGAAAATGAAAATATGTCATCTCCAGAAAATGTTCCAATGGCAAAACTGAGTTGACCAATGGATTCCTTGAGAAATTCTTCCCCAACATCGTATATAATATGTATGCACTTTATCGGAACAAGTGATCACAAACTAGGAAGGAAAAACAACATAGATTACTATATAGTGAATAGGGCAACATTTCATGTGCATTCACTAGATCAACTCCTACATGGATGCTTGTTCATGTGCACAACACCAATGGTTACATGAGGGTTTTGACCCCATGTATGTGTGTTATAACACATCAACATCACAAGCACTTCTACCAAGCTATCCACACAAACAAAACACCATGCCCTCTCACATATGGTCATGTGAAGGTGCATAGTTTGCTTGCAAAGGTGGGATGCTTCTCACACACACATCTACTCCACATCACCCACAACAACATCATGCTCTTGATCAAAACACATACCTACACATGTTATCATAGCAATCATCACTAGAACAAGATCACACATACCAAAATATATGTGGTGAGGGGGAGACCATCTACACACACAATCACACTCCTCTAAATCTTATAAAATCACTACACAAGAGATATAGTGCAGCAACCTAACAAACCACTGAGCTTGCAAGCGTGAAAATATAACACAACCTACAGTAGTAACTCCACTTCATGCATCTACAAGCACATGCTTATGCCAGCATCTCCACACAAACACTAGCATATCACCATGTGCACACATATACACACATGCACCACACTCCCATGTTTGTCATCACCATTACAAATACTGGACAGGTAAGAAAAGAATAAGATCCACACCTTCATGTCTATAAATCAGGCACAAGGTTTAGCAGCATATAGCAAGGCAAAAGAAATAAATAAAGAAAGAAAAAAATAAAGGGCAGCCCTGGGTTTCTAACCCCAGTGCCCCTGGTTGCTGGCGTGTGGTGCAAACAACTCTGCTACTCTCATGGTTTTGACAGAGACAGGGGAACAGAGGAGGTTAACTTCCCTGCTCCTGCTACTACTATCGAACAGAGAAAAGAAAACCCAAAAAGGGGTGGTGCACCACCGGGGACTCGAAACCTGCACCTCTTGATAACCAACAGGACTCTCTACCACTGCGCTACGAAACGATTACTGATAGAGAAGGGAACTAATCCTAGGAATACTAGCAACATCACGTGGTGCTCTGCTTGCACGCAGGTTCGCCAGCGACATGAAGAACGTCGGGGCTGATCTACTACTGCTGCTCCGAAGGGAACCACCACCCTACGCATCATCGCTGATAACACGAGGGGGAGGAAGCCCCTGCCCTGCACACTTATCCACGAGTGTGCCAACACAGAACAAGCCACAACCATCACCTGTACCTGCCGCTCTCTCCCCTGAACAGAGGAGCACGGCAACCCACTATGGTGGATCTGAGCCGATCCAAACAAGGAGGAAGGGGAATGAGAGATCCTCACCTAGGGAAGGAATAGAGGAAGTCGAGCTGCGGAGGAAGAGGCGCTAGAGGGAAGAAGTCGATCTCCTGCTGTCGAACCGATGAAGGGGAAGAAGAGCTCCTAGTCCGAGGCGATGACGAGGTCCTGGCCGTCGAGGAGGGCGTTCCCCGGCCTCAGCGAGGTCGGGAATGGGACGCGGGGAGCAACCCCTCGCCCCTGGACATGGCGGCCTCGCCGGACAACGTGGATGCAGGGGGGGCGACGCCAGCGACGCTCTCTCTCTGTCTTTGATCTGAGGTTGTAGAAGGTTACCTGTGGGGAAGGAAGAAGAGAGGGAGATGGGGAAAGGGGAGAGGTGGCAGCGGCGGCTGAGGAAGAAGGGAACCCTAGGACAAGGGCACGTACGCCCACGCATATAAAGGGGGGACCTCGGCGTTGGTGCCCTCACGGCGCTCGCGCACTCTCTCTGCTTCCTGAGTGAAAGCACGCGCGGGGAGGGAATGGTGTCAGAAGAAAGAAGAAAGGTGCCGCGCGTGGGCTCCTGCGCTCCCGAGAGGGAGTTGAGATGGGCTGGCCTGTGGGAGTGAGCCCACAGGTGGCGCCATTTAAAAGGAAAAACACTCCCTGGACTCTCTATTTACGGAATAACAACAGAGAAGAAAGAAACGCTCAGGGAAATCTACTAGGTATAAAAATACAACAAAAATGCCCCCGTGCTTGGAAAAATCTAACCTATTTGAATAAAATGCAAAGATGAATATTAGGGCAATTGAATATTTTATAAAACAGCAATAAGTGGGCTGTTTTGTAATTATTTTGCACGTGTCAAACCTAAGTTAAAACAGAGACTTCACTTCACCACACCCAACTCGTATCAACCTAAAACATAGGCATTTTTAAAACAGAAAAGGAAGAAGAGTTTTCTGGAGCTTGGAATAAAAGAGAAAGCAAAGGTTTTAAAACCTATGGCATCCCAAGGTTGCTCCTACTAGCACAAGGCACACTTCACACAAGGTCATAACTCACATCACCACATAAGATCACATGAAATCACATGACTCAAAGCAACAACACCTAACACATGATATGATATGAAATGATATGCATGCAAGCAAAGGAAGAACAAAAGGACACATGAAACTATAGAAGCAATAGGACTCTCTCATATCATGACAATGTGGTCCCACATGGAAGGTTACAAAAAGGGAAAGCTTTACACTTGGGGCAGTACAAACTCTCCCACACTACAAAAAAGATCTCGCCCCGAGATCTACGCCTGAAAGAACTCCGGAAATTTAGAACGGAGGTGATCCTCACGTTCCCAAGTAGCCTCTTTATCGGAATGGTGTGTCCACTGCACTTTGAGAAATTTGACGGTCTTGTTGCGGGTCTTGCACTCAGTCGCCTCGAGAACCACAACTGGATGCTCACGATAAGAAAGGTCAGGCTGAAGGTCGATGTCTTGAAGATGAACAGTGCGCTCGGGGGTCTTGAAGCACCTCCGAAGCTGAGAAACATGGAACACATCATGGACATTTGCAAAGGTTGATGGAAGCTCGAGCTGGTACGCAAGGTCGCCTATCTTGCCAACCACTCTGAACGGACCAACGAAACGAGGCGCAAGCTTGCCTTTGATGCCAAAGCGCTGCATACCCTTCATAGGCGACACCTTGACATAGACGAAGTCATCAAGCTCATAAGACATGTCACGGTGCTTGCTATCATAGTAGCTCTTCTGACGGGCTGAGCTGGTCTGAGGTTGTCGTGAATGATCCGACACATCTCCTCAGCTTCTGCTATCAAATCATTCCCAAGTATATGACGCTCGCCGGTCTCGGACCAGTTGAGCGGGGTACGACACTTCCTGCCTTAGAGAATTTCAAACGGAGACTTGCCAGAACTAGCTTGATAACTGTTGTTATACGAGAACTCCGCAAAAGGCATACAATCTTCCCACTTCATGCCAAAAGAGAGAACACAGGCTCTCAGCATATCCTCAAAAACTTGATTCACTCTCTCAACTTGACCACTAGTCTGAGGATGGAACGCTTTGCTGAAGCGGATCTTGGTGCCCATAGCAGACTGAAAGGAGTCCCAGAACTTGGAAGTGAATATACTTCCGCGATCCGAAGAGATCATCATAGGCACGCCGTGCAAAGAGACAATACTGGAGGTGTACAACTCTGCCAGCTGAGCTGCTGAAATGGACTCCTTGACTGGAAGAAAATGAGCCACTTTACTCAACTTGTCGATGACGACGAAGATGGCATCATTACCCTTCTTGGACTTCGGAAACCCGGTGACGAAATCCATCTCAATGTGATCGAACTTCCACTCGGGAATGGGCAATGGATGCAAAAGACCTGCTGGACGTTGATGCTCTGCTTTCACCCTTTGACATACATCTCATACATTTACAAACTGAGCAATCTCACGCTTCATACGAGTCCACCAGAAGGTCTGTTTCAAGTCGTGGTACATTTTGGAGCTTCCAGGACGAATAGAGAGCAGAGAGTTATGAGCTTCCTCCATGATTACCTTTCTGAGATCACCTTTCAGGATGACAAGGCGATCCTCGAAGAACAACGTGTCCCTGGCATCAACAGTGAAGCACATATACTTGGGAAGACTCTTTCCCACGCCAATCTTGACCATCTTCACCATAGCGTCAAGAAGTTGTGCTGCTCAGACCTGATCTTCCAAGGTAGGAGAGATCTGAAGGTTTGCAAGAAATACCTGAGGTAATAGCTAAAGTTTGAGCTTCCTGAAAGACTCACAAAGACGAGGCTGGAGAGGTTGCAGAATCAGACTGTTGCAATATGCCTTCCTGCTCAAAGCATCCGCCATGACATTAGCTTTGCCTGGCGTGTACTCAACACTCGGATTAAAATCCTGGAGCATTTCCACCCAACGTGTTTGCCGAAGATTCAGGTTAGGCTGAGTGAAGATGTACTTGAGAGTCTTGTGATCGGTGAAAACTTCAACCTTACGTTCGAACAAGAGGTGTCTCCAAGTCATCAGAGCGTGTAACACAGCTGCTAGCTCAAGATCATGCACATGATAGTTCTTCTCCGCTGGCTTCAACTGCCTGGAGGTATAAGCAACCACCTTCTTATCTTGCATCAGGACTGCACCAAGACCCTGGAGAGAAGCGTCGCAGTAGACCTGGTAAGACTTGTAATCATCCGGAGGAACCAAGACTGGAGTGGAGGTAAGCTTCTCTTTGAGTGTGTCGAAGGCCAACTGACACTCTGGAGACCAAGCATACTTAACACCCTTCTGAAGAAGACTTGAGAGCGGCTTGGCGATCTTGGAGAAGTTCTCAACGAACCTTCTGCAATAGCCAGCAAGCCCGAGAAAGCTTCGAAGCTGCTTCACATTCTGCGGAGGCTCCCATTCAACAATGGCCTGAACCTTGGACGGATCAACTTTAATGCCCTCGGCAGAGATAATGTGCCCAAGATACACCACTTCTTTCAACCAGAACTCGCACTTGGAAAACTTGGCATGCAACTTGTACTCATTCAGCTTATCAAACACCAATCTGAGATGTTCTTCATGTTCTTCCTCAGTTTCAGAAAAGACCAGAATGTCGTCGAGATAGAGCAAGACAAAGTCATTCTTGAACGGAGAGAATATGTAGTTCATCAACCGACAGAATGTCGGAGGAGCATTTGCCAGACCAAAAGACATGACCGTATACTCATACGAGCCAAAACTAGTCCTGAAGGCAGTCTTCGGAATATCTTCCTCGCGAGTGCGAATTTGATGATAGCCCCTTCTGACATCAAGCTTGGAGAAGACCTTAGCACCTTTCAACTGTTCGAACAACTCAGTTATGTTTGGAAGTGGATATTTGTTCCTGATTGTCTTCTTGTTCAATGGACGGTAATCGACACAAAGCCGGTCCGTGCCATCCTTCTTGTTGACAAATAGAACACCACAGCCCCACAGAGATGAGCTCGGTCTGATCAAACCCAAACGTTCCTGCTCATCGAGTTTCCTCTTAAGTTCCTTCAATTCTTCTGGACCCAGCTTGTACGGCCATTTGCACACGGGCTCTGTGCCTGGCTCTAGCTCAATCAGAAACTCAACTTCTCTGTGCGGAGGCATGCCTGGCAGCTCTTCAGGAAACACATTTTCATATTCGCAGACCACCGAGACTTGCGAAATAGGATTGATCTCACCCTTTTCATTCAAAGAGAATAGACGGATTGTATTATCGCGCGCCCCCAATATAATCACGTCCTCCGAAGAGTGGGTAAGCTTCACTTCTTTTGCTTCACAATCAATTGACGCCTTGTTCATGGCGAGCCAGTCCATACCAAGTATCAAGTGGATGTCGGAATTGCCCAAGACAATTGGAGATGCCAGAAAAGCATAAGTGCCCATCTTGACAGAAACATCCGGAACCAGACAATTGGAATTCATCAACCTCCCAGGAGAAACTACTGACATAGGCTTAACCAAATCTTGACAAACAAACTCATGCTTTGCAAAGAATGGACGGGACATGAAGCAATGTGATGCACCAGAATCAAATAACACTTTAGCAGGAATATCATTAACGAGGAGGTTACCCATGATCACATCTGACGAGTTTTCTGCCTCAGCTGCATTCACCATGTTGACTCGAGCTGATCTGGGGTTGTACATGAAAAGAGCATTACTTGGAGGTTTGCCTGGAGGAGGAGGCGGCAGTCGGAGCTGAGAAATACACTTATTGGCATAGTGACCCTTCTGCCCACACTTGTGACAAGTGACATCTGCTGGCTGCCGGTACTGAGTCTGAGGAGGCCCTTGCTTCTGATGCTGGTATCTCTGCTGGAAGACAGGGTTGGGTGGGTGGGAAGAACCACGACCACCGGAGTGCTTGAGCTGCTGCGAGTGCCGAGGAGGAGGAGGAGAAACCCAAAACTTTTGTTTCTTCTGAACCACCTGAGTCAAGGAAGAGCTGGAATATCTGAAGCACTTCTTAGAATTCTCCACCCTGAGCAAGGCTGCCTCTGCTCTGAGAGATAGGTTGTAGAACTTGTCGAACTCCTTAGGATCGTGCAAGGAAAGATCTAATTGCAAATCTTCTTGCAAGCCACCTCTGAACTGATAAATCTTGCTCTTCCGATCCGGGATATCCTACAGCGCGTAACGGGCCAGCTCGTGGAACTCAACATTGTACTTGTACACGGAATTGCCACCCTGCTTCAAACGCCTGAACTTCTCACGCATATCCACCACAAATCTAGAAGGAATGTAGTGGGACCTGAAGTCACGACAGAACTCATCCCAAGAAATCACTCTAGCGCCTCTAGAGTCTTTCAGCTATTGCCACCAGATAGAAGCCTGCCCCTTCAACTAAAATGTTGCAAACTTGACATAATCCTCCGGACGCACATTGCTACACTCGAAATGCTTGTTCATATCACGGATCCAATCTTCTGCATCAAATGGCTGGTCGCAAGAAGTGAAAGTCTTTGGTTGGTTCGACAGGAACTGACTCAGACTCGCAAACTGATTGCCACCATGCTGGAAATTGCCTTGCTGCTGATTGGCTCTCTCTTGCAACAACTGTAGCAGCATATGGGTGTTTGCATTAGTAGCAGCCATCACCGCTTTCCAGGCCTCTGCAGGAGGAGGCGGCGACAGCGGAGGATTCTCCGGAGGACGAGGTGGTGGCGGCATATCCTCACATCCTGGGTTCTGACGAGTTGGTGGAGCCATCCTGAAGAAGGACAACATATTAGCCCACAGAATAAATAAAGATGTTGCTGAATCATAAGACATGAATATCTGAACAGGAATAAAGCAATTGCATTCGAACAAAATAGTAAGAATGCTTCCTCAAAGTGACGGACGACAAAATTCTGAATAAGACCACTGCAAACAAGTATGAGCTAGAACTCCTCGGAACACACATATGATCGAGATTTCCCCAACCTCAATCATGCATCCGTAGGAAGATAGTCCTATAAGATACTACTTGATATCCCACCTATGAATTCCCGAAATAACTTGTCATGCAATCTGGTACATGGATACAAGGAGTAATATCACACAACTCATATACTAACCCGTCACCTGTATCACATCCGTCAACACACAACCAACATCTCGGACCTTCATCTACAACAGACCCTCGTGATCACAACGATACTAAGTATGGCAGTACTCCCGAACAATCTGCACCAGTATTGGGGACATCGGGGTTATCTCGCCACTACCAGTATTGAAGCAATAATGAACATCCTTCGTTCTTAGATACTCAGAAATCTGAATGATGGCGATGTGCGCAAGAATCCCCTGGAGGTCAACTCCCCGGAAGAAATCAAAGCAGACAGGAGGCACCAAGCAAGACTCCATCACATTGAAATCATATAGATTTCACAAATACCCGCGTGATCCTAAAAAACAATTTGAGCGAGAAGTGGAGTAGAATAAGGATTTCCCAAGACGGGAACCTCACCAGAGCATAGAAGAGGAGAAAAAAGAATCCTACTCTCCGATATTACTAAGACTGAAAACATTTTACTAGACTCGACTCGGCCAAGTACGAACACACAAAGGCTCCTATGGTCGTAAGGCTCTGATTACCAACTTGTAACGACTAAGATGCGGTCCTTTCCGTTCTGGGGATCGAGGCCCAAATTGTAAAGGAGCGCTTCTAAGCATCTCGCAAACAAGGTATCATAGCACATACATAATAATAACAGATTGACAATCAGGGGTTCAATTGCCATCTCATAAATATATCAGAGTACATCACGCATACAATCAAAGTAGTTCTGCTACGGACTACAAAACAAGGAAAATGACTATGCTACCCTGCCTGCTGGCCCACGATCACGACCACGCCTCAATCTTCTGGATAGTTCACGTACAGGCAGTCGGTCTCGTCGTCGTACTGCCACACCAGCTGCGTGCCATCGGGATCACCTGTCTCTGGGGTACCTGAACCTGTTGGTGTTCTGAAGGAATCTGTGAGCCACGGGGACTCAGCAATCTATGACCTCGGTGCCAGAACTAGTCAAGTTATTAGATTGGACAGGGTAGGTGTTTAAGGTTGCAGCATCCTAAGCTTAATATGGTGGCTAACTTACGTAGAACATTTATGAAGGTGGTCTATACTAGCGGTCGAGAATACTTGATCACTAAGTGATCCTGAACACCTACCCACGTCAATCATAACCCCACCGTGTTCCCGATCAAAGAGAGATCTACGAGGGGACAGTCACGGTTACGCACACAGTTAGCAATTTTATTAGCTTATGTTTAAGTTATCTATTACCGGATGTTAAAAAAATATTCGAAGTTGCCACATAACCGCGGGTACGGCTTTCCAAAAGATTAAACCCGGCAGGGGTGCTCCAACTAGTCCATCACAAACGTACACAGGCCGCAAAGTAATCCTCTATCACAAATCTCATGATCTGATCGGATTCCTTAGAGGAAATCCTCAACTCTGGGGAGAACCAAAGCTTCATCGGGATTCCTATACGCAAGATATATCTGTAAGGTAAGACAAGACTAGCAGGACCTCCTGACGTGTCGACGACCCTGATAAGAGCCGCGTATCTCAGTCTCAGGACACGCCGGATGAGCACAGCGTACAGTGGCCTGATAGACATCTCCCGAGTTGCCCCGGGTTGGCCCCGCACACGACTCTAGTTTGGACCAACACTCATGAGGAGCACTGGCCCGGGTTGTTGATTAAATTCCTCGGGGTAGCTATTCCTTATGCAGATTATTATTAAGTGATTAGCAAATTAATACCAATGTTGGGTCCTGCCGAACAAGCCTTAACACTATCGAGGGGGTCCCCATAACAACCCCAAATGTGTTACGAGCGATCAATATGGAATCAAACACCGGTAGCGAGTAACTATGGCGGCAATAACGGAACAAAGCACCCGGCAAAAGGCTAGGCCTTCTGTTATTTACCAAGTATGTAGGTTCATTAATTAAATAAAAGAATTTAAGATAATGATATCAAGCTCATGTTGTCACATGAGTCAAAGCACCTGCATCTAGAAACGCTAACATTAGTAGCTGAGCAAAGCCTACTTAGCCATTCAAGTTTGCTAGGAAGGGATCAGTGTTTGGGTTCATGGCATATCAAGAGGCAAATATTTCAGTGGTAGGCAGCGAGCATATGACAAGGAAAACGTAAACTAGCATAACAAGTCTAGACATGGAATCAAGGTCATATCATCTTGCGTGTGATATCCTCAGCTTGGAATGGTTCTTGTTCGTCCTGCACGTACTCTCCTGAATCCACATACTCGTTCTGTGATCCCGGTGCTACCCAACAAAAGAATAACATCCAATGAACAACAGCACCTCAAGATGCAACAAGCACACGATGCATGAGATGAATATGAGCATGCATCACTATTTCTATCACCAGCACAAGCATAAGGAGTAAAAACATGTTCCTGGACAGAACTGAATCCTAAGCTATTTGGACATGCATGAGAATGACATGATCAGATGCGTCTTGAGAAAACGATGCAAAAGCATATAAAGTACATTACAAACAGAGCTACGGATCAATGGGAATCAATGAAACAAGATATGAAGCCCTACGTAACAAAATCATCCCCACACACTCAAATGGCACAAATCTGGTATTTCCAGGTTGTCAAGACATAAAACAAACCAACATGGATGGGGTGGAGCAAGGAAGAACACCACATCATCAACTAAGCACTCACAAACATCAAAATGACAAAACTACACAATCTGCCATAAACTGCATCATAGCACTTAGTGAGCTACATGCAAAGCACCTACAGCGACCCAAATATGACAAATAATATATGTGTTTGTAGCTATTCAAGAATACTACAAGCACAAGCAAGAATCACACAAAAAGGTATTAAACACAGAAAGGTACACGGCTGTAAACTTGCCCAAAAATATCAGATTTCAGGGACTTTGTGAAAATTCCTGATTCTCACTTTCTGTCTATGCTCTGAAGCATTTTGACAGTAGCCAAAACAATATCTACAGGACTACAAATGACATGCAATTTTACAGGGAGCTAGAAAAAAATGTCAGGTCCAACTTTCCATTTGAAAGTTAAGGCTAGATCACAACCCATTGACCTGCACAACCTCATCAACAGGAGAAGAAAACATAAACAGATTCTCACTAATCTGGAATTTCAGCCACATGCCTACTTTGAGTGGGCATAACTTGCACATATGGAATCCTAATCATGAGATGAAACCAACATGAGGTAGAGGGGGTCACCCTCTACTAGCACAACCAAGAAACAATCACAAAGGCTCACCACAACTCATGGAACCAAGCTCCAAACATAGAAGAAAATGAAAATATGTCATGTCCAGATAATGTTCCAATGGAAAAACTGAGTTCGCCAATGGATTCCTTGGGATATTCTACCCCAAAATCATATATAATATGTATGCACTTGCTTGGAACAAGTGATCACAAACTCGGAAGGAAAAAACAACATAGATTCCTATATAGTGAATAGGGCAACATTTCATGTGCATTCACTAGATCAACTCCTACATGGATGCTTGTTCATGTGCACAACACCAATGGTTACATGAGGGTTTTGACCCCATGTAGGTGTGTCATAAGACGTCAACATCACAAGAACTTCTACCAAGCTATCGACACAAACAAAACACCATGCCCTCTCACATATGGACATGTGAAGGTGCATAGTTTGCTTGCAAAGGTGGGATGCTTCTCACACACACATCTACTCCACATCACCCACAACCAGATCATGCTCTTGATCAAAACACATACCTACACATGTTATCATAGCAATCATCACTAGAACAAGATCACACATACCAAAATATATGTGGTGAGGGGGAGACCATCTACACACACAATCACACTCCTTTAAATCTTATAAAATCACTACACAAGAGATATAGTGCAGCAACCTAACAAACCACTGAGCTTGCAAGCCCGCAAATATAACACAACCTACAGTAGTAACTCCACTTCATGCATCTACAAGCACATGCTTATGCCAGCATCTCCACAGAAACACTTGCACATCACCATGTGCACACATATACACACATGCACCACACTCCCATGTTTGTCATCACCATTACAAATACTGGACAGGTAAGAAAAGAATAAGATGCACACCTTCATGTCTATAAATCAGGCACAAGGTGTAGCAGCATATAGCAAGGCAAAAGAAATAAAGAAAGAAAGAAAAATAATAAAGGGCAGCCCTGGGTTTCGAACCCAGTGCCCCTGGTTGCTCGCCTGTGGTGCAAACCACTCTGCTACTGTCATGCTTTCGACAGAGAGAGGGGAACAGAGCAGGTTAACTCCCCTGCTGCTGCTACTACTATTGAACAGAGAAAAGAAAACCCAAAAAGGGGTGGTGCACCACCGGGGACTCGAACCCTACACCGATAACCAACAGACTCTCTACCACTACGCTACGAAACGATTACTCACAGAGAAGGGAACTAATCCTAGGAATACTAGGCACAACACCTGGTGCTCTGCTTGCACGCAGGTTCGCCGGCGACATAAAGAACGCCGGGGCGGATCAGCTGCTGCTGCTCCGAAGGGAACCACTACCCTATGCATCATCGCTGATAACACGAGGGGGTGGAAGCCCCTGCCCTGCACACTTATCCACGAGCGTGCCAACACAGATCAGGCCACAACCATCACCTGTACTTGCCGCTCTCTCCCCTGAACAGAGGAGCACGGCGACCCACTACAGTGGATCTGAGCCGATCCAAACGAGGAGGAAGGGGAAGGAGAGATCCTCACCTAGGGAAGGAAGAGAGGAAGCCGAGCTGCGGAGGAAGAGGCGCTGGAGGGAAGTAGTCGATCTGCTGCTGTCGAACCAATGAAGGGGAAGAAGAGCTCCTGGTATGAGGCGATGATGAGGTCCTGGCCGTCGAGGAGGGCGTTCCCCGGCCTCAGCAAGGTCGGGAATGGGACGCGGGGAGCAACCCCTCACCCCTGGACATGGTGGCCTCGCCGGACAATGTGGATGTAGGGGGGGACGGCGCCGGCGACGCTCTCTCTCTCTCTCTCTCTGATCTGAGGCGGCAGAAGCTTACCTGTGGGGAAGGAAGAAGAGAGGGAGATGGGGAAAGGGGAGAGGTGGCGGCGGCGGCTGAGGAAGAAGGGAACCCTAGGACGAGGGCGCCCACGCATATAAAGGGGGGACCTCAGCGTTGGTGCCCTCACGGTGCTCGCGCACTCTCTCTGCTTCCTGAGTGAAAGCACGCGCGGGGAGGGAATGGCGTCAGAAGAAAGAAGAAAGGTGCCGCGCGTGGGCTCCTGCGCTCCCGAGAGGGAGTTGAGATGGGCTGGCCTGTGGGAGTGAGCCCACAGGTGGCGCCATTTAAAAGGAAAAACACTCCCTGGACTCTCTATTTACAGAATAACAACAGAGAAGAAAGAAACGCTCAGGGAAATCTACTAGGTATAAAAATACAACAAAAATGCCCCCGTGCTTGGAAAAATCTAACCTATTTGAATAAAATGCAAAGATGAATATTAGGGCAATTGAATATTTTATAAAACAGCAATAAGTGGGCTGTTTTGTAATTATTGTGCACCTGTCAAACCTAAGTTATTACAGAGACTTCACTTCACTACACCCAACTCAGATCAACCTAAAACATAGGCATTTTTGAAACAGAAAAGGAAGAAGAGTTTTCTTGAGCTTGGAATAAAAGAGAAAGGAAAGGTTTTAAAACCTATGCCATCCCAAGGTTGCTCCTACTAGCACAAGGCACACTTCACACAAGGTCATAACTCACATCACCACATAAGATCACATGAAATCACATGACTCAAAGCAGCAACACCTAACACATGAAATGATATGAAATGATATGCATGCAAGCAAGGGAAGAACAAAAGGACACATGAAATCATAGAAGCAATAGGACTCTCTCATATCATGACAATGTGGTCCCACATGGAAGGTTACAAAAAGGGAAAGCTTTACACTCGGGGTACTACACAAACATCAGTCACTTCAAGCATCACAAGCTCTCATAAATTTTTTAATTGGCCCTAATTTATGAGAACAGTCAAATCAGTCAGGAGAGTTAGACATAGGGTGTTACATACCTTACCCCCTTAAGAAAATCTCGTCCCCGAGATTTCTAGGCTAGGTGTTGGAGAGATACAAAATCTTGAGTCGGAGGTGGTCTTCATGTCCATGCGTTGTTCTTGTGGTGTTGAATTGCTTGATGATAAAACTTTGCATGCTCCGCTCGTTCTTGCCTGACCGTGAGCGGGTTGTCGCAATAAGTTAGGCTTGGCTGATGGTCGAGGGCTTGGTGAACTAAGTTCGTGCAAGGTTCTGGCTTGCAAGTGGATTCCAAGGTAGGAACACGTGGCAAGATAACGTGTTTGGGTTCTAGTCGTGGGGCCTGTTGGATTTCGGGCTCCGCAAAACCCTAAGGATTTGAACACTGGGGCGTGTACGAAAGTTTCTCCCCGCCTCGCCTCGCCGAACCACTATTCGATAGAAAGGATGAACGACTCACTCGATGGCGAGGGGAACACAGAACACAACAGTTTACCCAGGTTCGGGCCGCTGCGAAGCATAAAACCCTACTCCTGCTTTTGGTGGATTGCCTCTGACGGAGGTGGTGGATGAATTAGCACAGTGTTCTTGGGCCTCCGGAGGCCGAGCGACTAGGTGTGTTGTTCTACCGGCCGAATGAACCCCCTCTCTCATGTATCTTACCCTCTCTATTTATAGCGGAAGCCCGGGTTCTCTTCCTCATAGCTTCGGCGGGAAGGGATCCCACAATGTCCAATTTTGAAGGGGAACAAGGGAACATGCTCCCCTGCCCAAAGGTGGTCTTCGCCTGCAAAGTAACTATCCGCGCCATAGAGACTTGTGGTAGACTGCGGCTTTGTTGCACCAGAAGGGAAACCTTTGGAAGATGCCTTTGGGAAACTTGTACGCTCCTGCCTCCTTTGCACCAAAGGGGAAACTGCCCCGTCCTGCCATCTGTTGTTCGTGTGTCCTTCCCTGGCGTCACCCTTGACTACTCAGGCCCGGCCTTGCCTTAGAATATCCACCGCTCTAGAGGGGTCCTGAGGAGGCCCCTTGCGGGTCTTGATGCTGCTCCTCCTTGTGAGGCTTGGCCCCTCACGAGGGCCCTTCCTCGAGCTGTGCTGAGCCTGGTGTTTTGCTCCGGTGAGGTGGGCCAGCCCTGGGCCACAGGCTGGCAAATCTGGGTACCCCCAATCCCAGAACGCCGACAGGGCCGCTCAAGCCGGTTAGTGACATCTAGATGTCTCATGTTAGAACGTACGGCCAAGGTCTTCGCGTAGCTCCCTACTGACGGGGAAGTCCTTGACTCTCTTAAGGGAGGCAAGCCATGGCCGCCCGTGGTCTTCATCCTCGAGGGTGTTGAAGTGGTCTTCGAAGGCTCCTCAGGAAAGGGTCTGGGTTGGGTCTCGCCGATGACTCTTAAGCTCGGAGACTCGGTTTTCAGCACGGGTCCTACCATCGGGGATGGTTCGCAAGCGGTTCTGGATGAGATAGCTACCCGAGAGTATAGGCCAGTCATCCACTCCCAAGGTGTGTAGCTCGGCAAGCGGGCGAATCACCTTTAGCAGGTTTTCATCATGATCCGTTTAGGACTCTTGTCATTGGTTTGGACTGAGAAAAGGCTCTCTGATTTCCCTCGCTGTCCAAAGGTTTCATCGTCTTGAATGGTCGAGGCTTCTTGACATTGTTGATGTAGTCGGTGCCGGATCGGTGATTGACTTCTTCTGCTTCTTCTTCATTGCCGTGGTTTCCCAACCATGGCGGTTCTTTGTCTTGTCTTGGGTAGAATAGATTTCCGCTATCTTGAGGTCGCTTCGAGAAGCCCACCTTCTCGAGATTACACCTTACTCTTGAGGGGCATGGCGACTGGCGTCCTTGGGCTCGCTCAAACATGACTAAGGTGTTCATCCTCTTATTGGGCGAATAAGTATGTCATCCGGGAGGATAACAACATATTTTCCCAAGCATCACGTAAGCATAGTGCTTATGAGACATGTGAGGAGAGCGGGGACTTGCTATGGGCGGTCACTGGACGAGAGGTTCGTGGTCCAACATGACCTGGTACCTCATGCCCATGTTTGTCATAGGCACGATAGGTGGCGGTCGGGCGGAGTATTGGCCATATTCCAACTACATAGAGTCGTTTTCTATGGTCGTAATCCGACCACCTTATGGCTTGGTGAAGCTTTGGGGTTTCAAGGAACTTAGGACGTGAGTGAATATCTATTATCTTATCTTAAGCACATTCCTTATATGTCAGTAGTCTGACTTCTTACTCTGGAGAAAATCACCCCATTTCTTGAAAGATACCATCTCCCATATGTCAACTCCACACCGCTTATGCTAGTCAACTCAGGGGTTGAGGGAAGGACTAAACCCAAACACCTCAATTATGGTGTAGCTACATTCCACATGCATTCATGTGCAAGAACCTCGGGAAAGCATACAAGTTCCTAAGCTTGAACTCATATGCTACTATTCCAAGTGCTCAACTAGACCACCCGATGGACAGGGTACTGCATTCCTATATTAAGGAAACACGTAGTATTCCAATCCAGGATCTTCTTTCCTTTCTACGAATCCGATCAAGTGGTCCATCAATCTGGGCGATCATCACCGGACACATCACTCCTACAAATCCAATATTGATGGGCTTCTACATAATCACTTAGAGTCCTCAAATTCACGTATTATCGCAAGGGTTATGTCCCACATATCCACCAATTTTCAATATCATCACCAACTAATATCCAAAGCCAACTCATATAGGTTCGTAAATCCATTCGACAACTCCAAGTATCCGCATTCGTTATCCACCGAGAAACATGGTATCATGATCGAGATCATCGGGCTAAATCCAATTTTACTCTGAACCATGTGGTCTTATTCATAATTAATACTCCATTAAGGTCACCTATTTAATCAGAAACTCAAATCAACAAGATCTTTTACTTGCTACTCCAAGTCATTATGGTAAGATCATCAATCCTTGCCATCTACTTGATAAAGTCAATTATTCCACCAATAATTTATTGCTCGCGATCAAAATCGTCCTACTGAATCCAAACCTACTCCAGGAACATGTAGGTTATGCTACTATGTCAACTTGTTCCACCAAGTTCACCTACCATTATAAGGGTCTTACAATCCACAAAGATAGTCTAGCTATATCCTCAAGACACATACCATCACCACAATATACATTGCCTACAAATCATACATCTCGGAACGATCCTTCTTATGGCATCATGGTTTTGGTGCTGGCTGAAGATTGAAGGATACTTGTTCGCTGTGATTGTTTGTTCCATAAGGAACCCGGTGCTACACAGGGGTTCTGTCGGGGCTCGCCGGTTATTCTGGCAAATCTGTGTATTAATTAGACACGTGACAAGAAAATTGAGCCGGAAGGGCTCATGGAGGCTAGTATGGTCTAGAGAGGGTTCCCGGTCTTGAGGGAAGCATAACTCCTACGGGTTGCGGGTGGTTAAGCATGGCATAGTCAGTGTCTTCAGTGTCAGTGTCCGTCGAAGTGGATCCCCGGTGCATGTTGTCTTGCTAGTCTTCAGTTGTCAAGAGGGGTGAGAGAGAGAGTAGTAGCACAGAGGGGAGTGCAGAGGAGAGCGGTATAATTGTGACATCCTCAACTTTTGCTATAGTAATGTATGTGATCAAGCTACAGTGATCCCATGCTAATGCTGCCACGTCACCGTGATTCTTTTGTTAAACTCGCATCAGTTCAAATCCCGCTATTATTCCGTTGCAAATTTGATTTCTTGGAAAGTAGAATTTAAAAGTTTTACAAAACTAAAAATAAAAATGTCTGATGAGGTACAAAAAGTCCCTAATAAATTATAAAGTTGAATCGGGAATTTTTGAAACTGTTTAAAACCCCTAAATATTTAAAACAGAAACTATTAAAAAATAAAAAAATAAATAATAATAAAAGAAATCCAAAAGGGGCTGGTTTTCCCCTGCCCCGCCCCGTCCCGTTTTCCCCTGCCCCGCCGCCAGAACCAACCGAGGGGCTGGTTCCCCTCGATCCCACTCCCTCGCCCACGCGCTCGCCTCCCTGGCGCTCGCTGCTCCCGTCGCCCTGCCGAGCCCTGCGCTCTCCCCCCTGCTCCCCTCGTTCCCCCAGCGCCTCCCTCCCACCGAGCCCCTTCGACTCCGCCGCCCACAGGCCGAGCCCCGGTGCCCCGCCGGCGCCCCTCCAGCCTCTCCCCGCCGGCCACCTCCGCCACCGGCCCTCCTCTCCTTGCCTCCCCCACCGTGCTACACCACCTCACGCATCACCGCCCCCCTCATTCCCCGGCGCCACCTCGCACCCGACGCCGTCCTACACAGGGATGCCCCGCCGTCGCCCCCCTACCGCGCCGGATCTGCCTCACCTCCACCACCAGCTCCTTCTCACCTCGTCGTCGGTCTTCTTCAGCCCCTCCTCAACGGACTCCGTCGAGCCTCGCCGAACCAGTTGCCCGTCGAACGCCGACGAGGCCCCCGGGCTCCTCTATCCATTCCACCTCGCCCCTGCGTTTTCTTTTCCTTCCTGCTAAGTCAGGAGGAGGAGGAGTTACCTCATGTAGGTTGAAAAGAAAAGAAAAGAAAATAAAGTGATATATGTATGTGTGTATGTATATGTGTGATGTATGTATTTGTGTATAAATACGTATGTATGTATGTATGTGTATTGTGGATGTGTGTAAAAAGAAAAATGTGTATAGGGTGCATGTGTGTGTGTTTTGGTGTACACACTCTGTGTGAGTGTGTTGTGTGTGTGGTGAGGCTGATGGGCCACTTATAGGTGGGGCCACCCTATGTAAAATGTTTTTAAATAATAATAATAATATATAATAAAATAAATAAATAAATAGTTAAGTTAATTTATTAATTAATTTGTGAATTAAATAATTAGATAATTAAGTATTAGTAATAATGATTATGAGTAAATAGATTAATTAGATAATTTGTTAATTAGGATAATTAAATTATCCTAACCGAGTGTGACGAGTGGGTCCCACCCCCTTTAATTAATCAGGATAATATTTAGATAACCCTAATAATAAATATTCTTGTGACAACGATGGCCCGCTCGTTATATTTGACCAGTCAACCCTGTTGACTGAGGATATCGTGCTGACATCACCACGATGTCATATTTAATTATCTCATATAATTAAATCTGTTAATTCCTAAATATTAATAAAACTTTAAAAATTAATATAAAATAAATCATAGCTGAGATAAAAATATTTTCAACATGAAAGTTGATGAGCACAGCGAGATGAACCACGATACGCGGTCCATTCATTTGTCACGCGTACCTAGCATAGCAAACGTCGAACTTTTCCACCTTTTTTGTGTGACCGGTAGTAGCTAGAGACCCGAGAAATATCGTTAGATATTATTCTGACACGTCTATGACGGATGTTACTGTGTTAGCTCATGCCTAGCCTGCATATTGCCATGTCATGCTTAGTGTTGCACCTGTTGTTGTTATTTATTGTTTCTTCCCCCTCTTCTTACCGGTAGACCCCGAGACTGACGCTGCTATCGGGTACATCTACCCTCCCGACGACCAGCCCTTTGCCGCAGAGCCACAAGGCAAGCAAACCCCCCTTGATCATTGCTATATTGCCTATTCTTTCTCCTTCATGCTTGCATTAGAATTTTGCTACTTTTGTAGTTAGCTCCTATATCTGATGCATAGCCTGTTTTTGATGAACTGCTACTTTCAGTACTGTACTTTAAAACTGTTTAGTATAGGTGGAGCAGTCATCCCCTCTGACCCCTTAGTCCAGTTGTCCCGCTTTATTGTCGAGTCTCGATCCCTGATCGACGAGCCACACCCGACACAGTCCTCACCCCCCCCCCCTTAGTAGTATGGTGCTGCAGAGCTATTATCGGGTACCAAGGGTGACACCTCACGAAGTACTCAGGATGATACCTCTGCAGTGCAGCTAGTCGGTCGTGGTTATCGAAGGTGCTACCTCTTTCACCACTCCCGACGATGTCTCTGTTCTGCAACCTCTCAGGTCTGGGACCCTCGAGGGTGATTCCTCTAGGTCCACCTTGACGGTTACATCATTCGGAATCCAACGAGGGTGCTACCTCGGATTCCCCATGAGTTGACAACCACGCAGATATTTGACCATTTTACTGGGATCTTTGATGAATAGATGTTAGGCGGGTGGATTCCCGCGTGGATGTCTCGATGACTTAATTAAAATGATAATGGATTTGGGTATCTTATCTGGGTTGGTCGGAACGCCTTATTACACGCTAACCGTCTGCGTGGGAAGAATTATGGGTACTCGACGTCGTGGTATTAGCCGAAGCTCTTCAGACGTCCGCAATGGAGCGGCACGCGCCCGAGTGGTCCTGAGATGCATCGCGCTTGTAAAAAGGGGTGCTAGGACTGACATTGGCCGCCCTTGCATCGTGTAGTAGTGCAGAGGGCATGTGGTACCACGAACCCTTTGTGCTAAGGACTTAGACCGGCGGGCTGGCCTCTCTATTGAGCTTAGGTGGGGCTACAACATGTCGATATTCCGAGGCCGGGCATGACCCAGAAAAGTGTGTCCGGCCAGAGTGTTATCGAGCGTGACGGGGAATATTTTGTGCACCGGAGCAGGAAGAAATGAACTATTCGAATAGTCGTGTCCACGGTTACAGGACAACTTGGACTTGTGCCCTGATCTTATGCAACTACAACTTTTACTTAACTGGAATTACTTGCCCCGGTATTGCTTCCTCACACGGAGTCGAGGGAGGATCTCTGGGCGTGACCTCATATTACCATTGTTGCAAGATCCCCCTGAAGATGCTAGTCTTCGATAGGACTAGGCCTTCTCTCTCTTTCTTGCATTGCTGCAATCAGTCCACATATAAACCCCTTCTTTGATACTGATGCATACTTAGTATAGTTCTGATATAAGTCTTGCGAGTACTTTGGGTGAGTACTCACCGTTGCTTTGCTCCCCCTTTTGTCCCCTTGACCCGTTGCTGCAACCAGATGATGGAGCCCAGGAGTTGGAGTATCCCACCGACGACGACTGCTATACCGACGGAGCCTGTTGCTACGTGGAGGCCGCTGAAGACCCGGAGTAGTTAGGAGGCTCCCAGACAGGAGGCCTTGCCTCGTTCGATCGTTGCATATTTTGTGCTAGCCATCTCTAAGGCACCTCTTGTTTAATGTCTGTACTCAGATATTTGTTGCTTCCGCTGACTCGTGTGTTTATCGAGCTTTTGTATTCTAGCCCTCGAGGCCCTTGGCTTGTCATATGAAGCTTGTATGTTTTATTAGTGTCTAGAGTTGTGTTGTGATATCTTCCCGTGAGTCCTTGAGCTTGGTCGTACGCTTTTCCGTTTATGTTTAGCGTACGATCAAATCGAGGGCGTCACAATAATGCAGGTGCAAACAAACAAGCATTGAAAAATCAACTCAATCATCAAGATAAGGCACGTGATATAATCGCGTGCTCGCTTACTGAAGCAAAAGCGCGACTTATATAAAGTACAAAAAACAAAACAAGCAACACACAACATTGTTCCATCCGAACCATTTCACGGACTCGACTTCGTATAAGGGATTTACGACTCATCCTATCCTAGAGGTTCTCGGACTCGACAGTCGTGCTTGCTTGGTGTTTCGGAGAGGAGTCCGCTAAGTCTTCTGGACCTTCTCATGGTGTTGCCACGTCTCTTGTTGTTGCATGCCGAAATGACTCGGGTTGCGTTGAAAGAATTCTTGATGAATTCTCTTCTGGTGTGCTGCCGACGAGGGTGGTTCTTCATGGCGGTCGTTGATAGGGTCTTCTGTTGTTTTTATAATCTTGCCATCGTCTTCTTCCCTTCCAAGGCGTCGAGAGTTCCAAGTGGATGTCCTTTATACAATGACATCAGCAAGGCATGATAGAGTTCCGACCTGTCAGTCACTTTGATCACAATATTGACACTTAGAGCGAGGGATGAAGAGAACCATTTTCCCTGCTCACTAAGGTGAGGCAGACCAAATGGCGAGGTTCTCATCCACCGGTGGTGGTCGATACAACATTGATATTGACAGGGTCGGCCTATTAGCGATGCAGATCATGGTCTTGCATATAATATGTCCTGCTCATCATAGGTGAAGCTGGCATTACCCCGGAAGAGTGTCAAGGGTGTCACCATCTTTTGGGTCTCGATGTCCTTGTTCCTCATGGAGGTACTTCTGTTGGTGTCATATGGTCGTAGCGTTGTCATCCTTGCCCTTCAAGTACAAGGGTGGTCGCTTGGGAATGTTTCTTCCTTCTGAGTTACCCAAGTTGATTTTAAGTGATCCCGTGATCATAGGGCATAAGGGTGCTTGCGACCATTAGTAAGTTTTGAAAAGGTAGACGAGAAGTTTCACAGAATATGGTTGAAAGTGTTAAGGCAATAACCTTGCTTCTTTTGGAAATTCAGGAGAGATGAGAAAGGTACATGTTTTGTAAGTACTTTGAAAGGTCTGGAAAACAACTTTGTCCTAACTAACGTCTATGCTAACTAAGGGATTCCTACAGTCAGGATGGCTCTGATACCAGCTCTGTGGGGACCCCGACTTATGAGTCGAGATCGCTGAATGAACGTGCTCAGTGATCCCAGAGATCAATGCTCACCGAACACACAGAAACTGAATAACAAGAGTCTTACATCCATACATACCGTTTGATACAATAAATGACCTTTGCGGTCAAGTCTTACATATATTGGGCCGTGAAGGCCAACACACCAAACTGGACCAATAGCGGACATATTGGTGGAAAGCGTGAACCCATGCCATCAGCCTTAACCTACAGGCATTCTGACTGGGAAGCGTCCTAGCTCGCAGGAGCGTCACCAAGGTGCTCTTCACCATTTACTGTTCTCTCATACCTGGTCAATGAAATAACCAGTGGCAAGCCAATGAGTACTTTGAATTTACTCACAAACAACCCATGACATGGATAATGCAGTTGGTACGATAATAAGGGGGTATGCAGCATTTGCGGAAAGTAAGCTTTGAAGGTAAATAAACCTGATCATAGACGGGTATGGGTATGCATCATAAGCTAGATGATATTTAAAAGATCAGGTTACAGATATCAACATATCCGTTATGGGATGAACACTTCGGGTTCACCCAGTATGCCAAGTCACCAAACTTGGTCATATCATCTCTTACTCAAATAACTCCTTGAACACACACTTGGTTTATGCGGAAACAATTGGACGTAGTTTAAGCAGGATTACCCAACTGTCCTAGACCGTGGACACGGCTATTCGAATAGTTTTACACTCTACAGAGATTGTACGTTGTACCCATGAGATCCGGGAAACTTCCGTGTCATCCACGACTCTCGGTATATAACATACCCGAGGTAAGTACCCAATCAATGCATTTCCCCTGACGATACTAAACAAAGGGTTCCACTCGATTGGTACCCATCCCACATGATGTACGTCTTACAAGCACCGACTCTGGAAAGTATCATCCTTGTGGGGACCAACGTTGTGCCCGGAACACATAAAAACGGCAGAGTCGACATACCTGGAATGACCCCATCACGAGAGTGACCAGACATCACTCCCGCCACTAGTAATGTGGCTCTTTGCTAGCACCGACCAAAGTAATCAACAAAGCCCCGTCCCATAAAGGCGTAACGTGGTCGCACATGTAATGTTGGGACGGTGGACACATCATAAATCTAATCCTGTTTCTGAAACCACCCACACCAAAATATTTCCCGGTGCACCACTTCTCCACAATTGGTCACCCAAATCATCATCACCCTCGGGCATTAGTGGAACCCGACGGGGTTTTCATAAAACCTTTTATATTTACCATCATCATGCTCATGCTTCTACTATGCTTAGCTCTACTTGTCAACATGATATTAGCGTGACCCTCATAGGTGGTAGGATCATGCTCAAACGCAAGTGCTCCGGAGGAGCTCGGAAACATCATATCGATGATTTACCGAATATTCATGATCTTATGCAATGGGAATACTTGCTCTATTAGCATGCAATATGTTATTTGCTAAAACATGGTCAAAGGGCTTCTTGCCTTGCTCACTTAACTCCTCAGGGCCTTCGAGGTCTTCCGTTCCAACTCCGAGTACCCCGTCTACCCTTCAACCATCGTCGAAAACAACCACAGTAAGCCACACAGCAAGCAGAAACAAAAGTGCCAAATAAATAGGAGTTTCATTTTTCTTGGACCTCTCTAGCGATAAGAAAAATATGTGAAACTTGCCATAGGAGGTTTGGATCATCAGGGAATTTTGAATGGAAGAAAGTAAGAATAGGTGATCTTAAAAGAAGCCTATAGAGAATATCATGATAAAAATGAGTGGAGGCACTCATTTAACAGAGCATAATTTTAGAAATATTTAGAAGTTGTTTCACTGGATTTGGAGTTGATATGAATATACTAGGGATTTTCTAACATTGGATAAATAGCAAAAGGGAGCTATTTATTTATTGCATCAGAAATAAGTCATACAAAAATGTTGACCAAGGCTTCAAAAATAATATATGATTTTAGAAGGCTCTAGAATTTGGAATCACTCCATTCGGAGTTGATTTGAATACTATAGGAATTTACAAAGTGGGGTTTAGAATATTCAAATGGGCATTTGAATATTAATCCCACAGGAAGTCTTCTAAAAAATGTGAAATGCCCGTATATGGCTAGGCCTTGATTTTAGGGACCTGCAAAATTTGAATCATCAATTTTGGAGCTCAAATGATTTTACTATAGATTTTTGAAGTTTGAGGTAAAAGAAAAGACAGAGGGGCTGAACCAGAGAATTATATCGTGCTTGGGGCGTTAGATAGATGGATGGGCCGGACCAGTAGCTCAGCCTGGGCGTAGGAGCCACACAGGTCGCGCATTCCGTGTAATGCGCTTCCTTGGCAGAGATGTGCAAGAAGAGGAAGGCGCCTCCACTTAAAACGGTTGGGCCCGGCCCCTGGCTCGCCGACACGGGGTTACCGCATGTCTGACCCTTCTTATTCCTCTCGCTAGTAGGGAGGAGCAGGGGGACGCAAGGCAGCAGCGTCGGCCCGGTGCCTCCGGCCAGCTCTGGCCGAGGCGACCGCACCAGCTGGCTCGGGGGGGGGGCACCGTGCCCACCCCCATGCTTGGCGCCTGCAGAGGAGCCTCGGGGCAAGCTGCGCCATGGCCGCGGCGGAGGGCGGCGATGGTGGCCGTGGGGAGCGGCGCCCCGGCCACCTGGAAGGGGGAGGAAGGAGGGGGAAGGAGCTGAAGTGGTGCAAGTTCCACCACGGACCAGAGAGGGAGGGAGGAGGAGCCCGCGTGCCCGCAGTGGGAGCTGCTCCCGGAGGGAGAGCTTCGGCCATTGGAAGGGTAGGAGGAGGAGGAGAGCATGTAGAGAAGGGGAGGAGGTCCAGGAGACTTCTAGGGAAAGGGGAGAGATGCACGGGCATCAGTGGCTCGGGGAGGCTTCAAATGGAGAGGTGCGACCGAAAATAAGCTTGGGAGCTCTCGGAGGTCTCTGGCATGGGGATAAACACGCATCCGTGGGGCAGTTTGGAGGCTAGCCAGCGTCATGAAGGGCTTGGACCAGTCAAGGGGGATGCCCTGGTGCTCTGAGATACGCAGCAAAGGCCAAAAATGAGCTGCAACAAGAGAACAAGGGGTAGAGCACCTATATTGCATGTTGCCAGCGTGGTAACCATGGCCACTCATGTCTATAGGGCCCTCATGACCAGTCAAACATGTCCTACACGTAGGGCACACATGCAGGAAGGAGACTCTGGAGTTTGGTTGCATCTGGGGCTGGTTAGGTGGGGTTTTGACTGAGGTCAAGTTTGCAACAGCAAACTTAGAGCTAAGGAAAGTGGGTCTCAAATGGGGAATCTTGGGGAAAATCAATGTGGGGCAGTGTTAGCTATGCAAGGACTACAACACTGCCATTTTTTAGCTCAAGCAAAGGAGGGTACCTAGTACTTGTTGTACAAAGCTACATTTCAGCCAGAATTCAACTTGTAGATGTGTTGCTCATTTTTCCTACATGAGCATACCATCTCTTGGTTTGAAATAATGCCTTGGGATGCTAGGGACCCTCTGGAAAGAGGTGGGGGCATTACCTTAAGCAGAGGTGAGGCAAGAGGGGTAAAATGGTGTCGCAAGGGTAAGAATGAGTGGTAGCTACATGGAGTATCTCTCCAATAATTGACCAAAGGCCATGGCAAAGCTACTCGAGGTAAAATGTAACTATATAGAGTTGTGGTAAAAGTTTAAGATCAAGGGTACATGTGGAAGGGGTCAAAGTAGCCACTTTGGGGAGTGCACACAAGGTGTTTGATGAGTGTTAGCGATACCAGATGTACTTCAATTGATATGAAACTTACCACGATTAAATAATGGGTGAAAATAAGCTTGTACATCAAATTTGGGATTTGGTGAAGAAGGTTTCCAATGTAGACTTGGAAAACCCATGAAATGGGCAGAAATGACCTTCTGCTTACAAAACTATTCAAATTAATCCACACAAATCCAATATTTGGTGTGGGAGCATTATTTTAGCATTAAAGCATGGATTTGAGAATAATTAGGGGAATCAAATCAACTGGGATTGAGATGAAACTTGGCAAGATCATCACATATATCATATGTGACATGCTAGATATTTTGAGGAATTTATTTAGACAGGAAGTGTTTTGAAGGGTTTTGCCCAATATTTTGAACATGACCACGTGTTCAAACTCATATATATGGAATATATATCTCCACTGAGTTTGCCTAAATTTTCTCAATCATTTTGAAAACATTAAAAATAACTTTCCTTCATAAGAGACTATTTCTGGCCTCACAGGAAGGCATTTTAATAAAATAATGAAATAAAATTTAAAATAATAATGTTGTTGTTTTTGGAAGTAATCTCTTATTTACTAATTGAAGGCACCTTTCGTGAGCTCTCATTAATCCACATCATCATAATTAATTAAACCATTAGATTGTAATATTTACGGCCATGATAAAAGGAAAACTTACGTAACACAAGCCATCCAGTCCTACAAAAAACCACGTGTGACACATCCAACGTTAATTATCAAAACAAGGAAAGGCTCATGTCAAAAGAAAAAAAAAGTGAAATCCTCAGGACAAAAAAAAAACCCTCAACACGTTAAAACAAAAAAAAAACAATGAAATCCTCACGTTAAAAAGACACAGGTGAAAACCCTCAACACGTTAAAACAAAAAAAAAACAATGAAATCCTCACGTTAAAAAGACACAGGTGAAAACCCTCAACACGTCAAATCTTTTTTTGAAAAAAACAATGAAATCCTCACGTTAAAAAGACACAGGTGGAAACCCTCAACATGTCAAATCTTTTTTTGTAAGTTGGCGCTGTTGCGTCACAGTCGTCACCATGTTAATCCACATCATTAGAAATAACAGTTTATTTTTGTCTGATGGGAAAAATAAGACGTGACCCAACCAAAAAAGTCTCACACGCGTGACTCAGATCCAAAGTCTCAAAAGAAAACATGAACGTGATGAACACAAATAAAAGGAATGAACAACTCAAAAAAGAAAGATGAACAGCCTCCCGTCAAAAAGAAAACACGACACCAACGAATTACGTTTCTCTGGTGGGGAAAAATAAGACGTGGCACAACCATAAAAGACACACACGTGTGACTAAAAAAGATGAACAGCTTCCCGTAAAAAACATGATTCTAAAAAAACACGACACAAACAAATTATGTTTCTCTGGTGGAAAAAAATAAGACCTGACACAACAAGAAAAGACACAAACCTGTGACTCAGATCTAATCTCTCCAAACAGAACATGAACGTGATGATCACAAAAAAGGGATGAACGACTAAAAAAATGATGAACATGGTCCCGTCAAAAAGGAAACAATGTAGTACATCGTCCTAATATGCATGTTCTCCCAGAAGCTCCTTTCCTACCCCTAAAAAAACAAGCACCTTTCCTTTCTTGGAATTTTTTTTGCGGAGCCTTTCTTGGAAAAGTTATCCACACATGACTGGATCTAATTTGTGAATAGCGTCCGGAGAGAAAAAAGTACAAAGTACCGTCTCAAACAAATAAAATACAGCGTCCTATCATGTTGTCCCAAAGTAAAACCATGCTTACTCCTAAATGAAACAAGAATCTCTGGATTGATTTACTTAAATAAACCCTCCTGATTAACTTCAGATCAATAAAAACACATCCGCATGTTGCCGAAAAAATTCATTCTTTAGTTCGCCGCCCGTCTTGATGGCGCATCGAGTCCCAACCACTGCTCTTCATAAATCTACCAACTTGACGCGCCGTCTGTTCTTTATACCATCGTGCTGCCTTTAGTGTTCCATCAACATCTGGAATCGATGTAAAAGAGATGTATAGTTCAATCCATCTTCTCCTGTTGTGATCACGTTTCTCTCAACAAGAACTTCTAATCTTAATAATATATGGTATAATGAGAATATACAACAATATATTTTTAATATGTAGTACTCCCTCCGTTCCTAAATATGAGTCTTTTAAGAGATTTCACTAGGTGACTACATACAAAGCAAAATGAATGAATCTATACTCTAAAGTATGTCTATATACATCCGTATGTAGTCCTTTAGTAGAATCCCTAGAAAGACTTATATTTAGGAACGGAGGGAGTAGTACAAATGCCCGTGCGTTGCACCGGGCTAGAAAAAAATGTAGAACCTACTTGTTTTACCATTATGCGACATTAGTTTTAATAAATGTCAATTATAATGTTAAATGTAAGACATCTATTTTTGGACGGAAGGAGTTTCTTTTAAAGTTTTAAAATATAATGTAATGCTTACATAAAAATTGGACTACTTTTAATAATAATGATATGAGAGTGAGAATTATAACAGATCAAAGGGCCTATTCTGCTAAGTTTATAAGATCAATGTTGAGAACCTAGCATTGGCTGGAGGATTTACAAATGCAGCCTTGGTCTTTTCTGTTCTGTGACAAATAACGCTTTTCTGATTTTCCAACTATGGACACAAGCGTGAGATGGAAAACTTGCGAGATCACAGGTTGCTTGCAAACGCTTTCGTACTTGGGGCAGGAAAGCCATGTGGCGGTTTGATATCTCCTGATCATGGCAGATCATATGAGAGGGTGAAAGCGCTCCAGTCCATGGTCTCAATTCTGGTGAGCGAAGCAGGCAAGTCGGAGGAATGGATGGGTCTCACGACACATGGGGTCTCTGTCTTTGCTGTCCCGGATAAGGCAGCTACCTGTTGTGGCGAATGTTTCAGGTGATAGTATTCTTCGGCAGCGGTGACTGACAATTTTGTAGCTTTCCAAGGGGCAACCATTTTGAACATCCCCACCAGTTCTTTAGAAATACTTAGGCTCAGTTTGCAGTTGCTGAACTGTATGATTTATTTTATCATTTTTGCTAAATTTCAATCGACTTATTTTGATTCCGTGCCCAGTCAAATTTTGGGGCCCTTAGATCTGGAGTCGCACATCTCAGCAAGCGATTCTGAAAGCATCTGTCTTTTCAGTTTGGGGTTGTTTGTTCATGGTTTTTAACGGATTGTGGGTTTCATTGTTTTCTCAAATGACCAACCTGGGTGGGGGGTTGGAGAGGGCTGGGGCGTGGGGGTCTTCTCTTTTTTGGATTTTCCTTTGTGGCTATGTGTATGTCACTTCTTCAGTTTCGACTTCGTTCCCAGCCTAGAGGAGAGGGGTGAGGTGCTGGTTTGGTGAGAGAGAGAGATGGAGATGGATGGGAGGGGCCGGGCGGTGTCAGCGAGTAGTCTCCGCACACTGATTTTCTAAAAGAAATTAAGCCGGTTTGGATCTGTTAGTAGTCGGCATAGTTGAGGTCTGTGTTGGGGTGTAGTTTGTGTGGACAGCAGGGGTTTCAGGAAATCGGCAGGGAGCTGCTCCGTACATGGGCTCTTTGAATGTAGTGTAGCCAGCAATGTGTGTTCTCATCGATTTAAATCAAGTGCTATGCTAGAAGTCGTGTTTATCTGAATATTAACCGGAACCAGATGCTTGAGGTGGTCAGGTTTTCAGAAAAGCAGAGCTCTAGCTTTTTTCAGAAGAACACCACGGTGAATGATTACAGAATGTTGCATGTCATTATACACTACTGTTATATCTTTGAGACACTGTTTCCGCTAGTAAAATATTTATTTCTTCTTAGGAAAGTAAAATTTGCATGTGTATATTTATATTTTCTCTTACTAAGTGATGATATGCTTACGAGAAAATGTCATAATAAAATTTGTGTTTGAGCTAAGAATTATATCTTCGTGTGATGTTCTCTGGCATCCATCTCGCCATTGTGTTGCACACATCTATATCTGTTTTCTGCCTATTCTTCATAAATTTCATTTTAGACAATCAGGAAGGCCCTTCCTGACTCCATTTATATAAAAGAAACCAACTTAGCACACAACAATCTTCTTCATAAAATGTACCCAGATTACCAATCAATGAGGCAAGCTACCTCTGGTTTTACAACTTTTTTCTCTTCCAACTTTCTGTAGCTATTTTGTTGCCCCTAATTATCTATACTGATCCATAGCTAAAGTGAGTAGTTAGTTTTGAACTAACATGACAGTCCACCAATATTTCTTTTCAGTCTTCCGTTTACTCTTTAGCCCCTCAATATGTATCTTCCTTCTTCAGTTTGTCTTTTTTTCTTAATTTTTTATCAGTCTGTTTCAGTCAATCTTTAGTCTCCCTTTTTAGCTCCCTTACCTATACAGTTTCTTCTCATTTAGTCAGTGTTGAGTTGTTTAATTTTACTTGTTCTTCATTTCTATAAAACGTGTTCGGATGGAAGGTACTGAAAGCAAAAGCAACTCACTGTAGTAGTCAAATCAGTAAGTATTTCTTGGTTATTGAATTAATCGTAAAACATAAAATTCAACATACTGCCCAAAAATTGCAGACATTTTAATTTATCAAGAGCAAAATTCCACAGTACAACTGTACAAGAACCATAGTAGAAATCAAACAACATGTTATCGAGAAGAAAGAAAGCGATCCAGCAAATTGGTAACATAATTCAAGTATTTCAGCAGCTAGTATTTATATAGTCGGGTTAACAAAGAGGAGCAAGCATGGGCTGGGGTTTCAAGCAGTCAACTTACTTCTGCTCTGCGTGGTAATATTGAACGGTTTGTCGGATGTTCTTTTTCCCGTCTGCTCTGCGTGGTGATATCCAACAAATGATACATCATCAAATTTGTACAGTAATAATAAAGGTGGGACAAACTTTGTTATCGTTTAAATTTGTATAAGCTTGAGCAATGAAAGAAATATAAATTCATGAGATTATGTAAACTAAATATTTCTGAAGTTAGAGATGCAAAAAGGCGATCTACAAGAGCAAGATGTGACGAAGGCATCTAAGATTCTATCTTCTAGGTAACCTTTACCTTCAGAGGGGACAAAAAACTTCTCCCACAGTGGACTGAGATTTGTTCCAACAAATGTCGTGTTGTTTGTAAGTTAATACTGATGTTGGATAGAGGTGTTGCACTAAAAACATCACATACTGCGAACTATTGGGTAGTTATACGGATAGGATAAGAAAGACCAAGCAAATCACTGCGGTGCAAGGCATGCCCTCCATACTGAAAATTTTGCAGGGTGACCAAGAGTATGAATGCTAGTACATGGATATGCAATTAAGGGGATAAAGGAAGACCGATAAAAAATAGCATAGTAGAAGTCCTAATGGCATGTTTTATCTCTAAATGGAACACTAAAAAGAACTATGTTGCAATCACACAAGTTCAGATGTAAAAGGAACACTAAGCAAGTTCATAAATAAAACATGTGGCTAACTCAGTTGAGCATTGGGAAAGGAAATAAAAGTAAAGATCCAAATTTATGCCATCTGAATGACCTGCAACTTCCTTTTCAAAACAGTCAACTGAGGGACATCATCCCATCTTATTGGAGTTTAGATTAATTACTGAAATAGATCGCGGTACGGAGTATCGAACATAGGGAACTCCTGTGTTTAACAAACTCCAATGCATCCATGTTCCACAAATTGTAGGCAACATGAAACGCTGCACCACACTGCACAACTCTTTTGTCAGTGCTCAGTACCAATTTGGCATACAACAGACTTCTAATCTAAATTACATAAAATGGGAGTAACACTATTGGCGTCAAGCACAAATTGCTCATCACTGATCAAGTGTGCATCCATCTTTGGCCGAAATCAAGCACATACATGTATCACCAAAGGAGATAAATAGCTTCCATAATACATATACACAAAGTGGTCCTGCATACCCGAAACTTGGTACCGTTGTAGACCGACGGGTTCTGCTGGAGCCTATGGTTCCATGTCTGCATGACGAACAGAGATGAACAATAACAATACCATGGGAAGAATCAACAGAATCAAACCTCGGTGGGGGCGTGGCTGCCCCGCCGCCTGCACTGCGCATGCCGCCGCCGCCGCACTTCGCCGCCCCGCGCGCCTGCGATGCCGTGCGCCGCCGCCTCCAGCCTTGCCGCCCCGCCGCATGGTGCGCTGCGCCCGCCCCCAGATCCGGCCCGGCTCGCCATGGATCCGGCCGCCCCACGCGCCCCTCGACCTCGCCTCTACCTCTGACCGCCGCCGCGACACTCGTCGGCACCGGAGCCGCCATCGACGGACCGGCCTCCTCGTCAGATCGGGACCGGACCATCATCATGGTGCTGGCCAACCGCTGCAGTGCTTCGACATCGCCGGAGAGAGGATCTCGCGGTGGAGGACGAGGTGCCCCGGGGAGACGCTGGCGCTGCGGACCATCGGCATGGTGCTGGCCATGCTGCTGCAGTGCTTCGACATCGCCGAAGAGAGGATCCCGCAGTGGAGGACGGGGTGGATAAGGTGAGCTGGGGGTGTTTTTCTTTTTAATCTGAAACGTTTTTCTTCTTCACTTAAATCTGGACGGCGGGTTGAATACCCAAAAACGGAGGGGCTTTTGTGCTAAATTGCCGACGACAGACGCGACGGACGACAGAAGCGATACGTGCTTTATTATTAGGGAGAGATATTATTTTCTATGATATCACGTATATTGATAGAAAGTCGTGCATGCAAGTGTCCATTATAGCGTATGTTGAAACGGATTCTATAATTCTATGGCGCTTCCATGACCAAAAGAAAGATGTGTATATTTGTTTAAGTAGGGTATAAGAAAGGAAGATATATGCTAAAATAGTAACTTAGGTGAACCATTTGGCCAACCAAGGTATGCATCCATGTGTTATTACAATAATCTACCTCACAATATTTATATTATTGTATGCAAACAATCTTATCATAAAATAGTTTAAGCAATAATGTAGCTTCTAGAGCCAACCATGGTACACATGCATGTGTTATAATAAACTACACAAACATATTCATAGTGTTGTTGACCTTTTGAATTTTCACAAATTTGTTAATTTGCTAGCCCGTGTGGGTGCACAAGTTTACAACTAGTTTTGATAATGGGTTTTAAACAAAATATTTGGTGTAAAATAACTTCCCTAATTTGAGGACTTGTAGTACAAATCCCAACTCAAGGGGTTTTGAAAGCTTAAATCGAGGAAATGCTTTTTGTGAAAATAATATTTGGTAAAAATAGTTTCTGGTCCTAAACACATAGCATGATCATTAGGCAGGAGTTTTGGGTTAAGGAGGTGAGTCTGGAGAGTAACATGAATCATTGAGAATCAAACATAGGCATACAACCAATCAAGCAAATATCAGTCACTTCAAGCATCAGAAGCACTCATAAAAAATTTAATTGGCCCCAATTTTGAGAAAAGTCAAATCAGTCAAGAGAGTTAAACACAGGGTGTTACAGGAGTACACGCCAGTCTTCGGAGCATTCCATCTTGATCATAAATTTGTCAAACAATCCGGTCTTCCATGATGCGACCCATATGATCAGCCCATAAGGGATAAGACGATCGCACGAGGATCCCTTAATCCAGGACTCCCTAAGTAGCCCTCGAACTGGCATCCAACGCCGATGTGTACGGTCTTCGGCAACCCCACACTTAGAATAATCGGCTTGCGCGGCGAGTTCCCTTTAAGTTCGGGTGGCTTCGATTTGGTCGCTCTCGTGACGTCACATTTTCAAAAACAAGCATTGTTGAAATCTAAAGGCTTAAAAGCCTAGTGGTGAACAATACCCCATGTGCCAACCCTTCTAACGAAAAGTCGCGAGCACTAATTACGAAAAACTCGAACCGCGGCTCGAGGACACTTTCCCTTGGGCACGTCCTATCAAATAGGGATTGTGTCCCGCATTTTAAGGGGATTCGAATAATGACCCGGGCTAGACCCACGCGTGTTCAACGATACAGCCATTTCGGGAAGTTGTAGAGCCAGCGACGCAGTAAGAGGTAACCCTTGGTTTTACGGCCTCCCATAAAAGGGAAAGAGATCCAAAGCCCACCACGAGAATTCCAAACTCGACATCCCTTTCTTCCAAGCTCGAGCGCCCAAATCCATTTCATCTCCCATCCTTTCCAACCGCCTGCTTTCCAAGCTCAGCTATGGCTGGTTCGGTCCCTCAAGGCAAGTGGGAGATCTCCACCATCTCCAACGAGGACATCGAGGAGCTGAAGCGCTCCGGGTACCTCTCGACCGACATCGCCCACCGAGCACCGGAGAAGAGCTAGGTGGTTCCTACACCAAGGCCTGGTGAGCGGGTGGTGTTCGTTCCCAGCTTCATCCAGGGACTGGGATTCCCGCTCCACCCCTTTGTCAGGGGCTTGCTATTCTACTGCGGGTTAGAGTTCCATGATCTTCCCCTGAATTCATTCATGCACATTTCCACCTTCATTACTGTTTGCGAGGCCTTCCCGCGGGTTCATCCGCACTTTAGCCTTTGGCTTAAAACCTTTAACGTCAAGCCGGAGTCAGTGAGCACTCAACACGCCGACTGTGGTGGGGCTGTGATACGCAAGCTTTGCCACATGGCATGGTCGGAGGGTACCTTGATTGACACCATCAAGGGCTAGTAGAAGGAGTGGTTCTACATCACGGAGCCACGAGAAGCAGACTGGGCAGTGCCCGCCGCATTCATATTTGGACCCCGCGTGAGGCTAACCTCGTGGGTTAAGAAAGGCCTAGACTGAGTTTCGGCTCTGGATATGAAGCTGTTGCAGAAGCGCATCAAGAAGATGGTGGCGACAAACATTGAGCTGACCAACATGGTCCAGGTCATGCTCCATCGCCGCATCCTTCACTGCCAGCGCCGGGATAATCCGATGTGGTCCTACAAGCCCAGCGACCCCCGGGTGATGCACGAGTACTACTGCACCACCCATGAGAACCTGTGAAGGATGCTTCTCAAGCATTAGTAGGAGTTCTCGGCCGAGGAGGAACACTAGCTTGGATGCCAAGACCCCCCTTTGGAGGTATGTCCGTGCTCATATACCTACTTAAAGATCCAATTTTTGTCGAGGGTCTTACAATTTGTCCTACCATCCCTTTAGGATTGGTTGGCCAAAGCCGAAAACATAGACGGCCCATGTCAGCATTGTTGACCGTGATGCTGGTAGCAGTGTCGTACCCGGTGTAGGAGAAGAAGAAGAAGGAGACCCGTGGGGGTCTCTGTTCGAGGGGTCCTCAGGATACCAAGTCCGGGGACACCCATGCCTCTGATACGTCCATTTTGCATCATGCTTTCATGTTGATATTTATTGCTTTTTGGGCTGTTATATTACTTGTGGTACCATATTTATGCCTTTTCTCTCTTATTTTGCAAGGTTTATTTGAAGAGGGAGAATTCAGGCAGCTGGAATTCTGGACTGGAAAAGGAGCAAATCCTAGTCCACTATTCTGCACATCTCCAAATGCCGTGAAAAGTTACGTGGATTTTTTTGGGTTATATAAAAAAAACTGGGCGAAAGAACTACCGGAGGGGGATGCCAGGGCGCCACAAGCCCTGACACCGCCACCCCCCTGGTGGGGGAGTGGGGGCTTGTGGTCTCCCTGACAGCCCACTAGCCCCCCTATTTTACTATATGAAGTGTCCTGGTCCAGAAATAATCAAGAGGGACCTTTTTTTGGTTTCGCCGCCGCCACGAGGCGGAACTTGAGCAGATCCAACCTAGAGCTCCGGCAGGACAATCCTGCCGGGGAAACTTCCCTCCAGGAGGGGGAAAACGTCGCCATCGTCATCACCAACACTCCTCTCGTCGGAGGGGAGGAATCTTCATCAACATCTTCATCAGCACCATATCCTCTCCAATCCCTAGTTCATCTCTTGTAACCAATCTTCGTCTCGCGACCCCGATTGGTACTTGTAAGGTTGCTAGTAGTGTTGATTACTCTTTGTAGTTGATGCTAGTTGGATTACTTGGTGGAAGATTTTATGTTCAGATCCTTGATTCTATTCATTACACCTCTGATCATGATTATGATTATGTTTTGTGAGTAGTTACTTTTGTTCCTGAGGACATGGGATAAGTCATGTTAATAATAGTCATGTGAATTTTATATTCGTTCGGTATTTTGATATGTTGTATGTTGTCTTTTCCCCTAGTGGTGTTATGTGAACGTCGACTACGTAACACTTCGCCATATTTGGGCCTAGAGGAAAGCATTGGGAAGTAGTAAGTAGATGATGGGTTGCTGGACTGACAGAAGCTTAAACCCCAGTCTATGCGTTGCTTCGTGAGGGGCTGATTTGGATCCACTAGTTTAATGCTATGGTTAGACTTTGTCTTAATTCTTCTTTTGTAGTTGCGGATGCTTGCAAGAGAGGTTAATCATAAGTGGGATGCTTGTCCAAGTAAGGGCAGAACCCAAGCGCCGGTCCACCCACATATCAAACTCTCAAAGTAACGAACGTGAATCATATAAACATGATGAAACTAGCATGACAGAAATTCCCGTGTGTCCTCGGGAGCGTTTTTCCTCCTATAAGACTTTGTTCAGGCTTGTCCCTTGCTACAAAAGGGATTGGGCCACTTGCTGCACCGTTGCTACTACTTGTTACTTGTTAATTTTTGCTCGCTACGTTTCACCTCGCTACACAATCACTTGTTACCGCTACTTTCTGAAATCCGTTTATCAGAGCCTTCTGCTCCTCGTTGGGTTCGACACTCTTACTTATCGAAAGGACTACGATTGACCCCCTATACTTGTGGGTCATCAAGACTCTTTTCTGGCGCCGTTGCCGGGGAGTGAAGCGCCTTTGGTAAGTGGAAATTGGCAAGGAAACATTTAGATACTGTGCTGAAATTTATTGTCACTTGTCACTATGGAAACTGTTCCTTTGAGGAGTTTGTTCGGGGTATCTTCACCACGAACGGAAGCATGAGGAGTTGCTCCTCAACCTGAGGTACCTACTGAAAATATCTTTTATGAAATTCCTTTGGGTATGCTTGAGAAACTGCTGGCTAATCCTTTCACAGGAGATGGATCTTCACATCCAGACTTGCATCTGATCTTTGTAGATGAAGTTTGTGGTTTATTTAAGCTTGCAGGTTTGCCCGAGGATGAGGTAAAGAAGAAATTCTTTCCTTTATCTTTGAAGGATAAGGCGTTGACATGGTATAGGCTATGTGATGATACTGGATCATGGGGCTACAATCGGTTGAAATTGGAATTTCATCAAAAGTTCTATCCTATGCATTTAGTACATCGTGATCGGAACTTTACTTATAACTTTTGGCCTCGTGACAGGGAAAGCATAGCTCAAGCTTGGGGGAGGCTTAAATCAATGCTATATTCATGCCCCAATCATGAGCTCTCGAGAGAAATCATCACTCAAAACTTTTATGCTTGGCTTTCTCATGAAGATCGTACCATGCTTGACACTTCTTGTGCCGGTTCTTTTATGAAGAATGATATTGATCACAAGTGGAATTTATTGGAGAGAATCAAACATAACTCTGAAGATTGGGAGCTGGAGGAAGGTAAGGAGTGAGGTATGAATTTCCAGTTTGATTGCGTTAAATCTTTTGTTGAGACAAACACTTCTAGAGATTTTAGCGCTAAGTATGGACTTGACTCTGAGGTAGTAGCTTCTCTATGTGAATCTTTTGCTGCTCACGTTAATCTTCCCAAAGAGAAGTGGTTTAAATATCATCCTCCTGTAGAAAGCAACATAGAGAAAACCAATCTAGTTGAGGAGAAATTCATTGCTTTTTGTGATCATGTTGTTCCTTGTGCTTACACTGAGAAACCACCATACCCTGCTAGGATAAAGGATTATTCTAAAGCTCCAACTGTGATACGTAGGGGTTACATTAGACCACTTGCACCCCCTGAGGAAATTAGAATTGAACCTAGTGTTGCTTTTATCAAAGATCACTTAGCCGAAGACATAGATGGGCATGTTATCAAATTATGTGAGGACTCCGCTAGAATTGCTAAACCTCACGCGAAAGACAAACACGAACCTGTAGTTGGCCGGCCCGTTGTTTCTGTTAAGATAGGAGACCACTATTACCATGGTTCATGTGATATGGGAGCTAGTGTTAGTGCAATACCCCGTTCTCTATATGATGAAATCAAAGATGAGATTGCACCTGCTGACTTAGAACCCATTGATGTCACTATTACGCTAGCTAATAGAGACACTATCTGCCCTCTAGGAATTGTGGGAGACGTAGAAGTCATGTGTGGTAAGACGAAGTATCCTACTGATTTCCTCGTCCTTGGTACTGCACAAGATAGCTTTTGTCCCATCATATTTGGTAGACCCTTTCTCAACACTGTCAATGCTCACATTGATTGCATTAAGCAGACTGTCACAGTAAGTTTCGAGGGTGTGTCTCATGAATTGAACTTCTCCAAGTTTGGAAGACAACCCCATGAAAGAGAGTCGTCTGGGAGGGATGAAATCATTGCTCTTGCCTCTATTGTCGTACCTCCTACGGATCCTTTAGAAAAATATCTGCTTGAGCATGAAAATGATATGCATATGGAGGAGAGAGATGAGATAGATAAAATTGTCTTAGAACAATATCCTATTCTCAAGAATAATCTGCCTGTTGAACTGCTTGGGGATCCTCCCCCACCAAAGGGTGATCTTGTGTTCGAGCTTAAACAGTTGCCGGATACTCTTAAGTATGCCTATCTTGATGAGAAGGAGATATATCCTGTCATTATTAGTGCTCTCCTCTCAGAGCGCGAAGAGAAGAAGTTACTAAAAACTCTGAGGAAGCACCGCGCTGCTATTGGATATACTCTTGATGATCTTAAGGGTATTAGTCCTACTCTATGTGAGCACAAGATTAAAACCGATCCTGACTTTAAACCAGTTACTGATCATCAAAGGAGATTAAATCCTAAGATGAAAGAGGTCATTAGAAAAGAAATATTAAAGCTTCTGGAAGCAGGAATCATTTATCCTGTTGCTCATAGTGATTGGGTAAGTTCAGTACATTGCGTACCTAAGAAGGGAGGTATCACCGTCGTTCCTAATGATAAGGATGAACTAATCCCACAAAGGATTATTACCGGCTATAGAATGGTGATAGACTTCCGGAAACTGAACAAGGCAACCAGGAAAGATCATTATCCTTTGTCGTTCATCGACCAAATGCTAGAAAGGCTATCAAAACACACACACTTCTGCTTTCTAGACGGTTATTCAGGTTTCTTGCAAATACCTGTTGCACAATCTGATCAAGAGAAAACCACTTTCACCTGCCCTTTCGGTACCTTTGCCTATAGACGTATGCCTTTTGGCTTATGTAATGCACCTGCCACCTTCCAAAGATGTATGATGGCTATATTCTTTGACTTTTATGAAAAGATCGTCGAGGTTTTCATGGATGACTTCTCTGTTTACGGGTCTTCCTTTGATGATTGCCTCAGCAACCTTGATTGAGTCTTACAGAGATGCGAAGAAACCAACCTCGTCTTGAATTGGGAGAAGTGCCACTTTATGGTTAATGAAGGTATCGTCTTAGGGCACAAAATCTCTGAAAAAGGCATTGAAGTTGATAAGGCTAAGGTTGATGCAATTGAGAAAATGTCATGCCCCACAGATATCAGAGGTATACGAAGTTTCTTAGGTCATGCTGGTTTCTATAGAAGGTTCATTAAAGACTTCTCTAAGATTTCTAGGCCTCCTACCAACCTCTTGCAGAAGGATGTTCCTTTTGTTTTTGATGAGGATTGTGAGGAAGCCTTTGAAATACTTAAGAAGGCTTTGATAACCGCACCTATTGTTCAACCACATGACTGGAACTTGCCCTTTGAAATCATGTGTGACGCTAGTGATTATGCTGTTGGTTCTGTTCTAGGACAAAGAGTTGACAAGAAGTTGAATGTCATTCACTACGCTAGTAAAACTCTAGAAGTGCCCAAAGAAACTATGCCACTACGGAGAAGGAATTTTTAGCAGTCGTGTTTGCATGTGAAAAGTTCAGATCTTACATAGTCGACTCTAAATTCACTATTCACTCTGATCATGCTGCTATTAAGTACCTCATGGAGAAGAAGGACGCTAAGCCTAGGCTGATCAGATGGGTTCTCCTGCTACAGGAATTTGATTTGCACGTCGTTGACCGAAAGGGTGCTGATAACCCTGTAGCAGATAACTTGTCTAGGCTAGAGAATGTCCTTGATGACCCACTACCTATTGATGATAGCTTTCCTAATGAGAAATTAAATGTCATCCGCACTTCACATAGTGCATCATGGTATGCCGATTATGCAAACTATATCGTAGCCAAATACATACCACCTAGTTTCACCTATCAACAAAGGAAGAAATTCTTCTTTGATTTGAGACACTACTTTTGGGATGATCCTCACCTTTATATGGAAGGAGTAGATGGTGTTATTAGACGTTGTGTGCCTGAACATGAACAAGGACAGATCTTGCAGAAGTGTCATTCCAAAGCATACGGACGACACCACGCTGGAGATAGAACTGCCCATAAGGTATTGCAATCAGGTTTCTATTGGCCCACTCTCTTCAAGGATGCCCGTAAGTTTGTCTTGTCTTGTGACGAATGCCAAAGTATAGGGAACATCAGTAAGTGTCAAGAGATGCCTATGAACTATTCACTTGTCATTGAACCATTTGATGGCTGGGGCTTTGATTATATGGGACCTTTCCCAAGTTCCAATGGGTACACTCACATCTTAGTTGCTGTGGATTACGTTACTAAGTGGGTAGAAGCTATCCCCACTAAAAATGCTGATCACCACACCTCTATTAAGATGCTTAAAGAAGTCATATTCCCAAGATTTGGAGTCCCTAGATACTTGATGACTGATGGCGGTTCACACTTCATTCATGGTGTTTTCCGCAAGATGCTAGCTAAGTATGATGTCAACCATAGAGTTGCATCTCCTTATCATCCTCAGTCTAGTGGTCAAGTGGAGTTGAGTAATAGGGAGATTAAGTTGATCCTACAAAAGACCGTCAATAAATCTCGAAAGAACTGGTCTAGCAAACTTGACGATGCACTATGGGCTTATAGGACTGCTTATAAGAATCCCATGGGCATGTCACCGTATAAAATGGTTTACGGTAAGGCCTGTCATTTACCTCTTGAGCTGGAACACAAAGCTTATTGGGCAATCAAAGAGCTCAACTTTGATTTCAAACTTGCTGGTGAGAAGCGGTTGTTTGATATCAGCTCGTTAGGTGAATGGAAATCCTAGGCATACGAGAATGCCAGGTTGTTCAAGGAAAAGGTTAAGAGATGGCACGACAAACGAATACAGAAATAAGAGTTCAATGTAGGTGATTATGTCTTGCTATACAATTCTCGTTTGAGATTCTTTGCAGGCAAGCTTCTCTCTAAATGGGAAGGTCCCTATGTTATCGAGGAAGTATATCATTCCGGTGCCATCAAAATCAATAACACGGAAGGAAATTTTCCTAGAGTGGTAAATGGGCAAAGAATCAAGCATTACATCTCTGGTACTCCCATAAATGTTGAGACCAATATCATTAATGTCATAACTCCACAGGAGTACATAAGGGATGTTTATCAGCCTGTTTCATACCTTGAAAACAAAGATGTATCTGTTTCGGTAAGAAATTGGACTCCGATACTTTTCCAATAGGAAATTTCTTCCGTTTTGGAATTTTTGGAAAATTAGAAAAATAAAAAGCAGTCCGGAGAGCGAACGAGGCAGCCACAAGCCCTGCCACCGCCCCCTACCCCCCTGATGGCGAAGGGTAAGCTTGTGGGCACCTTGTGTGCCTCCCGGACTCCGTTTTCTTGCGGAGGACTCCTTCTGGCCCAGAAAAAATCAATATATAGTTGCCCGAAGGTTTTGATCTACGTATCGTGCAGTTTTCCTCGGTTTTTGTTTCGAGCTTGTTCTGCCGCAGATCTAGGTCAAGATGTCTTCTCAAGATTCACAGAGAGAGAGCTATGTGGCTGACTACCTTGCTAACCCCAAGGTCAATGGGGACTTGGAACCATATGGCTGGACCACTGATGAGGAAGAGGACTATGAGCCCAAAGGGAAGGAGCAAACGAGTTCCGATGAAGAGGAGGCTCCTCTACCTCAACCTACAAACACCCATGTGAAGTTCAAGAAGTCAAGCCTCCCTGACCATAGGAAGAAGCCTAAGACCTTGTTTATCCCTTCTCGTTTCTTGCAGGAGAGTAAGCAGGAGCTTTGCCATAGAGTTTTGAAACTTAAGGAGGAAAATGACGATCCAAGGGCGCAAAACTTTTTGCTCAAGTGGAAATTAGACAAGCTCAAGACTGCTCCAACAACACCACCATCACCACCAAAGGAAGAAAACTAAGAATTGGTATGGGTAATCCCCTTGGCTTCTGCCAAGCTTGGGGGAGTTGCCCTGGTATCGTATCACCTTTATATCTTTTGCTTTTACCTTTGTTTTAGTTCTTTCCTTTTTAGTTTTTATTTCTTCTTTTAGAGGAATAAGTCTTTAGTTTTTAGTTTGAGTCTTTTGCTTTTGTATCTCCCCCGACGTATTCGAGCTTACGAGCTATATAATAAAGAGTGTCTTAGTCAAGGGCTTTGCTTTGTGCCATGATCAAAAAGTATGAAAAGAACGATCGCATGAAAGATCATGAGACGATCTTATGGAAAGTGATAACTTCACTTTTGACAAGTATGATGATTGAAACTTGTTGAGAATTAATCAACGTAGACATTAGTCATTGTTGCAATTAATAAGAAGTAATAAGGAAAGATAGGTTCACATATAAATATATCATCTTAGACACTTTTTACAATTGTGAGCACTCACCAAACTATTACATGCCTAGGATTAGATGTTGGACAAGGAAGACAACATAATGAATTGTATTTGCTTGGTTCCAAACAATGTTATATGATTAGACATCCCTTAGCATGTGACGATTGCTTCCACCTCATATTAACCAAAACTCCCACACCAAGTAGAGATACTACTTGTGCATCCATAAACCTCCAACCTGTTTTGCCATGAGAGTCCACCATACCTACCTATGGATTGAATAAGATCCTTCAAGTAAGTTGTCATCGGTGCAAGCAATAAAAATTGCTCTCTAATATGTATGATCTATTAGTGTGTGGAAAATAAGCTTTGTACGAACCTATGATGAGGAAGACATAAAAGCGACAGACTGCATAATAAAGTTCTTTATCACAGGAGGCAATATAAAGTGACGTTCCTCCGCACTAAGAGGACACGCATTCAAACCTCAAAAGCACATGACAACCTTTGCTTCCCTCTGCGAAGGGCCTATCTTGTACCTTTACTTTTTGCCCTTGTAAGAGTCATGGTGATCTTCACCAATTCCCTTTTTGCCTTTGTCTTGGCTACCGTCACATGTTTGGGAAAGATCTATATTCATATATCAACTTGGAGTTGAGTACTTATGCTTTATTGTTGTTGAATTTATCCTTGAGGTAAACCGTTGGGAGGCAAAACTATAAGACCCTATCTTCCTCTGTGTCCAGCTGAAACTTTGACACCATGAGTACCACGTGAGTTGTAAAAATTGTGGAAAATGAAAGAGATGATTGAGTATGTGGGTTTGCCTTACAAGCTCTTATTTGACTCTTTCTGATGTTGTGATAAATTGCAATTGCCTCAATGACTATGGACTATTGTTGGTTACTTCTCGGTAAGGTTTTTGCTTCATGCTTTGCTTTGTGAAGGAATTGTTACTTTCCCATAAGAATCTTTATGATGTATTGATGTTCTATGTGTGATCATGATGCCCTCATATCCGTATTATGTTTTATCGACACCTTCGCCCCTCAACATGTGGACATGTTTATGGAACTTGGTTTTCGCTTGAGGACAAGGGAGGTCTAAGCTTGGGGGAGTTGATACGTCCATTTTGCATCATGCTTTCATGTTGATATTTATTGCTTTTTGGGCTGTTATATTACTTGTGGTACCATATTTATGCCTTTTCTCTCTTATTTTGCAAGGTTTATTTGAAGAGGGAGAATTCAGGCAGCTGGAATTCTGGACTGGAAACGGAGCAAATCCTAGTCCACTATTCTGCACATCTCCAAATGCCCTGAAAAGTTACGTGGATTGTTTTGGGATTATATAAAAAATACTGGGCGAAAGAACTACCGGAGGGGGGCTGCCAGGGCGCCACAAGCCCTGACACCGCCACCCCCTGGTGGCGGAGTGGGGGCTTGTGGGCTCCCTGACGGCCCCCTAGCCCCCCTCTTTTGCTATATGAAGCGTCCTGGTCCAGAAAAAAAATCAAGAGGGAGCTTTTTAGTGGTTTCGCCGCCGCCATGAGGCGGAACTTGAGAAGATCCAATCTAGAGCTCCGGCAGGACGATCCTGCTGGGGAAACTTCCCTCCTGGAGGGGGAAATCGTCACCATCGTCATCACCAACACTCCTCTCGTCGGAGGGGAGGAATCTTCATCAACATCTTCATCAGCACCATCTCCTCTCCAATCCCTAGTTCATGACTTGTAACCAATCTTTGTCTCGCGACTCCGATTGGTACTTGTAAGGTTGCTAGTAGTGTTGATTACTCTTTGTAATTGATGCTAGTTGGATTACTTGGTGGAAGAGTTTATGTTCAGATCCTTGATGCTATTCATTACACCTCTGATCATGATTATGATTATGTTTTGTGAGTAGTTACTTTTGTTCCTGAGGACATGGGATAAGTCATGTTAATAATAGTCATGTGAATTTGATATTCGTTCGGTATTTTGATATGATGTATGTTGTCTTTTTCTCTAGTGGTGTTATGTGAACGTCGACTACATAACACTTCACAATATTTGGGCCTAGAGGAAAGCATTGGGAGGTAGTAAGTAGATGATGGGTTGCTGGAGTGACAGAAGCTTAAACCCCAGTCTACGCGTTGCTTCGTGAGGGGCTGATTTGGATCGACTAGTTTAATGCTATGGTTAGACTTTGTCTTAATTCTTATTTTGTAGTTGCGGATGCTTGCGAGAGAGGTTAATCATAAGTGGGATGCTTGTCCAAGTAAGGGCAGTACCCAAGCGCGGGTCTACCCACATATCAAACTATCAAAGTAACGAACGCGAATCATATGAACATGATGAAACTAGCATGACAGAAATTCCCGTGTGTCCTCGGGACCGTTTTTCCTCCTATAAGACTTTGTTCAGTCTTGTCCCTTGCTACAAAAGGGATTGGGCCACTTGCTACACCGTTGCTACTACTTGTTACTTGTTACTTTTTGCTTGCTACATTTCACCTCGCTACACAATCACGTGTTACCGCTACTTTCAGTGCTTGCATTTATTACCTTGCTGAAATCCGTTTATCAGAGCCTTCTGCTCCTCGTTGGGTTCGACACTCTTACTTATCGAAAGGACTAAGATTGATCCCCTATACTTGTGGGTCATCAGCCTCCTCCACCCACGAGGGGGAGGATGCAGAAGATGAGGAGGAGAAAGATTCCTTCCAAACAAGGAAGAGGGAGGCACCCGAGGGAGGCGAGGAGTGGCTACCTCCTCGGGCCCCAAAGAAACCTTGCAAAAGCATGGTAACCCTACTCGGCGCTGGCCTGGATACCGATGAGGAGCTCGAAGCCTTTGAGACGGTTCCTCGACGAACCTCTAGGATCAAGCCCTCGTCCCAAAGGTATGGAATACAATCCTTTACTTAGCGGAATTACATTGAGTCTTTGTTAGTAATGACAAACGAGTTGTTCTTGTGACAGCCCTGTCCGAGACCTTTCGATGGACCGGGTCTCATGGGGGGTTCGCCGCCAGCGAAGGTGGTGGGGAGCGGTAATGCGTCCCGCACTACCCTTCCCCAGGCCTCGGATGAGGCGGCCGAGGTGGTATTCCAAAAGGCCCCACAGGCTAGAGATGGGGCGGTGATGGCCGAGGTCGGTACATTGGACGACGAGGACCGAGAGGTCCTGGCTGAAGCTGATACACTGACGACTGAAGACCAAGAGGTCCTGGTTCAGGTGCACGCCTCAGCCACCAGGACCCAGGAGGTTGGTTCCTTCCCCGCAAGCGGAGATGGGGACCGAATGCCCTCCAAGCTTCCTTCGGAGACAGCACCACTAGGCTCTAGTCTTCCGAAGTCTTCGGTGCCCCCTCCGGTGCCGCCTGTGACAGAGCAGGTTGTGGCTGGGTGGCCGACAATGATGGATGATGCCTTGGCCGACTCATCCGTCGCCCATGAATATCGCACCCTTATGGGTGAGGTTCCATTGAGCATTCAGTCCGTTAACAACCGACTGAACAAAGCCTTCAATGGCTTGCTGGCGGACTTTAAGGTAAGCAATGTAATGGTTTAAGTTTATTTATAAGGTTTTATATGCTTTATGGGTATAACAGACCCCGAGCCATGGGTAATTTTGACAAACTTATCCGTGGCTCAAAATAACTCCTAGGCATAAAGAAAAACAATCCAGAGAAGTTTGAATTATAATGACTCACTGGAGTAATTCGACCGAGTGTCTCCTGTTCCCATAACTCTGACAGCTTTTAATTAATAATTTTATCTTGTAGGCCTCATCCTCCTCCGCTGATACCAATGCTCCTAAGATTGCCGAGCTGAACCGGAAACTCAAAGCTTGTGACAAAGAGCTCAGGCGTGTAAATGATCGGTGCTACCTCTTGAGCTTGCGTTGGTTTTTCCCTTGAAGAGGAAAGGGTGATGCAGCACAGTAGCAGTAAGTATTTCCCTCAGTTTGAGAACCAAGGTATCAATCCAGTAGAAGTATCAAGGCAAGTCACCAATGTACCTGCGCAAAAACAAACAAACTTGCACCCAACGCTATAAAGGGGTTGTGAATCCCTTCAAGATTAATTGCAAGGTGAGATCTGAAGATGGAAAGTGCAACAAATTAAAAGTGTAGAACTGAAAATATGATGTGAAGTAGACTCGGGGGCCATAGTGTTCACTAGAGGCTTCTCTCATGATAGCAAGTATTACGGTGGGTGAACGAATTACTGTCGAGCAATTGACAGAACCGCGCAAAGTCATGATGATATCTAAGGCAATGATCTTACATATAGGAATCACGTCGGAGACAAGTAGACCGATACTGTCTGCATCTACTACTATTACTCCACACATCGACCACTATCCAGCATGCATCTAGTGTATTGAGTTCATTACAAATAGAGTAACGCCTTAAGCAAGATGACATGATGTAGAGGGATAAATTCATGCAATAGATATAAACCCCATCTTTTTACCCTTGATGGCAACAACATGATGCGTGCCTCGCTACCCCTACTGTCACTGGGTGAGGACACCGCATGGTATGAACCCAAAACCAAGCACTTCTCCCATTGCAAGAATTATAGATCAAGTTGGCCAAACGAAACCCACAACTCGAAGAGAATTACAAGGATACGAAATCATGCATATAAGAGATCAGAGGAAACTAAAATAATATTCATAGATAATCTGATCATAAATCCACAATTCATCGGATCTCAACAAAGACACCGCAAAAGAAGATTACATCGGATAGATCTCCATGAAGATCATGGTGAACTTTGTATTGAAGATCCAAGAAAGAGAAGAAGCCATCTAGCTACTAGCTATGGACCGGAAGGTCTGTGGTGAACTAGTCACACATCATCGGAGAGGCAATGGTGTTGATGAAGAAGCCCTCAGTGTCCGAATCCCCCCTCCAACAGGGCATCAGAACGTGCCCCAGATGGGATCTTGCGGAGACAGAAGCTTGCGGTGGCGGAAAATTATTTTTGTGGCTCTCTCTGACAGTTTTGGATTTTTTAGGGAATTTATAGGCAGAATAAGTAGGGAAAAGGAGCCACGGGGGGCCCACAAGCCTGGTAGGTGCCCCCAGGCCGCGACTAGGGGGCTTGTGGCCTCCCCCGGGATACTTTGCCTTGGTTCTCAAGTTCCTTGCGTATCTTCTGTTACAGAAAAAATCATTCCGAAGGTTTTATTCCGTTTGGACTCAGTTTAATTCTTTTGTGAAAAGGGTCAAAAACACAGAAAAAACACGAACTGGTACTTGGCACTGAGTTAATAGGTTAGTCCCAAAAAAGATATAAAATAGCATATTCATGCATACAAAACATCCAAAGTTGACAAGATAATATCATGGAACCATCAAAAATTATAGATACGTTGGAGACGTATCAAGCATCCCCAAGCTTAACTCCTGCTCGTCCTCGAGTAGGGAAGTGATAAAGACTGAATTTGTGATGTGGAATCCTACCTAACATATTTGTCCTTTGTAACTTCTTTCTTGTGACATGAATGTTCTGATCCGTAAGATTCAAAACAATAGTTTACTATTGACTTGAAAACAATAATACTTCAAGCATACTAGCAAAGTGATCATGAACTTTTGAAGTAACAAGGCCAAAGAAAGTTATGCCTACAAAATCATATAATCTGGCTATGCTCCATCATCCCCACACAATGAATTTAAATCATGCACAACCCCAGTATTGTCCAAGTAATTGTTTTCGCACTCTTACTTTCTCAAACTTTTTCAACTCTCACGCAATACATGAGCGTGAGCCATGGGTATAGCACTATAGGTGGAATAGAGTGTGGTGGAGGTTGTGAGGCAAAAAGGAGGAGATGGTCACATTGACTTGGCATATCAACAGGCTATGGAGATGCCCATCAATATATATCAATGTGAATGAGTAGGGATTACCATGCAATGGATGCATTTAGAGCTATAAGTGTGTGAAAGCTCAAAAGGAGAACTAGTGGGTGTGCACCCAACTTGCTTGCTCACGAAGACCTACCGCAATTTTGAGGAAGCCCATCATTGGAATATACAAGCAAAGTTATATAATGAAAATTCCCACAAGTATATGGAAGTGTAAAAACAAGAGACTCTCAATCATGAAGAACATGGTGCTATTGTGAAGCACAAGTGTAGAAAAAGATAGTAGCATTGTCCCTTCTCTCTTTTTCTCTCTCTCTTTTTTTGGGCTCTTTGGCCTATTTTCATTTTTTGGTGGGCATCTTTGGTCTTTTTTTTATTTCCTCACATGGGACAATGCTCTAATAGTGATGATCATCACACTTTTATTTACTTACAACTCAACACTTAGAGCAAAGATGACTCTATAGGAAATGCCTCCGGCAGTGTACCGGGATGTGCAACGATCTAGCTTAGCGTAAGACGTTGAAACATCTCGCTAGCTATCTTATGATCATGCAATGGCAATATGAAAGTGACGGCGCATGTCATGAGAGAGAACGGTGGGAGTTGCATGGCAATATATCACGGAATGGCTATGAAAATGCCATATTAGGTAGGTATGGTGGCTGTTTTGAGGAAGGTATATGGTGGGTTTGTGCACCGGCGAGAGTTGCGCGGCACTAGAGAGGCTAGCAATGGTGGAAGGTGAAAGTGCATCTATACCATGGACTCACATTAGTCATGAAGAACTCATATACTTATTACGAAGGTTTTATTAGTAATCGAAACAAAGTGCTAAACGCATATTCCTAGGGGAAGGGTTGGTAGGTGTTAACCTTCGCGCGATCCCGACCACAACACAAAGGATGGCAATCAATAAATCAATTATGCTCCGACTTCCTAACATAGCGGTTCACCATACGTGCATGCTACAGGAATCACTAACGTCAACAAAAGTATTTCTAGATTCACAACACCCTACTAACATAACTCTAATATTACCAAATCCATATCTCAAAACTAATTGAGAGGAATCAAAATTCTCTTACTAATCAATGCACATGAATATGGAAGTTTTTATTATATCCTCTTTGCATGCCTATCATCTTTACGACTCTTTCATGGAACACGCCAACTACCAAGTTACTCAGAGAGAGCACTCTCAAAAAGATATAAGTGAAGATCAAGCGTTATTATTTCTCCAAAATATGACACCGCCGTGCTCTCAAAATATCTACGTGAAGCACTAGAGCAAAGTTATCTAGCTCAAAAGATATAAGTGAAGCACATGCGAGCTAAATTGCCTAACTCAAAAGATATAAGTGAAGGTCAATGAGTATTCTAGCAAATTCACGATGAGTGCATGTCTCTCTCAAAAAGGTGTGCAGCAAGGATGATTGTGAGACAAAAAAAAGACTCCTATAATACACGACGCTCCAAGCAAAACACATATCATGTGGTGAATAAAAATATAGCTCCAAGTAACGTTACCGATGGATTGAAGACGAAAGAGGGGATGCCTTCCCGGTGCATACCCAAGCTTAGGCTTTTTGGTGTACTTGAATTTGGCTTGGGATGCCTTGGGCATCCCCAAGCTTGAGTTCTTTCCACTCTTTATCCCATTGTCCATGAGAACATCACCCAAAACTTGAAAACTTCACAACACAAAACTTAAACAGAAACTCGTGATATCATTAGCATAAGAGAACAAACCACCACCTCTTTAGGTACTTTAGCAAACTTGATTTATATTTATATTGGTGTTATATTACTGTATTCTCACTTTTCCATAGCTAGTACCCCACGATACTATCCATAGTTTCATCAAAATAAGCGATCAACACAACAAAAACAGAATCTGTCAAAACAGACCAGTCTGTAGCAATCTGTATACTTCGTATACTTCTGCTATCTCACAAATTCTGAAAAATTACGAAAATTAGGGAAATTCACATATCAACCAGCAGCAAAAAGAATCAACTCACAATATCTTTCTGTATAGGAATGCAAAATAATTTCGTGAACACAAAGTTTCTATATTTTTCAGCACGATCAAACAACCATCACCAAAACTAGTCATAAAGGTTTTAATTGGCTCAAACACAAAAAGAAACACAAAAATCACAATCATAACGGAATTATGATGGTGTGGACACAACAAAACATAAATCAAAAAGCAAAGATAAATTCATCGGGTTGCCTCCCAACAAGCGCTATTGTTTAACGCCCTTAGCTAGGCATAAGACGATAGAATCAAGTATCGTCATCTTTGGTGTTGAAACCATAAGTAGCCCTCATCATGGATTCATAAGGCAATCTTATTTTCTTTCTAGGAAAGTGTTCCATGCCCTTCTTTAATGGAAATTCAAATCAAATATTCCCTTCATTCATATCGATGATAGCACCAATAGTCCTAAGGAAATGTCTACCAAGAATGATTGGACATGTAGGATTGCAATCAATATCAAGCACAATGAAATCCGTGGGTACATAGTTCCTATTTGCAATAATAAGAACATCATTGATCCTTCCCATAGGTTTCTTAACAGTAGAATCCGCAAGATGCAAATTAAGAGAGCACTCATCAATCTCGTTGAAGCCAAGAGCATCACATAAAACTTTGGAATAGCGGAAACACTAACACCCAAATCACACAAAGCATTGCATTCATAGTTTTTAATCTTGATTTTGATAGTAGGTTCCCACTCATCATGAAGTTTTCTAGGAATAGAAACTTCCAACTCAAGTTTCTCTTCAAGAGATTTCATCATAGCACCAACGATATGATCGTTAAAGGCTTTATTTTGGCTATAAGAATGTGGAGAGTTAAACATGGATTGCATCAAGGAAATACATTCAATCAAAGAGAAACTATCATAATTGAATTCCTTGAAATCCAAAGTAGCAGTTTCATCACTACTCAAAGTTTTGGTATCCTCTACTCCACTTTCAGTGCTTTTAGCATCAAGACAAATAGAGTCCGACTCATTGGGGCGTTTTTCAACCAAAGTGGATTCATATCCAGCCCCATCATCATTAGGTTTGACATTAGAAAACAAGGATTCAATAGGAGTCACACCAAGCACTTTAAGATCTTCATGATTCTCATCATATATTTCAGGTTTAGCAGCCATTTTATTGACTAAGGTAGCCTGTTTATTAGAAATCTGGCCTACCAATTTTTCAAGACGAGCAAACTAAGAATTTAACGCAAGGAATTATTTGGCCATATCATCAACTTCTTTATTCATAAAAGCCATAAAAGAATTTTGCTCCCTTAGTTCACTACGAAAGTAACTATTATAATCAAACTGTGTAGACATGAAGCCTTTAACACTAGGTTCAATCTCTTCCAACCTTTTATAATAAGCATCATAATCCTTTGGTTGGGCCATACAGGTCTTAGCAGGCAGACAAGCACACAAGCGAACAGAAAGCAAGAGAAAGAAAAGGGTGAACAAAAAAGGAAAATATTTTTGTATTTTTTTGCTTTTCAGAAGTGGGGGAGAGGAAAATGAGAGGCAAAAGGCAAAACAAAAGTAAATGCAAGAGCTGAGTTTGCGACAGTAACTTGGATAAGCTTCACTTAGAATAGTCCCAAGTGCCAGAAATTGACACGTTGAAGGGAGACTATTGTTGACTTGATACTCCCCGGCAACGGCGCCAAAAATTCTTCTTGCTACCTCTTGAGCTTGTGTTGGTTTTTCCCTTGAAGAGGAAAGGGTGATGCAGCACAGTAGCAGTAAGTATTTCCCTCAGTTTGAGAACTAAGGTGTCAATCCAGTAGGAGTATCAAGGAAAGTCATCAATGTACCTGCGCAAAAACAAACAAACTTGCACCCAACGCTATAAAGGGGATGTCAATCCCTTCACGATTAATTGCAAGGTGATATCTGAAGGTGGAAAGTGCAACAAAGTAAAAGTGTAGAGCTGACAATATGATGTGAAGTAGACCCGGGGGCCATAGTGTTCACTAGAGGCTTTTCTCATGATAGCAAGTATTACGGTGGGTGAACGAATTACTATCGAGCAATTAATAGAACCGCTCAAAGTCATGATGATATCTAAGGCAATGATCATACATATAGGCATCATGTACGAGACAAGTAGACCGATACTGTCTGCATCTACTATTATTACTCCACACATCGACCGCTATCCAACATGCATCTAGTGTATTGAGTTCATTACAAACAGAGTAACGCCTTAAGCAAGATGACATGATGTAGAGGGATAAATTCATGCAATAGATATAAACCCCATCTTCTTACCCTTGATGGCAAAAACCCGATGTGTGCCTCGCTACCCCTTCTGTCACTGGATGAGGACACCTCACGGTATGAACCCAAAACCAAGCACTTCTCCCATTGCAAGAATTATAGATCAAGTTGGCCAAACGAAACCCACAACTCAAAGAGAATTACAAGGATACAAAATCATGCATATAAGAGATCAGAGAAAACTCAAATAATATTCATAGATAATCTGATCATAAATCCACAATTCATTGGATCTCGACAAACACACTGCAAAAGAAGATTACATCGGATAGATCTCCATGAAGATCATGGAGAACTTTGTATTGAAGATCCAAGAGAGAGAAGAAGCCATCTAGCTACTAGCTATGGACCCGAAGGTCTGTGGTGAACTACTCACGCATCATCGGAGAGGCAGGGCACCAGAAGCTGCCCCAAATGCGATCTTGCAGAGAGAGAAGCTTGCGGTGGCGGAAAAGTATTTTCGTGGCTCTCTGTGGCAGTTTTGGATTTTTAGGGAATTTATAGGTGGAAGAAGTAGGGAAAAGGAGCCACGGGGGCCCCACAAGCCTGGTTGGTGCCCCCCCAATCCGCGGCTAGGGGCTTTGTGGCCTCCCCCGGGATCCTTTGCCTTGGTTCTCAAGTTCCCTGCATATCTTCTGTTACGGAAAAAATGATTCCCAAGGTTTTATTCCGTTTGGACTCCGTTTAATATTCTTCTTTGAAAAGGGTCAAAAACACGGAAAAAACAGGAAGTGGTACTTGGCACTGAGTTAATAGGTTAGTCCCAAAAAAGATATAAAATAGCATATTCATGCATACAAAACATCCAAAGTTGACAATATAATAGCATGGGACCATAAAAAATTATAGATATGTTAGAGACGTATCAATCGGCTCGATGAAAGGCTGGGTAAGTTTTAATTTGTGCTGCAAGAATTCTTATTGTCCTTAGTATAGAAGGACTGTCCTCGCTTTAGTATCTGAACCTGTGATTTCGATTTGGTCAGCAGCTGAGGACTAAGAATTCGAAAAGCCCAAGGCCAAACTGGAGAAGGCCAAGCAGGAGGGGGGTGCTCACAAAGTGGCGACCGAACAAGCAGGTGCCGAGCTGAGCACCCTTAAGGTTGGTAGCAGCATGCAAGAGGCCAGGGTGGCGGAGATTCAATAGGAGCTTCAAGAGGCCAACTCTAAGTGTGAAGCCTTGATTCAGAAATCCCAGGAACAGAAGACCGAGCTCTCCAAGCTGCCCACTGAGCTCAAATCAGAGAGGGTGGACCGAAGGTTATTTGAAGAAGAGGTTCGCCAAGCCAAGTTGGTGGCAAATGGTAAGCCATACTTATTGCAATGTGCGTTTGGTGGAAACAGGTTTGCCTTTCTTACGCAGATATGGCGTTCCTCACGCGCCTTCATGGACCTCTCGTGGAGTGTGACAAAAGCAATCAAGCACTACGCGGCCCATGCCGGGGATGTCGAGCGGTGGCTTTTCTGGGCTCAATTTCAGACTCATGAGCCTAACTCCAGTCTGAGCTATCACATGAAATAGCTCATGCAGCTGAATAGGATGGTGGAGCCGACCATGAACGATCTCTGTGTCCAGCTGTGGCCTACCGAGCCTATGCCGAGCAGCTACTTCGGCTTGGTGCAGAAGTTGGTCAATGTCGTGCCCCAGATTGAGGTCCTGAAGCGCTCCATCTGCACAGAAGGAGCTCGGATGGCCTTTGCAAGGACCATGATGCACCGGCCGGGGGGTAAAGCCTCTCACGATGGCCACTGCCCCGCCGCCTACCGGGAAGGAGCACAAATGTCCTGAGCTCTATTTTCCCTCCGCAATGGAGGATGCTCGGGTTATAGAAGATAAATGCTCAATAAGTGTACTCTCTGAGTGAATGTATTGCAATGTGCCTCCAAACAATTTATTTTTATAATGCTAGTCTTGAGTGAGATGCACTTTTTGTATTATTTTAATTCCTGACTTTGTCCGTTCAATCTGAAAGTTACCAGTCGTCAGCTTCAGCCCCCTTGTAGAGACCACTTGGGGTGTTTCAACGTCTGCACTATTACCCTTAGGGATGTGTCGGTGTGTGATGGTGGTAGTGTGGGGAGGAAACAAGGCAATTGGACTATGGGGCTTTATCTCTTTCACTTAGCCTTAGGAGTTTTAATTCGGGGGTTGAACGTAAGCCCCCGGTCTGTTTTGTGGTAATTGGATAAACCAAAGTTTGAAATAGATACCACATGGTCCGCAAAGGTGCGAACACCCCGTATAACACCGAATAACCTCAATGGTTTTAGTATTTGACCTCGGCTTGCATACCAGTTCTCGCCAATTATGACGGTTAGTTTTCGGCTCCATTGAGGTAGTTCTCGCCAGACTATTTGGTAATACAATCATAGTGGTTCTCCCTTTACCCCTTAAGCTGAACTAGCGGACTGTAAGGGGGTAACCACAAGAGCAGGGCAACCCAACTATAGACCCAATACATATTTTAGAATCGATGCATATGAAGCAAAATCCGAGAAACTAGACACTTAAAAATTAGTGACGGGGTAGTTCTCGGGGCGGTACTATCACCCAAGCCCCGAGTCTATTGGCCGATCGCACTTAGCATGTGTAAAAGAAATTTGACCTGTCAACGCTGGTGACTATGAAACATGTGCATACAAAGATACTGTAAAAGAGTCTATAAATAATGTGTGCGAGCAATTTTTATAGCTCGTGGCACCAAGGTAGTTGTGACGGGTAACTATTATTTCTTGAGATTAATATTTTTAAAGCAACGTTTTCCCTGTGGCCTTCCATGGGTGGCTTAACGTCCGCCATGTTGTCGACTACACAATTTCTATTACTCTTTTTATAGGTGAGGGGATTATCCTTTAGAGGAAGCTGCTGTAAGCGGGCAGACCTTGAATAGAGGTTCTTGAGAAACTGCTGATGACGCGGAGGAGCTTGATGCTTGGGGAATTCTTCATGATACCCCACTTTTGTCTGTAGAGATGTTTGGACCATAGCTCGGTCGAGACGAACACATGATCCTTGGTGGTTGGCTCCCACGGCTGCCCATGGTATTTTGAGAATGAAATTGTGTCTACATGGGACATACCTTGGAGGTCTTTGGTCCGTGTCGTGGGAGGTGTATCCCTATTTACTCCGAACCGCAGAAGTCTCTAGCAGATCTGATTGAGCTCGGGCTGGCTTGCCTGCTTGCTGCACCTGGTTACTGGCATGTGGCTTGATGCTTCGTTTTCATGTTGGCATTCAGTCACCAGGGCGTCTGTGTGTTCCTCATTCTGGAGAGAGCACTCTGTATTGCCATTGACGGTGATAACTCCCTTGGGCCCGTGCTTTTTGAGCTTCATATAGGTATAGTGGGGCACATCGTTGAAGTGGGTAAAATCTGTGCAGCCGAGCAATGCATGGTATCCGTTGCGAAAGGGGAGGATGTCGAAGATCAAGTCTTCGCTGCGGAAGTTGTCTGGTCAGCCAAACACAACCTCTAGTGTTATCGTATCGGTGCAGTGGGCATCGATGCTTGGAACCACTCCTTTAAAGGTAGTGCTATTTGGTTTGATTCTTGATGGGTCTATGCCCATCTTCTTCATCGTATCTAAGTAAACCAGATTAAGGCTACTTCCTCCTTCCATAGGGACTCTAGTGAGGTGGTACCCATCTACAACGGAATCTAGCACGAGGGCGGCCGACCCTCCATGACGGATACTGGTCGGATGTTCCCTGTGGTCGAAGCCAACCATGGATTATATTTCGGAGCTACAGGATCTATGGCGTATACCTCCCGAAGGGCTCGCTTCCTCTCCTTATTTTGGTATGTGAGTGACATAAATGATGTTCATGGTTTGTACCTCAGGAGGGAACTGTTTCTAGTCCCCAGTGTTCGGGCCTTGGGGCGCCTCGTCATCTTAACTTCGTGCCCCCCTGCTCTGTTCGTCGGTGGCGAGCTTGCTGGCCTGTTTGAACACCCAACAGTTACGGTTGCTGTGGGTGGTGGGCTTGTCTTGGGTGCCATGGATGTGGGAGGCCCGTTCCATAATTTTATCACAAGGAGTCGGTCCGTCCATGTTCCCTTTAAAGGGTTTCCTCCGCTGTCCAGGTTTTGAGTTGCGAAATCCTGCATTTAGTGCCGTGTCGTCGGTGTCACCGTTATGATGGCGGCGCTTGTTCTTGTTTTTATTAGCTTGCCTTCCATATCGAACTTCAGAGGTTCCAAGATCATCCGAATTGTGGCTGCGCCGAGCTAGCCAATTATCTTCACCCGCACAAAAGCGGGTCATGAGGGAAGTGAGGGTGGACATTATTCTCGGCCTATCCTGACCGAATTGTCAGGCCAGCCATTCATCACGGAGGTTGTGCCTCAAAGAGGCTATTGCCTCGGCATCTAGACATTCCTTGATTTGGTTCTTCTTGGTTATGAACCGATTCCAGAATTCTCTAGCCGATTCGCCCGCCTTTTGAACGACGTTGCTCAGGTCGGATGAAACCGGCGGCCAAACATAGGTTCCCTTGAAGTTAGATAGGAAAGGCTCCTTGAGCTCTTCCCAGCTCCCAATGGAGTCTTTGGGTAAGCTGTTTAATCAGTGTTGTGCTTGTCCTTTTAGGTTAAGGGGTAAGTATTTTATGGCGTGGAGATAGTCTCCCTTGGACGTATGGATATGAAGAAGGAAATCTTCTATCCACACGGTGGGGTCTATCGTCCCATCATATTGTTCTATGTTCATGGGTTTAAACCCTTCCAGGAATTGGTGCTGCATTACCTCATCTATGAAGCATAGTGGGGTGAGTGGCCCCTCTGATCCGTGCTATATTGCGCCGGAGATCAGCTCCGAGTTGAGCCCGGTACAGTTCCCAACCTCTATTCTTGTAGGCGACCAGGGGTGATTCTTCATCCCATCGAGTGGGGGAGTACCTCCTGGATCCGTAGATGGATCTGTTGCGATATGTTCTGATGTCCAAGTTGTATCGTAGGTCATGTCTATCTTTAGGGTGCACATGTTCTTTGCCTTTTCTTCGGGGAGGTTCAGGTCTATACTCGATCTCTCTGGTCTCTCCGTCGCGCCCTCGGGGCGGGCGATCGGGCCACTTGTAGTCAGTGCGCCTGGGAGACGTATGATGTGGGGCCTCGTCGTCGAACTGAGGTAGAAGGCACTAGCGCGGGTAGATTTTATTTTGATCCGGCCCCTCGGTGTCGTATCCTTCTTCGGTAGCCAGGAATTTGGTTCACGTGTTGTTGATGGTGTCTTGTTCGGCATGGAGCTGTTGTTGCTTCGCTTTTAGGCTCTAGTCGTATCTATAAGCTGCTGCCGGATTTGTTCCTGGCCTTCAAGGTCCTCAGGGATTACGAGGTCTTTAGCCTCTATGCCGTCTTCGTCGTCGACAGGGGGGAGATAATCATCGTCGTCCGAATTATTGAGGTCTTCGGGATCAGGTTTGTCCGGGTCCTTTGGTTGTTGCTTGGGAGCTTCGGGGTTGACGTGGTCCTCTGGGGTTATGTTTTCCCCTGTAGCTTGTATGGAGCCTGTTTTTTTATTTGCTTTGGCATGCTTACGCGCCTTTCGGCGTTTTGAGGCCTCTTCCCGAGACTTATCACCGTTTTTTGGTTGAAATGTCGCCCGTCTCATAGGGCGTGTCTACCATGTAAACGTCATAGGTGGACGTTGCGGTCCACCGCCCAGTATTTACGGGGGTGGGGTAATTGGCATCATCATCCATGTCCTCGAGCTCCTCGGAGGCATAGTCCAATGCGTCGGTTAAGTCTTCGACGATGGCTACCAAGTGATTTGTGGGTGGGCCGGAAAAGTCCTCATAACCCGCCCGTGAGCCGATCTGTGCATAGGTCGGGCTCCGGCTATCTAATATTTGCAACGATTGGATCTGGTCGAGCGTCTCGTTTAACATCGATAGGATGCCCAGATCAATTTCTTCGTGATTTTTGGAGTTGACCGTCGTGGCTTCTGCGAGGGATGCATGTTCGACAATGGTCGTTCAGTGTTGTCTGGGCATAGAGGTCGGGTCCGAGCTTAAAGCTGACTTTTCCACAAAGAGGGACCAAATCCGCGGCCGAACAAGAGACCGAGAGTCGAGGCTTCAGGATCTTGGATTTCATCGGTCGAGGCTGTGATTTTGGCGGCGAACAGATTTCCCCAGGAGTTGGCGGAGAACTCAAAATCTCCAAACCTTATTTGTTGATCGGGGACGAAGCCTCTGATCTGGTCGAGAAGGCCAGTTGGGTCCACACACAGCGTGACGCCGTCGAGCGTGAGGACCTGTCCGGAGGCAAAGATGCCCCCATTACTGATTTGATTGCTGATGATGAGGCGAGCCGTCGATGCTTTCGGTGATCCAACGGCGGAAATCTCAATTAAAGCACCCATGTCAGTGTCAAAACTGACAGAACTCGGGTAGGGGGTCCCAAACTGTGGACCTTGGATCAATGGGTTGCAGGAGAAGAGGGAAGATAATATTTACCTAGGTTCGGGCCCTTGTGAGGAGGTAAAACCGTATATCCTGCTTGTTTATATTGATGTGGAACAATGATTAGCGAGTCGATCTACCTCGAGATCGTATGAGCTAAACCCTAGATGAGTCAACTTGCCTATACGTATGAGAACCTTTGGTTTATATAGACACCAGGGTTCTCAGGGTTACACATTACTGACCTTAGCCGGGGACAGATGGGCTGACCTGGTCTTATTGACTTGGAGTGCACGCGAGTCTTGAGAGCATTCCATTTTGATCATAAAGTTGCTAGACAATCCGGTCTTCCATGATGCGGGCCATATGATCGTCCCATAAGAGATAAGTCGACCGCCCAAGGACACCTTAATCCAGGACTCCCTCAGAGACGTTGCAGAGGGTGGCCACAAGCCCGGAGAGCGTGCCCTAGGGTTGTGGATCCCTTGTTGGTCCTCCTAACCTAAATCCGCTTCTATAATTTCTGAGATGTACCGATCACCCCACAGAGCACCCGATAACACTTTTTTCACCGCAGCAAATCTTTCTTCCGCCATGATCCCATCTGGAGACCTTGTTTGTTGCCCTGCCAAAGGGGGAATCAACCATGGAGGCCGTCTACATAAAACTTGCTAGCTTCATGATGATGTGTGGGTAGTCCACCACAGACATACGGGAAGAGGCGCAGCTTCATAGGGGCCAAACCGGGCCATGGCCCTCCAAGAATTTCAACCAATTTTGTTTTACATAGGCATCTTCGAAGCCCAACCCACCTGCATCCTCTCGTTTCCCATGTGACTCTGATCTCAAGTAGAAGCAGAGAGGCAGACAGTGGTGCAGTGCTGCGCATCCCCAATTCCCAGCCTCTCCCATCTCCAGGAGGGTGCACAGGAGCAAGTCGTCGCCACTAGCCACCCGATGACATCTCTCCTCTCTCGCCGTCTCTCTCTTGTCCACCAACCCTGCCTCCGGCCTCTCCGCCCCACGCCTCCCACCCTATCCGTCACTGCCATCGTCTCCCACTGATGGTTGCAATGATCACGCCCTCCATTCCGGCCCCCTGCAAGCCTCTCTTCCCGCGAGCAAATGCCACCTGGCCTAGCCATGCAGACGTCGGCTAGAGTCAAGCCCCACCTCGGTGAGAGCCTCCTTTGTCTCCTCGTTTAATTCTATCCTCTTTGCTGCTATTACGTGCAAGTCATCTGCTACACTTTTGTCTAGTTTGTTGACATGTTGTAGTGTAGCCGATTTCACAACTTCTTGATTTGGACATTGGGCATATCAGCATGTGCTAATGAAGTTGTTACATTCCAAGGTTTTGAATTCTCACAATGAGACCCTTGTATTAGCTACAACCACGAATATGTCATCACAAATTTTAGAAGCAAGGGTGATTAGAGAGTTTATTTGTAGTAGTATCTGAGTAAGTCACTAAGTCCATGTCTAATGTCTCAATGCTTTGTATTAGCTAACTTCATAGTGGTTTATGGTTCAACCGTATTTTGATGTATATATACATATTGATCGGTTCATCTCGTAACCTTGTATCATATACTAATGCTTATGATTCATAATTTTGGAAAAATTGTGCTCTTGTTTAGTCTGGCTCGCCCAACTTTTTCTTTCAACTCCGTCACCGCCTACGGGTCCATAGATAGTACTTAGATGGCTTTTTCTCTCTCTCTCTCTGTGATCTTCAAAAAAAAATTGTCGCGATTCTCACGGTGATCCATTCGACGTAATCCTCTTTTGCGGTGTGTTTGTTGGGATCCAATGAATTGTTGGTTTATGATTAGATTATTCATCGGAAGTACTTGAGTCTCCTCTGAATTCTATTATGCATAATTATTATAGATTTGTATTTCTCTCTGATCTATCCATTTGGTTTGGCGAACTAGAATGATTTATCTTCAGCGGGAGTGGTCTGTTGTAGGGTGTTCAATCTTGCGGTGTTCTATATCAAAGTTACAAAAGGGGACAAGACATGCATTTGTATAGTTGATAATAAGGATAAAACAATAGGGTCTGAACATATTGCTTGTCTTACTTTTTCTACATCATGTCATCTTGCTCCAAGCATTACTCTGTTTGTCATGAACTTAATACCAACAGAGACAAGCATAGATGTGCTCTCGAAGTGGAGTAATGGTAGTAGATGCAACATCGTCTTGGTCTAGTTGTTTATGGACATGATGCCTATATACACATGATCATTGCTATGAATAACATGTCATAACTATGCGCTATTCTGTAAATTAGTCAACAGTAATTTGTTTACCCATCATGTGCTATGTTCGAGAGACAAACCTCTAGTGAAAATTATGGCCCTAGGGTATACTTAATCCTATTGCCAAAAAACCAAATTAACTTTCTGTACTTTTACTTTTATTTATTTACTTTCATTATTGAAAGCACAACTTCTACCTAGATGGTTTTGGTAATTAATAACAACATATATGTCATTAGACTAATGATTATCTAGTATAATTGGGAAAAGTTCAATGATGAATTGGCCAAGGATTGTGAGGAGAAACCCCAATGAAGGAAAGGAATGGGATTGGCCAAGCTTCAAGCTTCAAGACTCTAGATTTTACATTTTGTGAGAAATCATATTTGAGTACATCGGAAAGCGTATACTATTAAAAGGGGATGAGGTGTGTATGATGATCTGGTTGCTCAAGTGCTTCGAGATTAGCCACCAAAAATACTCAGGAAATTCTCCCACAAATATTATTTCCAAACCCCAAAGTCAAATTTGGTGCCACCAATACTTCTAAATCAGCCCTACCGAGTTTTACCCTACACAGAACCTATGCCAAACCCTTAAATCTCAGTACCACCAAGTTTGGTTTTGGCCTGACCAAAAAACAATGACCAAATCCCTGGTTAGCCATTTGCTAAAATCGTAATTTTCGAGTTTTGCTAATCGGTTCCACCGAGTCTGGTAACTACCTAGGCCAGCGAAAATCGGACCCTCAGAGATTCATATATCGGTATCGCCGATAAGCCTGAAGTTGCCACATTTTGCACTAGTTGGTCCAACCAGGTTTTTTATTTCGGTTTCACCGAGTTGGGCAATAATGTTGTAATGGTTGGATTTTTGGAGATGCCTATATATAACCCTCCAACTACCTCTCATTCATAGGGGAAGAACTTAGAACAAACCAACACTTGCCCCATCCATTTTCTGGGAGAGAGCCACCTACTCATGTGTTGAGATCAGTATATCCTAGTCCTACCATATGAATCTTGATCTCTAGCCTACCTGGGTTGCTTTCCACCCAATCAACCTCTTCTAACCAAGCCAAATCTGTGAGAGAGTGATTGAGTGTTGATGATACTATATTTTGAAGCACAAGAGCAAGGAGTTTGTCATACTACCACATCTATTACCTTTTGAAGGGTGGTGTATCCTGGGTGTCTCTTGGCAGCCTCCGACTTCGTGTGGCGTTGAACCAACAAGTTATTAAGGGCAAGGAGATCGCCTACTTCGTAAATATCTACCCCGAGTGAGGCTAGTCCTTCGTGTACATAAGCCATGGTGGAATAGATAAGGTTGCTTCTCCATGGACCCTTCGTGGATTGAGCCCTACGTGGACTCACTTGGCCGTTATCCTCCGTGGGTTGAAGTCTCCATCAATGTGGACGTACGGTGGCACCACCTATTGGAACCACACCAAAAATCTGTGTGTCAATCTTTGCATTTGATCTTCCTATTCCTACTCTCTATTTATATGTGCATGTCTTTACTTTCCGCTATGATACTCTTAGACTTGCATGTGTAGGTTGTGCTTAACTTGCTACAGTTGCTAAAACTTGCTAACAACTAAAATTGAGAAAATAATAAGTTCTTATTTGGTCAAGTAGTCTAATCACCCCCTCTAGACATACTTTGGATCCTACAAGTGGTATCAGAGCTTTGGTTTCCATTGCATTAGTTTCACGACCTAGGATAATATTGCGTCTAGTGAGGGAAATTACCACCTTAGAGGTCCATATTTTGATGGTACAAACTTTGCTAGTTGGAAGAATAAAATGAAAAATGTATATTCTTGGTCATAACCCCATTGTTTGGGGTTTTTTTGTGTTGTATTTCAAGGTGAATTATTTGGTGATGGAAGGGAACCACATCATGGAGAGACCGTGTAAGACTTGAAGATGTTGCAATATAACGATAAAGCATGTGACATTCTATTCAATTGTCTATGCCCCAAAGAGTTCAACAAGATTAGCCGTCTTGAGAATGCAAAGGAAATTTGGGATACATTGGTTGATATGCAAGAAGGTACCGAATCCATCACATAATCTAAGTTGGATGTGCTACAGAGTCAACTTGACAAGTTCAAGATGATGGAGGGTGAAGGAAATGCTAAAATGTACTATAGGCTAGCTCTCATCACAAATGAGATTGTCGGTTGAGGAAATGAAGAGATGACCGATAAATTCATTCTCAAGAAGATTCTTAGAGCCTTGGATGGAAAGTATGACCCATATGCACATTGATCCAAACGATGCCAAACTACAAAGATCTCAAGCCAACGGAAGTCATTGGGAGGATTGTTGCTCATTAAGTGTCTCTCAAAAACAAAGAAGAGCTTCATAACAAGTGAAGCGGTTGATGGGGAATGTTGCATGGGAAACAAAAAAATTCATACGCACACATAAGATCTATCAATGGTGATGACCATCTACGAGAGGAGAGATCGGATCCACATACCCTTGTAGATAACTAAGAGGGAAGTGTTAAGAAACGTGATTGATGTAGTCGAACGTCTTTGCGATCCAAATTGCATGTCGTCCCGCGATCCAATCACGATCTAGCACCGAACGGACGACACCTCCGCGTTTAGCACACGTACAGCTCAATGATGATCTCCGCCTTCTTGATCCGCGAAGAGGGGCGGAGAGGTAGATGAGTTCTCCGGCAGCATGACGGCGTGGTGGTGGTGGTGGTTAACTAATCCAGCGGCGCTTCGCCAAGCTACGCCGGACTAATCTAGACAAAGGAGATGATCTATGGAGGAGAGGGCAGCACGTGGCTTTTCAAGTGTGTTTTTCCCTCAAAACATCCACTATATATAAGAGGAAGAGGTGGGGGGGCTGCCTTGCCTCCTCCTACAAGGACTAGAGGTTCGGCCAAGCTAGGGAGGAGAGTCCTCCTCCAATTTGGTTTGGTGGAGGACTCCCTTCCTAGTTGGTCTCGTCCTTCCTTTTTTTCCTTTTGCCTTTTCTTTTTACACTTGGACGAAATAGGTCTTATGGGGATGGCCGCACCAGCCACTAGGGGCTGGTGCACCACCTTTAGGCCTACTAGGTCCCCTCCCGGGTGGGTGGCCCCTCCCGGTGAAATCGCGCAACCCATTCGTCACTCCCCGTACTTTACTGGTAATGCCCAAAACCTTTCCGGAAGCCGAATGCAACTTTCCTATATATCAATTTTTATCTCCCAACCATTCCGGACCTCCTCGTGATGCCCGGGATCTCATCTGGGACTCCGAATAAGTTTTGGTCACCAACATACATAACTCAATAATACTGAAATGTCACCTAACCTTAAGTGTGCTGACCCTGCGGGTTCGAGAACTATGTAGACATGACCGAGGCACTCTCCAATCAATAACCAATAGCGGTTCCTTCGTGCCCATAGTGGCTCGTACATATTCTACAAAGATCTTTATCGGTTGAACCTCTATGTCAAGGATTCACTTAATCCCGTATGTTGTTCCCTTTGTCCTTCGGTATGTTACTTGCCCGAGATTCGATCGTCGGTATCTCTATACCTATTTGAATCTCGTTACCAGCAAGTCTCTTTACTCGTTTCATAATACAAAATCCCGTGGATAAATCTTTACTCAAATTTCTTGCACGGCTTGTTGTGATGTTGTATTACCGAGTGGGCCCCGAGATACCTCTCCGTTATAAGGATTGACAAATCCTAGTCTTAATCCACGCTAACTCATGGACACCTTCGGAGATACGTGTAGAGCACCTTTATAGTCACCCAGTTACATTGTGACGTTTGATACAAACAAGGTATTCTTCCAGTGTTAATGAGTTACATGATTTCACGGTCATAGGAACATATACTTGACATGCAGAAAAAACGAAATAATCACATGCTACGTTCATAGTTTGGGTCTTGTCCATCACATCATTCTCCTAACGATGTGATCCTGTTATCAAGTGACAACCCTTGTTATGGCCAGGAAACCTTGACCATCTTTGATCAGTGAGCTAGTCTACTAGAGGCTTAGTAGGGAACTGTGTTGTCTATGTATCCACACATGTATGTGAGTTTCCATTCAATACAATTCTAGCATGGACAAGAAACGATTATCTTGAACAATGAAATATAATAATAACTATTTTATTATTGCCTCTGGGGCATATTTCCAATAGTCTCCCACATGCACTAGAGTCAATAATGTTGCTCACATCCCTATGTGATTTACAATGTAACGAATCTAACACCCATACAGTTCTAGCATTGATCATGTTTTGCTCGTGGAAGAGGCTTTGTCAATGGGTCTGCAACATTTAGATCCGTGTGCACTTTGCAAATACTTATGTCCTCCTCTTTGATGTAATCGCAGATGGAATTGAAGCATCGCTTTATGTGTTTGGTCCTCTTGTGAAACCTTGGTTCCTTGGCTAGAGCAATGGCACCAGTGTTGTCACAGAACAGAGTCATTGGATCCAGTGCACTGGGCACAACTCCAAGATCTTTCATGAACTGCTTCATCCAGACACCTTCTTTAGCCGCATGTGCTGTAACTATGTACTCCACTTCGCATATAGAATCAGCTACCATGCTTTGCTTGGAACTGCAACAGCTTACCACACCCACATTAAGAATACATATGTATCTGGTTTGCGACTTAGAGTCATCTGGATCAGTGTCAAAGCTTGCATCGACGTAACCCTTTACCACGAGCTCTTTGTCACCTCCATAAATGAGAAATATTTCCTTAGTCCTTTTCTTGACCACTGTCCAGTGCTCCACTCATGGATTACTTTGAAACCTTCCCACCATACTTATGGCAAAGCTGACATCAGGCCTTGTGCACAACATTGCATACATCATAGAGCCTATCGCTGAAGCATAGGGGACGAGACTCATCTTTTCTCTATCTTCCGCAGTTACTGGACATTGAGTCTTACTCAACTTCACACCTTGTAGCACAGGCAAGAACCCTTTTTTGGACTGTTCCATTTTGAACTTCTTCAAAACTTTGTCAAGGTATGGGCTCTGCGAAAGTCCTATTAAACGTCTTCATCTATCTCTATAGATCTTGATGCCTAATATGTAAGCAGCTTCCCCTAGGTCCTTCATTGAATTTTTTTATTCAAATAATCCTTTACGCTTCCCAAAAGTCTATATTGTTTCCAATCAGCAATATGTCATCCACACATAATATTAGAAACGCTATAAAGCTCCCACTCACTTTCTTGTAAATATAAGCTTCTCCATAAACTTGTATAAACCCGAACACCTTGATCACCTCATCAAAGCACTGATTCCAACTCCAAGATGCTTTCACCAGTCCATAAATGGATCGCTGGTGTTTCCATACTTTGTCAGCATTCTCTAGACCGACAAAACCTTCCGGTTGCATCATATACAACTCTTCCTTAAGGAAACCATTAAGTAACGTAGTTTTGACATCCATCTGCCAAATTTCATAATTGAAAAATGCAGTTATTGCTAACATGATTCTGATGGACTTAAGCATCATAGGCAACTCCTGGAACTTGTGAAAAAACCCTTTGCCACAAGTCGAGCTTTATAGACGGTGACATTACTATCCGCGTACGCCTTCTTCCTAAAGATCCATTTGTTCTGAATGACCTTTTGCGCTTTAGGTAATACTTCCAAAGTCCATACTTTGTTTTCATACATGGATCCTATCTTGGATTTCATGGCCTCCAACCATTTGTTGGAATCCGTGCCCACCATTGGTTCTCCATAGCTCGTAGGTCCATCGTTGTCTAACAACATGATTGATAAGACAGGGTTGTCATACCACTCACGAGCAATACATGCCCTTATTGACCTACGAGGTTCGATAGCAACTTGATCTGAAGTTTTATGATCATCATCATTAGCTTCCTCCTCAACTAATGTGACTTCCACAGAAACATCTTTGTGTGCAGCGCCACCCTCTGGTTGAAGTAAAGGTTTTATAACCTCATCAATTTCTATCTTCCCCCCATTCAATTCTTTCGAGAGAAACTCTTTTTCAAGAAATGCTCCATTTTTCGCGACAAACACTTTGCCTTCGGATTTGAGATAAAAAAGTGTATCCAACTGTCTCTTTTGGTTATCCTATGAAGACGCACTTTTCCGCTTTGGATTCCCACTTTTCAGGGTGAACCTTTTTGACATAAGCATCACATCCCCAAACTTTAAGAAATGACAATTTTGGCTTCTTGCCAAACCACAGTTCATATGGCGTCGTCTCAACAAATTTTGATGGTGCCCTAGTTAAAGTGAATGCAGTTGTCTCTAATGCATAAACCCAAAACGATAACGGCAAATCGGTAAGAGACATCATAGAACGCACCATATCTAATAAAGTGCGATTACGACATTTCGACACACCATTACGGTGTGGTGTTCCAGGCGGTGTCAACTGTGAAACAATTCCACATTTTCTTAAGTGAGCGCCAAACTCGTAACTCAGATATTCACCTCCTCGATCCGATCGCAGGAATTTGATCTTCTTGTTACGAAGATTCTCAACTTCACTCTTAAATTTCTTGAACTTTTCAAACGTTTCAGACTTGTGTTTCATCAAGTAAATATAACCATATCTACTCAAATCATCAACGAAGGTGAGAAAATACGATATCCACCTGTGACATCCTCGACTTTTGCTACAGTAAATATTGTAATTAAGCTACAGTGATCACCCGCTAATGATGCCACATCATCGAGAATTACCGTCGTTGACCCGCATTGAATTTCTATCCGGATTCAGAAATTGAAACAAAAGAAAAGTATATTTATAAATTCATATTAACTATTAAAGGAAGATATGTATAGAAAGAAAGTATTAAAAATAATAATAATAAAAGAAAGAAAAGAAAAGATATTAAAAAGACAAAAAAAGGAAATTACAAAGAGGAAATAATAGAAAAATAAAAACAAAACAAAACAAAAGAAAAGAAAAAAGAACAAAAAAAAGAAAGAAAAGGAAACCCCCCCTGGCCGACTCGGCCAAAGTGGCCCAGCCGAGCCGGCCCACCCCGCCCCCCTCAAACCCTAGGGCGAGGGAGCCCCCGTGCCTCGCTCCCTCCCCTCCCACTCGCGCCGCCACCCCACCCATCGCGCCACCCATCCCTCGTGGGGGCCCTCCCTCCCACCTCTCGTAACCCCTGCCCCCCCCCCCCCCCCCCCCCGCGCGAGACCCCACCTCACCAACCACACCTAGTCCTCCCCACGAACCCCCTGCCTCTCGTTCACCCTCCCAGAGACCGAGCCCAGATCTTCCTCGCCCCGCGCCGGCCGGGCTCCTCCTCTAAGCCCTTCCAGTGCCCGCCACCACCAACGCCGGTTCCCCACCTCGCCCCTGGATCCTCTCTCCCTCTCGCCCCGCACCAATCGGCCGGCCCCGGTCCCCCTCGTCTCCACGTCGGCCCCTCCTCGGTCGGCTCGGACCACTGCGCCGCCGTCCCTTCTCCACCTCGATGTTGCCCTCCGCCGCGCCATCGCTCCGCCCCTCTCCCCCCACGACACCACCTCCATTGAGCCCCTTCCCCACCGTCGGCCTCCCTCTCCGGGAACTCCATCTCGTCGGCCGGAGCCCTCTCGGTGGCTCCATCTCCGGGGGCCCCTCCTCACCGGGGCCCCTCTCGGCGACCTCTCCGGCGACCGTCCTCACCGGAACCGCACTGTCGCCGTCACCGCCTCGTCCTCCTCCTCGCCGTCACCTTTGCCTCCCGAGAACTCCGGCTTCACCGGGCCCTCTCGTCAACGTCGGTGAGCCCCTCCTCGGGCTCCTCCCACGATCTCGTTCCCCTCGCCGTCCCGGTTCCGTTCCGACGAACGGCACTCCGATCCGGCGCCGTTAGGTTCATGTAGGAGTTTGTGGAGATGTAGCTCTCTCTCTCTTTGTGTGAAGTTCTCTCTGTTAACAAAGAGGTGAGAGTTGTGAGAGTTAAAATAAATAAATAAAATAAATGATGTATTAGATGCGTATGTATGTATGTATGAGATGCGATGTATGTATTTGCGTATATAGATATTTGGATGAATACGATATTTTCATGATTATGTATGTGTGAATAAAATCGAGTATTTGGCCTAAAGCCACTTACCGGTGGGGCCAACGCACCCTGCTGTCTATGACAGGGAGGCCCCACACCCCTTTAAAAAAATGTTAATGTTTTTATGAAATAAAAAAATAGATATATTAGTTAAATTAATTAATTGGATAATTATAATAATTAGAGTATGACACGTGGGTCCCGCACTAAATTAATCTGATGCTGATGTCATAATAGATTTTTATTAAATTATTTAAATCTGTTTTTAATTCCTAATTATTGAAGAAAACTTTAAAAATTAATATTAAATAATCCGTAAGTCAGATCAAAATATTTTCAACATGAAAGTTGATCAGCAGAACGAGACGAACCCGGATACACGGCCCGTTCATGTGTCACGCGTCCCTAGCTTAGCAAACATGGAACATTTTCATCGTTTCCAGTATGACCGGTAGTAGCCCGAGACCCGGAAAATATCGTCAGATATTCTTCCAACCCGTCTATGACGGATGTTGCTGCGTTAGCTCATGTCTAGCCTGCATCTTGCGATGTCATGCTTTGTGTTGCACCATTGCACCGTTGCTATTATTTATTGTTTCTTCCCCCTCTTCTTACCGGTAGACCCCGAGACTGTCGCTGCTGTCGGGTACATCTACGACCCTGCCGATCAGTCCTTTGCCGCAGAGCAGCAAGGCAAGCAAACCCCCCTTGATCCTTCCTATATCGCCTATGTCTTTCTTCCTACTGCTTGCATTAGTATTTTGCTACTGTTGTAGTTAGCTCCTATATCTGATGCATAGCCTATTTTTGATGAACTGCTACTTTCAGTCCAGTACTTTAAATCTGCTTGGTATGGGTGGAGCAGTCATCCCCTCTGACCCCGTAGTCCAGTTGACCCGCTTGTCTTCAAATCTCGATCTCTGATCGACGAGCCAGACCCGACACTGCACATACACCCCCTTCATTGTACGACGCTACAGAGATACTATCGGGTACCGAGGGTGACACCTCGCTAAGTACTCCTGATGATATCTTTGTAGTATAGCTAGTCGGTCGTGGTTATCGAGGGTGATTCCTCTTTCACCATTCCCGATGTCGCCTCTGTCGTGCAACCCCTCAAGTGTGGGACCCCCGAGTGTGATTCCTCTAAGCCCACCTTGACGGGTACATCATTCGAAATCCAACGAGGGTGATACCTCGGATCCCCCCCGATGTTACAACCACACAGTTACTCGACCTTGTTACTGGGATCTTTGGTGATTAGTTGTAAGACGGGTGGATTCCCGTGAGACTGTGTTGCTGGCCTAATTAAAATGTTAATGGATTTGGGTATTTGATCTGGGTTGGTCGGAGACCTTTTCCCACTAACCGGCTACGCGGGAAGAATTATGGGTACTCGGCATCGCGGTATCAGCACAAGCTTTTCAGATGCCAGCAATGTAGCGGCGCGCGCCCGAGTGGTCCCGAGATGCATCCCTCTTGTGATTAAGGGATGCTAGGACTGACGTCGGCCGCCCACGCCACGTGCAGGAGCGCGAAGGGGAACTGGGCCCACGAACCCTTTGTGCTTAGGAGTTAGACCGGCGGGCTGGCCTCTCTGATTAGTCTTAGGTGGGGCTGCGACGTGTCGATATTCTGAGGCCGGGCAGGACCCAGAAAAGTATGTCCGGCGAGAGTGTTATTGAGCGTGACGGGACATGTGGTGCACCCCTACAGGGATGAAAATTAACTATTCGCATAGCCGTGTCCACGGTTACAGGACGACTTCGAGTTGTGCCCCGATCTTATACAACTACAATTGTTACTTAACTAGAATTAGTTTGCCTCGGGATTGCTTCCTCGCAGGGAGTCGAGGGAGGATCTTTAGGCGTGACCTCACTTTAATATTGCTGCAACAATATGACTATTATTGTTTTACCCCTGTTCTACTCTCATCTTTTGCTGCAAGACCCTGAAGATGCTAGTCTTCGATAGGACTAGGCCTTCTCTCTATTCTTGCATTGCTGCAGTCAGTCCACATATAAAACCCCTTCTTTGATACTGGTGCATATTTGGCATAGTTCTGATGTATGTCTTGCGAGTACTTTGGATGAGTACTCACCGCTGCTTTGCTCCCCCCTTGTCCCCTTGATCCATTGGTGCGACCAGATGATGGAGCCCAGGAGTGGAGTTTCCTGCCGACGCCTGTCGTCCCGATCGTGTCTTCTATGTGGAGGCCGTTGATGATCAGGAGTAGTTAGGAGGTTCCCAGGCAGGAGGCCTCGCCTCGTTCGATCGTTGTATCTTTTGTGCTAGGCTTCTCTAAGGCACCCCATGTTTCATGTCTGTACTCCGATTTTGTTGCTTCCGTTGACTCGTGTGTTTATCGAGCTTTCGTATTCTAGCCCTCGAGGCCCCTGGCTTGTAATATGAAGCTGATTTTATTTTATTTGTGTCTAGAGTTGTGTTGTGATATCTTCCCGTGAGTCCTTGGGTTTGATCGTACGCATTTGCGTGTATGGTTAGCGTACGATTAAATCGAGGGCGTCACAAGTTGGTATCAGAGCCACTGCGTGTAGGTAGCCCCCTTTTCAACTCCTTGGCCGAAGTTGAGTCTAGTGTTTGAAAAACTTTACTCACACCGATGTTGTGGCTTACGGGCCCACATCTCAATTGGGTGGTATTAGTATCTTTTACTCCTTTCCTATACTCTGGGTTCTACTCTCTCTTCTCTTTCGGGTTAAAGATTTTTCTAACTCTAACATTAGGATCTCGTAAACATTTCCTCCCGAAGAGCCCCGTATTCCAGACGATGGCTTTATCCCTAAGAAGAACTTCAGTTACTCTTCGATGTTCTCTTGAGCTGTTGTTCTCATTGTTTCTCCAATTTTCCCTTCCTTCGTCAACCACTACGGATGACTACATACAAATGTCGTTCATACTTTCTTCTCCAATTGCTCTTGTTTTCCAAGATGCAACGAATTATCTTATCGGGGATTCGTCCATCATCAGTTGTCATGGGTTTCGAAAGTTCTTCGACTTACTATTTGGTCTTCTGAAATCCTCCGTAGCCTAATGTTCATGACCTTCCTCACCTGCTTGCATTATGGTTAAATCCATATGTCTAGCAGCATTCATTAAAATCTTTTGTGATTTTCCTGTGATCTTATTGATTCTACCTTTCTGTGAATGCACACGATCATCTGTTGTGGCTCATAAATTATCTATCGGCTCAGACGTCCTTCCAGACCGAGGTGGTTCTCGACAAATCAATTTTTATTGATTGTCCATCTAAATCTATTCAACTTACTTGAATTTTTCGGAGCATCTGATTATGATACACCAACCTGGAAATCATAATTCCTTTGGTGATTAGGTATCGATATTTTTCAGATGTTCTATAATCCGATGCCTTGCGTCTTACCCCCTATGATTGAGTACCGGTACTCACATCAGATCATTTGTGGATTCCCACACTCATTTGAGTTATTATCCGACGGCATCCTTTGCTTTAGAAAATTCTTGTGATTGCTTCCCATGACACATGATGCCATTGGTAAATGGGGTCTTCTCCCTTTGATAAGTTGTACCATACGATTTGTCAGCCATGCCCTTCAAGCATGTGTTAATTACTCTTGGAGTTTGTGGTATATGTTCCTAAGATGCCCCGATGGGTTGAACCTATGCCTTCCTAAATCAATATGACCCGAAGAGTTTTCTCTAGTCTTACTCTTCTGATGTTATGCCGGTTATTCTTTCGAAGCTACAACCGGTCAAAGGCGAGGAATAAATGGCAGGTGATGCATTGATGAAGTGGGAGTCGACCTTCAACTCTGTGTTCATGCCCATGGAAACGACGTTGATCCTACCATAGAAACTTCTCGTATCAATAATCATTCATTATATGATTTGATCTGGTATCTGTGATCTTGTACTTTACAACCGTGGTTCCGACTATGTTGTCCTACCTTCATTTCATTCTTAGATGAGTTAAAGTACTTCTCTTCTTCAGATCAATACATCGGTCCAAGCCTTAATGTTGATTTACCTCCGAATATTATTCCTTGTAGCTCGAGGGTATCACGAAGCTATATAACTTCTTGTGAGCTCCTCATCAACTATGATGTTTTCATTTATTCAAGTTTCCTTGTGTTTGAGTTGTTGGACACACGAGTACATCGAGAACTGAATCGAGTATGCATTGCGATTCAACCATTTTTTTGTCATCTTCCTTGTTTACGAGTTTGTACTCGATCCTGTCATTCCAAGCTGTTAAGCTTATAGCAATCTTTCAACACCATGTTGGTTGTGTTAAAAGGCAATCTCAATTCTAAGCTAGCAGTCCTATCTGTGTTTCCGACAACCTCTTGCTTCATCATTCCCTTGCTTGATGTCGTCGCTAAATGATTACATCTTCATGAAGTTTCTCGACAAATCTGTCGTGATCATCATCAGCATTCTGAGCTCTTGCAGGGTATCCATCAAATGCATGTTGAGAAATACCATCCTTGCCCCTCGATGATTTGTGTTATCATCGACAAACCTTGTTGCCTTCACTCCCACACAAACTTGATCATGTTTTGTGTTGTCCCTTAAGTCCCTTGCTATTCAGCTTACGTTATCTTCTACCTTGGAGTATTACTATCTTTTCTATCGAGAATGTGGTGAACATCATTGCACCTCTTAAGAATTCTTGATATAGTAATACTTCTCGCCATCACCATTCATTCTTGGTCCCATGTTGTTTCAAACCGGACTACCGACAAGTGAACTCTGATGTATGATTCCAATACTTTTGTCAACCCTATCACCTTGAGGTTAATAACAGATTGTTTCCTCCTTAGTGTGTTGGGTGTTGACTCCTCATTTTAGCATTGGTCGTGCTACTCATTCCGTGTTCCCGAGTGCACCCTTTGACAGATGTTTAATTGTTGTTGATCCCTCGAGCATGCGACATTATACCATTAGACTTTACAAATGCTATCTCCTCGATATTATAAAACTTGAAAATTCGTATGTGTCAAAATCTTGAGGGATTGTTGCTGAGCCCATCGGTCGCACCCTCAAATTCTCCATGGTTCGTGATGAAGCTTTTGAAAGCACTATCTTTGTGCCTAACTCATGTCGGATATGTTTGATATAAGAAGTGTTTTCCCAAAGTTCACGTGCACTCTTTCCGCCGTGAATATGTGAAAATTTTGTTTCGCTTCTTCTCGGGAAATCCCAAGTCATTCACGCATGTGTGAAGTGTTATATGTTTTGAAGGATTGCTATCTTCACTTCATATAACTTCTCTTAGCACGCAAAGCCACTCACTGATTTGATCAAGGAAAATAAGTTCCTTCATAAGAGTTGATCTAGATTTACACATAGAACCATGTTACCCTCGATGATGGTTTCCAAATGAGAACTCAGTTGCATTTTGACATAAGAATTCTATGTGGGCACGAATGTCTTGAACTTGTGTTCATATGTCTTACAAGCCAACTTGTGATCCAAGGATTGCTTGTGTAGTTCATATCCTGAGAATCCTGCATCATCATCTTTTCTTCTCAGGCATCTTGAGTCTGAGGCATCCCGCACCAATCAGATCTGAATTTCGGACAGATATGATGGTTGGAACATTTTCCCAATAATTATAACTTTGGTCTTATGTAACCGGTACGATGATGTCTTGTTTGGCACACGGGGCCGCATGATCTATTGTTATAAATCCTCCCATATGTAAGATTCGCCATCTTCCATGCGGAAACTATATGGCTTATTTTATAAGTTGTTTTTGATGAATTCTTTGTGTACCCAAAGTCCAACCTTTATCTGATGACCATGTCGATGCTACCCCGAAGCACGGATGTGGTACTTCAAATTTCAACAGGAACATTGGAAGCGCAATGCTAAATTGTTCCTGATCAATTATCCAAACCGTATGGTATGGGTAAACATCATGATTCTTCTTGTCTCTTTATCAAGATGGTTATGTACCGGGTGACCTATCATGCATACCATACCCTATGTTTTCCTGGGGAATGGTATACTTTAATACTTGTGTGTGTGAACACATTCTCATTCCCATTGACCTTTTTGACCTTTCTTGTGGCATAACTTATCTAAGCAGTGTTAATTCCTTGTTTAGGTATAAACCTTGGTGTACAACTCTGTCAGTAAGACCGTGTTACTATTGTGGATAACATTTCGGTAGCCGCCGGTGGACGAGAACCTTGCCTATTGGTCCGCCTCGTTTCAACGAGTAGGAAAATGGTTCTGATCGTCTCCCGCCCTTGGTACCGACGTTGTTGCCAACAAACTGACAGGTTATCCTCTGGCATGTTTTGCTACGAAGACCGTATAATATGTCACCCTCTACCTATTCTTGGCCCACATGGTGGACCCATAACCCAAAGTTCCACGGGATTAAAACCTGACTCTCCTGTACATCATTTGACTCCAAGGTATCCTTTGCACTTGACTCGTATGTAATTCTCGAGCCACCGTTCAGCGGACCGATCACTCTTCGGTCCGGATATTATCCAACATGTCGAAGATCAAGTCCGCATTATTCATGAGAATCTGAAGGCTGCTCAGTCTCGTCAGAAGAGTCAGTATGACCGTCATCATCAAGATATGGTCTATCAACCTGGCGAAAAGGCTTATCTTCGTGTCACACCAATGAGAGGTGCACACCGTTTCGGAATCAAGGGCAAGTTAGCTCCTCGTTATATTGGTCCTTTCACTGTTCTCGAAAGGCGTGGAGGAGTGGCTTATCAATTGAAACTACCGGCGAACCTTTCAGAGGTTCACGATGTCTTCCATGTTTCTCAGCTCCGTCGCTGCTTCAAGGACCCTATTCGAGCAGTGGATCACGATATGCTTGAGCTACAACATGACCTCTCTTATAACGTGCATCCGGTCCGCATTCTCGACCAAGCTGAACGTAAGACTCGTCGCAAGGTCACCAAGTTCCTTAAGGTGCAGTGGTCAAATCACTCTGAAGCTGAAGCGACTTGGGAACGCGAGGATCATCTTCGTGATGAATACCCGGGGGTCTTTCCCTCTACCTCTTAATTCTCGGGACGAGAATTCTTGTTAGTAGGGGAGAATTGTGACATCCTCGACTTTTGCTACAGTAAATATTGTAATTAAGCGACAGTGATCACCCGCTAATGATGCCACATCATCGAGAATTACCGTCGTTGACCCTCATTGAATTTCTATCCGGATTCAGAAATTGAAGACAAAAGAAAAGTATATTTATAAATTCATATTAACTATTAAAGGAAGATATGTATAGAAAGAAAGTATTAAAAATAATAATAATAAAAGAAAGAAAAGAAAAGAGATTAAAAAGAAAAAAAAAGGAAATTAGAAAGAGGAAATAATAGAAAAAGAAAAAGAAAACAAAACAAAACAAAAAAGAACAAAAAAAAACAAAGAAAAGGAAACCCCCCCTGGCCGACTGGGCCAAAGTGGCCTAGCCGAGCCGGCCCACCCCGCGCCCCTCAAACCCTAGGGCGAGGGAGCCCCCCTGCCTCGCTCCCTCCCCTCCCACTCGCGCCGCCACCCCACCCATCGCGCCACCCATCCCTCGTGGGGGCCCTCCCTCCCACCTCTCGTAACCCCCCCCACGAGACCCCACCTCACCAACCGCACCCAGTCCTCCCCACGTAACCCCCTGCCTCTCGTTCACCCTCCCAGAGACCGAGCCCAGATCTTCCTCGCCCCGTGCCGGCCGGCTCCTCCTCTGAGCCCTTCCAGTGCCGGCCACCACCAACGCCGGTTCCCCACCTCGCCCCTGGATCCTCTCTCCCTCTCGCCCCGCACCAATTGGCCGGCCCCGATCCCCCTCGTCTCCACGTCGGCCCCTCCTCGACCGGCTCGGACCACTGCGCCGCCGTCCCTTCTCCACCTCGACGTCGCCCTCCGCCACGCCATCGCTCCGCCCCCTCTCCCCCCACGACACCACCTCCATCGAGCCCCTGCCCCTCCGTCGGCCTCCCTCTCCGGGAACTCCATCTCGCCGGACGGAGCCCTCTCAGCGGCTCCATCTCCGGGGGCCCCTCCTCACCGGGGCCCCTCTCGGCGACCTCTTCAGCGACCGTCCTCACCGGAACCGCGCCGTCACCGTCACCGCCCCGTCCTCCTCCTCGTCGTCACCTCCGCCTCCCGAGAACTCCGGCTTCACCGGGCCCTCTCTTCAACGTCGGTGAGCCCCTCCTCGGGATCCTCCCCCGATCTCGTACCCCTTGCCGTCCCGGTTCCGTTCCGACGAACCGCACTCTGATCCGGTGCCGTTAGGTTCATGTAGGAGTTCGTGGAGATGTAGCTCTCTCTCTCTCTCTCTCTCTGTGAAGTTCTCTCTGTTAACACAGAGGTGAGAGTTAAAATAAATAAATAAAATAAATGATGTATTAGATGCATATGTATATATGTATGAGATGCGATGTATGTATTTGCGTATATAGATATTTGGAGGAATACGATATTTGCATGATTATGTATCTGTGAATAAAATCGAGTATTTGGCCTAAAGCCACTTACCGGTGGGGCCAACGCACCCCGCTGTCTATGACAGGGAGGCCCCACACCTTTTTTTGAAATGTTAATGTTTTTATTAAATAAATAAATAGATATATTAGTTAAATGAATTAATTGGATAATTAGAATAATTAGAGTATGACACGTGGGTCCCCCACTAAATTAATCTGACCCACTAAATAAATAGATATATTAGTTAATCTCCCTATGACGTTCGGGACCCGCTGGTCAGTTGACCACGCAACTGTTGATGTCAGCATGACATCATGCTGATGTCATAATAGATTTTTATTAAATTATTTTAATCTTTTTGTAATTCCTAATTATTGAATAAAACTTTAAAAATTAATATTAAATAATCTGGAAGTCAGATCAAAATATTTTCAACATGAAAGTTGATTAGCAGAACGAGACGAACCCGGATACACGGCCCGTTCGTCTGTCACGCGTCCCGAGCTTAGCAAACATGGAACATTTCCATCGTTTCCAGTATGACCGGTAGTAGCCCGAGACCCAGAAAATATCGTCAGATATTCTTCCGACCCGCCTATGATGGATGTTGCTGCGTTAGCTCATGTCTAGCCTGCATCTTGCCATGTCATGCTTTGTGTTGCACCGTTGCTCTTATTTATTGTTTCTTCCCCCTCTTCTTACCGGTAGACCCCGAGACTGACGCTGTTGCCGGGTACATCTACGACCCTGCCGATCAGTCCTTTGCCGCAGAGCAGCAAGGCAAGCAAACCCCCCTTGATCATTCCTATATCGCCTATGTCTTTCTTCCTACTGCTTGCATTAGTATTTTGCTACTGTTGTAGTTAGCTCCTATATATGATGCATAGCCTATTTTTGATGAACTGCTACTTTCAGTCTTTAAATCTGCTTAGTATAGGTGGAGCAGTCATCCCCTCTGACCCCGTAGTCCAGTTGCCCCGCTTGTTTTCAAATCTCGATCTCTGATCGATGAGCCAGACCCGACACCGCACATACACTGCCTTTGTTGTACGACGCTACAGAGATACTATCGGGTACCGAGGGTGACACCTGGCTAAGTACTCCTGATGATATCTCTGTAGTATAGCTAGTCGGTCATGGTTATCGAGGGTGATTCCTCTTTCACCATTCCCGATGTCGCCTCTGTCGTGCAACACCTCAAGTGTGGGACCCCCGAATGTGATTCCTCTAAGCTCACCTTGACGGGTACATCATTCGGAATCCAACGAGGGTGATACCTCGGATCCCCCCCCCGATGATACAACCACACAGTTACTCAACCTTGTTACTGGGATCTTTGGTGATTAGTTGTAAGACGGGTGGATTCCCGTGAGACTGTGTTGCTGGCCTAATTAAAATGTTAATGGATTTGGGTATTTGATCTGGGTTGGTCGGAGACCTTTTCGCACTAACCGGCTACGCGGGAAGAATTATGGGTACTCGGCGTCGCGGTATCAGCCGAAGCTTTTCAGATGCCAGCAATGTAGCGGCGCGCGCACAAGTGGTCCCGAGATGTATCTCTCTTGTGATTAAGGGATGCTAGGACTGACGTCGGCCGCCCACGCCACGTGCAGGAGCGCGAAGGGGAACTGGGCCCATGAACCCTTTGTGCTTAGGAGTTAGACCGGCGGGCTGGCCTCTCTGATTAGTCTTAGGTGGGGCTGCGACGTGTCGATATTCCGAGGCCGGGCGGGACCTAGAAAAGTATGTCCGGCCAGAGTGTTATCGAGCGTGACGGGACATGTGGTGCACCCCTGCAGGGATGAAAATTAACTATTCGGATAGCCGTGTCCACGGTTACAGGACGACTTGGAGTTGTGCCCCGATCTTATACAACTACAATTGTTACTTAACTGGAATTAGTTTGCCTCGGGATTGCTTCCTCGCAGGGAGTCGAGGGAGGATCTTTAGGCGTGACCTCACTTTAATATTGCTGCAACAATATGACTATTATTGTTTTACCCCTGTTCTACTCTCATCTTTTGCTGCAAGACCCTGAAGATGCTAGTATTCGATAGGACTAGGGCTTCTCTCTATTCTTGCATTGCTGCAGTCAGTCCACATATAAAACCCCTTCTTTGATACTGGTGCATATTTAGCATAGTTCTGATGTAAGTCTTGGGAGTACTTTGGATGAGTACCCACCGCTGCTTTGCTCCCCCCTTGTCCCCTTGATCCGTTGCTGCGACCAGATGATGGAGCCCAGCAGTGGAGTTTCCTGCCGACGCGTGTCGTCCCGATGGTGTCTTCTATGTGGAGGCGCTGATGATCAGGAGTAGTTAGGAGGTTCCCAGGCAGGAGGACTCGCCTCGTTCGATCGTTGTATCTTTTGTGCTAGCCTTCTCTAAGGCACCCCATGTTTTATGTCTGTACTCAGATTTTGTTGCTTCCGCTGACTCGTGTGTTTATCGAGCTTTCGTATTCTAGCCCTCGAGGCCCCTGGCTTGTAATATGAAGCTGATGTTATTTTATTTGTGTCTAGAGTTGTGTTGTGATATCTTCCCGTGAGTCCTTGGGTTTGATCGTACACATTTGCGTGTATGGTTAGCGTACGATTAAATCGAGGGCGTCACACCACCGTGTGCCTCTATGCTCATTGGTCCGCATGCATCAGTATGTATGATCTCCAACAAGTCACTTGCACGCTCCATTGTTCCGGAGTATTGAGTCTTAGTCATCTTTCCCAAGAGGCATGGTTCACATGTGTCAAGTGATTCAAAATCAAGTGACTCGAAAAGTGCATCAGCATGGATTTTCTTCATGTGTTTTATACCAATATGACCTAAGTGGCAATGCCACAAGAAAGTGGTGCTATCATTATCAACTCTACATCTTTTGGCTTCAATGTTATGTATTTGTGTATCATCACTATCAAGATTCAATATGAACAAACCCCTCACATTGGATGCATGACCATAAAAGATATTACTCATATAAATAGAACAACCATTATTCTCTGACTTAAATGAGTAACCGTCTCGCAATAAACAAGATCCATATATAATGTTCATGCTTAACGCAGGCACTAAATAACAACTATTTAGGTTCATCACTAATCCCGATGGTAACTGAAGTGAGAGTGTGCCGACAGCGATCGCATCAACCTTGGAACCATTTCTCTCGCGCATCGTCACTTCGTCCTTCGCCAGCCTTCGTCTATTCCGTAGTTCCTGCTTTGAGTTGCAAATGTGAGCAACGGATCCGGTATCAAGTACCTAGGCACTACAACGAGGGCTCATGAGGTACACATCAATAACATGTATATCAAATATACTTTCTTTGGCGTTGGATGCCTTCTTATCGGCCATATACTTGGGGCAATTCCGCTTCCAGTGACCAGTCCCCTTGCAATGAGAGCACTCGGTTTCCGGCTTAGGTCTAGCCTTGGGTTTCTTCGTGGGAGGAGCAACTTGTTTTCCACTCTTCTTGGAGTTACCCTTCTTGCCTTTGTCATTTTTCTTAAAACTAGTGGTTTTATTGACCATCAACACTGGATGTTCTTTCTGGATTTCTGACTCAGCGACTTACAACATCGCAAATAGCTCAGCGATTGACTTATTCATCCCTTGCATGTTGTAGTTCAACACAAATCCTTTGTAGGTAGGTGGCAATGATAGAAGAACTCTGTCAGTGATTTCCTCTGGCGGGAGAACAATTCCCAATTTAGCTAGCCAGTTAGAGTACCAAGACATTCTGAGTATGTGTTCACCGACGAAACCGTTCTCCTCCATTTTGTAAGCATGGAGCTTATCGGAGGTCTCATACCTCTCGATTGAGCATTCTTCTCAAAGATAAACTTAAACTCCTAGAACATCTCATATGATGCATGACGTTCAAAATGTCTTTGAAGTCCCGGTTCTAAGCCATACAAAATTGCACATTGAACTACTCAGTAGTCATCCACACACGATTGCGAGATGTTCATATCATCTTGGGTCGCCGGTTGGGGTAGAATGTCACCTAGCGGTGCATCAAGGACATAAGCCTTTTGAGAAACTATGAGAACAAGTGTGAGATTTTGGGCCCAGTCTACAAAGTTACTCCCATCATCTTTCAACCTGGCTTTCTCTAGGAATGCATTAAAATTCAGGGGTGCTACTACGTGAGCCATTGATCTACAACATAAATTTGCAAAGATTACTTAGGCTATTGTTCAAGACAACGAGTTTAGTTAATCATATTACTAATAAACTCCCACTCAAATTGACATCCTTCTAGTCATTTGAGTGACACATGATCTAAATTCACTAACTCAAGTTCGATCATCACGTGAGTTGAGTTGGCTTCAATGGTGAACATCTCTATGTTGATCATATCTACTATATGAATCATGTTCGACCTTTCCGTTTCTTGTGTTCCGGGGCCATGTCTATACATTCTAGGCTCGTCAAGTTTTACCAGAGTGTTCCACGTGTGAAAACTTTCTTGCACCCATTGTATGTGAATGTAGAGTCTATCACACCCGATCATCTCGTGGTGTCTCAAAACGACGAACTTTCACAATAGTGCACACTCGAGAAGAACACAATTTTATCTTAAAATTTTAATGAGGGATCACCTTATAATGCTACTGTCGTCCTAAGCAAAATAAGGTGCATAAAATGATTAACATCACATGCAAATCATAAGTAACATGATATGGCCATCATCTTGTGCTTTTGATCTCCATACCCAAAGCACCGGTATGATATCCATCGTCACCGGTGCCACACCATGATCTCCATAATCATGATCTCCATCATTGTGCTGCCATCAAGGTTGTCGTGCCAACTATGTTGTTACTAGTAAAGCTACTGAACTAGCGATAAAGCAAAGCATCACCAGGCGCAAAATAATTAAAGTCAACCCTATGGCTCCTGCCGGTTTCCGTAGCATCGACGTGCAAGTCGATGTTTAACTATTATAACATGATCATCTCATACATCAAATATATCATATCATGTCTTTGGCCATATCATGTCACAACATACCCTGCAAAAACAAGTTAGACGTCCTCTAATTTTTTGTTGCTTGTTTTACGTGGCTGCTATGGGTATCTAGTATGTTTGCATCTTACTTACACAACACCACAAGGTGATATACAAGTTTCTATTTAACCTTATCCAAGGACCGCCTTTATCAAATCTGATTCAACTAAAGTAGGAGAAACAAACACCCGCGAGTCATGTTTATGCAACAAGTTGCATGTTAGTCGATGAAACTGGTCTCTCGTAAGCGTACGAGTAATGTTGGTCTGGGCAGCTTCATCCAACAATACCTCTGAATCAAGAAATCACTAAGGAGGGAAGCAATCTGAATATCAACACCCACGAACTCCTTTGTGTTTTACTCCATATGTCATCTACGCATAGACCTAGCTCATGATGCCTCTGATGGGGAACATTGCATCGGAAACAAAAAATTTGCCTACGAACACGTAAGATCTATCCATGGTGATGACCATCTACGAGAGGAGAGATAGGATCCACATACCCTTGTAGATCTCTAAGCGGGAAGCATTAAGAAACGCGGTTGATGTAGTCGAACGTCTTTGCGATCCAAATTGCAAGCCGTCCCACGATCCAATCATGATCTAGCACCGAACGGACAACACCTCCACGTTCAACACACATACAACTCGATGACGATCTCCGCCTTCTTGATCCAGCAAGAGGGTTGGAGAGGTAGATGAGTTCTACGGCAACATGAAGGCGTGGTGGTGGTGTTGGTGAACTAATCCAGCAGGGCTTCGCCAAGCTATGTCGGACTAATCTAGACGAAGGAGACTATCTATGGAGGAGAGGGAAGCACGTGGTTTTCCGGTGTGTGTTGCCCTCAGAACCTGCACTATATATAGGAGGAAGCGGTGGGAAGGCTGCGTTGCCGCCTCCTCCAAGGAGGAGGGTTCAGCCGAGCTAGGGAGGAGAGTCCTCCTCCAATTCGGTTTGGTGGAGGACTCCCTCCCTAGTTAGTCTCCTCCTTCCCTTTTTTCCCTTTTCCTTTTCTTTTGACACTTGGCTGAAATAGGTCTTATTGGGCTGGCCGCACCAGCCCTCTAGGGGCTGGTGCACCACCTTTAGGCCTACTAGGTGCCCTCCCGGGTGGGTGGCCCCTCCCGGTGAAACCCCGGAACCCATTCGTCACTCCCGGTACTTTACGGGTAATGCACGTAATCTTTCCGGAAGCCAAAGGGAACTTTCCTATATATCAATATTTACCTCCAGACCATTCCGGATCTCCTCGTAACGTCCGAGATCTCATCCGAGACTCTAAATAAGTTTTGGTCACCAACATACATAACTCAATAATACCGAAACATCACCGAACCTTAAGTGTGCAGACCCATTGGGTTCGAGATCTATGTAGACATGACCGAGAAACTCTCCAATCAGTAAGCAATAGTGGGACCTGGATATCCATGTTGGCTCCTACATATTCTACGAAGATCTTTATCGGTTGAACCTCTATGTCAAGGATTCGCTTAATCCCGTATGTTGTTCCGTTTGTCCTTCGATATGTTACTTCCCCGAGAATCCATCGTCGGTATATCTATACCTATTTGAATCTCGTTACTGGAAAGTCTCTTTACTCGTTTCGTAATACAAAATTGCATGGCCAACTCTTTAGTCACATTGCTTGCAAGGCTTGTTGTGATGTTGATTACCGAGTGGGCCCCGAGTTACCTCTCTGTCATACGGAGTGACAAATCCCAGTCTTGATCCATGCTAACTCAACGGACACCTTCGGAGATACCTATAGAGCACCTTTACAGTCACCAGTTACGTTGCAAAGTTTTTTACACACAAGGTATTCTTTCGGTGTCAGTGAGTTACATGATCTCATGGTCATAGGTACATATACTTGACATGAAGAAAAACAGTAGCAATAAAAAAAATGATCACATGCTACATTCATAGTTTGGGTCTTCTCCATCACGTCATTCTCCTAATGATTTGATCCCGTTATCAAGTGTCAACCCTTGTCTATGGCCAGGAAACCTTGACTATCTTTGATCAACGAGCTAGTTACTAGAGGCTTACTAGGGACAGTGTGTTGTCTATTTATCCACACATGTATCTGAGTTTCCATTCAATACAATTCTAGCATGGACAAGAAACGATTATGTTGAACAAGGAAATATAATTATAACTATTTTATTATTGCCTCTAGGGCATATTTCCAGCAGCGGTGCATACAAAGCTTCAAGTGACACTCTAATACGTCTCCAACGTATCTATAATTTTGGATTGTTCCATGCTGTTATATTATCATCTTAATATACTTCTTGGGTAATAATACACCAATTTATATTATTTTGAAGCACTAACCTATTAACCAAGTTCCAGTGCCAGATGTTGTTTTCTGCATGTTTTTTGTTTTTCAAGTTTTTACTATCAAACGAAGTCCAATTGCCATGGAAGTTTTTGATTATTTTTCTGGACCAAAAGAAGACCTAGAAGCTTCGGTATGAGACCTGAAGCCATACATGAAGACCACAAGGCAACATGAGCACGACTAGGGGGTGGTCGTGCCCTGATGCCTTATCGCCTCCCTGTGGCCTCTCTTTCCTTGTTGTATGGCCTATAAATTCCCAAATATTGCAGAAAACCTAAACTTATAGGTGGAACATTTTTTCGCCGCCGCAAGTCCATGTTCCTTGGCTACCCCAAATCTAGCTTCATTCCTGTAATCTATTGGAGGGGGATCGATCACTGAGGGCCTCTTCATCAACCTTTGTGCCCTCGTGATGATGTGTGAGTAGTTCACCACAAACTCGCTGGTCTGTAGTTAGTATCTAGATAGCTATCTCTCTCTCTTGATCTTCAATACAATGTTCATCACATCTTCACTTTGATCTATTCGACATAATTCTTTCGTACGGTGTGTTTGTTGGGATCCGATGAATTGTGGGGTTATGTTCAGATTATTCATGAAAATTATTTGAATCTTCTCTAAGTTTAATGATTCTTATTTGCATGATCATCATAGCTTCGTAAATCCATCTGATCTGCTGAATTGCTTTGGCCAAGTAGTTTGATATTTCTTGAGTGGTAGATGTGCGTTGTTATGGGATCAACGTGGTGAGTTTCTATATCATAGTGACAGAAAGTGGACCATATGCATATTTTTGTTGCTTCTACTAAGGATAAAACTATGGGGTTTATTCATATTGATTGAGTTTACTTTGTCTACATCAGGTCATCCTTCTCCAAGCATTACTCTGCTTTACTTAATACTCTAGATGCATGCTAGATAGCGGTTGATGGGTGGAGTAATAGTAGTATGTACAGGTAGGAGTCGGCCTATTTTATTATGGGCATGATGCCTATATACACATGATCATTCCCGTGAAAATCGCATAACTATGTGTTGTTCTATTAATTGTCCATCAGTAATTTGTTTACCCACTGTATGTTGCTTTCATGAACATGCCACTAGCAAAGACTATGGCCCACATGTCTACTCACTTATAAATTCGGAAAACTTATAATTTCCTCACTGTTATTAGTAGTATTTTATTTTATTTTGCAAGTCACAAGTATCTACAATTATCTATGCATATCATCCGCTTGCAAATAACGAGATCAAGGGGATTGACAACCGTATTGCCCGCCTTGGGTGCAAGTTGTTTTATTTGTTGTGTGCACACGCTGAAGGCGTTTGAGGATTGATATTACTATTGGTTTGATAAACCTTGGATTCTTATTGGAGGTAAATACTTACCCGCATTATGTTGTGATAACCCGTTCCTCTTCATGGAAAACCCAACGCAGATCACAAGCATCAGGAAGGATTACTAGCACCGTTGCCGGGGAATATGATCGCCAACTATCAAGTAACTTCACACAAATTATCATTCACTTCTTCTTCTTCTTGTTTGTTGTTATGTATTGCTTGCTTCAAAAAAATTAAAAATACAAAAATATTTATCTTTGCTTGTTACTATGGCTAGTTCCTCCTCTCTCTTGCTCATTTCGGAAAATGAACTGTTCAAATTTGAGAAAAGGGAAGGAGAAATTTTGAAAGATTCTTGGTATAGGATTTTTATGCGGGTGTGACAACTTAGTATAGGTTTGTCGTTGACACCAACACCTTGCTTCATAATTTTTATGCGGGTGTAACAACATAGTATAGGTTTGTCCTTGACGCCATTACCGGTGGTATTTCCTTAACGTGTCACACTTTGGATGCCTATATTTCTATTGAAAATCTTATGGGATCACCTACCACTATTTTTAATGAAACTATTTTGACCTTGGAAGATGTAATGCGTAGGCTTGGTGCTATTGAAAAGAAAATTTCCACTAATGAATGAATTGAGGATTTAGACAAAAAGCTTCATAATCATATTAATAAATTTGGTTCACGGGTAGGAATGACCTTGAATACTTCGAAGGAGAAAGGCACTATTATTAATGACAGAGTAGAACAAAGTATGAATAGGACTGATAAAACGAAGGAGGGCAAAACAAGTTTTCAATTTCCACTAAAGAAAGGGATGGAACACTTCCCTATAATGATAATCAAACCACCTTATGAATCTATCATGAGGCCTACTTATGGACTGAGTGTCAAAGATGACAACACTTCATAATACGCATTATGCCTAGCTAGGGGCATAAAACAATAGCACTTGTTTGGAGGCAACCCAATAGTTATCTCAATTTTTGCTTTTTACTTTATGCTTAGGTGCCATGAAATGATTATTGCCTATGTAATGATTGTGTTTTTCATTTAAATTAGTGTTTGTGACAATTTAAACCTTTGGGGTGACTTGTATGATTGGTATAATTGATATGGTGTAAAAACAAAAACTTTGTCATCCAGTCCAAAATTTCGCTGATTTTACACGAACATCTTTTGAATCTGAATCTTTTACACAGTATTTCTATATAAATTCCTCAGCTCTTCCTAATTTTTCATAATTTTTGGAATTACAGAATTATAGGTTCATTATATATTACTACAGATTGTTCTGTTTTAGACAGATTCTGTTCTTTGCTTGCATAGTTTGCTTGTTTTGATGATATTATGGACTATATCTGGGTATAAGCCATGGAGAAGTTAGAATATATTCCTACTCCTCAGTATTCTATTGGTCCCCTCGTGCGGCCTTTAGCCTTCTTCAAATACTCCTGGGTCTTATTCTGTTCCAGAAAAATCACCAAAAAGTTTTAGGACAATTGGACTTTGTTTGGTATGGAAAACATGAAAAGTGAAAAACATGCAGAAAACATCAATTGGCACTGGGCACTGGGTCAATAGGTTAGTTCTCAAAAAAAAAATTGGTTAATAAATACCCCAAAAGTATTCTAGAATGATAATATATCAGCATGGAACAATAAAAAAATTATAGATACGTTGTAGACGTATCACTAGTTCATTCATCATCATATTGCTTTGCATGAACATATAGAGTTGACATAGCATTTGTGGAAAATCCACCATTCATTACATTACCGAATACATGTCATGCTAGATCATTGCACATCCTGGTACACAACTAGATGCATTCATATTGAGTCATATCGAGCTTTCATGAGTTGTAAGTAAATAAAACTGTGATGATCATCATTATTAGAGCATTGTCCCAGTGAGCAAAGGATGATGGAGACCATGATTCCCCCACACATCGGGAAGAGACTCCGGACGAAAAATGAAAAATGGGGGAGGCAAAATGAGCCCACCATAAGAATGAAAAAACGAATGAGAGAAAAAGAGAGAAGGGACTTTGCTACTGTCATTTACCACACTTGTGTCCCAAAGTGGCACCATGTTCCTAATGTAGAAAGTCTCATGATACATCATTTTCATATGCTAGTGCAAAACATATTATCATTAATATAAACTTGGCTTGCATATTCCAATGACGGGCTTCATCAAATGCCCGAGGTCTTCATGAGAAAGCAAGTTGGATGCACCCCCCCCCCTTAGCTTCATTTGAGCTTTCATACACTTATAGCTCTAGTGCATCATTTACATGGCAATCCCTACTCCTTGCATTGACATCTATCGATGGGCATCTCCATACCCCGTTGGTACGCCTAGTTGACGTGAGACTATCTTCTCCACTTGTACCCCTTTGATATCTACCACCATATTTTATTCCACCATATGCTATGTCCATGGCTCACGCTCATATAGTACATGAAGAATAAAAAATTGATTCACTTTGAAAAAGTTGTATCCAATTGCGTGACTTGGACACCTTGGTGCTTAACATTTGTATTAATGTGGTGAAGATGGAGCCACGCTTTGCTAATATGAAAGATTAATGGCGGGTAGACATTCTTTTGAGATCGTATATTTTGAAATATTGATGATTTTGTTGCTTGTGCTTATAATTATTACTATGTTGATGTTTGTTAATTCACCATTTCTTCATGAGCATACATGCAAATTATTAATATGGATAGCATGTCACATCAAAAATTCTATTTTTATCATTTACCTACTCGAGGACGAGCAGGAAATAAGCTTGGGGATGCTTGATACGTCTCCAATGTATCTATAATTTTTTATTATTCCATGATGTTATATTATCATCTTAAGATACTTTTTGGGTCATAATACGCCAATTTATATTATTTTTGAGCACTAACCTATTAACCAAGTGCCAGTTGTTGTTTTCTACGTGTTTTTTGGTTTTCACGTTTTCAGTACCAAACGGAGTCCAATTACCATGAAACATTCTGATGATTTTTCTGGACCAAAATAAGACTTGGAAGCTTTGAGAGGATACATGAAGTAGCATGGGAAGCCCACAAGGTAATAGGCCACCGTGCCCTAATGCCTTGTCACCTCCCTGTGGCCCCTCTTGCCTCGTTCTCTAGCCTATAAATTCCAAAATATTCCAGAAACCCTAAACATATCAACAAAACAGTTTTTATGCCACTGCAAGTCTCTCTTGCATGGCGACCCCATATGGAGCTCCGTTCCGGCAATCTGTCTGAGGGCAATCAATCACGGAGGGCCTTTTCATCAACCTTGGTGCCCTCGTGATGATGTATGAGTATTTCAACATAGACCTACGGGTTTGTAGTTAGTATATATGGCTATCTCTCTCTCTCTTGATCTTCAATACAATGATCATCCATCTTCTCTTTTATGTATCCGATGAAATTCTTTTGTGCGGTGTGTTTTTTGGGATCCGATCAATTGTGGGTTTATGTGCATATTATTCATGAAAATTATTTGAATCTTCTCGGAGTTTATGATTCTTATTTGCATGATCAGCATAGCTTTGTAAATCCATCTGATCTATTGAATAGCTTTGGCCAAGTAGTTTGATCTTTGTTTAGTGGTAGATGTGCGTTGTAGTGGGTTCGACGTGGCGAGTTTCTATATCCCAGTGAAAGAAAGGGGACAAGATGTGTCTTTGTGTTAGTGCAGGTACGGATAAAACAATGGGATTTATTCATATTGATTGAGTTTACTTTGTCTACATCATGTCATCCTTCTCCAAGCATTGCTCCGTTTAACTTAATACTCTAGATGCATGCTTGATAGCAGTCGATGTGTGGAGTGATAGTAGTAGGTGTAGGTAGGAATCAGCCTATTTGCTTATGGACGTGATGCCTATATACACATGATCATTGTCGTAAAAATCGCATAACTATCCGCTGTTTTATCAATTCCCCAACAGTAATTTGTTTGCCCACCGTATGTTGCTTTCATGAGAGATGCCACTAGAGAACACTATGTCCCCCGGGTCTATTCACTTATATATTCTAGGATCAAAAGTATGTCTAGAGGGGGGTGATTAGACTACTTAGCAAGATAAAAAAAATTAGCCTTTTCCCAATTTTAGTTGAGGGGCAGCTTTGGCAGTTAAGGCAAGTCAAGTACACCCTACACATGCAGTTCTAAGAGTGTAGCAGCGGAAAGTAAAACATGCAAGTGTAAAGTAAAGGAGTAACGTAGGGAGATCAAACGCATAAGGTTGACACGGCGATTTTTTGCATGGTTTCGATAGGTGGCGCTATCGTACGTCCATGTTAGTGGAGACTTCAACACACTAAGGGTAACGGCTGTGAGAGTCCACGGAGGGCTCCACCCATGAAGGGTCCACAAAGAAGCGGCCTTGTCTATTCCACATGGCTTCCGCCCATGAAGGACTAGCCTTACTCATGGTAGATCTTCACGAAGTAGGCGATCTCCTTTCCCTTACAAACATCTTGGTTCAACTCCACAACATGAAGTAGAAGGCTCCCAAGCAACACCTAACCAATCTAGGAGGCACTAACCTCCAAAAGGTAATAGATGTGGTAGAACAATGAACTCCTTGCTCTTGTGATTCTAAAGATAGTCTCCTCAACACGAGATCACTCCCTCATAGGATAAGCATGAGTAGGAGAGATTGATTTGGTGGAAAGCAACTAGGGGAGGATAGAGATCAAGTTTCAAATGATTGGATTGGAATATCTTGGTCTCAACACATGAGTAGGTGGCTCTCTCTCAGAAAAATTGATCTGGCAATGAAGTGTGTGTTCTGAGCGCTTCTCCCACGAATGAGAGGTGTGTGAAGGGGTATATATAGGCAACACGCAAAATCCAACCGTTACACCTAAAGTGTCAAACTCGGTGACACCGAAGTCAGAAACTTGGTGGTACCGACTTGTACAAAAGGTAGCAACTTTTGAATCTCGGTGAGACTGGTATACACAACTTGGTGGCACCGAAAAAGTGACTACCGGTGAGATGAGAAAACTCGGTGACACTGATACTCAAACTGGGAAACTCCGATTTTGTGTACCGAGGCAACCGAAAGTTGGTCACCCAAACTCGGTAGCACCGATATGGTTTTCCGTTGCACCAATTTGGTGGGAATGTCTAGGGTTCTGTGTGAGGTCAAACTCGGTGGGGCCGAATGAGAAATCTTCGTGGCACCAATTTTGAGTATGTGGTTTTCGACAGAATGGTTATGAGGGAAAAATGAGTGAGTATTTTGGTGGCTAAATTAGAGCACTTGAGCAACTAGTTCATTTGAATACCTCACCCCCTTTTAATAGTATTGGCTTCCTATGGACTCAAAGTTGATTTCTCACAAATATAAAATGAAGAGTCTTCTAGCTTGAAGCTTGAGAGAATCATAATCCTTTCTTTTATCAAGGGGCATTTCCACAAATGCCTTTAGCCAAAGCATCTTTTGAACTTTTCTTAAATATACTTGGATACTTTTGATCAATTATCAAAACCACCCTAGGGAGCAACTGCACTTTCATTCTCTTCCTTTTTGGTAATTGATGACAACATATAGATCAAAGCTTCGACAAAAGATATAATCAATGATTAGCATCGACGCTTTGAGAAGTATGTGAAAAGCAAGAGCTCCCCCTAAATTCGCGCATTATTTAAAATTTGCATTTGAATGCAAATGCACAATCAATTAGGATCATGGGTCACTTTTCCATGTCACATACATCTTGGTGGTGCGCAAACAAGATAGGAATGAATAGTAATGCACATGACACCAACAAGATAAGTGAATGATCATCACATGGATAGCTAAAAGATAATAGTGTAGCATCACACAAGATAAAGTGTATGATCAAACACGGGAGCTGGATAAAGTCATCCAAAATATCAAAGTTTGTAAGACCAAATGAGAGAAAATAAAGTCAAAAGCTCTCTCTCACTCGAAGCCCTATGATCTATATATTTCTTCCCCTTCGGCAACAAGTTACCAAAAAGTTCAAAAGTATAGAGCTAATCATCTCTCTGGGCAGCTGATGATGGGGTCGACAAGAGAGCGTCCACGAAGTCTTCTGCAGAATGTCCTAGAGCTGGAGGAGTGGATACTAGAGGTGCTTGAGCTGGAGCTGGAGCTGAAGGTGCACGTGCACATGCTTGAGCTGATGAAGTATGTCTTGTCTCCAGAGCAAGTATAGCAGCTGACCTAGGCCTGGTGTTGAACTGAGTAGTAGTGCAAGGTGGCGACTCTTCATCATCATCATCACTGTAATCATCATCATCTAAGCGTGGAATCTTCACTAAGTCAACTTCATGTTGAAGATGTTTGACTATAGTGTTCAATTTTGTAACCTTCACATCCGTGTCAGGAAACTTTGTTTCCACAACCCGCTCTAGGCTCTTCTGATTTTGTAGAGTATCCGCAATGTTCTTCTCCATACCTTGGAGAGATCTAACTAGAAATGTCATTTGCTCATCTTGAGTTCTGAGCTGTGAACCTGGTGCTGGCACATTCCTAGCAGCCTCAGCTTCTGCTGCCTCTGCTGCCATTCTAGCTGCAGCTGAGCTGGGATCATTGTCATCCATCACCACTTCATTGTCTTCAAATTCTGGCTGAAGAGGTAAATGGGATGATCAAGGAGATATACATGATTTCCTAGCTTGGCATTGATAAGCATGTGAACGTACGGGGCATATCCACATGATCTCTTCTGATCAGCAGCGGTCCTACAGATAATCTCTACTATCAAGTCCATCACTCTGAATCTAGTGTGAGTGTCCAAAAGGTGCACCAAGTTGATGGAGTGAACTATGATCATCATAACATCACCTGATTTAGGCATCAAGGTGTGTCTCGGAATGGTGTTAGTGGTGGGTATTCCTACTTACAAGAAGTACACAAAGCCCATCTTGTGAGTTGCCAAATACTTGTGAGGAATTGGCTTGTACATGTTGGCCATAGAGTTGTGACTCTTCTTTGCTTTAGAATACACATCAACATCACTCTCTTTCTGCTTAGGGGCACCAATGATAGTGGCTCACTCATCAATTGTCGACTCATATTTATAACCCTCTGTCATCCAGGCAATGGAACCATCTTCATAGAAATGAACAAACGATTAGAATTTCATGATTAGTTCATCGTTACATGGGGTCATCTCCTTTCCAACAAAATCTTCAATATCCACATACTTGAAGTTGTCTTGCACATGGGTAAAGAAATCTTCATTGGCTTTGATGTAAGCCCACTCTCCATTCTTGTTCATGCGTAAAGAAATCCTATCGCTAACAGTTGGACATTTTTCATACAAGACAGTCTCATAGAAATCTTGTTGTTCCTTCATGTGAAACCTTGGATCAACAGCGGTCCTTCTCCTGATAGCATATGGATCAGCAACTCTCCATTTTCTCAAACCTGCATCTTTACTCTTCTTCATGTATTCAGGTACTTGATAAGCATCATTATGAAGTAGTAGAATTGGTTGGATCTTTATGAGAATGGGTGCATTCTCATCTTAGTCCTCTATGGCAAAGGCACTGGAAGCAGGGCCTTTCTCCTTAGCAACTGCAAGAATGTCCTTTCTAGTCTTCTTGTGAGCTACAGTCTTCTTAGCCTTAGGAGGAGGCTTAGAAGCATACTTCTTGGGCATGTCATCAACCATAAGCTTCTTCTTCTTAGGGGGAGGAGGAGGGGCATCAGCTGGAACTTCCTCTTCTTCAACAGCTTCTTCTAGGTCCTCATACATGGATGCATGTCTTCCAACAACATGAATCACCCTTTTCCTCTCTTTATTTGGACCAGCCTTCTTTGGAGGATTATCAATGGAAAGTGATGTACTTTTCCTTGCAGAAGCAGGTGCTCTTACATCAGCAAGATTAGCATACTCCTTTTTGATAGTCTTCCTCGTAGCCTTTGGAGGAGCTGAAGTTTCTTCTGGCACAAAATCTGAGTCCTCTTCATCCAATTTGAGCTTCTCCCTCTGCCTGGTGGCTGATTTGGCCAAACCATGGGAGCTATATGATCCAGGGTCAGAGTGTGACCTTTCAGGACTAGTGCCTGAGTCCATCTCAACACTGTTTTCTTTGTAGTCGTTCTGGCTATCATCGGATCCTGACATCCTGACAAACAAAACAAGAAACGAACAGACCATCACACAAGCAGACCTCTGAAGCACATATGGAAGAGCAGAAAGGTTGAGCATCACAAAACACATAAGTTCTTCAAAAATATGAACAAAGAAATCCTTAATTTTTAACTTTCTGCAGATCACATTTTAGTAGCACCGAGTTTGAACTATCGGAGTCACCAAGACACATGAACTTCTTCACAGAAACTTGGTCATCACTACGGTGGAACCGAAATTGACAACTCGCTCTCACCGAGTTCATTCTCAGGAACTCTAGGCAAATTGATGTCACCGAGATGAGTCCCGCGGATGGCTAAACCTAAAAATTTCTTGTTCACTAATTCTACAGGAACTTCTGGTGGAAGACGGGTTTGCACATGGTGGCTCATAGATAAAATTTCCAATGCGCATGAGATTGATTGAGGGAGCGCAAGAGAAAAATGGATCCGTACGCTAACTTGGCGGCGATCCGACTACGGTGGCGACGGCGGGGAATATTTCGTCAACGGCGGTGATTCCAAGTGGCGAAGTTGCTCGGGAAGACAAAGGCGATGACCAGGGGTCCTTCGGCGGCAGATTAGGGTTCAAGAATGAAGTGTTTGAAGAATGAATTTCAAAACGTCTGGTCCGCAATACTTTATACACATCGTTGTCGGTGTCACCGAGATTACAAAATCGGTGTCACCGAGTTCCTCTGCTGTCAGCTGACAGGAAACTAGGTGTATCCGAGTTGATGATTTTGGTGGTACCGAGATGAAGATCAACTTTGGAATTTGGTGTAACCGAGTTTGTGGAGTTGGTTTCACCGAGATTCACAAAGAGGTTTTGGAAGACATCCTTTAACAATACGGAACTCCAAGTGCTCCTTCACACGGAGGGATTGACAAGTGCTTGTTCAAGTTTTGTGATGAAGCATGAATAGAACTTGAGATGAGATAACATAGATATCTAGAGGAGTGTCCTAGGCATTCGTGTCCATCCAATTAGCAAAAGATAAATCAAGAGCCAAATAACAACAATTCGATGTGCTCGAATGATCAAGAATATGCAGACCAACATGCTCACGCAATAAAATGATAAATAAAATATGGTGAACATGCACAAACATCCTAGCATCTATCAAGCACTTGGGCGATGACAAAGTCATCTATATAAGAGTATATTGACATAGGATCCAAGTAAGAATACTTGATCATATGTCATACTCATCGTTAAGCACTAATGTGTTCATATCCTTAGGATATGCTTATACTCAAGATTTAGAGTAAAGATCCCCCTTGATATGACATCCCCCCTAAGAGGTACAAACTAAACTTGGGTTTTGTCATAGAAGACTTCAAGTAGGTGAACTAGTGGTGGATGCTCAATGTTGATGAACATCATCTTGAGTTGGGGTCAATCCTTATCGTTTCTTACTCTTCTCACCTACATAGGTTGGTCCCAAAGCACGAGGAACATATGCAAGGATATCCGTGGACATGGAGTGAAGAACGAATGGGATGATGTCCAAAGATTCATTAGATATCTTGTTCCTTGCTTACCTTTGAGGGAATGTGTGACTCCTTGAACTAGTCATATGGTTCATGTTGATTGCAAATAGTTCTTGCCAAAATGAATGAGAGTGAATTTTATTGGCAAAGTCACCCCTCAATAACTTTTCTAGTTCTTCCTCTTGGGAATCCACATCAACTTGATGGGGATCATTGGAGTTGTGGTAGCACTAGATGAGGTAGTGCTAGAAGTGTCCTTTGGAATCCACTTGACCTTGACTTGGGGTTTCTCTTCAAATAAGTCAATGTCTTCTTGAAGCTTTCCCTTGCCCTTGTGGTCTTGTGGTAGAAGGTCATCTTGTGAGCTTGTTCCCTTAGTAGGAGTAGGATCATACTTCTCCTCTTGAGGAACAAATTTAGGAATGGGAGATGGACCTTCTTCCCAATCATCTTCGTTGACGCTGAAATAGCCAATACCTTGTTTCTTACGATGTCCTCCTTGATCACGCACAATTTCCTCAAATTGCTTATTTCCGGCAAGACTGTTGAAGACACCTCCCTCTATAATCCCTTCCAATAAATTGTTTTATTGCTCAAGTGTAACTTGGCTAAGAGAATAATTAGCGGAATCAAGAGAGCAACTAGCAACAACATCATTATACTTCTTAAGTGGTATATATAGGCAGCACACAAAATACAACCATTACACTAAAGTGGCAAACTCGGTAACACCAAAGTCATAAACTTGGTGGTATCGACTTGTACAAAAGGCAACAACTTTCGAATCTTGGTGAGACCGATATACACAACTCGGTGGCACCGAAAAAGTGACTAACGGTCAGATGAGCAGACTCGGTGACACCAAAACTCAAACTCGGAAATTCCGATTTTATGTACCGAGACAACCGAAAGTTGGTGACCCAAACTTGGTAGCACCGATATGGCTTTCGGGTGCACCAATTTGGTGGGAGTGGCTAGGGTTCTATCTGAGGTCAAACTCGTTGGGGCCGACATGGAAATCTTGGTGGCACCGATTTTGAGTATGTTGTTTTGGACAGAACGGTTATGTGGGGAAAATGACTGGGTGTTTTGGTGGCTAACTTAGAGCACTTGAGAAACTAGTTCATTTTAATACCTCGCCTCCTTTTAATAGTATTGGCTTTCCTATGGACTCAAAGGTGATTTCTCACAAATATAAAATGAAGAGTCTTCTAGCTTCAAGCTTGAGCCAATCCTAATCCTTTCTTGTATCAAGGGGAATCTCCACATAAGCCTTTAGCCAAAGAATAAGCCATGCAAATGATGCACTGGAGCTATTAGTGTATGAAAGCTCCATTGAAGCTAAGTGGGGTGTGCATCCAACTTGCTTTCTCATGAAGACCTCGGGCATTTGAGGAAGCCCGTCATCGGAATATACAAGCCAAGTTTACGAAAAAGTGATTCTCACTAGCATATGAATGTTATAAGACGAGACTCTGTATATGAAGAACAAGGTGCCACTTTGAGGCACGAGTGTGGTAAAGGATAGTAGCAAAGTCCCTTCTCTCTTTTTCGCTCATTCATTTTTTTATTGTTTTCATATTTTTTATCTTTATTTTTATTTTATTTTTTTATCATGGTGGACTCATTTGGACTCCTCAATTTTTATTTCCTCACTAGGACAATGCTCTAATAATGATGATCATCACACTTTTATTTACTTACAACTCATTATGAAAATTGATAGGATGATATGAGTATGTATGAATGACTCTCGTGGTATGTGCAAACATCTAGCATGGCATGTATCAAAAATATGATGAATGGTGGCTCTGCCTCAAATACAATGTGAGCTCTATGTGATCATGCAAAGCATTATGATAATGGCATTTGCATGACAATATATCTCGGAATGGCTATGGAAATGCCATGATATGTAGGTATGGTGGATGTTTTGATGAGGATATAAAAGGCTTATGTGCCATGGAGCATGTCATGTCATGGGGTTTGGATGCACCGGCGAAAGTTGCACGAATCCTCTAGGTGATAACGGGCGATGCACGGTACCGAAGAGGCTAGCAAATATGAGGAGGTGAGATTGCATATGTCCATGGTGTCACATTAATCATGAAGAAATCATGTACTTATTGCAGTTTTTTATTAGTTTTATCACAAATCGATGTACTGCTCGCTTGCCCCGAGGTAGAGGGTTGGTAGAAATTAACCATCGGGCAACTCCGACTCAAAACAACAGTAGGATTTCAACGAGGAATAGAAATTCTCACACATCATCATAATGCCTTTCAATTTTTTAGATGAACAAGAAGTTTAACATATCTTAATATTGACACCTCTCTAAATTAATAACAATGCACTCACAACTTTTTCATATCACCACATCAATATCATTAACCCATAACTTCTCTATATGTGCTACATGATGGTTTTAATTATCACTCATTGAATACCCATTATTTTAATCTAGTCTTATGAACCATGCTAATTAACATAACTATGTATCTAACTCTCAAACAAATACAAGTGAAGAATGAGAGCATACTATTTCTATAAAATCTACACATCACCATGCTCAAAAATATATAAGTGAAGTACTCGAGCAACTTCTAAGCTCAAAAGATATAAGTGAAGGACATAAAGTATTTTAACAAATTATGATGATGTGATATATATCTCAAGTAGGTGTGTCTCGCAAATGATGACTGTAGAAATGTCGGGACCCCGATCCTAAGCCATAGGAATCTAGCCTGTAACACATCGCATCTCTTTGCGGTCTCACGCACGGTTATCCCCACGGCTGTAGCCTTACCTTAGCCGGGGTCGTTTGCGCCTTTTGACTCGCGTATGCAATTGTGTCGCTAGCAACCCATTGACAGAGAACCCAGATCGCCATGTCTAGTCATAAACCAAAGCGGCAGTTCCGCACAGGGACAAGCATACATGACCCAGCAAAGCAGGTGTCGGTCATCAGCGAATGTAGACGAGTCGTAGCAAGCTACAGGTACTCCATTACATCGCGTGACATTTCCCCAAAGGGGACAGACACAGCAGCTAAGAAGGACACATGCCGGTCAACCAATGTGTCCGGAGCAGTAGCGAACTACCATGGCTCGTTGGATCACACAGGGGAATTTCCCTGTAAGGAATTCTGCTAAAGCCTATGACTAGGTAATCGAACCCCATACATATCAAGCACGACACACGTACGCATGGCATACCGATATGAATAGATACATCGATTGCATCACAACATAACCATAAACATACAAACTTTATTTAGAAGGCTCGGAAGAGCCACACACATAATATTACAAAGTAGGGGTCTCACGACCCTTCCTCACAAGTCATACACACAATTTTTACAAGCCAGCGGAAGAGGAAAGTTGTCTGAGTACAGACAGAAGGAAAGATAAAGGCACATGGCCTGACGATCTACAGACCCATCCTAGGGCCAGACCGTAGCTGGGATACCAGCTACTCGTCATCGTCGATGTCTAGGTAGAACCCTTCATTAGGGTCATTAATAACCTCTGCAACAATTATTAAGCAAACATGAGTACAAAAGTACTCAGCAAGACTTTAGGATAGGCTATCTACTCATGCAATGTATCAATAAGGAATTGTGGGGTTTCATGCGGATAGCCAGCATTTGACTCGTGGCTAGACAACTTGCATTTTTAAAATAATTTTGACAACTTGATTTCTTGCACACGAGTCCACTAACACCATAATCAATACTCCATCGTGGAATCATTCCGTCTCCATATGGAAATGCCGTCCACGACACTCACGGTTATCTTGACAATTCTATGAGTAGCCATTGAAGTTATCTATGAACAACATATGTCTCCAAGTAGTCCATATCCGCGGACGCGGCTATTCGAATAGATCATAACCCTGCAGGGGTGTACTTCTTCACACACGCTCTCGCCACTTATCGCCATGTGCACGTCATGCACCTCGGCAACCTTCAAGCGGAAGCCCGGCGAGGGAGTCGGCCACGACCGTTAACCACGCTAATACTTAGTCTAGGTCTATCGCCTATCTGAGGGTAACCCGCACGGAAGTCCGGCCGAGGTTTCCACCACGGCCCCAAACGATGTGTGCAGGGTTCCCAAGCCCACCATCCGGGTGCCACTTGGTACACCGTGCCACTGCCTACCGCATCACAGCCCACCTCTCAGGTTAGCGCTATGCACGGCCTCCAGCATGACTATAAACACCAGAAACTACTTGCAACTCCTGGACCGAGTACTAAGCGATTAATAAGTCGAGAGGGTCAATTAAGTATCACAACGTGTGGTAGTATATAGTCTTGGATTACATACACGGAACTCAGTTCCTAAGGACGGTTCCAATGAAACTACCCGCGATGTACTCCTACATAGCCTTTCACCGGTACCTTTACCAAATCAGGTTCAACACACAACCTTTACTTACTAAACACATTCTCACAATTTTGTTCATCACCCAGATGACAGATCGTACACAACTCTAAGCATAACATGCATAGCAGGATAAGGCACATCATGGCTCAAGCATCTACCAGGTATGCTAGGTTGCAAGGTTCGGCTATTTACTGTGATAAAGACAGGTCATGCAAAGGAAGTGGGTTCAACTAACGTAGTAAAAGTAGTGAAAGCATTTTCCCTAATGCAAGAAATAAGAGCAGGAGCGAGAACATGGGATTTATTGGGATGATCAAAATGGTTGCTTGCCTTGTTGCTCAGCAGAGGGACAATATCCGTTAGTCGGATATTCGGTGGAGTCCGGAGGGGCGGGGCCTACCGGTAAAAACAATATCAATCAATAACAATCAAATGCAACAAGATGATGCATGAGCATGGCATGAAAATGAAAGGTGGTATGCTAATGTGACTACCATTTCTTAAGTTGAAGTTGATTTGAATCAAGATTCAAATATCACTTCAAACAAGGTATTTTCGTATACCCTTTTAATTGATTCGACCTGATGCTCAGGTCATCTTGTTTTAACATGCATGGGAATGATATTTGAGTTGCTGGTTGTGATTGAGCATTGTTTGGTCATGGCATTTGAAGTGGAATTCAAATGAATTTCAAATTCCAACTCCAAAGCATTTATCAAATTTAACCTATTCACCATTTTGCATGTGTGGTGAAGTTATCATTTTCTAACATGTTTGAAAATGACATATTCAGATTCCTTCGATTTTTCTGATCATTTTACATATATTATTTGTCCAATTTGGAGTTATATTCAAACTTCTATGAATTTCCAAAGTTTTGAACTTATTCTGGAATTATTTTTAAACAGAAAAGGCTTTATTGCATGAGCATGACATCAGCAGGTCCAACTGGCCGTTGAAAGTCAAACCTGCCAGTGGGACCCACTGGTGAGTGACTCACGCCAGTTTTTAGTTTAAATTTAAGTTAATTAGTTAATTAGCAGAGTAGGACCCACCTGTTAGTGACTCCTTAGGTTAATTTCATTAAGTTAATTTTTATTTTTATTAACACTAATTAACCAAAGGCTGGCCTCACCTGTCATAGACTCAGGGGGGTTAGATCCATCGGCGGCGAGGTCGTCCTCGCCGGCGGTGAGCCTCCGGCGACCACGAGAACGGCGGAGTGGCTCGGAAACGCGGCACAGGCAGCCAAACTCTGCGCGGAGTGCACCAGAAGAACGACACGTCTCCCGCAGGTCCATTTTTTCATAGAACCGGGGCTGATCTGGCCGGAGATGACGCCGGCAACGAGCTTGGCGGCGGCTGAAGCTCGGGCGTCATTGGGGTCATCGAAACAGGGGGCTTCACGTGTGGGGCTAGGCTCCTACGGCATCTACACGATGCCCTGAAGCCCCTGGTGGCCTCAGGTGGACGAGTCGTTCACCGGAGAGCTACCGGCGACGAGCTCCCACGGCAGATCTCGTCGGGCTCTGGTGAAAACTGGGCTAGAGGAAGAGATCGAACGGGCAAACTTGGGGGAAATCTTGCTAGGCTCACGGGAAATGCAGAGGTAGCGCTAGCTTGCTCGGGGACGACCTGGAGAGAGAAAACGCCGGCGACGAACTTCGGTGACCCGAGGAAGAAGACGACCGCGTCTCGTCGATTCACTGCGTCCTGGCGTCGGGCTCGTAGCTTGGGAGCTTCAGGGAGCTGCGGCAGAGCTGTTGCACGTCTCAGAAGGAGGAGGGGTGCGCTAGAACGACGGCGAGCTCGAGCTCGGGTTCGGCTCTAATTGCGGCCGAAAGGAGAGGTAGCAGGGGGAGAATGGGGAGGGGATGAGCTCGAGAACGGCTCGGGGGATTCTTATCCTCCCTCTCCATCTCATCTGGACGAGCGAGGCACGCTCACAGGTGCGTGGCCGTGCCGGAGGAGGCGACGACCACCTCCTGTTGCCCACTGGCGAGGGGGAAGACGACAGAGGAAGAGCTGGGCTGGGCCAGGTGAGCGACAGGTAAGTTTTTCCCATTTTTTTCTATTTTGCTTTCTGTTTTGAAGCTGAATTGATTTGCCATTTATTTTGGCTCCAAGATTAGTTCAAAAATTATTTTGAACACACTGAAATATTAGTTGGAATATTTCCAACCACTACTGAAGTTTTTAACATTTTTGAAAACTTGAAAGTTTTTGAATTCAAATTTAAACTTGTATTCAGTGGCTTTTTTAATTTGAATAAAATGCCAAATGTGTTTTTAAGAATTATCAGAAAAGTTGAACTTTTCTTGAGGCCATTTTGGGTTCATTGATTTTAACAGGTTTTCAATTTCCTTGAATTTTGAGAAGTGGCTAGGGTTTTGGGGTTTTATTTCACCACTTGCTTTGAATTTGTTTCAAGTTCTGGAATGCAATGGAAGTAAACATGAGCACAATGCTAAAACCTAGTTAGGGATCCAGGGATGTGACAACTCACCCCCACTCAAAAGAATCTCGTCCCGAGATTTAGAAGTCGTCGGGAATAACGCGGGATACTAAAGTCGGAAACGATCCTTTCTTTCCCATGTTGCCTCCTTTTCAGAATGATTTGACCATTGAACTTTAAAAACTTGAGGTTTCGACGTCGAGTGGTACGCTCAGCTTGATCAAGAATACGCACAGAGTATTCTCGGTATGAAAGGTTATCTTGGAGATCAAGTGTTTCGTGGTCCACTTTACGGATAGGATCCGAGAAGCAACGCGTGAGTTGCGAGACGTGGAAGACATCATGAACCTTGGAAAGATGCGGAGGAAGTTCCAACTGGTAGGCAACTTCTCCTCGTTTGGCAAGAATGCAAAAAGGACCAATGTAACGAGGAGCCAACTTGCCCTTGATACCGGATCGATGGGTACCCTTCAAATGTGTAACCCGGAGGTAAGCCTTCTCGTCAACTTCAAAGGTCACAGCCTTATGATGACGATCATATTGGCTCTTTTGACGAGACTGGGTTGTTTTCAACTTTTCACGAATAATGCGAACCTGCTCTTCTGCATCCTGGATCATATCCGGGCCAAAGAGTTGCCTCTCTCCGGTTTCTGACCAATTAAAAGGTGTTCGACATTTTCTTCCGTAGAGAACTTCAAAAGGGGCTTTTCCCAATCTTGATTGATAACTACTGTTATAAGCAAATTCGGCGAATGGAAGGCACTTCTCCCAATTCATGCCGAACGATATAACACAAGCTCGGAGCATATCTTCTAGGACTTGATTCACTCTTTCTACTTGACCACTTGATTGAGGATGGAAAGCAGTGGTAAAAGATAAATGAGTCCCCATAGCATTCTGAAAACTTTCCCAGAAGAGAGAAGTAAAGATACTTCCACGGTCTGAGTTAATCTCCAGGGGAACACCATGAAGAGACACTATTTGAGAGATATATAAATCTGCTAGCTGGCTAGCTGTTATACTCTCACGAACTGGAAGAAAATGAGCTACTTTGGAGAGACGGTCAATGACCACAAAGATAGCATTATTTCCTTTCTTGGTCTTGGGAAATCCGGTAATGAAATCCATACTGACTTCATCCCATTTCCATTCAGGAATAGCTAAAGGTTGAAGGGTGCCAGCAGGCCTTTGATGTTCTGCCTTAACTCGACGACAAACGTCGCAGTTAGCAACGAACTCAGCAATTTCTCTCTTCATCCTAGTCCACCAAAACCTCTGACGTAGGTCCTGATACATCTTAGTACTACCAGGATGAATGGTGAGAGGATAATCATGTGCCTCCTTAAGGATCAATTGCCGCGGACATTTGCTCTTAGGAACCACTAGACGGTTCTGAAAGAACACGACACCTTTCTCATTGATGGAGAAATCCCTAGCGTTTCCGCTAGCAATATTCTCCTTGATCCGGGATATACCCTTATCATAAGCCTGCACGGCTATGATTTGATCCCTAAGATTAGGCTTCGCCACCAGGGTAGGAAGGAATCCTTGAGGAACAATATGAAGATTTAACTTCCGAAATTCCTCATAGAGATGTGGTTGACCTCGTTGTAGCATCAAATTGTTACAATAAGACTTACGACTTAGTGCATCAGCCATAACATTGGCCTTCCCCGGGGTGTAAGTTATCCCTAAGTCATAATCCGTGATCAACTCAACCCACCGTCTTTGCCTGAGATTCAAATCCGGTTAGGTGAAGATATATTTCAGACTTTGGTGATCAATGAATATTTCGCAACGATTACCAAGAAGGTAATGTCGCCAGGTTTTAAGTGCATGGACTACAGCTGCAAGCTCAAGATCATGTGTGGGATAATTATCCTCATGTGGACACAACTATCGAGATGCGTATGCAATCACATGACGATCTTGCATGAGAATGCAAACTAATCATTGTCGCGAGGCGTCGCAATAGATAACAAAGTCATTAGAAAAATCTGGTGGTAGCAACACAGGTGCGGAAGTCAGGCGTCTTTTCAGTTCCTGAAAGCTATGCTCACACTGTGGTGTCCACTCTAACTTTTTATCTTTCTTGAGGAGTTCAGTTAGAGGCTTTGCAACCTTGGAGAAATTCTCGACAAAGCAGCGACAATAGCTCGCTAGACCAAGAAAACTCCTAACTTGCTTAACCGATTCAGGTTGAGTCCAATCAAGGACAGCTTGAACTCTCTCGGGATTGACAGCAATACCCTTAACAGAGATTACGTGACCTAGATAGGTCAATTCTGGTGACCAAAATTCACATTTTGAAAACTTGGCATAAAGGCGATGCTCTCGAAGTTTCATCAATACCAGCCTTAGATGCTCGGCATGTTCTTCTTCGTTCTTCGAGTAGATGAGAATATCATCGAGGTATACTATGACGAATTTATCCAAATACTCCATGAAGATTGAATTCATCAAGCGAGAGAAGGTGGCTGGGGCATTGGTTAGACCGAAGGACATGACGGTGTACTCGTATTGGCCATAACGAGTGACAAAAGCCGTTTTTGGAATGTCCCCGTTCTTGATCTTGATTTGATGGTATCCCAACCTCAAATCCATTTTTGAGAAGACTGAGGATCCAGCGAGCTGATCATATAGGTCGTTGATCCTGGGGAGCGGATACTTGTTCTTTATGGTGACCAGGTTAACTGGTCGGTAATCTACAACCATCTGGTCCGTTCCGTCTTTCTTCTTGACGAAGAGGACGGGACAAGCCCAAGGAGAAGAGCTAGGACGAATGAAACCCTTGTTCAAGGCCTCAGCTAATTGCTTCTTAAGTTCGGCTAGCTCCAGGGGTGCCATCTTATAAGGTCTTCTGGCTATTGGGACAGTTCCCGGAACAAGATCTATCACAAACTCTACATCTCTGTCAGGTGGAATTCCTGGCAGTTCCTCTGGAAAAACATCCGGGAAGTCACGGACTACCGGAATGTCTTCAAGTTCCGGAAGAGGGTTGGCATTTAGGGAATAGAGTTGGCATTTGGCAAATCGAGTAGAGACATTTACTATCTCACCCGAGGAATGGGTAAGCTGGACATTTCTAGAGCGAGTATCAATCTTGGCATAGTGAGCTGACATCCAGTCCATACCCAAGATGAAATTAATATCCGAAGATTTCAGGGCTATCAAAAATGCTAGAAAAACTAGCATGTCTACTAGAATTTCATTGTCATAGGTTATCCTGGAGGTTTGCCACTTACTACGAGGGGTTTGGACAATCAACGGAATTGGCATATCACAGAAAGACATGTTATGCAACTGTGCATAACTTTCTGAAATGAAGGAATGAGAAGGCTCAGTGTCAAAAAGAACACACGCTGGGTGATGATTAACAAGGAGCGTACCCAGTATGACGTCGGGATCCTCTGCAGCTTCTTCTGCTGAAACATAGTTCACACGGCCACGTGCAGGAGTTGGCTTCACATAGTAAGCTTTGCCCGACTTGCCTTGCCCAACGGACTTTCCGGGTTGCTTGGCACCCACATTCTGAGGACACCCACGGGAATAGTGCCCTGGTTCTCCACACTTGTAACAGATCACTTGATTGGCACGTGGCGCAGCATTGGTAACTGGACCACCATAGGTTTTTGCTGGAGGGTTGGTCTGATTCGTCTCAGGCGCCACATAGGATGGCCTCAGAGTGTATCTTGGCGGCAGAGAACTGTTTGGAACCCACAGCCTGCATTTTGGAAACGCGGAACCAGATGACGAGCCAAAGTCACGGGAGTGCTTCTTTGTGGCTTCATAATCGGTATGACCAGTCTCGGCACTGATTGCCTTGTTGACCAGGGCTTGGAAGCTTGTACATTCGTGGAGGCGCAGATCACGACGAAGCTCAGGGCTCAGACCCTTACAGAATCTTGCTTGCTTCTTGGCATCAGTAGACACCTCCTCTGTTGCATAGCGGGCGAGGTTACCGAACTCGCGGCTATAGGCATCTACAGTCAACTTTCCCTGGGTGAATGCACAAAACTCCTCTCTCTTTCTGTCCATCAGGCCCTCTGGAATATGGTGCAGACGGAAGGCTGCACTAAAGTCTGCCCATGTGGCTGCTGGCTAAGCAGGACGCATAGCTTCAAAGTTCTCCCACCACAGATTGGCGGGTCCTTCCAGAAAGTACGCCGCAAAGATCACCTTGTCGGCCTCAGAAACATTCGTGGAGCAAATCTTACGTGAAATACTGCACAACCAATCATCAGCATCGAGGGGATCGACGGAGTGATGGAACTTTGGAGGATTCAGCTTCACAAAGTCATTGAGGGACACTGCAGCATTCCTAGGTTGACGAGCCGTATTTTTGCTCAATACGCTCTAACAGTCGGTTGGATTCCCTTTTGTTTCTCTCTGCCTCAAGCATAACTTCCGCCAGAGAGGGCGGGTGAGGTAGTTCTTCCTACGTTGCTTGACTACCCTCGCCTTGCTCATGAGCAGGGGCACGGTTTAACCTGGTGAACACCATCTTAACAAACAAACTCACAACTTAGACCAATATCATCATCAATACTAGCTATGGATTAAGAATGCACTGAACGCATGGAATGCGGAAATGAATATCCGAACAGCATGGTAACAAGCAACTGCTATATATACACCATGGTTCATACACACCATTACATAGTTCAGTACAACCTTAATCGAAGAACAAACTACTGAAAATATGAAACTACTCATCAGAGGCTTCCAAGCTTCCTATACATTATTTATCTATGCCTTCGGAATTCATTTCACGACACAAGCATACTTCACAAGTCACACAGGACTGTGAAAGTATAGCTACTACCATACTATCCTTCCACTCACGGTTCAGGCATCCGCATAGAACATCTCATAAGATTGCCTCCATGGCCTGGAAGCTCCACCGGCGGATCGGGAAATACTCCAGCCTGAGATCCCTGGGATCCGTAAGGACACGGATGTGGCCTTGGACCCCTGAATGGTGGTAGTAGAGGTCCCCGAAGAGGGGTGAATCCTCCTATAGCAGGCCAGTCAACATGAGCCGGAAGATGGGTTCTAATAGGGTTCAACATCTCCATATCTCCATACCCTGTCTGGACTACCGGTGCCAGCTGCGTCAAAGCCGTCCACAGACGGGCACGTGTAGCATAGAGTTCCATATGAAGGGCACGAGCATCCCTGTCTCTATTCTCTAGCATCTCAGCAGTGGACTGCAGCAGCGGATCTTCCATAGAGGAATCAAAGTAGACCTCATTGAGGTATCCTTCTTCACCTGGCTAAGAGGCAGGAACATAGCAGAACTCTGAGTTCTGCAGCAATGCATGTCTAGCCCTCATGATGGTCAGCATTGAATAGGCAGCATCTTGTACTGCCATGTCAATAGTGACTCCCAATCCATAAGACCAATGGATTGCCTCCTCAGCTCCAGGGTAATCTGGGAATACCCTAACAGTGCAGAGGTACTGGCTCTGATTAAAATCCCGGTATTGCTCCTCCACTGTGTACTCTGGGTACCAGCGGTAACCGGACACTGACATCATCCTGACTAGCATGGTCATATGACCCGGCAGATCAATGCACCTAGTCATACGAACCACCTGACGAGAAGGACGGCCAGCCATCTGAAAATAGAGAGTAATGCAAAAGCATTAGAGCTCTGAATATAAAATTGGGCAGCATAACGGCTGTAAATGCTCAAAAACAATTTTGAGACAACCCATGAAATGGAATAGGGTAACCAATCAACTATCAAGTTCAATTCTGTGATCATCAAACTTACTTCCTTTTCCTAGGGATAAAAGAAACCCGAAATAACTCTCGACCCGTTGTCCTATAATCTACCGATCAGAAACACGAGCCTAAAACAGGATGAGTAATCTAGTCCTTAATCCCCGCAGAAAAGACGAGGATGACCAGAATAGAATAACTTGAGAAGAGAACAAGAGTCTTACGTTCCCTTCCACAAACAATTCCCTTATATATAACTAAAGCATTTCTAGACTCAACTTCGACTAGTTTGGCTTAGTAATCCTATAGTCAGTCAGGCTCTGATACCCCGATCCTAAGCCATAGGAATCCAGCCTATAACACATCGCATCTCTTTGCGGTCTCATGCACGGTTATCCCCACGGCTGCAGCCTAACCTTAGCCGGGACCGTTTGCGCCTTTTGACTCGTGTATGCAATTGTGTCGCTAGCAATCCAGTGACAGAGAACCTGGATCGACATGTCTAGTCATAAACCAAAGCGGCAGTTCCGCACAGGGACATGCATACATGACCCAGCAAAGCAGGTGTCAGTCATCAGCGAATGTAGACGAGTCGTAGCAAGCTACAGGGACTCCATTACATTGTGTGACATTTCCCAAAAGGGGACAGACACAACAGCTAAGAAGGACACATGCCGGTCAACCAATGTGTCCGGAACAGTAGCGAACTACCATGGCTCGTTGGATCACAAAGGGGCATTTCCCTCTAAGGAATGCTGCTAAAGCCTACGACTAGGTAATCAAACCCCATACATATCAAGTACAACACACGTTCGCATGGCATACCGATATGTATAGATACATCGATGGCATCACAACATAACCATAAACATACAAACTTTATTTAGAAGGCTCGGAAGAGCCACACACATAATATTACAAAGTAGGGGTCTCACGACCCTTCATCACAAGTCATACACACAATTCTTACAAGCCAGCGGAAGAGTAAAGTTGTCTGTGTACAGACAGATGGAAAGATAAAGGCACATGGCCTGAGTATCTACACACCCATCCTAGGGCCAGACCGTAGCTGGGATACCAGCTACTCGTCGTCATCGATGTCAAGGTAGAACCCTCCATTAGGGTCATTAACAACCTCTGCAACAATTATTAAGCAAACATGAGTAAAAAAGTACTCAGCAAGACTGTAGGATAGGCTATCTACTGATGCAATGTATCAATAAGGAATTGTGGGGTTTCATGCGGAAAGCCAGCATTTGACTCGTCGCTAGACAACTTGCATTTTTAAAATAATTTTGACAACTTGATTTCTTGCACACGAGTCAACTAACACCACAATCAATACTCCATCGTGGAATCATTCCGTCTTCATATGGAAATGCTGTCCACGACACTCACGCTTATCTTGACAATTCTATGAGTAGCCATTAAAGTTATCTATGAACAACATATGTCTCCAAGTAGTCCATATCCGTGGACGCGGCTATTCGAATAGATCATAACCCTGCAGGGGTGTACTTCTTCACACACGCTCTCGCCACTTATCGCCATGTGCACGTCATGCACCTCGGCAACCTTCAAGTGGAAGCCCGGGGAGGGAGTCGGCCACGACCGTTAACGACGCTAATACTTAGTCCAGGTCTATCGCCTATCTGAGGGTAACCCACACGGAAATCCGGCCGAGGTTTCCGCCACGGCCCCAAATGATGTGCGCAGGGCTCCCAAGCTCACCATCTGGGTGCCACTTGGTACACGGTGCCACTGCCTACCGCATCACAGCCCACCTCTCAGGTCAGCGCTATGCATGGCCTCCAGCATGACTATAAACACCAGAAACTACTTGCAACTCCTGGACCGAGTACTAAGCGAGTAATAAGTCGAGAGGGTCAATTAAGTATCCCAACGTGTGGTAGTATCTAGTCTTGGATTACATACACGGAACTCAATTCCTAAGGACGGTTCCAATGAAAAAACCCGCCATGTACTCCTTCATAGCCTTTCACCGGTACCTTTACCAAATCAGGTTCAACACACGACCTTTACTTACTGAACAAATTCTCACAATTCTGTTCATCACCCAGATGACAGACCATACAAACTCTAAGCATAGCATGCATAGCAGGATAAGGCACATCATAGCTCAAGCATCTACCAGGTATGCTAGGTTGCAAGGTTTAGCTATTTACTGTGACAAAGACAGGTCATGCAAAGGAAGTGGGTTCAACTAACGTAGTGAAAGTAGTGAAAGCATTTGCCCTAATGCAAGAAATAAGAGTAGGAGCGAGAACATGGGATTTATCGGGATGATCAAAATGGTTGCTTGCCTTGTTGCTCAGTAGAGGGACAATATTCGTCAGTCGGATATTCGGTGGAATCCGGAGGAGCGGGGCCTACCAGTAAAAACAATATTAATCAATAACAATCAAATGCAACAAGATGATGCATGATCATGGCATGAAAATAAAAGGTGGTAGGCTAATGTGACTACCATTTCTTAAGTTGAAGTTGATTTGAATCAAGATTCAAATATCACTTCAAACAAGGTATTTTCGTATACCCTTTTAATTGATTCGACCTGATGCTCAGGTCATCTTGTTTTAGCATGCATCAGAATGATATGTTGAGTTGTTGGTTGTGATTGAGCATTTTTTGGTCATGGCATTTGAAGTGGAATTCAAATGAATTTCAAATTCCAACTCCAAAGCATTTATCAAATTTAACCTATTCACCATTTTGCATGTTTGGTGAAGTTATCATTTTCTAACATGTTTGCAAATGACATATTCAGAATCCTTGGATTTGTCTGGTCATTTGACATGTATTATTTGTCCAATTTGGAGTTATATTCAAACTTTTATGAATTTCCAAAGTTTTGAACTTATTCTGGAATTATTTTTAAACAGAAAAGGCTTTATTGCATCAGCATGACATCAGCAGGTCCAACTCGCCGTTGAAAGTCAAACCTGACCAGTGGGACCCACTTGTTAGTGACTCAGGCCAGTTTTTAGTTTAAACTTAAGTTAATTAGTTAATTAGCAGAGTAGGACCCACCTGCCAGTGACTGCTTAGGTTAATTTAATTAAGTTAATTTTTATTTTTATTAATACTAATTAACCAGAGGCTGGCCCCACCTGTCATAGACTCAGGGGGGTCAGATCCACCGGTGGCGAGGTCGTCCTCGCCGGCGGTGAGCCCCGGCGACCACCGGAACGGCGGAGGGGCTCAGAAATGCGCACAGGTGGCCAAACTCTGCGCGGAGTGCACCAGAAGAACGACACATCTCCCGCAGATCCATTTTTTCATAGAACCAGGGCTGATCTGGCCGGAGATGACGCCGACGACGAGCTTGGCGGCGGCCGAAACTCGGGCGTCATCGGAGTCATCGAAACAGGGGGCTTCACGCGCGGGGCTAGGCTCCTACGGCATCTACACGATGCCCTGAAGCCACTGGTGGCCTCAGATGGACGAGCCGTTCACCGGAGGGCTACAGGCGACGAGCTCCCGTGGCGGATCTCGTCGGGCTCCGGTGAAAACAGGGCTAGAGGAAGAGATCGAAGGGGGAAACTTGGGGGAAATCTTGCTAGGCTCACGGGGAGTGCAGAGGAAGCGCTAGCTTGCTCGGGGACGGCCTTGAGAGAGAGAACGCCGGTGACGAACTTCGGTGACCCGAGGAAGAAGACGACCGCGTCTCGTCGATTCACTGCGTCCTGGCGTCGGGCTCGTAGCTTGGGAGCTTCAGGGAGCTGCGGCGGAGCCGTTGCACGGACCAGAAGGAGGAGGGGTGCGCTAGAACGACAACGAGCTCGAGCTCGGGTTCGGCTCTATTGGCGGCCGAAAGGAGAGGTAGCGGGGGGGAGAATGGGGAGGGGATGATCTCAGGCACGGCTCAGGGGATGGTTATCCTCCCTCTCCAGCTCATCTGGGCGAGCCACGCACGCTCACAGGTGCGTGGCCCCGCCGAAGGAGGCGGTGGCCACCTCCTGCTGCCCACTGGCGAGGGGGAAGACGACAGAGGAAGACGTGGGCTGGGCCAGGTGAGCGACAGGTAAGTTTTTCCCATTTTTTTCTATTTTGCATTCTGTTTTGAAGTTGAATTGATTTGCCATTTATTTTGGCTCCAAGATTAGTTCAAAAATTATTTTGAACACACTCAAATATTAGTTGGAATATTTCCAACCACTACTAAAGTTTTCAACATTTTTTAAAACTTGAAAGTTTTTGAATTCAAATTTAAACTTGAATTCAGTGGCTTTTTTTGAATTTGAATAAAATGCCAAATGTGTTTTGAAAATAGTTTTCTTCCCTGATAATTTGCTTTCAAGAATTATCAGAAAAGTTGAACTTTTCTTGAGGCCATTTTGGGTTCATTGATTTTTACAGGTTTTGAATTTCCTTGAATTTTGAGAAGTGGCTAGGGTTTTGGGGTTTTGTTTCACCACTTGCTTGGAATTTGTTTCAAGTTCTTGAATGCAATGAAAGTAAACATCAGCACAATGCTAAAACCTAGTTAGGGATCCAGGGATGTGACAATTAAAATGAAATTAGAAGCAAACAAAATCAAACGATGCTCCAAGTAAAATTCATATCACGTGATGAATAAAAATATAGCTCCAAGTGACATATTGAATCTTACTAGAATTTTACCTTGGGGTACCTTGGGCATCCCCAAGATTAGGGATTTTCTTCTCCTCATTCCTTTGTCCATCGGCATAATACCCAAAACTTGAAAACTTCAATCACATAAAACTCAACAAAACTTCGCGAGATCCCTTAGTATAAGCAACATATGAAATACTAGTAAAAACTTCGCGAGATCCCTTAGTATCACAAGTTGTTCATTCCTTTGTTACAAGTTCATTCTTATTTTATTTTAGCATATGGTACTGTATACTATCTTATCCATGGCTTATACCCCCCGATACAATCCATAGCATCATCGAAACAAACAACCTATGCAAAATAAAGTAGAATCTGACTAAAACAGGACAATCTATTGTAATTTGGGATGAACCTATACTTATGTAACTCCAAAAATTCTGAAAAACTAGGAAGACCTGAGGGATTTGTATAGCAACTATGTGTCAATAATTCAAATTAAAAATAAGTTCCAGTAAAATCAGAGAAATTCTGCACTACACGTTACATGTTATGTTTTTACACCGTATCAATTCTACTCATCATACAAATCATCCTAAAGGATTTACTTGGCACAAACACTAATTAAAACATAAAAACACAATCATTACCGACACAATTATCATGTTATCACAGACAAACATAAAGTAAAATACAAAAATAAAGATAACTATTGGGTTGCCTCCCAACAAGCGCTATTATTTTTACGCCCCTAGCTAGGCATAATGCATAGTTTCAATTGTTGTCATCTTTGACACTCCACCCATAAGTGGCTCACATAATTGATTAATAAGATGATCTAATACTATTTATAGGTAAGTGTTCTATTCCTTTATTTAATGGAAATTGTAACCTTATGTTTCCCTCTTCCATGTCAATGATTGCACCTATAGTTCGCAGGAAGGGTCTTCCAAGCATAATCGGACAAGTAGGATTGTAATAAATATCAAGCACAATGAAATCCGTAGGCACATAATTTTTATTTTCAATTATCAGCACATCATTTATTCTACCCAAGGTTTTCTTAATGGTAGAATCCGCAAGATGCAAGTTTAGGAACATTCTTAAATATTAGTGAGACCAAGCACATCACATAATGATTTGGGTATAGTCGAAACGCTAGCACCAAGGTAACACAAAGCATTGCATTAATATTTATTTATATTAACACCAAGGTAACACCAAGGTTCCCACTCATCATGCAACTTTCTAGGAATAGAAACTTCAAGCTCAACATTCTTATCATAAGCTTTTACCATAGCTTCCACTATATGTTGAGTAAAAGCTTTGTTTTTTCATAAGAATTGGGTGAGCTAATAATGGATTGCAGCAAGGAAATACTTGATGCTAAAGAAAAATTATCATAATTAATGTCCTTGTAATCAAAAATAGTGGGCACATCACTAGTTAAAGTTTTGACCTCTCCAAACCCACCTTTTCAGTTTTAGCATTAAGATCATCACCCTGCAAGCAAACGGGGCGCTCATTTACTAGACTTGACTCGTATCCAGTCCCTTTATCATTAATATTAATATTAGTAAACAAATATTCAATAGGATAAGCACCAATTATTTTAAGATATTCATCATGATTTACAATGGGGAAATCCTATTTACTGGAGTGGTCTACTTATCAGAAATTTTCCTAATAACTGTTCACTATGAACAACTTGTGATACACTTCTTTATCGATTTCACCAAGTTGTTTACTTATAGCATCTAACAAAGTTGAATGTTCCTTTACTTCAAAAGCAAAGAATTTATTGCGCTAATATTGTGAAGTCATGAAGTTCTTCATGGAACCTTCTATTTCTCACATCCTTTGGTAGTAAGATATAGTGTAGAATCTATCTTGAGACATGGTGACCAAGCATGCTAAGTAGCAAGCAAGACAAGCAAACTAGAGATTGAAGATGGAATCTAGTGAACAGCTAAGGAAGCAAAGGAAAATATTTTTGTATTTTTTATTTTTTCAGAGACAAACTAAATATACCAGTAAATAAAAAGGAGAACAAGTGAATGAAAATTTGTGAGGAGTTACTTGGTAGTTGGAGATGATATTCCCTTGCAATGGTGCGAGAAATCCTTCCTGATACTTATGATCTGTGTTGGGTTTTCCGTTAAGAGAAATGGGTTATCGCAGCATAATGTGGGCAAGTATTTCCCTCAGTTATGAAACCAAGGTTTATCGAACCAATAGGAATATCAACCACAACCGTCTTCAGCGTATGCACACAAAAGAACAAATAACTTGCACCCAACACGGGCAAGAGGGTTGGCAATCCTCTTATTCTTGTTATTTGCAAGCGAGTGAGGTGTATAGATAATTGTAGATAGCAAGATAAAATAAAAACAAGTAAACAGTCGCAAGGTATTGTAGGTTTTTTATATATGTTGTGAATAGACCCGGTGGCCATAGCTTTCCCTAATGGAGTCTCTCATGAAAAATAGCAAAAGGTGCGTAAACAAATTATTGTTGGGAAATTGACAGAAAAGTGGATAGTTATGCGATATTCGAGGCAATGATCATGTGTATATAAGCGTAACATCCATAAAAAATAGACCGACTCCTGCGTGCACCTATTACTATTACTCCACTCATCAACCGATATCCAGCATGCATCTAGAGTATAAAGTAAACAGAGTAATGCATGGAGAACAATGGCATGATGTAGACAAAGTAAACTCAAGCAATATGAATAAACCCCATCGATTTATCCTTAGTAGCAGCAACACAAAGACGCATCTTATCTCCTTCTGTCAGTGGGATATAGAAATTTGCTAGGTTGAACCTACTACAACACACCTCTTTCATCGGACAATATATGGCTCTAGTTGGCCAAACTATTTCAATAGACCACAGAGAATTACGAAGATATCATAATCACGCACATAAGAATCATATAAGTATTAAGAGGAGACTCAAATATTTATCATGAATAATCTAAACATAAAACCACAATTCATCGGATCCCAATGATACATCTCCAATATATCTATAATTTTTTATTGTTCGATGTTGTTATGTTATCATTCTTGGATTTTTCTTAATAATCATTTTATAGCAATTTTATATCATTTTTTGGGACAAACCTTTTGACGTAGTGCCTAGTGCGAGTTGTTGTTTTCTACTGTTTTTTACTTCGCAATAAACCCATATCAAGATCCAATTGCCACAAAACTTTATGGAGTTTTTTTAGATCACAAGTAAACTTGGGGGCCAAGAAAGAGCAGCAGCCAAGGCCCACGGGGCCCACTAGATACGAGGGTGTGCTAGAGGCCTCTAGCGTGGCCTGGTGTCTAGTGGGGACCTCGGAAGCTTATCCACTCCCTCTAAGCTCTATAAATACCCCTATATCTAGAAAACCCTAAAGGAGTCGAGGAAAAATAGTTTCAGGCGCCGCAAGTTCCAGAGCCACAAAATCCAATCTAGAGCACGTTCTAGAGAGAAATACGTTGGCACAGGGGTTCACCATCGTCATTGGTGCTCCTCTGATGATGCGTGAGTAGTTCATATCAGACCTAAGAGTCCGTAGACAGTATCTAGATGGCTTTCTCTCTAATTTTGTTTCTTAGTATAATGGTCTCTTGGAGATCCATATGATGTAACTCTTTTTTTGTCGTGTGTTTCTTGGGATCCGATGAATTGTGAGTTTATGATCAGATCTATGAAAACATATTCATGGTTGATTATTATAGCCTCGTATTTCTTCTCCGATATTTGGTTGTTGTCTCACCAACTTCATATGTTATCTTGCAATGGGAAGAGGTGCTTTGTGATGGGTTCGATCTTGTGGTGCTCAATCTCAGTGGCAGAAAGAGGCATGACACGCATGTATCGTTGTTATCAAGGATAAAACAATGGTGTCTATTCCTGCATGAATAGATCTTGTCTATATCATGTCCTCGTTCTTAAGCATTTCTACATTTCTCCATGAACTCAATACACTAGATGCATGGTGGATAGCGGTCGATGTGTGGAGTAATAGAAGTAGATGCACGCTGAAGTCGGTCTACTTATCTTGGACGTGATGCCTATATACATGATCATTGCCTTGAATATCGTCATAATTATTTGCTTTTCTATCAATTGCCCAACAGTAATTTTTCTACCCACTGCTTGCTATTTCCCGAGAGATGTCACTAGTGAAACCTACAGCCTCGGGTCTACTTCACATTATCTATTTGCAATCTCTATTTTGCTATTTACATTCTACTTTATTTGCTCTTTTGTTTTCATATCTATATTATCAAAAAACCGAAAAATACCTTGTTCTATTATATTTGCTATCACTCTTATTTGCATATATCAATCGATCCTTACTTTAACCACGAGGGATTAACAACCCCTCTACGTGTTGGGTTGCAAGGATTTGCTATTTGTGTACACGTGCTGCTTACATAGTCGTGTGGATCTTCCTACTCGATTGATACCTTGGTTTCTTAGCTGAGGGAAATACTTGTTGTTGTTGTGCTACACCATCCTTTAAGCTTGGAGGGAGAACCAACGCACGTGCAAGGAGTCACAAGATTTCTGGCGCCATTGTCGGGGAAGATCAAGTCAAGATCTATCAGGTTCCTATACACAACTCTCATCTCCATGCAATTACATTATTTTACATTTTCCTCTCCCGCACTTTACAAAAATTTCCATTTTGTTTACCTTATTTCTGTTTGCCTTTTTCTTGCTTGCTTGCTTCTATTGCCTTCATGACCACACTCGAAAACAGAAAAATAATGAGGAAAAGTAAATACATATGGATCTTCATCCACTTGCTAATCTTTTCAAAATATCTAATTATGTTGAACTAATTGCTAGTGACTAGAGTGCTCTTGATTATTTTTGTGAAGATTTCCTTGAAAGTCGTGAATCTGAATATTGTGACTAAGTGTCTTATAAAATTATTCATGATATATTGCAATGATGTTATTAAAAAATCTATTAATGTAAATTGTGCTAATAATATTCAAAACTACACGCTTGGTGATGGAAATTTTGTCATGTCCACTACTCATTGTAATGATCATGATTGGGGTGATGCTTCTTATGATCATGAAAATTTATTTAATCCTCATGATGAATATGATATTGATAATAATGTTTGCAATAGTATTGAATGTGGGATTGGAAGAGTGTAAACTTTAGGTAATAATGATGCCACTATTTTGGAGAATTATCTATCTTGTGAATTTTTCGACAAAATTGGGTTTGGAGAGGTCATGACTTTGGTTAATGTTAATCCACTACCTTAGAAGATTATAAGACTTTTATGCATGTGGATCATGAATATAATTTTTATGTGATACCTATATTCTTGAATTTGAATATGATCATACGTGTAATTATTATGGGAGAGGGATATATGGTTATATAAATATTCATGTTACTAAATTATCTCTCTTCATGTTGAGATTGTTATTGTTTCTTTCTTCTTCCATGCATATGTTACATATTTCTTGTCTTGATAATGTGTTTTCTTATGAGATGCCTATGCATAGGAAGTATGTTAGACTTAAATGTGTTTGTCTTATGCTACATGATGCTCTCTTTGTGTTTCAAATACTATCTTTCATGTGAGCATGAATAAAATCTCAAGCGTATCTTAATGGCTATAAAGAAAGAGCTTGTTGGTAGGCAACCCAATGAATAAAATTTATTTTCACTTTTTCTTTTTGTTCCTGAGTGTTTGCACAGTTATTCTACTCTTATAATTGTATTTTTCGTGTTTCATTTAGTGTTTGTTCCAAGTAAAGCCTTTGGGATCTTGTGGGTGTTAGTTGCTTTAATCCTGTTGAAGAGCAGAAACTTTTGCAATCAGTAGAAAAAATCCTGAAAATCACAGAAACGTCAAAAGCATCTGAATGTTTTACACAAGATTAATATTCAAATTCGCTACATTTTCCTAATTTTTCACAATTTTTCGATTTACATAAGTATAAGTAAATTTTGAATCCTTATAGACTATTCTGTTTTTAAACATTCTATTTTCTTTGGGTTATGTGCTTATTTTAATGATTTTATGGTTTATATCGGGGGGCATAAGCCAAGTTAAAGTTAGAATACATTAGGTATAATGCAATAACAAAATTGGAATAGGTTTTCAATAGTACCTATAGTTAAATTTGGTTTTCTTATACTAGCGGATCTCACGAAATTTTGTTGAGTTTTGTGTGATTGAGGTTTTCAAGTTTTGAGTGATATCATGATGGATGATGGAATAAGGAGTGATAAAAGCCTAAGCTCGGATATGCCCATGGCACCCAACGCAATATATAGGATGTACCAAGCATCTAAGCTTGGGGATGCCCTAGAAGGCATCCCCTCCTTCTTGTAGAAACCATTAGTAATTTTACTTGGAGCTATATTTTTATTCGTCGCATATCATGAGTTTTTCTTTGAGTGTCTTGTATCATTTGTGTCTTTGTTTTATTTCTTGGTTAGTTTGTCATAATAAACCTTACTATACACCCCCATTTGAGAGATCTAAATTCTGCTATGATTTTTTAGAATCTCTCTTTATGCTTCACTTAAATTTTTTGAGGCATGGAATTGCTCAAGTACTTCACTTATATCTTTTTGAGCACGGTGGTGATATTATTTTGAATAAATTTACTCTCATGACCCACTTAGATTATTTTGAGAGTTGATGAAATCTTGAAGAAATCCTCTATTGCTTCACTTATAAAATTTTGAGAGTTGAAAATTTTAAAGAAACTTGTGCTTTCCTGCTTCACTTATACTTGTTTGAGAGCTTCTTATTTGCATTGGCAATTTGCTTTAAATGAAAATTAGTTCCAAAGTGATGAATGTCCAGGAAATATATAATAAAAAATTCATGAATATCATTGGATATTAAACTTGATTCTTTGTAATAGTTTTGCGGTATGAAGATAGTAACATGTGAGTTATGTTGATGAGTATTTATGCTCTAGTAAGAATATTGGTGTTAAGGTTCGTGATTCTCTATGCATGGACTTTAAGTCAATAATTATGCTATGAAATTACATCCTACTTGTGTTGTATTATTCAATGTTAGTTATGTTCAATGTTCCATTATGGTGATTTTTGTTCCTTGGTTGGGCGCTTCTCAATCTATTTGCTAGCCTTCACATGTATTAAGCGGGAATGTTGCTTGTGCATCCAAATGCTAAACCCAAAGTTGTACAAAATGAGTCCACCATACCTACCTATATGCGGTATTTCAACATTGTTACTAGTAAATTTTCAAGTGCCAACTCTAATATTCAAAATAAAATTATGGTTTGTGTGCTCGTATCGCTCATGAAGCTATGAGGGGTGGCCGGTATCTTCCATGTTAAACAGGTTATTCTCAAGATAAGAGTTTATTCACTTGTCATTGCATGAGAGTATGGCGGTAATATGGATGCCCAATCCCAAAAAGAAAAAGAAAAACATTTTATGTTGACAAATAATAAATTCCTTGGGAAGTGTTGGTATGGACGACACTCGTGGATACGGCTAGCCGTGGAATGTGAAAGAATGGTTGAAAAGGAATAAACTTTATTTTCAGTTTGGGAACCACCTATAATTTGTTTAGCATGGAGGATATTCTAAAGTCTTAGTCGTTCTCGTTGACAGGAAAAGCATGCCACCCTGAAAAAATTATCTCTAAGTTCTTCACTTTGAGCTATGGCACCTCTACAAATCCATGATTCCCTGTGTGAAGGGCCTATCTATTTGCTTTACGCAATTTTTATTTTTGAATTTGAGCCTCCATCTTCTCTTATAAAGCACCAACTAAAGAACACCATTATCACACTTGAGCATTAGATGTAGTTAATATTAGAGTGTCTTGCATATATGGATCAGTGATAGAGCATAATGGGCTAGGGATAACGTTCTTTAGCGTTGATAATTTGAAAGACTTAGTTTCTTGTTGATATGCTTGAGTATTGAAACCTTGATGTCAAATTATAGATTATTGCTTCGCATCAGCTACAAGTCCATCTGTCCTGAAAGAAAATTAATATGATGAACATGAGAGATAAATTCCACAATAAAAAATTCTAGTTTTATAATTTACCTACTCGAGGACGAGCAGGAATTAAGCTTGGGGATGCTGATATGCCTCCAACGTATCTATGATTTTTTATTGTTCCATGTTGTTATGTTATCATTCTTGGATGTTTAATAATCATTTTATAGCAATATTATATAATTTTTTAGGACTAATCTATTGACATAGGGCCTAGTGCCACTTGTTGTTTTCTGCTGTTTTTTTCCTTCGCGGAAAATCCATATAAGATGAGCTCCAATTGCCACGAAACTTTACAGAGATTTTTTTGGACCAGAAGGAAACTTGGGGGCCAAGATGAGCAACAGCCAAGGCCGAGGGGTAACACTAGACACGAGGGCGCGCCAGAGGCCCCTCACATGGCCTGATCTCTAGTGGGGCCCTCGGGAAGCTTCTCCACCGCCTCTGAACTCTATAAATACCCCAATATTTAGAAAACCCTAGAGGAGTCGACGAAAAATTATTTCGACCGCCACAAGTTCTAGAGCCACAAAATCCAATCTAGTGCTCGTTCCGGAGAGGAACACGATCACGGAGGGGCTCACCATCCTCACTTGTGCTCCTCCGATGATGCTTGAGTAGCTCATATTAGACCTATGGGTCCGTAGGCAGTAGCTAGATGGCTTTCTCTCTCGTTTCGCTTCTCAATACAATGGTCTCTTGGAGATCCGTATGATGTAACTCTTTGTTTTGCGGCGTGTTTGTTGGGATCCGATCAATTGTGAGTTTATGATCAGAACTATGAAAACATATTCGGGCTTGATTATTATAGCCTCATATTTCTTCTCCAATATTTGTGTTTTGTGTGACCAACTTGATCTTTTACCTTGCAATGGGAAGAGGTGCTTTGTGATGGGTTCGATCTTGCGGTGCTCAATTTCAATGACGGAAAGAGACATGACATGCATATATCGTTGCTATGAAGGATAAAACAATGGGGTATATTCCTACATGAATATATCTTGTCTACATCATGTCATCGTTCTTAAGGCATTACTCCGTTTCTCCATGAACTCAATACACTAGATGCATGTTGGATAGCGGTCGATGTGTGGAGTAATAGAACTAGATGCACGCAGAAGTCGCTCTACTTATCTTGGATGTGATGCCTATATACATGATCATTGTTTTGAATATCATCATAATTATTTGCTTTTCTATCAATTTCCCAACAGTAATTTGTCTACCCACCGCTTACTATTTTCTCGAGAGAAGACACTAGTGAAACCTAGGGCCCTCAGGTCTACTTCACATCATCTATTTGCAATCTCTACTTTGCTATTTGCGTTTCTACTTTATTTCCTCTTTTGTTTTCAGATCTATATTATCAAAAAACCTAAAAATACCTTGCTGCATTCTATTTTCTATCACTCTTATTTGCATCTATCAATATATCCTTCTTTTACCCACGAGGGACGGAGAAACCCTCCACACATTGGGTTGCGATGATTTGCTATTTGTGTGCAGGTGTTGCTTAGATAGTCTTGTGGATCTTCCGATTGGATTGATGCCTTGGTTTCTTAACTGAGGGAAATACATGTCGTCGTTGTGCTACATCACCCTTTAATCTTGGAGGGAGAACCAACACTCCTGCGAGGAGTCACCCAATAAACGCACCGCACAAAAGGAATTACATCATGTGGATCAAAACGAAGGTGTGATCATCATTGTATTGAAGATCAAAGAGAGAGAGATTGCCATCTAGGTACTCGCCATGGACCCATAGGTCTATGGTGAACTACTCACACATCATCGTGAGGCCAGCAAGGTCGATGAAGAGTCCCTCCATGATCGATCCCCCTCCGGCAGGGTGTCGAAACGGAGCTCCAGATGGCCTACCATCGGAACAGAGACTTGCGGCGTCTTAAATCGTGTTTCGGGACTCCTTTTTGTGTTTCTAGGGTAAAATATGATTGATAAGCTCGAGAACGGAGTCGGGGAGGCCACGTGGGAGGCACAAGCGATCACCCCCCCACGCAGGTTGCGCCCTGTTGGCTTGTGGCACCCTCGTGCGGCCTCCATCCTTCTTCCGATACTCCTTGGTCTTCTTTTGCTCTAGAAAAAAACACAAAAAAACTAGGTCAATTGGACTTCGTTTGGTATGAAAAACCTGAAAAGGGAGAAACATGTATAAAATAGCAACTGGCACTGGGAACTCGGTCTATAGGTTATTTCTAAAAATAATATAAATTGGTAAGTAAATACCCAAAAAGTATTTCTAAATGATAATATATCAGCATCGAATAATAAAAAATTATAGATACGTTGGAGACGTATCAATCCCCAAGAAGAAGAACTAGTGAAGTTCTTGAGGGGTGACTCCACCAACAAATTCACTCTCATTCATTTTGGCAAGAACAATTTACAATCAACTCCAACCTTATGCATTAGTTCAAGGAGTCACATATTGCCTCAAAGGTAAGCAAGGGACAAGGTAATTAAGGTATCAATGGACATCATCTCATATGTGCTTCACTCCATGTCCATAGATATCCTTGTATTTGTTCCTTGGTTGGGACTAACCCATGTAGGTGAGAAGAGTATGAAACAACAAGGATAGATCCCAACTTAAGATGAACTTCATCAACAATGAGCATCCACCACTACTACACCTGCACTTAGTCTTCTACGACAAAACCCCATGGTTAGTTTTTTCCTCTTAGGGGGGATGTCACATCAAGGGGGAGCTTTACTCTAAGACTTGAGTCAAAACATCTCACAGATGTGAACACATTAAAAGCTTTACGTAAAAGTGGTAACCTTACTTATGCTTAAACGATGAGTATGACCTATGATCGAGTATCCTTAGTTGGCTCCTAAGTCAATATACTCATATATAGATGACTTCATCCTCGCTGAAGTGCTTGGTAGATACTAGAGTGGATATGCATGTTTGTCATGTTTCATTTGACATCTTATTGTGTGAGCATGTTGGTATGCATATTTTTAATCATTCAAGGATATCGAGTTGTTGTTATTTGGCTTTATTTTTCATGCTTCATCACAAAATTTGAGCAAGCACTTTTGGGACCCTATGTGTGAGGAGCACTCGGAGTTCCATTTTGACAAGAGCTAACTTCCAAAACCTCCCATGTGCCACTCGGTGTAACCAACTCCACAAACTCGGTTCCACCGAAGCACTAGGGTTGATTTGGTTTATGAACCTCTATAGAACCGATTTTATAATCTCAGCCTCACCGAGTTTCCGTGTCCTCTAGCAGTTAAGAAACTCGGTGGCACTAGAATTCCTAAATCGGTTTCCTCGACAGTAGGTGGGTATACATACCTGCTCACCCAAGATTGATAATTTCTTCAAACACTTATTCACCCGCACCCCACTTCTGCCGCACTCAAAGTCCAAGGACATTGTACTTGCACCTGTGCGCCCTCACCACCGTAGTCCCCCACCATGGACGGCAATCTTCCCTGCGGTCGCCTCTGTAGAGTTCTTCGCTGAACTAGGTTAAGAACTCGTCCTCTTTTGTGCTCCAAGGTCTATTTCTTCTGCATTAGGACACTTTCATCTCCATGCAATGGAATTAAATATTCCCACCCACCAGAAAACTCGATTAGATTATCCAAAAAAAGATTTTAGGTTTAGGGTTCCGCTATATGCGTATCGGTAGCATCGAGTGCAAAAGAATCGGTACCATCGATTCTACTTTTTGGGCTCTGAGAACTATCTCGGAGAGACTGAGTATCATTTTAGATGACTCCAAAAATGGTTGCCAAGTCTCTCTTAGGGAGATAGTCTGTCTTGGTGGCTCCGAAAATTAAATATCGGTTGAACCAAAATAGCTGAATTCTGAAACTAAGATTTTGAGTTCAAATTTTGAAAAATTAGCTCTGCTTTGTGAAGCTTATCTTTACAATTCTTCTATATCTATTCAAAGGGTTAGTGTGTCAGTACTTCGAGAACTGAGGATAGCTAGAATGCATTCAGAGAACACAGTGTTGAAGTTGATTCAGACCCTAGTACTGAGAGGAGTGAGTCAGACCCACGCACTACCAGCTCTCATGACCTGCCCAAGGCAACAACCAGGGCTAGGAGAAAGATGAATTCAGATGAAGAGGCTAAGGATCTCATGCCAGGTGGTGCATCTTCCAAGAAGATGACTATGATAAAGGAGTATGCCAACCGAGATACGGTGAGAGCCCCTGAGTGTCACACCATCTTTTACCTTATTTCAACTGTAGACTCTTCAAAAACCTGAGTTTATTAAAAAAATTAAGCAAGTGCTATGAGTGCAATGATTGCCATTGTTTGTGTGTATGCTTGAATGAGTGGATTCCAGAACAATATTTTTATAAACATGACATTTCCAAAAAGACATTTTTCTCATTTTTGACTATTTCAAAACCTTGCTTTGGGTTTGCACTGCAAGTCCCTGATTCCAAGGGAGTGCCTTTCACCCAAAGATTGTATTCTGATTTTAGCACTATTATAACTCTCCAGAATAATAAAATAATTATTCGATAAAATATTTTTCTATTTTATTCGCATGTCCTTTTTTGAGACCGGAAATGATATTCCTTGGTGGAAAATTATTTTACTACCCTAGAAAAATCTGAGAAAAATTGGAGATACTAAGAGGACATATATTTTTCATACATAAGATTTTCAACCCATATTTATGTTCAAAATATTTGAGCAATCCTTGAAAACCTATTCTGTCTACTTTCACCTTTTGAAATATTTCAGAAGGAAGTTTTTTCAATAAATTCCCAAAAAATTCTTGCAAGCTTCCCAAGCTATATCTGGTAGTTATGACAAGTTGCACCTCATTCCAAGATGGTTTGGTTCACCAAATAATCCTAAAACCCTCTGTGTCCAGAATCAAGTTGTAGCTACTCTACATAGCAAAGTTTGTCCAAGTGGATTCCAGAACAATATTTTTATAAACATGACATTTGCAAAAAGACCTTTTTCTCATTTTTGACTATTTCAAAACCTTGCTTTGGGTTTGCACTGCAAGTCCCTGATTCCAAGGGAGTGCCTTCACCCAAAGATTGTATTCTAATTCTAGCACTATCATAACTCTCCAAAATCATAAAATAATTATTTTACAAAATATTTTTCTATTTTATTTGCATGTCCTTTTATGAGGCTACAAATAATATTTGTGAGTGGAAAATTATTTTTCTACCTTAGAAAAATCTGAGAAAATTTAGAGATACTGAGAGGAGATATATTTGCCATACATAAGGTTTTAAACCCCTATTTATGTTCAAAATATTTGAGCAAATCCTTTAAAATCTATCTTGTCTGTTTTGAACTTTTGAAATATTTGTAAAGGAAATATTTTCAATAAATTCCTAGAAAATTCTAGCATGCTTCCCAAGCTAAATCTCGTAGTCATGCCAAGTTTCACCTCATCCCAAGATGGTTTGGTTCACCAAATAATCCTACAACCCTCTTTGTCCAGAATCAAGTTGTAGCAACTCTACATAGCAAAGTTTGTCCAAATGGCCTGAAACTTTCCACGAGTGCTCAAAACCCCAAACGAGGACACCCTGCCAAAAATTGGATTTGTGGGGATTAATTTACCCACATTCTCTTTTGAAAGGACAGAACTGCCCATTTGGGGGTGATTTCAAGTTTGCATTGTCAAACTTGTCCAATGGAGCTCAAATTTGGTGGATCATCCTACTTTTGCATCAAAACCAATCATGTTAACTTTCACTATTAGTGGTAAAGGTTAACAACCCCAAACACCTGTCGAACACCTTCCACCAATATGGTCAAACAACACTTAACACCCTCTACACTCACACCCTTTCCACTAAACGCTTAGTGCAAGCTGCCAGCACCACTTCTCAACTGCAGAAGAGTGGCCCCTCTCTGTTCCAAGAAGGTAAGCTAAAACCTCCATTTTAGTTTCTGAATCAAGGCTGACAGCTCCTCTTGAAGCTCTTCCTTTGACCAGCAGTGAGACCCTCAGCTCCAAACGGCTAAGGGGCATCTAAGCCACCCCTGGAATCGCCAGACAGGGCCAAAGCGCTCAGAGCGCGCCAGCATGCCGTGGCATACCAAATCTATGCTCTGGGTGTGCTACAGGGCGCACCCGAGGCAAAGGAGGACATCCCCGACCGGTCTCACCTCCCCACGGTGTCTCTCTGTGTCTCTGACAAACCTCCTGACTCAGGGCAGCCTCAGGGCCCCTTCTCCCCTCTGTGCTGACCAGGGCGACGCCTCCCCGCGCGCGCCAGATTCGGGTAGAAGAACACAGCCCTACAGCACGCGCGCATTAAGCCTTCCCTCTCTCTCGTTGAGTCTCAGGGGTTTCAAACCACGTCCGCAAAACGGTTGTATGCTCGATGCGCGTACCTATGTGAACTTGACCGTGTTCGTCATTTCTTGTATCATTCTGGTATGGTGGATGTAAGACTCTTAATATTCAGTATGTGTGTGTTCGGTGAGCATTGATCTCTCGGATCATTGAGCACGTTCATTTAGCGATCTCGACTCATAAGTCGGGGTTCCCACGCCTTCTTGACACCTGCCTCAAGGCATTCAACCACATGGAGGAAAAAGCCCAAATACCCAACGTCGTCGGGGGCCAAGGGGCTCGAGACACCCTCGCCACGTATGTCACTCATAGCCTGGGAGGCTCTCCTCTCGAGGGATTGGAACATCCGGGAGCTTTCAAGCTGGAGTCCGCGAGCATGGATTGCCTCTTCGGAGGCCTCTCCAACCAGGGAATTTGTGCCTTTCACCTGACTGTAAATAAGAGACAGCTTGTCTTCGGCAGTAGCCTGAGCATCCAATGCGACCTTCCAATGTTTCACTTCCTGATCCAACCTTTTCCGGAGGGCATCGACCTCGTTTTTAAGGTGGCCATGACGCTCGTGGCAGCGGAACTCCTGGAGCCTCAGCTTCGCACGATAGTCAAAAAGGAGGGAACGCTGAGCCTCCACCACCCCCCTGTCGATGTCCTTTTGAAGCTTTGCCTCACGGGAGGCAAGGGATTCCTCAGCAAACGACACCTGGTGATCCCTCAACTCCAGACGCTCCTGGTCCAGGCTCTGCTCCACCTCAACGAGTGCCAGCGAATCGGCGGATGCTCGGGAGCTCAGGCCAGCCTGCTCTTCAAGATCGGCGTTGAGGGCACAAAGCTCCTTGTGGCGATCCTCGGAGACCCTGCGCCGACAATCAGCCTCCTGAGCCTCAAAGAGGGCACGCTCGCGGGCTTCCACCACTGCGGCAAGGGACTCCTCTGCCACCGCGTGGGCGCGCTCATGCTGCACATGGCTGAGGTTCACAATGACTTCAAGCTGGCGCCACCCCGACGCAAGGTGCCGGCGATCATCCTTCAGGCGGACTTCACTGCTGGCGAGCCCCGCTCCTAGACGCTGAAGTGCGTCCTCCGCAATGCGGAGCAAGCCCCACGACGCGGCACGTACACCTTCAACGGGCCCAGTGGCCAACAAGAGCTCTCGCTTTCTACATGGCGAACGGGAGAGGCGCGCGAGGAGTCTCTCAGCCTGAATCCCTTCTCGGGGGCTAGGGGCTCACACGCAGACGCTTTCTCGGAAGGAGGCACCCCATGAGGCCCCGCATCACCAAGCGGAAGCGGTCCAGAAAGTAGGTGCATCACGACCCTAGGAAGGGCCGCACGCGAGGGGAATGGCACTCTTCTGGGAAGCCGGAGGCCGCGGGCGAGGAAGACCGTGGGAGGCTCACGCGCGATGGGATCGGGAGGTTGAACCCCGTGGGGTGCGGGGGAATAAATCACAAGATGCTCGACGATCTCACGGACGGGCAGCCCGACCTACCCCCTCTGTCGCCGGTGGAGAGCTTGTGGAACAAAGACTCATAAGGGAGGCGTAGAAAGAAAGGACAGAGGAGGGTACGGGCGCTTACTCGTCTACGGCGACCCACTTCTTCTTCACCGAGGCACACCGCATCCAGGGGCGGCCGCCCTCAGGCAACCTCCTGTTCCGGCCGACGCGGGTGGCCTAGCCTGGAGACCCGGCGGCCCTCGGCTAAAGCTTGGGGGCGGGGGCGGCGACTTTCACAGTCGATCGGTCGTCACCACCAACCCGGGCTCGACCGGGGCAAGAGCCGGGGGGAGCGGGCGGCGATACACGGCCCACCCCGGCTGCGGGAGAGGCGGCACCATCAGAGTTTTCGTGGGCCTGAACCCCAATGGTCGAGGCCCCCCAGGGGCGTGCGTCCACTCCTGGGAGGAACCCCCAATCGTCGAAGAGCAGCATCCCCACGATGAGAGCTTCCGGGGCCTTGGTTGTACAATGGGAGTCCATTCTAGGGAAGCTCGTCAGGATCGCCACCAGTCAGCCGACGGAGCAACTCACGCAAGACGTGAGGGGAGAGAGGCAGGACCTGGATCCTCATTGAGTCCTGAGGTCCCGCGTAGGCCCACATCGGACGGGAGTGGCGCTCGAGAGGAGCAATCCTCCAATAGATAAACTCCCGCACCACCATCGCCATCGTCACCACCACCCGCTTCAGCTTCTCTAGCCGGGTCAGGACCGGCGTGAGCCGGGGGTCATTAAGCTCCTCGTGCATCCACCTCCGGTTCGATGTTGCGGGGGTCAACGGGGACTGGAACAGGGTTCTAGCCTCGGCAGTTTCGACCTGCACCCACTACCGTCGGAACCCCTCTACTTTAGGGGGGAGCTCAGCATTGAGGGCCTTGGGACCGATGCGTCAGCCGCTTTCAAGGACGCGCACCCAGAGCACTGCTCCTCGGAGACCAATTCAAGGGAGAAAACGTGGCAAAGCAATGCTACGGAAGGGGTAATGCCAACAATGGCCTCGCGCAAGAACGCGAAGGCCGAGAGGAGAACCAGAGAACTGGGGTCCGGGTGGAGCATGTGGATCTGATAATGCAAGAGCACCGTGATGAGGAAGCTCGAGAACGGCGGCAGTATGCCAGACAGAAGGGCGTGGATATGAAGGGGAACCACGGGGGTTGCCATCTCGCCCCGATGCCTTGAACCTGGCCAGATCTTGGTCCCCCCCCACTCGTTGGAGTCGGTCGCGACTACCAGTCGGATCTTCTCCAACCCCTCAAAATTCACCACCGTTAACCGGCCCAACGCGGGTCGAGGCGCCATCGAGACGGATGGACCCTGCGCGCCTCCGCTCTTTCCCTCTTTCGGAGGCATGGCGAGGAGAACGAGGGGAAAACGACGCGGCACGCGGGGGCTCGGAGGAAGGAGCCGGGGTCGCATAGGGGGGAGAACCAACAGCGAGATCGACGGGAGATGAAAGCGGCTCGCAGATGTGGGTCAAGTGGTTCAACGAGCCTGGCTGAGGCTGGTCTGGCGCGGAGAACACGGAAACATAAGCTTTCAGTTAGTTATTCATAGGGCTTGGCCCGTAGGCACTTAGGGCTCGCGACGCCTCGGGCCGCCCCCGAGGCTTCGCCCAGAAGCCAACCCGAGCGCGCCATGGGCCCGGGGGCTACTGTTGGCGTTCCGAGAATGAAGGTACCTAGACCTGCCTGCCTACGACCCAGGGTTGGCCCACTCCATCGACCGAAAACTAACAGGCCCGGCACCACTCAAGGCAAGGTCCTCGCGAGGGGCCAAGCCTCACGAGGAGGAACAGCATCAGGACCCATCTGGAGCGGCGAATATTCCCAGGCAAGGCCCAGCCTCAGGAGTCAAGGATGACGTGTACGAAGGACAGGCAAGCAGCAGACAGCAGGGCAGAGCAGTTTACCCTTTAGTGCAAAGGGGGCAAGGATGTATCGGGGTTCCCAAGGCATCTTCCAAAGGTTTCCTTTCTGGTGCAACAAAGCCATCGCCGCCCGCCAGCAGGACAGACATCATCCCTGGACACGTCCCCGTAGCGCTGGCAGCCACTTTGTAGGCGAAGACCACCTTTGGGCAGGAGAGCATGTTCCCCTATTCCCCGACAAAATTGGTCATTGTGGGATCCCTTCCCGCCGAAACGGTAAGGGAAGAGGACCGGGGCCACAACTATATATAGAGGATAGGTTACTCTGTAGAGGGGGAGATCGATTCATTCACACACCGTCACCACACAAAGGCCACCCATCCTCCGGAGGCCCTCAAACACGGAACTAGTTCATCCACCAACCTCCACGAGAGTCAATCCACCAAAGCAGGAGTAGGGTATTACGCTTCTCAGCGGCCCGAACCTGGGTAAACTGTCGTGTTCTGTGTGTTCCTCGCCATCGAGTGAGTCCTCAGCCATCCTCATCGAGTAGCGAGTTAGGTGAGGCAAGCCCATGAGAGATCTTCATACACGCCCGTGAGTTCGAATATTTTAGGGTTTTGCGGAGCCCGAAATCTGACACCCTCTCCTAGCAACCTTGTAGATGGCCATCGTACCTGAGATGCTTCTGGAAACCGGCTTTCCCCTACTTTTGAGAGACAACCTAGAGAAGTGTCAAGAACGCCGCACACCCATTTTCATCTACCACGAGCACTGGGTCAACGCCAGCACAAAGGAATATCACGTGGACGTGATAGTAAAGGCAAACAATTCCCCAACTAGTTGGTTCTTTGAAGGACCACACATGAAGAATCTGATGTTGGTAGTGGAGACAGCAGCACGAGAGGCGCTCGTGCATCTCTGCGATATCCTTCCCGAGATGGCCAACGAGCTGGCTAGTCGTCACCTGCCTTTTGTTAAGGACTAGATTGACGGGAGCTAGACACTCAACCCATCCCCGAAAGACGGGACACCACTGAGGTTTCAGACCTACTACAGCCTCTCCGCCGACACCCTGACTCAACTGCTAATCAAGGAATCCATGACGCTTCGCCAAGAAGTACACCAAGTCAAGGACCTACTTTGCCTGGAAAAGATGAAGACCTGCAAGGTCAAGAAGGAAGGAGCACCTAGAGGGCAGCCTACCATTGCCTTCTGAGGAGTAGTACCACCACTCGAGGCCACTCCTAGACAGAGTCGTCGTCTGACCGCGGAAGAATACACTCAGATCCTCACCGCTTCGCTAACAAAGCGACGCCGTGATGGACATCTTCCATCCCCCACACCTTTCAAGGAAGAAGATACCAACGAGGATGAAGAAGAAGACCCAGTAGAACCTGCATACGAGACCGAACAGTCCGCCGCTTAGGGGGACATCTCACGCAAGTTAGAAGTCTCCCATGCGAAGTCGAGTCCGTGTATCGGTTCATGAGAACCACGAGTGTTGTGTGCTTCCTGTTCATGTTTTGATGTCAGCCGCATTTCTGCCTTAGGCACCTTGTAAGCGACTGCATCACATGTTTTAATTGAGTATTTGCATGAGGTTCCTCAAAACATTTTTGTCTCACACACTTGCACTGTACCAAACCCCCTTATCTAGGCGCGTCATCCCTTTATGATTCCCCGACCACTTCGGAATATTGGCATGTCTGCTCCCAACAGGATGGTGATTTCTACTCGCACCAGCACCTTCGGCAACCCGAGCACTCGCACTTCTAGCCAGCAGCCAGGAACCCATGGGTCTGCCCAAGCTAGAGATCACCCTGAGCAGCAGCAAGACAACGTTCCCCCACCACCGCCTCCTCCGGAGAGCATGACCGTGGCGCAGTTCCTCCAGGCTCTCCGGGAGGAATGTCGAGCCAACAATGCCGCCATCCAGTAGTTGGCTCAAGTCTTAGTGAACAATCCGCCGCAAAACAGAAATGGCAACAGTCGCTCCACTCTGTCTGAGTTTATGAGGAGTACGCCTCCCATATTCACGGAGACAACTGAACCCTTGCATGCCGATGACTGGATCCGCACCATTGAAGACCTCCTCGCGCTCGTTAAATGCACCAACAACCGCGAGAAAATCCTTAATGCTTCTCACTTTCTCGGAGGCATAGCCGGGGCCTGGTGGGACGGGTTCCAAATTATGCGGGAAGGGTAGGCTATCTCTTGGACTGTCTTCAAGGAAGGATTCCACGCTGCTCACATTCCCCCTGGAATGATGTCCATTAAGAAGCGAGAATTCCGAGCTCTAAGGCAAGGCAACGGGGCGATCAAGGAGTACATGCAGAAGTTTAACCTTTTGTCAAGGTATGCACCAGAAGACTTCAACACTGAAGCTGCAAAGGTGGAACGCTTCATGGAAGGACTTCAACAGTCGCTTCAGCAACACCTTGTTGTCTGTGAATGCCGGACCTTCTGCGATCTGGTAATCAAGGCCCTCAAGCTGGAAGATAAGCATCGTGCGATGGATGACACCCACAAGAATAAGCTGATTGGCAATGTAGGTTCCAGTAACCAGAAGGCACGTCCATGGCAATCCGCCGTGGCAAAACCCAACTATCAGCAACAACAATACAAGGCACCAACATTTCACCAGAACTACCAGCCCCAGCAGCATGCCAACCCCAAGCCAGCGATCAATCTGCCCAACAACAGTGGGGTCAAGCCCGACATTCCAGGGTAGGTTACCTGCTTTGGATGTTGTCAGACTGGGCACTACTCCAGGTAGTGCCCCAACAAGAAGCCCGACGCACCATGCCCCAATGCGCCTAATCAAGGACAAGGTCATGGAGCGCCAAACAGAAACTAGGCTCCCCACAACCAGTAGTATCACAGTAGGGGACGCGTGAATCACATCTCCGCAGAAGAAGCCCGGGAGTACCAGGACTACATTCTGGGTACGTTCCTCGTCAACTCCACCCGAGCAACAATATTGTTTGATTGTGGTGCTTCGCATTCGTTTGTCACCCAAAAGTTTGCTGCAAAGTGTGGTTTGAAGCCTACCCTCCTTAATTGACAAATGGCAGTACATACCCCAGGAGCAGTGCTAAGGACCAACCTAGGATGTAGAGGAGTCGGGATCAACATTAATGGGATAAGATTCTTAGCAGATCTCATCGTCCTTAAGTCGCAAGGCTTGGACGTGATCCTTGGTATGGATTGGTTGGCCAGGCACCAAAGCATACTGGACTGCGCCAAAAGGGCTATTACCATGACAAGTGACCAAGGGGTCAAAGTCAAGTATGTCCCTAAACCTACCTCCACTCAAGTTCCTCAGGTTAATTGCCTTTTGGAAGAAGAGTTGGACCGAGTACCAGTAGTCTGTGAATACCCGGACGTCTTTCCTAATGAGCTACCTGGGATGCCTCCTGACCGAGACATCGAGTTCATCATTGAGTTCATGCCCGGATCAAGGCCTATCTATAAGAAGCCTTATAGGATGGGATCCGAAGAGCTAGCAGAGTTGAAGAAGTAGTTGGATGAGCAACTCAGGAAGGGATTCATCTGTTTGAGTGCATCACCTTGGGGATCACCTATTCTATTCGTGTCCAAGAAGGATGGGACTATCAGGCTCTGCGTTGATTACCGTTCCCTCAATGAAGTCACGATAAAGAACAAGTACCCACTCCCCAAGATTGAAGATCTATTTGACCAGTTAAATGGTGCCAAGGTATTTTCCAAGATAGACCTCAAATCTGGATATTACCAGCTGAAGATCCGACCCAAGGACATACCTAAGACGACATTCATGACTCGGTATGGTCTATACAAGTGCACCGTCATGTCATTTGGGTTGACCAATGCCGCAGCATACTTCATGTACCTCATGAACAAAGTCTTCATGGAATACCTCGATAAGTTAGTCGTTGTCTTCATCGATGACATATTAATCTTCTCCAAGTCCAAAGAAGAACATGAGAAGCACTTGAGGCTAGTGCTGGAAAAGCTTCGAGAGCACCAACTTTATATCAAGTTTAGAAAATGCAAATTCTCGCTGCACGAAGTTGGATTCTTGGGTCATACCACGACGGCAAACGGATTGGCAGTCGATCATTACAAGAAGGAAGTCAGAAGCTTCCTCGCACTCGCGGGATACTACCGCAAGTTCGTGGAAGGATTCTCCCGCATCGCCCGACTAATGACTCATCTCTTGAAGAACGGTAAGAGATTCGAATGGATGCCGGGGTGCGAAGAAAGCTTCCAGGAGCTGAAGAAGAGGTTGACTACCACCCCGGTACTGGCTACTCCAGATATCAACAAGGAGTTCGTGATATACTATGATGCCTCCAGAATCTGACTCGGTGGTGTCCTAATGCAAGACGGCGGGGTCATGGCTTACCTTTCATGGCAACCGTTCCCTCATGAGGAGAACTACGCCACTCATGACCTCGAATTTGCAGCAGTAGTGCGTGCCTTGAAGATATGGCGACATTACCTTTTGGGGAAGCGATGTGAGATATACACCGACCACAAGAGTCTGAAGTATATTTTTACTCAAAGGGAGTTGAATATGAGGCAGCGAAGATGGTTGGAGTTGATCAAAGACTACGACCTCAACATTCAATACCACCCCGGTAAGGCCAATGTGGTGTTCGATGCCTTGAGCCGGAAGGCCTGCACCTTGAATGCTATAATCAAGGAAAGGCTAGACGCCTTGTATGAGGAGCTAGAGAGCTTCAGCTTGCAGCTAGTTGAACCAGGATTCCTAGCTAACCTCGAAGTCAAACCCACTCTGGTAGACGACATTAAAGAGGCCCAGAAGGGGCACAAGAGCATTGAAGGCATCAAGAAGAAGATCCAGGAAGGCAAGGCCCCAGAATTCTCAATGCATGAACAAGGAGTCGTGTGGTTTGGGAAATGTTTATGCGTACCAAAAAGGGTGAACTCAAGAATTTAATCTTGCCAGAAGCCCACGACACACCCTACTCGATTCACCCCGGTGGGACCAAGATATATCAAGACCTCCGGGAAAGGTTCTGGTGGCATGCCATGAAGAGGGAAATAGTTTCCTATATCGCCAAGTGCGATGTGTGCTAGCGTGTCAAGGCTGAGCACCAGCGACGTGTCGGACTGCTACAACCTTATCATGTGCCCGAATGGAAGTGGGACCGAATCAGCATGGACTTCGCCACTGGTCTACCTAGGTCCAACAGAGGCCATGACTCCATATGGGTCATTGTCAACCATCTGACCAAGGTCTCTCACTTCATTCCGTTCAGCATCACTTATGGTGGTGACAAGCTAGCTAGTCTCTACATTGAGCGTATTGTGAGCCTCCATGGAGTTCCCAAGGAAATTGTATCTGATTGAGGCACGCAATTCACCTCAAGATTCCGAAAAAAGTTCCAAGAAGCTCTAGAAACCAAGCTCTCTTTCAGCACCACCTTCGACCTGCAGACGGGCGGACAGACGGAGCGAGTGAATCATATACTTGAGGATATGTTCGGCTCTTTTGTCTTAGCACATGGGACCAAATGAGAAGACTGTTTGCCATTCGCTGAGTTCTCATACAACAACATCTATCAGTCCAGTCTCCACATGGATCCATTTGAAGTGTTATATGGACGGAAGTGCCGCACCTTGCTCAACTGGTCCGAAACTAGTGAAGGATTCATTTTCGGGCAAGACGTTCTTCGTGAAGCACAAAACAAGGTACAACTTGTCAGGGAACACGTGAAAGCGGCCAAGTCGCGACAGAAGAGCTATGCAGATTCTCACCACACAGAAGTGGAGTTCAACCCCGCAGACCAGGTGTACCTTCGCATCACACCTCTCAAGGGAACCAAGTGTTTCCACGTCAAGGGGAAACTTGCTCCAAGGTTCATTGGACCTTTTAAGATCATGGCAAGGCGTGGAGAAGGTTCTTACCAGTTGGAGCTACCTCCGGAACTTTCGGGTGTGCACAACATCTTCCACATGTCGCAACTTCGGAAGTGCCTTCAAGCGCCAAACTGTCTAGATCTTTATAAGGACATCGACCATCAAGCGAATGACATTTAGCCTGACCTCACTTATCGCGAGAGGCCGATCCGCATCCTGGACAAAGCCGAGCGTTATCCCAGGAGCCGCACCATCAAATACTTCAAGGTTCAGTGGAGCAACCACACCGAAGTAGAAGCAACATGGGAGCATGAATACTATCTCTCATCCGAATTTCCGTACCTTTTTAGGACCTAGCTTAGGAATCTCGGGGACGAGATTCTTGTAAGGGGGATAGGTCTGTCACACCCAGTTTTTACCTTATTTCAACTTCAGACTCTTCAAAACCCTGAGTTTATTAAAAAAATTAAGAAAATGCTATGAGTGCCATGATTGCCATTGTTTGAGTGTATGCTTGAATGAGTGGATTCCAGAACAATATTTTTATAAACATGACATTTGCAAAAAGACCTTTTTCTCATTTTTGACTATTTCAAAACCTTGCTTTGGGTTTGCACTGCAAGTCCCTGATTCCTAGGGAGTGCCTTCACCCAAAGATTGTATTCTAATTTTAGCACTATCATAACTCTCCAAAATCATAAAATAATTATTTTACAAAATATTTTTCTATTTTATTTGCATGTCCTTCTATGAGGCTAGAAATAATATTTCTGGGTGGAAAATTATTTTTCTGCCTTAGAAAAATCTGAGAAAATTTAGAGATACTCAGAGGAGATATATTTTCCATACATAAGGTTTTAAACCCCTATTTATGTTCAAAATATTTGAGCAAATCCTTTAAAATCTATCCTGTCTGTTTTGACCTTTTGAAATATTTGTAAAGGAAATATTTTCAATAAATTCCTAGAAAATTCTACCATGCTTCCCAAGCTAAATCTCGTAGTCATGCCAAGTTTCACCTCATCCCAAGATGGTTTGGTTCACCAAATAATCCTAAAACCCTCTTTGTCCAGAATCAAGTTGTAGCAACTCTACATAGCAAAGTTTGTCCAAATGGCGTGATACTCTGCATGAGTGCTCAACACCCCAAATGAGGAGACCCTCCCAACAATTGGATTAGTGGGGATTAATGTACCCACATTCTCTTTTGAACGGACATAACTGCCCATTTGGGGGTGATTTCAAGTTTGCACTGTCAAACTTGTCCAATGGAGCTCAAATTTGGTGGAGCATCCTACTTTTGCATCAAAACCAGTACTGTTAACTTCAGCATCAGTGGTGAAGGTTAACTACCCCAAACACCTGTCAAACACCTTCTCCCAATATGGTCAAACGACACTTAACACCCTCTATCCACATACCCTTTCCACTAAACTCTTAGTGCAAGCTGCTAGCACCACTCCTCAACTGCAGACGAGTGTCCCCTCTCTGGTTCCAAGCAGGTAGGCCAAAATATCCATTTTAGTTTCTGAATCAAGGCTCATAGCTCCTCTCCCAGCTCTTCCTTTGACCAGCAGTGAGACCCTCGGCTCCGAAACGGCTAAGGGGCATCTAAGCTAGCCCCCGAACATGCCAGACTGGGCCAGAGCGCGCCAGCATGTCATGGCATGCCAAATGTGCGCTCTGGGTGCGCTACAGGGCGCACCCGAGGGAAAGGAGGACAACCCCGGCTGGTTCTCACCTCCCCATGGTGTCTCTCCGTGTCTCCGAAAACCTCCTGATTCAGGGCAGCCTCAGGGCCCCTTCTCCCCCTCTCTGCTGACCAGGGCGACGCGTGCCCGCGCGCGCCAGATTCGGCCAGAAGAACGCGGCCCCGGAGCATGCACGCACTAAGCTTCCCCTTTCTCTCGCTGAGTCTCTGGGGTCTCAAACCATGTCTGTGAAACCGTGGTATCGACACCCGAGCCCTCTCTCCCTCTCCAGCAGCCACGGTGAAACCACCGGCGCTCCCTCGCTCGGTGCACCGTTGCTGGCCTATAAATAGGCCCTCCCCCTTCGCTCCAGCACCTCACACCACTCCTCCAGACCCTCAATCGAGGCCCTAGCCGCCCCATTCGAGAACAGAGAGCTCTAGTGCTCGAGATCGACCGAGGCCCCGCCGCTTCGGAGCTCCGTCGATCTCGGGCTACAGGCCAGCTCTCGCGCTTCTCTCACCTCCTCCGTGACCATAGTGAGCTCAGGGAGCTTCTCCACCTCTTCCCCGAGCGTTTCCCTGCCTGTAGCACCCAACTCCACCACCACCCTAAGCACCTCTACCACGGCCACCTCGTCACCGGTGACCCAGGGCCTCCCCGCCGTTCATTCAACCACCAGCAGGTAGGAAACGATGCCACGGTGCCGCTCCTGCCATCGCCTGGTCTCGAGGGCGTCGGTATCACCGTCGGCGTGCCTCCCCTCCCTCTGTCTAGAGGAGGAAGACGACCCCGACACGCATGCCCCACCTGTCGGTGGCCCGTCTTTCCCCCTCTCTCCTCTCTCTGTTGCTGACCGCAGTGGCCAGCGTGTCAGGTTTAAACCTCATGGCGCGCGCACCTGGGTTGATGGCTTGCTAGCTGGCCGGTTGGCCAGTTGGGGCCGGCCCAGCCACTGGTCGACCCAAGCCAGGGTTAAAGCCCCTTTTTCTTTTTCTTTTGATTTTGATTCTAAATGATTTTTAGAATTAAATATTTAATCAAATTTAAATATTTTTCCACCACAAATATTCTAAAAATGTGTAGAATTTATTAGTGTTGTTGCACTAATTTTTGTAAAAACTTTTACACATAGCTTTGATTAAAATGCCTGGCTTAAATATTTTATCCTCTCTTATTTAGGTTTTTAAAATACCTTTTTGCATAAAAACCAGAGACAAATATTTTTAAAACTATAATATAGATTTATCAGAATAGGATAACATTTTTAAAGTGAGTTTGTGCTCTGTTTTTTAATGAGCTTCTTATTTTATTACTATTATTACGATGATAGATTCCGCATTCTACAAATGAGTTGGACTCGAAGGCCCTGAAGACCCAGGATACCTAGCTGATCAAGGCAAGCAGCCCTTTGACTATGTCTAACAAATACTTCTATGCATGACATATTAGTTACTCTACTCCTATGCATATAGTTAAGAATGATCGGTGCACCCCCGGCATGGTGTTTCCGATAGTTCCTCCAGAGCACTTGCATTGAGCATGACCTTACCATCTATGAAGGTTACGCTGACAATATGTTGACAAGTAGACAGTAGTGCTACGCATAGCAAGAGCATGTGCATGATGATGGTAACACTGAGTTAATATCAAAGGTTTTATGAAAACCCCGTCGGGTGCCACTAATGCTCGAGGGTGATGATAGGTTAGGTGACCACTTGTGAAGAAGTGGTGCACCGGGAATATTTTGTGTGAGTGGTTTCCGAAATGGGATTAGATTTATGATGTGTCGACCGTCCCAACCTTACATGTGTGACCACGTTGCCCCTTTATGGGACGGGACTTTGTTTATTAATTTGGTCGGTGCTAGCAAAGAGGCCACATTACTAGTGGCGGGAGTGATATGTGGTCACTATCGTGACGGGGTCATACCAGGTAGGTCGACTATGCCGTTTTTACGTGTTTCGGGTACACTGTTGGTCCCCGGATGGATGATACGGTCCAGAGTTGCTGCTCGTAAGTTGTACATCATGTGGGCTGGGTACCAATCGAGTGGACTCTTTTCCTAGTGTCGTCACAGGAAAGGCAATGATCCGGTACTTACCTCGGGTATGATATATACCACGAGTCGTGGATGACACGAAAGTTTTCCGGATCTCGTGGGTACAGCGTACAACCTCTATAGAGTGTAAAACTATTTGAATAGCCATGTCTGTGGTCAAGGACAGTTGGGTAATCCTGCTTAAACTACGTCCAGCCATTTCCGCATAAACCAAGTGTGTGTGTGTGTGTGTGTGTGTGTGTGTGTGTGTGTGTGTGTGTGTGTGTGTGTTTAAAGGTGTTAACTGAGTAAAGGATATGACAAGTTTGGTGACTTGGCATATAGGTGAACCTGTGGTGTTCAGCCCTCAGCATATATGTTGATATCTGCAACCTATTCTTATGTTTACCATCTAGTTTATGATGCATATCCATGCAAGTACTTGACCATGCTTAGTTACAATCAAAACTTGCCTTCCGCAAAGTTTGCATATTACTTTATTATCGTACCAATTGCATTATCCACATCATGGGTTGTTTGCGACTACATTCAATGTACTCACTGGCTTGCCACTGGTTATGTTATTAACAAGACATGGAGGAACCGGAGTTTGGAGAAGAATTCGTCACGAGAGACCAACACGCGAACTACGACGCTTCCTAGTCAGAATGCATGTTAGTGAAGGCTGATGGCATGGGCTCCCGTTTACTACCAAGATTTCCGCTAGTAGTTGTATCGGTGTGATTGGCCTTATAGGCCCTACCTATGTGCGACTTGACCATGATAGTCATTTCTTGTATCAAACGGTAAGTTGGATGTAAGACTCTTAATATTCAGTATATGTGTGTTCGGTGAGCATTGATCTCTGGGATCACTGAGCACGTTCATTCGGCGATCTCGACTTGTAAGTCGTGGTCCCCACACTGAGTCTGCTAAAGTGGGAGCAAAAACTCTAATGTCTTCTACCACCTCCAAGCCAGCCAAGAAGATGTTCAGGAAGAGAATTGTCTGTGTGATTGAAAGGCCAACTTCTATGTATGAAGATCCAACTCATAATGAGTAAGAGGAAGAGAAGGAACCTCCTAACCCACCTCCTTCTAAAAAGATGAAACTGATGAAAGATGTTATGCCAAGCAAGCAAACATCCAAGGCTAAGTCATCTACTCCCAAGGCCAAGAAGCTTATAGCCTCTAAGCCAAAGAGGACTACCAGAGATATACCTGCAGATGAGAAGAACAAGGGTTCTGCTTCAGGAGATGTTGTTGTAGAGGAACAAGAAATTGTTGTGTTGAGGAAGTTGAGACCACATCTACCAGAGCACAAGGATGAACACCCTATAGGTGAAAACATGAAGGAAAGGAAGGATCAAGGGCTTAGGAAGTGGAGAGCAGTTGATACATATGCTATCGGGAGGAGGACCGCAGTTGATGGTCGCTTCCACACAAAGAAGCAACAGGACTTCTATGAGACTCGCATGTTGGACATGAGTCCAACTCTCACTAACATGAGGTATGTAGATTGGAACTACATCAAGGAGAATGAAGACTACTTCCCTCATGTGTAAGAAAATTTCAGGGCCATAGACATTGAGAGCTTTGTTGGCACAAAGATGGCAGCATGGAACAATGAAATGATCATGAAATTATACTCTACAACTCACTTCTATCCAGATGGTAGAATTGTATGGATGACAGAAGGCACCAGATATCAATCCACAGTTGAAGAGTGGGCTACGATCTTAGGAGTCCCAGAGGTGCAGGAAAGATCTGGACTTTTATACTCAGGCCAAGATGAACCACAACTCCATGGACAACATGTATGACCCATTACCCAAAGAGTACTTGAAGTCCCACAAGCTAGGATCAGTCTACTTTTAGCAACCAGGACTACCCACCTCACACATCGATAGAAGAGGTGTCTAGAGGGGGTGAATAGACTACTTGCATAAAGTAAAGATTCTAACAAGTCTAGTGCACCCTACACATGCTAGTCAACAAGGATGGCAGCAGAAAGTAAAGACTTTGCACATGTAGTAAGGAGTAGAGTTTAGGAAGATCAAACGCAAAGAAGTTGACACAACGATTTTAGCATGGTTCCGATAGGTGGCGCTATCATACGTCCATGTTACTGGATACTTCAACCCACGGAGGGTAACGGCCGCAAGAGTCCACGGACGGATCCACCCACAAGGGGTCCATGAAGAAGCGGCCTTGTCTATACCACCACGGCTTCGGTCCGCACAAGACTAGCCTCACTCAAAGTAGATCTTCACGAAGTAGGAGATCTCCTTGCATGTACAAACTTATTGGTTCAACTCCACAAGACGAAGTAGGAGGATCCCAAGCGACACCTAACCATTCTAGGAGGCACCACCCTCCAAAAGGTAATAGATGAGGTAGAACGATGAATTTTTTGCTCTAGTGCTTCAAAATATAGTATCCTTAACACTCAATCATTCTCTCTCTGATTTGGCATGGGTAGGAGAGATTGATCTTGTGGAAAGCAACTTGGGGAGGCTAGAAATCAAGGTTCAAATGGTTGGAATGGAATCTCTTGATCTCAACACATGAGTAGGTGTCACTCTCTCAGAAAAATAGATTTGGCAAGTGTAAGTATGTTCTGAGTGCTTCCTCTACAAATGAGAGGTAGGTCGAGGGGCATATATAGGCATCCACCAAAATCCAACTATTACAAAATTATTTCCCAACTAGGTGACACCAAAATGTTAATCTCGCTGGTACCGAGTGCACTAAATGTGGCAACTTTGAATTCTCGGTGAAACCGATATATGAATCTCGGTGGTACCGATACGATGACCTAGACTGGATTTCCAAACTCGGTGAGACCGACTTCAAACTCGAAAATTCTGAAACATGAAGTTAGTTTAACCAAAAGTTGGTCACCCAATCTCAATGGCACCGATAGGAATGTTGGTTGTACCGAGATAGTGGTAGTGGCATAGGATCTGCCTAAGTGTAAAATCGATAGGGCTGAGTGGAAATTCTTGGTGGCACCGATTTTGCTTATGTGGCTTGGGACATATTTTGTGGGAGAATGGTTGAGTAATTTTGGTGGCTATCTCTCAGCACATGAGCAACCAATTCATCATAATACCTCATCCCCTTTTAATAGTATTGGATTTCCTATGGACTCAAAGTGATTTCTCACGAATGTAAAATGAAGAGTCTTCTAGCTTGAAGCTTGAGCCAATCCTATTCCTTCCTTCATCAAGGGGCATCTCCTCACAATCCAATATGCCAAGGCTCTGTGTGGAATATACCTGAAATATACTAGGTAAAAGTGTTAGTCCAAGAGACAATGTATGTTGTCATGAATTATCAAAACCACCATGGGAGCATATGTGCTTTAAATCTCCCCCTTTTTGGTAATTGATGACAACATGAAATCAAAGCTTAAAATGAAGATATGCATTAGAATATGACAGCTTTGAAAGATACACGACTAGTACAAGCTCCCCCTAAATGTGTTTAATCCCTTTTACAAGGATATTTGCTTTGGACTTCGTGGGCACACACAAGGTAGAAGGACAAGACAAGCCATATAAATCTTGGCTATATGCATCAAAAATATGTGAATTAAGAACTTCCATGTTCAAGATTCATTCTTGCAAACAATATGTGCAAGAGACAAGAGATCATCATGAACATGGATATGATGCGTATACTTACCTTGAGGTTCTTGGGCGTCTTAGCAGTAGGAGTACGATTGGGAAAACAAATGTTAGATAACACAAGAGTACTCTATTGTAAAGATGCAGAGAGCTTCAAAAGTACCAAAATATTGAAGACATATTGATGATAAATATGTCTCCAAGAGAATTTAGAACTTTCTCCCTTAAGAATGAATAAGTAAGATTACCTCTCCCCCTGAATCATAGCATGCAGATATTGGGAGTAGGTAGGGCAAGACAAGTTCAATCAGAAGATAGTAAAGCAATGATAGAAAAAAAGTATCTATCGCCCCCTTAATATGTAAGTTTTGATACATCTCCCCTCAGGTAGACCTTCCTTTAGGAACAAATATCTCCCCCTATTGATATTTCTCCCTCTTTTGTGTAATCTTATTGGTGATATTTCTCCCCCCTATATTGGTTGATTGTAAGCTTTGATATTTCTCCCCATTTGGCATTAATTGCCAAAAAGGTCGGAGGGTAAGGGCTCATTGAGAGAAAGGGATCATTGATACTTCTCTCTTTGATAAGGGTTCCTTGAACGTGAAATAAGAGTTCATTTAAATCCCCCTCCCCTTAGATAGTAGGTAAGGGTTCATTGACAGTTCTCCCCTTTAATATGAATAAGAGTTCCTTGAACTATCTCCCCCTATGTTAGGGATCCTAGACAATTCTCCATCTTATATTGTATGGGATCACTGAGGATTTCTCCCCCTAGAGAAGTTTTCTCCCCCTAGAAAATAATGCTAACACTAATTTTGTTTCCCAAAATGTTTAATAAGATCTTAGGTGGCAATGAAAGATGGGATCATTGACAATCTTTCTCCCCCTAAGGCAAAAGTCCAGAAAGTATCAAAAAAGCAAAGGTAGTGATAATATCATTTTCACCGAGGCAGTGTGATTCGGTAGAGCTGAGAATAAAAACAGGCCTCTCAAAGAAATCGGTTGGACCAAGTTTCCCAGATCGGTGAAATCGAGTTGCAATGAAAATCAACTCCTTAACTAAAAGTAAGAAGGTAATAAAGTTAAGGTTGTTATAAGATACCAATTGTGAAAGAAAACATAAAACAACACCAGATAATAAGCTTTTTTGAAAATATATATACATACATTTAGATGAGAGTTGTATGGTTCCATGAAATTATGCAATAAAAAATGTGAACCATACATGAAACTCCATCTAGATGTGGGCGGTGACTAGGTCACCTACATTAGAGTATTTGACTTGAGGAGTCAAGAAAGAATTCTTGATCATAGGTCATACTCATCGTTAAGAGCAAAATGGGTTTACCATTTTTTTATTAAGCTTTTTAATGTCTTCATATCACTTGAGTTGCTTTACCTCATGACTTGGTGTAAAGCTTTATCAAGGATATGAGTACATACCTTCGAATGATTGTGATGACATGGCATGTAGGTGAACTTGTCGTGGATGCTCCAAGTTGATGAAAATCGTCTTGAGTTGGGAGCTATCCTTGTCATTTGGGTTCAATTTTCTCCTACAATGATTAGTCATGCAAGGAAGAACATAATATATCCAAATGACATGAGTGAATTTCATTATCATATAATTGTCAAGGATATGATTTCGTTGTCTTCTTCCTCCATCTCCGAAGAAGGGATTGTTGATACTTGGCTATGTCAAGATTGCTTTTGATGTGAGTTTATGCCAATCTTGTGAAGTGTATTTCTTCCAAGTACCTACAAAAGGTTATATGCAATACAATGGAGCATAGTTTTCCAAGGTATAAGATAGTACCAAATAAATAGCATCAAGGAATAGTCAATTAAGCTCATGCCCTTGCATGCATCCAGTGAGTCTAGCTCAAGTTTGAAGCATAAATTATGTTCAACCCACTCCTCAAATGAAAAAAAAACACTTTCTCATCAAGTGGTTTGGTAAAGATATCACCTAATTCCCTGTCGGTACGAACATGCATAAGATCGATATCTCCTTTACCAACATGATCACGAATGAAATGATGTCACACTTGAATATGTTTTGTTGAGAATGTTGCACAGGATTATAGGCAATTTTAATAGCACTTTCATTGTGACACAATAATGGAACATTTCTAACATGAATGCCATAATCCTTAAGAGTTTGAGTCATCCATATTAATTGCGCACTTCATGATCCGACGGCTATATATTGAGCTTTGGCAGTAGATAAAGATACCGATTTTTGTTTCTTGGATGACCAAGACACAAAAGATCTCCCAAGAAATTGACATGTACCTGAGGTGGATTTTCTATCAATCTTGTCTCCGGCATAGTCCGAGTCGGAATAGCTAACAAGATTACAAGAAAATCCCTTGGGATACCATATGCCAAAGTTTGGTGTATGTATTATGTATCTCACGATTCTTTTAACAGCCAATAATGACACTCTTTGGTGTCGCTTGGTATCGGGCACACATGCAAACACTCAACATGATATCAGGATGGGAGGCACATAGATATAGCAATGAACCAACCATTGATCGATAAACTCTTTGATCAACTGGTTTGTCCTCCTTAGTGAGGTCAATATGTCCACTAGTAGGCATGGGAGTTCTACTACCTTTGCACTCTTGCATATTGAACTTCCTGATTAAGTCTTTGGTGTAGTTGGTTTGAGAGATAAACGTACCTTCTCTCGATTGTTTGATTTGCAACCCAAGGAAGAATTTCAGCTCGCACATCATTGACATCTCATACTTCTCTGACATCAACTTTCCAAATTTCTCACTAAAATGTGGGTTAGTAGAACCAAAGATAATATCATCCACATATACTTGGCACACAAATAGTTCTCCATTAACTCTTTTAGTGAATAAGGTTGCATCAATTTTACCAATTTCAAAACCCTTTTTATGAGAAACTTCGTTAGGCATTTGTACCAAGCTCTAGAGGCATGTTTAAGACCATATAAAGCTTTAGGAAGTTTGTAAACATGATTAGGTTTCTTGGGGCTCACAAAGCCGGAAGGTTGTTTGACATAAACCTCCTCCTCAATTCCACCATTTAGAAAATCACTTTTTATAACCATTGGGTAAAGACTAATATCATGGTGATTGGCATAAGTGATAAGAATGTGAATGGCTTCAAGTCTAGCAACGGGGGCATAAGTCTCACTGTAGTCCATACCTTCGACTTGCATGTATCCTTGGGCTACGAGATGCGCCTTTTTGTGTATAACTTGTCCATCTTCATCTTGCCTGTTCCAAAACACCCATCTTGTACCTGATGTTTTGCTCGCCTTCGGTCTTTTCAACAAGTGTCCACACTTGATTCCTCTTGAAGTTGTGTAGCTCTTCATGCATGGCATTCACCCAATCCGGGTCTTGAAGGGCTGCTTCTACCTTCAAAGGCTCAATCCTAGAGATGAAAGAATAATGCTCGCAAAAGTTAGCTAAACGAGATTTAGAGGGAGTGATTCTCTCGGTTTGTATGTCACCGAAGATTTGATTCAGCGGACGTCTTTGTCCACTCTTGCTCGAACTCGCCACAGCTTCTTCTTGTTGGATGGTGGAGCTTCATCATAATCTTCTTGCACGTTGTCGTTGACGGTGTTATCTCCTTGAGGTGGTGGTGAGGAAGGTTGAGGTGGATCATCACGGTGTACTTGTTCCTCTTCTTCATCATGTCGTGTACCGCTTGTGGATGCCTCCATGTCTTTTTTGGTTCACCTTGACGTGAAGTAGGAGCTTCCACTTGAATTGATGAAGTACTTTCCTTCACCTCCATGGGACAAATATTTCCGATAGGTAGATCTTGAATGGCTTCTCAAGGTTCCTTATCTCCTACATCATTTGGCAATTGCTCGACTTGAGAACCGTTAGATTCATCAAACTTCACATCTACCGTCTCTTCAACTTTTCAAGTGAAGGTGTTGTAGACACGGTAAGTATGAGAGTTTGATCCGTAACCAAGTAGGAAACCTTCATGAGATTTAGGAGCAAATTTAGAGGGATGATGCTTATCAAGAATGTAGCACTTAGAGCCGAATACTCGAAAGTATACAACTTGGGGTTTGTTACCGGTGAGTAGCTCGTATGTCGTTTTACTGAGAAGCTTGTGTAAGTAGAGTCGGTTTATGGCATGGAAAGTTGTTTCCACGGCTTCTGCCCAAAAGGGTATTCGTGTCTTGTATTCATCAAGCATCGTTCTAGCCATCTCCATGAGAGTCCGGTTCTTCCTCTCAACAACTCCATTTTGGTGAGGTGTGTACGTCGTCGAGAATTCATGTGAGATACCTTCTTAGTCAAGAAAGGTATCCACATTAGTGTTCTTGAACTCTGTTTTGTTGTCGCTCTAAATTTTCTTGATCTTCACGCCAAACTAATTTTGAGCTTTCCAAGCGAAGTTCTTGAAGATCATTTGTACTTGCGACTTATCATCAATAAAGATTACCCACGTGAATCTGCAAAAATCATCAACAATGACTAAACCATAAGAGTTTCCACCGAGGCTCTTGTAAGCATTGGGACCAAAGAGATCCAAGTGAAGCAGCTCGAGTGGCCTTCTTGTAGTCATGATGTTCTTCACGGGATGACTTCCATCGACTTGCTTTCCTACTTGACAAGCACTACAAAGTCTATGTTTGTCAAAGATAAGATCTCTAACACCAAGAATATGATCACCTTCGATAAGCTTGTCAAGGTTACGCATACCTACATGTCTTAACCTTCTATGCCATAACCAACCTTTAGAATATTTAGCAATAAGACATGTACGGGGTTTGGATTTTTTAGTGAGATCGATAATGTATAGATCACCTCTACGGATACTAGTAAAGACAGTGTTATAATCGTCACTATGAAGCACTTGGTAGTCAACTTTCGTAAATAGCACATTGAAACCAAAGTCTGCTACTCTAGATACGGAAAGAAGATTGTAGCCCAGGGATTCAACAAGCAGGACATTTTGAATGGAACTATCATGAGATATGGCCACCTTACCAAGACCAAGTACCATACCCTTGGAGTTGTCTCCAAAGGTCACATACCTTTGAGGTCCACGGTTTGGTGTGATCTCATGGAACATGTCTTTATCTCCGGTCATGTGATCGGTTCATCCACTATCGAGAACCCACTCCTTTCCTCCGTCCATGTAGTCTCTAAGGTTCGCCATAAGACTAAGGTTCCTCATGATTTTCTCATACTCAATGTCAAACTCCTCAACTTCATCGTAGTAGCCATGCTCCACATTTTCGTCGTTGGACGAAATATCCTCGTCATAAGAAACAAGAATTTCATCAATTTGACTATGACAATGTTCATATTTATGCATGTGAATGGCTTCAACAATGACATTGTTAACGGTAATGACATCTCCTTTAGCATGCATGAGTTCATGAAGCTCAAAAAGACATTTATCAAAATTAGGATCGGTTGGCTTCATTTTTTGAAAGGCAATGCATTTATGAAAAATGATCTCAAGATTTTTTAGTGAATAGTCGGGATATATTTTCTCTAAGTCTTTCCACAAAGTGTGAGCACACTCAAAATTCTGTAACTGATTAAGCACATTTCTTAGCAGTCCTCTAATGATTAGAGTTACAGTTTTAAGATTACCAAGCATATCTAGTTCTTCATCATAAGAAGGATGCAAAGGATCAATGGGAGGCTCATAGGGATATTTAACATACTTGCGCAAATGGAATTTATCAAATATACAAGCATTTCATATTTCCATTGTCTAAAATATTCCCCATTCTTGATAGGCACTTTACAACTAATATTCCTCAAAGTAGGCACATCCATCTCCCTCCAATGGTGTTTAAACCAAGGTTTTGGAGACCTTGATCTGATACCAATTGAGAGATCGATAGAAGAGGTGTATAGATGGGGTGAATAGACTACTTGCATAAATTAAAATCCTAGCCTTTTCCCAATTTAATGGTTGGCAGATTTTAGCGATTCTAAGAAGTCTATTGTACCCTACACATGCTAGTCAACAAGTGACATTGTACATGTAGTAAGGAGTAGAGCTTAGGAAGATTAAACGCGAAGAAGTTAGCACGACGATTTTTGGCATGGTTCCGATAGGTGGCACTATCGTAGGTCCATGTTAGTGGAGACTTCAACCCACGGAGGGTAACGGCTGCGAGAGTCCACGGAGGGCTCCACCCACAAGGGGTCCACGAAAAAGCGGCCTTGTCTATTCCACTACGTCTTCCGTCCACACAGGACTAGTCTCACTCACGGTAGATCTTCGCGAACTAGGCAATCTCCTTGCCCGTACAAACTTCTTGGTTCAACTCCGCAACACAAAGTAGGAGGCCCCCAAGCGACACCTAACCAATCTATGAGGCACCACCCTCGAAAAGGGAATAGATGTGGTAGAACGATGAAATCCTTGCCCTTGTGCTTCAAAAGGTAGTCTCCTCAACACTCAATTATTCTCTCTCACATTTGGCATGGGTAGGAGAGATTGATCTTGTGGAAAGCAACTTGGGGAGGCTAGAAATCAAGGTTCAAATGGTTGGAATGGAATCTCTTGATCTCAACACATGAGTAGGTGGCTCTCTCTAAGAAAAATGGACTCACAAGTGTAAGTGTGTTCTAAGTGCTTCCACTATGAATGAGAGGTAGGTGGAGGGGTATATATAGGCATCCCCCAAAATCCAACCGTTACAACATTATTTCCCAACTCGGTGACACCGAAATGTTAATCTTGGTGGTACCGAGTGCACTAAATGTGGCAACTTTGAATTCTCGGTGAAACCGATATATGAATCTCGGTGGTACCGATATGATGACCTAGACTGGATTTCCAAACTCCGTGAGACCAACTTCAAACTCGTAAATTCCGAAACTTGAAGTTACTTTAACCGAAAGTTGGTCACCCGATCTCGGTGGCACCTATAGGAATGTTGGTTGTACCGAGATGCTCGGATTGGCATAGGATCTGTCTAGGTGTAAAATCGATAGGGCCGAGTGGAAATTCTTGGTGGCACCAATTTTGCTTATGTCGATTGGGACAAATATATTTTGTGGGAGAACGTCTGAGTATTTTTGGTGGCTATCTCTAAGCATTTGAGCAACCAATTCATCATAATACCACATCCCCTTTTAATAGTATTGGCGTTCCTATGGACTCAAAGTGATTTCTCACAAATATAAAATGAAGAGTCTTCTAGCTTGAAGCTTGGGCAAATCCTATTCCTTCCTTCATCAAGGGGCGTCTCCTCACAATCCTATATGCCAGGAATATTTGTGGACTATACCTGAAATATACTAGGTACAAGTGTTAGTCCAAGAGATAATGTACGTTGTCGTGAATTATCAAAACCACCAAGGGAGCATATGTGCTTTCACCACCACCAACACAATTATGAGGTACACCTTGATGCATAAATTAGGTAATGACAAGATGATCAAGGGTACTCCATAAACATAATGAGTCATGTAGACACTTACCCCGGGATTAGGGTGATGGACTTTATTGTTGACACAATCGGAAGGACTGCTGCTGACCAAAAGAGGTCTTGTGGATACGCTCCCTATATTCATATGCTAATAAACTCCATGGTTGGGAAGAACATGTATCTACTTAATTGTCGACACATGTCACTCAAGCTAGAGTTCGAGGATAACATTGTGGTGATGGACCCAAGTCATCCCACTTTAGCTACTGCACATGCCAAGCTAGAGGTTGAGGCCCAGACAGAGGCAGCCAGAGCCACTAGTGCTCAAGTGCCAAGGACAAAGATAGATTAAATCGCATATCTTATTAGGACCATCCCAGGGATGGAGAAGAACATCAAAGACATTTTGCTAAATCAGAAGATCCTAGAGAGGATTGTGGAAACAAAGTTTTATGACCTGGATGTTAAAGTGAGAGAGCTGACTAAAATGGTCAACTAGTTAAAGCGGGAAGTTATTGCACTGTCTACCCCGAGCTACAACAGTGATGATGATGATAGTCCTTCTATATAGACTTCCACTTAGTTTAGAACTCAAGCTAGATCTGTTGTCATGTCAGCTCCAGAGACGGGACCTTCTTCATCAGCTCCATCACCTCCAGCATCAGCTCCATCAGCTCCTACACCTCCAATGTCTACACCACCACCTCCGAGGATAGCTCTATATGTTTGAACTGTTTGGTAACTTGTTGCCAAAGGGGATAAGTGTATAGATCATTAGAGATTTGAGAGAGATAAAGTTGCTTTGTGTTGCTCTTCTCGTTTGGAAAACATTTGGTTTATTGTTTGGATGTATTAAACTATGTTGTGATTGATCATATGCTTTATGTTTGATACTACTATTTCAATCCTTTATATATCTATGTGATGATCATTCACTCATGCTACTATTTCCTATCCTTGAGATATCAATGTGATGATCATTCACTCATTATAGGTGTTATGTACTCTACACTTCATTCATGTCATTTATGTGCACCACCAAGATGTATGTGACATAGAAGAGTGACCCATGATCCTAATCGATTTTGCACTTGCATTCAAACGCAAATTTAAAATAATGCACAAATTTAGGGAGAGCTCTGGATTATCACATACTTATCAAAGCAAAAATGCTATTCCTTGATTATATTTTATGTCAAAGATATGATCCATATGTTGTCATCACTTACCAAAAAGGGGGATATTGAAAGACAACTTCTCCCTAGGTGGTTTTGGTATTAATAACAACATATATGTCATTGGGCTAATGATTCTATCTAGTAAACTTCAATAAGAGTTCAATGATGAATTGGCTAATGATTGTGAGGAGAAACCCCAATGAAGGAAAGGAATAGGATTGGCCATGCTTCAAGCTTCAAAACTTTACATTATACAATCTCTGAGAAATCACATTTGAGTCCATCGGAAATCCAATACTATTAAAAGGGGATGAGGTGTATATGATGATCTAGTTTCTCAAGTGATTAGAGATTAGCCACCAAAATACAAATGACATTCTCCCAAAAATATTTGGTCCAAACCCTAAAGTCAAATTCGGTGCCACCGAAACTTCCAAATTAGCGCTGTCGAGTTTTACCCTAGACAAAACCTATGCCAAACCCTTAAATCTTGGTACCACCAAGTTTGGTTTTGGTCTGACCAAAAAATAGTTACCAACTCCCTAGTTAGCCATTTGCTAAAATCAAAAATTCGGATTTTTGCTAATCGGTGCCATCGAGTCTCGTAACTGCCTAGGCCAACTAAAATCGGACCCTCCGAGATTCATATATCGGTATCACCGAAAAGCCTAAAGTTGCCACATTTTGCACTAGTCAGTGCAACCAAGTTTTTACTTCGGTTTCACCGAGTTGCGCAATAATGTTGTAATGGTTGGATTTTTGGAGATCCCTATATATACCCCTCCACCTACCTCGCAATTGTAGAGGAAGAACTCAGAACGAACCAACACTTGCCCCATCCATTTTCTGAGAGAGAGACACCTACTCATGTGTTGAGATCAAGATATTTGAATCCTACCATATGAATCTTGAGTTCTAGCCTCCCCGAGTTGCTTTCCACCCAATCAATCTCTTCTACCCAAGCCAAATCTGTGAGAGAGTAATTGAGTGTTGAGGATACTATATTTTGAATAACAAGAGCAAGGAGTTCATCATACTACCACATCTATTACCTTTTGGAGAGTGGTGTCTCCTAGATTGGTTAGGTGTCGCTTGGGAGCTTCCGACTTCATGTGGAGTTGAACCAACAAGTTTGTAAGGGCAAAGATATCGCCTACCTTGTGAAGATCTACACCGAGAGAGGCTAGTCCTTCGTGGACGTAAGCCATGGTGGAATAGATAAGGTTGCTTCTCCATGGATCCTTCATCGATTGAGCCCTCCGTGGACTCTCTTGGCTCTTACCCTTCGTAGGTTGAAGTCTCTATCAATGTGGACATACGATAGAACCACCTATCGGAACCACACCAGAAATCTCTGTGTCAATAATTGCTAAAACTTGCCCACAACTAAAACTGGGAAAAGGATAAGTTTTTATTTGGTCAACTAGTCTAATCACCTCCCCCCCTCTATACATACATCGGATCCTAAAGTTATCTATATTATCTATCTATCAGAATTAAACCTTGCAAGTAACGAGTTCAAGGGGATTGACAACCCTCTTGCCCCCGTTGCATGCAAGTGTTTGGTTTTGTGTGTGTAGGTGTTGATGACAAGAGTTTGCATGCTTCTAACATCAGTTATCACTAAGAGAAATACTTGTCTCTACTATACTGCATCACCCCTCCTCTTCGGGAAAAACCCAATGCAGTTTATAAGTAGCAGCAACCCGGGGTGAAACCATGCAATTCATCGTACCTCTAACGCGCTTCATTGTTTTCAACTTCATGCAATACATTAGTGTGAGCCATGGATATAGAATATAGGTGGAATATAGTATGGTGGTGAATATGAAAGGAATCAAAATTGGGAGAAGGTCTCGCATCAACTAGGCGAACTAACGGGATATGGAGATGCCCATCAATCAATGTCAATGTGAGGAGTAGGGATTGCCATGCAACGGATGCACTAGAGCTATAAGTGTATGAAAGCTCAAATAAAACTAAGTGGTTGTGCATCCAACTTGCTTATTCATGAAGACCTCGGGAATTTAAGGAAACCAATCATCATAATATACAGGTCAAGTTCTATAATTAAAAGTTACACTAGTATATGAAAATGACAACTCACGAGACTCTGTATATGAAGAACATGGTGCTACTTCGAAGCACAAGTGTGGAAAAGGGATTGTAACATTGCCCCTTCTCTCTTTTTATCTCATTTTTAATTTTCTTTTATTTTCTTTCATTCTTGCTTTCCTTTTTTTCTTCTTGGGCTCATTCGGCCTGTCCCATTTTTTATTTTTCGTCAAGAGTCTCATTCTGACTTGTGGAGGAATCATAGTCTCCATCATCCTTTCCTCAGTGATACAATGCACTAATAATGATGATCATCACAATCTAATTTACTTACAACTTGATATAATGATAAATCTATACAAGATTGTCGGATTTTGGGCTCTGCAAAACCCTAAAGATTCGAACTCAGGGGCGTGTGCGAAGGTCTCTCGCTGGTTCGCCTCACCTAGCTTGCTACTCGCTTGAGATGACAAGAAACTCACTCGATGGTGAGGAAAATGCAGAGCACAATAGTTTACCCAGGTTCGGGCCGCTGAGAAACGTAAAACCCTACTCCTGCTTTGGTGGATTGCCTCTCGCGGAGGTTGGTGGATGAACTAGCACAGTGTTTGGGCGCCTCCGGAGGCTGGGTGGTTTGTGGTGCTAGTTAGTGAGCGAATCGTTTGGATTGGATCCCCTTCTATGAAGCAACCTATCCTCTATTTATAGTGGCGGCCCCGGTCCTCTTACCTTATCGTTTCGGCGGGAAGGGATCCCACAGTGGCCAATTTTGAAAGGGAACATGGGAACATGCTCCCGTGCCCAGAGGTGGTCTTCGCCTGCAAAGTGGTTGCCCGCGCTGCAGGGATGGTCCCGGGGGTGACGTCTACCGTGCTGGTGGGCGGCGACATCCTTGTTGCACCAGAAGGGAAACCTTTGGAAGATGCCTTTGGAACCCTGGTACATCCTTGCCCCCTTTGCACTAAAGGGGAAACTGCCCCGCCCTGCTGTCTACTGCTCGCCTGTCCTTCCCTTGTGTCACCCTTGACTCCTGAGGCCGGGCCTCGCCTTGGAATATCCGCCGCTCCGGAGGGGTCCTTAGGAGGCCCCCTGCGGGTCATAATGTCGTTACTCCTCGTGAGGCTTGGTCCCTCACAAAGTCCTTGCCTTGAGTGGTGCTGAGCCCGTTGGTTTGCTTGATGAAGTGGGTCGTCCCTGGGCCACAGACAAGCAGGTCTGGGTACCCCCATTCCCAAGAAGGCCGACAGTAGCCCCCGGGCCCACGGCGCGCCTGGGTTGGCTTCTGGGCGAAGCCTCGGGGGCGGCTTGAGGCGCCGCGGGCCCTAGATGCCTGTGGGCCAGGCCGGTGCGCGTCATGCGGCTGGTGTTGGGTCTTCCTTGTCTTCTGTCTCTGCCCGAGTTATTAGTGGCCTTGCTTGTTGCATCAGTGCATTATTGCTTTCCTTCTCCCACACTCGCTTTTCCTCCTTGGTATTAAAGTCCAACCGGCATCCCCCACATCCAACGTCGCGCCGCTCCCTCGGCAGTCCAGCGATGGCGCCTGCCGGCAAGCAGAAACCAGAGGCGCAAGGTCCAGCCCCGGCTCCTCCGCTCTTGGAGTGCGTCCTTTCCAAGGATGTGGATCTCTCCCCCGTGCTTCCATGGACTGCGGCCGAGTCCAACGAGTATGGGTGGACCCCGATCTAGCCTGGGGCCATAGAGGAGCGGCCCACGTCGAAGGCGGTGTACTCCTTCTTCCTCCACAGCGTCTTCGTCAGGCTGGTGCTGCCTTTCTCCTCGTTCTTCACCGCCGTCTTGAACCACTACGAGATCTAGGCCCTTCACCTCTAGCCCAACTCTGTCTTGCTCATGTCCGTCTTTGCTTTCTACTACAGGACTTTCGTAGGTGTGAAGCTTTCAATGGCTCTCTTCGCCATTTCTTTAGCCTGCGCCTACATGATGACACCCACTTGTCGGCATGTGTCTCCTTCGTGGCGGCCCAGAGCGGCAACGTTCTCCTGAAGGCCGGGAAGAAGGTGGAAAACTTCACGCAACATTGGGTTCTTATGAGCCTCAAGGACGCCAACCCTCGGCTGGAGGACTCGGTGTTGCCGGAGAAGACTCCCGCATAGATCTCGGAGAAGCTTTCCGACCCTCGGGTCGCGCCCGTCCTGGAGCACTTTTGTAACGACCAAGATGCGGTCCTTTCCGATCTGGGGATCGAGGCCCCGAATTGGAAAGGAGCGCATCTAAGCGTCTCGCAAACAGGTAACACAGCACATACATAATAATAAAAGATAGACAATCAGGGGTTCAATTGCCTTCTCATAAATATATCAGAGTACATCACGCATACAACCAAAGTAGTTCCGTTACGGACTACAAAACAGAGAAAAGGCTATGCTACCCTGCCTGTAGGCCCCCGATCACGACCACGCATCAATCTTCTGTATAGTTCACATACAGGCGGTCGGTCTCCTCATCGTACTGCCACGCCAGCTGTGTGCCATCGGGATCATCTGTCTCTGGGGTACCTGAACCTGTTGGTGTTGTGAAGGAATCTGTGAGCCACGGGGACTCAGCAATCTATGACCTCGGTGACAGAACCAGTCAAGTTATTGGGTAGGATAGGGTGAAGTGTTTAAGGTTGCAGCATCCTAAGCTTGAAATGGTGGCTAACTTACGTGGAGCATTTATGAAGGTGGTCGATACTAGCGGTCGTGAGTACTTGATCATTAAGCGATCATGAACACCTACTTGCGTCAATCATAACCCCACCATGTTCCCGATCGAAGAGATATCTTCGAGGGGACAGTCACGGTTACGCACACAGTTGGTAATTTTATTAGATTATGTTTAAGTTATCTAGAACCGGATGTTAACAAAATATTCCAAGTTGCCACATAACCACGGGCACGGCTTTCCGAAAGATTAAACCCTGCAGGGGTGCTCCAACTAGTCCATCACAAACGTACACAGGTCGCAAAGTAATCCTCTATCACGAATCTCGTGATCTCGTCGGATTCCTTAGAGGAAAACCTCAACTCTAGGGAGAACCAAAGCTTCACCGGGATTCCTATACGCAAGATATATCGCTAAGGTAAGGCAAGACTAGGAGGACCTCCCGACGTGTCGACGACCCTGATAAGAGTCGCGTATCTCAGTCTCAGGACACGCCGGATGAGTCACACTACAGGTATACCAAACCTCAGGTTGCCCTGTGGTGGCCCCATAGTCTGCCCAGTTTGGACCAACACTCATGAGGAGCACTGGCCCGGGTTGTTGATTAAATTCCTCGGGGTAGCTATTCCCTATGCAGTTTATTATTAAGTGATTAGCAAATTAACACCAATGTTAGGTCCTGCCGGACAAGTCTTAGCACTACGCGATTTACCGAGGGGGTCCCCATAACAACCCCGAACGTGTTAGGAGCGATCAATATGGAATCAAACACCGGTAGCCGGTAACTATGGCGGCAATAACAGAACAAAGCACCCGGCAAAAGGCTAGGCCTTCCGTTATTTACCAAGTATATAGGTGCATTAATTAAATAACATAATTTACATAATGATATCAAGCTCATGTTATCACATGAGGCAAAGCACCTGCATCTAGCAACGCTAACATTAGTAGCTAAGCAAAGCCTACTTAGCCATTCAAGTTTGCTGGGAAGGGATTAGTGTTCGGTTTCATGGCATAACAAGAGGAAAATATTTCAGTGGTAGGCAGCGAGCAATTGACAAGGGAAACGTAAACTAGCATAACAAGTCTAGAGATCGAATCAAGGTCATATCATCTTGCCTGTGATATCCTCAGCTTGGAATGGTTCTTGATCGTCCTTCACGTACTCTCCTGACTCCACGTATTCATTCTCTGATCCCGGTGCTACCCAACATAATAATAACATCCAATGAACAACAGCACCTCAAGATGCAACAAGCACATGATGCATGAGATGAAAATGAGCATGCATCACTATTTCTATCACTAACACAAGCTTAAGAAGCTAAAACAAGTTCCTGGGCAGAACTGCATGCTAACCTATTTTGACATGCATGAGAATGACATGATCAGATGCGTCTCGTGAAAACGATGCAAAACCATATAAAGCACAATACAATCGGAGCTACGGATAAACGGGAATCAACGAAACAAGATATGTAGCCCTACGTGTCAAAATCATCACCACACACTCAAATGGCACAAATCTGGTATTCCCAGGTTTCCAAGACATAAAGCAACCCATCATGGACGGGGTGGAGAAAACAAGAACACCACAACATCAACTAAGCACTCACAATCATCAAAATGACAAAACTACACAATCTGCCATAAACTGCATCATAGCACTTTGTGAGCTACATGCAAAGCACCTACAGCCACCCAACTATGAAAAATAATATATGTGGCTGTAGCTAGCCAAGAATACTACCAGCACAAGAAAGAATCACACAAAAAGGAATTAAACACAGAAAGTTATAAGGCTGCAAACTTGCCCAAAACCATCAGATTACAGGGACTTTGTGAAAATTCCTGCACCTAACTTTCTGTCTTTGCTCTGAAGCTTTTTGACAGCAGCCAAAACAATACCTACAGGGCTCCAAATGACATGAAATTTTACAGGGAGCTAGACAAAAATATAAGATACAACTTTCTAGTTGAAAGCTAGGGCTAGATCACAACACAATGACCAGCACAACCTCATCTACAGGAGAAGAAAATATAAACAGATTCTCAGACTTAGTGAAAATCTCAGATTTTCACTAATTTGGAATTTCAGTCACATGCCTACTTTGGATGGGCACAACTTGCACACATGGATTCCAAATCATGAATTTAAATCAACATGTGGTAGAGGGGGTCACCCTCTACTACCACAACCAAGAAACAAATACAAGAGCACATCACAACTCATGGAACCAAGTTCCAAACATAGAAGAAAATGTAAATATGACATCTCCAGAAAATGTTCCAATGGCAAAACTGAGTTCACCAATGGATTCCTTGGGAGATTCTACCACAAAATCATATATAATATGCATACACTTGTTTAGAGCAAGTGGCCACAAACTAGGAAGGAAAACTACAAAGATTCCTACTAATTGAATAGTGCAACAATTCATGCAACTTTCACTAGAACAACTACCACATAACTATGCTCATGTGCACAAAGACAATATAGACATGAGGGTTTGGACCCCATGTTTGTGTCATGCACATCAACACCACAAACACTACTACCACATAGATCTTACACACACCTCATGCCCTCTTTCATATGAACATGAGGAGGAGCACAAGTGTTGCAAAGTGGGGCTGCCTCACCACACACATATCACCACCACTACCTCATGGAAAGCACTTACTCCCAAGAACCAAAATGAAGGGGATCTACTAAACAAGATAAATCATGGAACCATCATATCACCACACTATCTTCACATGCACATGAATCTACTAGATCACATACACCTATATCAAGTGACTTGGAGCAAAAGTAGAAGCACCACAACTCACTTGAGAGGAGAAAAACTACATACCACATGCTGTTGATAGAAACAAAATAATGCCTCAACTTTCCGACACTCAGTACACACACACATGCACAGGAACAGCTTAAGGAAGAACACCAGCAAGAAATACAACAGAAAAATAAAAGGGGTGTGAGGGGGAATCGAACCCTGCATCTACTGGTGCACATGCCCTGCTCACACCACTCTGCTACCCTGTTCTAGTTTGACAGAAGAGGGAAATAGAGCAAGTTAAGACTGCTTGCTGATGCTACTACTAACAACGAAGGAAAATAATGCAAAAGGGGGTGCACCAACTGGGATTCGAACCCTGCACCTGCTGGCAAACAAACAGAGACAAGACCACTGCGCTATGTTACGAAGACTGACAAAGAAGGGAACTGAAGCAAGAAAGCTAGCGCCTTCAGACTAAGCTCTGCACACACACGCACGCCGGCGACAGAGACCCTGCCGGCATGCCTGCTGCTGCTGCTGCTCTACGACGAGGAGAACGCACTGCTGCTGATGCTGCTACGCGGGGGAAGGGTCCCTACTACTACTGCATCGCCGAGACACACCACAACACTACTGCACCACTTCACCTATTGTCGGCTACCTGACAGAGAGACACACGTCCACTTCGCCGGATCTAAGACGGAACCAAGGAGGAAGAAGGAAGGGGAGGTGATCTGCTCACCTTGGGGAAGGAAGGAGAGGGGCCCACGGCGACGAGGCGATGAAGAAGAAGAAGAACGATCAGATGTTGCCGAACCGAAGAAGAGGAAGAAGAGCTCCTGGTCCGAGGCGAAGACGAGCTCGGCCCCGTCGGTGTGGTCTCTCCCCGACCCTACCGAAGACGGGAATGGAACGCGGGGTCGAACCCCGAGCTCCTGGACATGGCGGCAGCGGCGGACGACGACGGAAGCACGGCGATCGGCGGCGATGGACTTCTGCTCTCTCTGCTTGAACCTACAGACTCACCTGACAGAGAAGAGAGATGGGGAACGAGAGAGGTGGCGGCGGTGGATGGGAGAGAGGGAACCCTAATAGGGGAGAGGCACGGACGTCAACGCAATTTAAAGGGGGGCCTCGACGTGTGCTGCTGCTCACGGTGTCGACCGAGCTCTCTATGATCCTGACGGAAAGGCGAGCTGGACGCGACGGCATAAGGAAGTAGAAGAGAAAAAGCCACGGGCCTAGCGCGCGAGGGAAAGAGAGAAGTGGGCCGGCCTGTGGTTAGAAGCCCACAGGGTGGCGCCAGATAGAGGAGAGGAACTCCCCTGGCTCTTTCCATTTACACGAAACAAAATAAATGACAGGTAGAAAACAAAAGCACAAGGAAAAAATACAAGTGCTAAAAATAAAATAGCACTTGTTCTGGACATGTAAAAACAAGACTTATTTAATAAAAATGAGTACAAGAATTTAGGAGCAAGCATTTATTTAACAAAACACCCATGGTAGGGGCTGTTTGTAGTTGCTTACCCCTTTTAAACCCCTGGTCAAAATCAGCAAATCACACATCTCATCCACCATAATTCTAAGCTAACACCTGAGCATTTTTAAAAGAGGAAAGGAAGAAGAGAATCTTGACATAGGAGAAATAGAGAGAGGGGTGATGATGATTTTTGAAACCTAAGCCTATACTATCACATGCATCACCACACACAAGCTATACATCACATGCACACAACACAAGGTAACACATCACATGAAATCACAAGACACCACATCATCACCACCACACTTGCAATCACAAAGTGACAATGATACATGGAAGATAAGATATGGCATGCATGCATGCAACAAAGAAAATACAAGGGACGTCACATGAATTCACATGCATTGATAGCTCTCAAGACAATGACAAATTGGACCCACATCAAATAGGTTCCAAATATGGCAATTACACACTTGGGGCATTACAGCTTTTCCCGCGACATCAACGCCAAGAGGCTGACCAGTGGGATGATAGTAAAGGAGTTCTTGGCGCAGCACCTGGTGCCCCTTCAGGCCCACTCAAGGCCCCTGTGGGACTACCGAGCTAGTGACGACGAGCTCAGGCTCTGGTCCCAGGACCTCCCTGCTGAGGTGCTGAGCAGGGTCATGGCGATCGTGCTGGGCGGCGACCCTGGTGACCTGCCTGAGGCTCTGGGTCTGTTGTACCGTCTTGACGACCGGGCCGACGTGACCGCCGGGCTGCCTGTCTTTAATGAGCGGGGACTCCTCCTAGTCGAAGGCCCCAGTCCGGTAGAGGTGTCATCTGGCGATACCTCCGGAGAGGGGGCTTCAGAGAAGACCCTCGATGACTGCCCGGCGAGCGCGCCCCTCCCGTCACAGGCCGTCCTTCTGTGCGAGCTCGCAGATGATGATGTCGTCAGTGACGTCTCCGCGGGGGTCCCCTCGCATCCGAATAGGAACTCCAGGGGACCCACGTCGACCCCACGCGCTACGCGGTCTGCGTGCGTGCCCGCCCCCAAGAAGTGTGTGGTTGGGTCATCCTTGGCACATCCTGTCTCCGTCGATGGAAAACCTGAGGCGCCGGGCTCGCCCCCCTCCGTGGTGGGTCCTGTTGCTCCCGCCGTCGGGGGGCGACAAAGAGGAAGAGGTAGGCTGACCCCGAAGAGTGAGTCGCTTGTCTTGGCACGCTATGTGCGTCCGAAGTCCGTGCTTGGCTGATTCCTTATTTTGCCTGATGTCCAGGGACGTTGTGTCGCCGAGGGCGAGGAGGAAGAAGACAGACGTCAAGCCAAAGGTGACTCCTGATGCACAGCCGGCTCTCTCCAACGCGTTGTTGGAAATATGCCCTAGAGGCAATAATAAATTAGTTATTATTATATTTTCTTGTTCATAATAATCATTTATTATCCATGCTAGAATTGTATTGATTGGAAACTCAAATACATGTGTGGATACATAGACAACACACTGTCCCTAGTGAGCCTCTAGTTGACTAGTTCGTTGATCAAAGATGGTCAAGGTTTCCTGGCCATAGGCAAGTGTTGTCACTTGATAACGGGATCACATCATTAGGAGAATCATGTGATGGACAAGACCCAAATTATAAACGTACCATGTGATCGTGTTATTTTGTTGTTATTGTTTTCTTCGTGTCAAGTATTCATTCCTATGACCATGAGATCATGTAACTTACTGGCACCGGAGGAATACCTTGTGTGTATCAAACATCGCAGCGTAACTGGCTGACTATAATGGTGATGTACAGATATCTCCGAAAGTGTCCGTTGAGTTAGCATGGATCAAGACTCCGAAAGTGTCCGTTGAGTTAGCATGGATCAAGACTGGGATTTGTCACTCCCTGTGACGGAGAGGTATCTCGGGGCCCACTCGGTAATACAACATCACATATAAGCCTTGCAAGCAATGTGACTCAAGTGTGAGTCACGGGGATCTTGTATTACGACACGAGTAAAGAGACTTCCCGATAACGAGATTGAAATAGATATAGGGATACCAACGATCAAATCTCGGGCAAGTAACATACCGAAGGACAAAGGGAATGTTATACGGGATTATATGAATCCTTGGCACAAAGGTTCAACCGATAAGACCTTCGTAGAATATGTAGGAACCAATATGGGCATCCAAGTCCCTCTATTGGATATTGACCGAGGAGTGTCTCGGGTCATGTCTACATAGTTCTCGAACCCGCAGGGTCTGCACACTTAAGGTTCGATGGTGTTTTAGTATAGTTGAGTAATATGTGTTGGTAACCAAAGGTTGTTCAGAGTCCCGGATGAGATCATGGACATCATGAGGGTTTTTGAAATGGTCCAGAAACAAATATTGATATATAGGAAGTTGGTGTTTCGATTCCAGAAAGTTTTCAAGCATTGCCGGTAGTGTACCGGGAGTGACGAATGGGTTCCGGGGGGGCCACTGGATGGGCCCACCACACCCCAAGGGTCCACGTGGGTTTATTGGATGTACAATAAGGTATAATGGGCTGACAAAGTCATCCAAGGAAAGCCCATGAGGAAAAAGTGGAAAATCCAAAAGAGGTGGGAAAATAAGGAAGGAGTCCTAATCCAAGTGGGATTGGAGAAGGACTCCTCCCTCTCTCCACTTCGGCCGACCCAAGGAGGACTCCTTGGTGCGCCAAGGCTGCCTAGGGCTGCCTCTCCCCTCCTCCTATATATACTAGAGGTTTAGGGCTTTTGAGACACAACTTTGCCACGTGCAACTCAAACCTACACCTCGTAGTTCTTCCTCTAGATTAGATTTCTGCGAAGCTCGGGCGGAGCCCTGCAGGAATCACCAACACCGGCGCGCCGTCACGCTGTCGGAGAACTCATCTACTTCTCCGTCTCTCTTGCTGGATCAAGAAGGCCGAGATCGTCATTGAGCTGTACGTGTGCTGAACGCAGAGGTGTCATCCGTTCGGCGCTAGCTCGGGATGGATCGTGGGATGGATCGCGAGACGGTTCATGGGACGGATAGAGGGACGGTTCATGGGATGGTTCGAGGGACGTGAAGACGTTCCACTACATCAACCGCGTTGCTTAGCGCTTCCTGTTGTGCGATCTACAAAGGTATGTAGATCTAATCTCCACTCGTAGATGGACATCACCATGATAGGACTTCGTGTGCGTAGGAAAATTTTAGTTTCCCATCCAACGTTCCCCAACAGTGGCATCATGAGCTAGGTTCATGCGTAGATGTTATCTCGAAGAGAACACAAAAGGTTTTGTCGACGGTGATGTTCGATTTGCTGCCCTCCTTAGTCTTTTCTCGATTCGGCGGTATTGTTGGATTGAAGCAGCCCGGACCGACATAACTCGCGCGCTTACGAGAGACTAGTTTCATCGATTGACATGCAACCTCGTTGCATAAAGATGACTGGCGGGTGCGTGTTTCTTCAACTTTCGTTGAATTGGTTTTGACCGAGGCGGTCCATGGAGAGGTTAAATAGAAATTTTCACATCTCCGTTGTGGTTTTTGCGTAAGTAAGATGCAATCATACTAGATAGGGCCCATAGCATCCACGTAAAACATGCAACAACAAATTAGAGGACGTCCAACTTGTTTTTGCAAGGTATGCTTGTGATATGATATGGCCAATGACGTGATGTGATATATTGGATGTATGAGATGATCATGTTGTAATAGTTAATATCGACTTGCACGTCGATGCTACGGCAACCGGCAGGAGACATAGGGTTGTCTTTAAACTAACGTTTGTGTTTGCAGATGCGTTTACTATATTGTTAGGTCGTAGCTTTAGTAGTAATAGCATAGATAGCACGACAACCTCGATGGCAGCACGATGATGGAGATCATGGTGTGGCACCGGTGACAAGAAGATCATGCCGGTGCTTTGGTGATGGAGATCAAGAAGCACGAGATGATGGCCATATCATGTCACTTATGAATTGCATGTGATGTTAATCCTTTTATGCACTTTATTTTGCTTAGAACGATGGTAGCATTATAAGGTGATCTCTCACTAAACTTTCAAGATGAAATTGTGTTCTCCCTGACTGTGCACCGTTGCGACAGTTCATCGTTTCGAGACACCACGTGGTGATCGGGTGTGATAGACTCAATGTTCACATACAACAGGTGCAAAACAGTTGCACGCGCGGAACACTCGAGTTAAACTTGATGAGCCTAGCATGTGCAGACATGGCCTCGGAACACATGAGACCGAAAGGTCGAGCATGAATCGTATAGTTGATATGATTAGCATAGAGATGCTTACCACTGAAACTATTCTCAACTCACGTGATGATCGGACTTGAGTTAGTGAATTTGGATCATGTACCACTCCAATGACTAGAGAGATGTATTTTTGAGTGGGAGTTCTTAAGTAATATGATTAATTGAACTAATTATCATGAACATATTTAAAAGGTCTTTGCGAATTATGATGCAACTTGCACTGTAGCTCTACTATTTTTATATGTTCCTAGAGAAAATTAAGTTGAAAGATGATAGTAGCAACTTTGCGGACTCAGTCTATGAAACTTAGGATTGTCCTCATTGCTGCGCAGAATGCTTATGTCCTTAATGCACCACTCGGTGTGCTGCACCTCGAGCATCGTCTGTGGATGTTGTTGTGAACATCTGACATAGAAGTTTTTGATGACTACGTGATAGTTCAGTGCATAATACTTAATGGCTTAGAAGCAAGGCGTCGAAGACGTTTTGAAACGTCACGGAACATAAGAGATGTTCTAAGAGATGAAATTGAAATTTCATGCTCGTGCCCTTGTTGAGAGGTATGAGGCCTCCGACAAGATTCTTTGTCTACAAAGCAAAGGAGAAAAGCTCAAATCATTGAGCATGTTCTCAGATTGTCTAAGTACAACAATCGCTTGAATCAAGTGGGAGTTAATCTTCCAGATGAAATAGTGATGGTTCTCCAAAGTCACTACCACTAAGCTGCTAGAGCTTCGTGATGAGCTATAACATATCAAGGATATATATGATGATCCTTGAGCGATTCGCAATGTTTGACACTGCGAAAGTAGAAATCAAGAAGGAGGAGCATCAATAGTTGATGGTTAGTAAAACCACTAGTTTCAAGAAGGGCAGGGGCTAGAAGGGACACTTGATGAAACGGCAAACCAGTTTCTGCTCTAATGAAGAAACCCAAGATTAAACCCAAACCCGAGACTAAGTGCTTCTGTTATGAGGGGAACGGTCACTGAGGCGGAGCTACCCTAGATACTTGGTAGATGAGAAGGCTGGCGAAGTCAACAAAAGTATATGTGATACACATGATATTGATGTGTACTTTACTAGTACTCCTAGTAGCATGAGGGTATTAGATACCGGTTTGATTTCTAAGTGATTAGTAACTTGAAATAAAAGCTACGGAATAAAAGGAGACTAGCTAATGGAGAGGTGACGATACGTGTTGGAAGTGTTTCCAAGGTTGATGTGATCAAACATCGCATGCTCCCTCTACCATCGGGATTGGTGTTAAACCTAAATAATTGTTATTTGGTCTTTGCGTTGAGCATGAACATGATTAGATCGTGTTTATTTCAATACCATTATTCATTTAAAGAGAATAATGGTTATTCTATTTGCTTGAATAATTACCTTCAATGGTTTATTGAATCTCGATCGTAGTGTTACACATGTTCATAATATTGGTGCCAAAAAGATACAGAGTAATAATGATAGTACCAATTACTTGTGGCACTGCCGATTGAGTCATGTTGGTGTAAAATGCATGAAGAAGCTCCATGCTGATGGATCTTTGTACTCACTCATTTTTGAAACGTTTGAGACATGCAAACCATACATGTTGGTATAAACGCATGAAGGAACTCCATACAGATGGATCATTTGGACTCACTTGATTTTGAATCACTTGAGACATGCAAAATCATACCACATGGAGAAAGAGAGTAACTTGTTGGAAGTATTACATTTTTGATGTATGCAGTCCAATAAGTGCTGAGGCATGGAGTGGATATCATTATGTGCTTACTTCACTGGCGACTTGAGTAGATACAGGAGTGTTTACTTGATGAATCACAAATCTGAAATATTGAAAAATTGAAGGCTATTTCAGAGTGAAGATCATCGTGACAAGAGAATAAAATTGTCTATGATATGATCATAGAGATGAATATCTGAGTTGCGGGTTTTGGTACACAGTTGAGACAATGTGGAAACTGTTTCGCAATTCATGCCACCTGGATCACCATAGGGTGATCGTGTGTCCGAACGTCATAGTCGCGCCCTATTTGATATGCTGCATACTATGATGTCTCTTATCGAACCACCACTATCGTTTATGGGTTACGCATGAGAGACAGCCGCATTCACTTTAAATAGGGCACCGCGTATTTCCGTTAAGATGACACAGTATAGACTATGGTTTGGAGAAACCTAAGTTGTCGTTTCTTGAAAGTTTGGGGCTGCGACGATTATGTGAAAAAGTTTCAGTCTGATAAGCTTGAACCCAAAGCGGATAAAAGCATCTTCATAGGATATCCAAGACAGTAGGATACATCTCCTATCTCAGATCTGGAAGCAAAGTGTTTGTTTCTAGAAATGGGTCCTTTCTCGAGGAAAGGTTTCTCTTGAAAGAATTGAGCGTGAGGGTGGTGGAACTTTATGAGGTTAGTGAACCGTCACTTCAACCAGTGTGTAGCACGGCGCAGGAAGATGTTCCTATGGCGCCTACACCAATAGAAGTGGAAACTGATGATGGTGTTCATTAAGCTTCTGATCAAGTTACTACAAACCTCGTAGGTCGACAAGGTCGCGTACTACTATAGAGTGGTACGGTAACCCTGTCTTGGAGGTCAAGTTGTTGAACAACAATGAACCTACGAGCTATGGAGAAGCGATGGTGGGCCCGGATTCCGACAAATGGCTGGAGGCCATGAAATCCGAGAGAGGATCCATGTATGAAGACAAAGTGTAGACTTTGGAAGAACTACTTGATGGTGGTAGGACTATTAAGTAAAGATGGATCTTTAAAATAAAGACAGACGATGATGGTGAAAAGTCACAATTAAGAAAAGCTCGATTTGTCACAAAGATGTTTCTGACAAGTTCAAACAGTTGACTACGATGAGACTTTCTCAATCGTAGCGATGCTAAAAGTCTGTTGGAATTAGGTTAGTAGTTGCTGCATTATTTATGAAATATTGCACATAGGATGTCAAAACCTTGTTTCCTCAACGGTTTCCTTGAGGAAAGGTTGTATGTGATACAACCAGAAGGTTTTTTCGATCCTAAGGATGCTAACAAGTGTGCAAGCTCCAGGGATCCTTCTATGGACTGGTGCAAGCATCTCGGAGTTGGAATATATGCCTTGATGAGATGATCAAAGCTTTTGGGTTTGTACAAGGTTTATGAGAAACTTGTATTTCCAAATAAGTGAGTGGGAGCACTATAGAATTTCTGATAAGTATATGTGGTTGACATATTGTTGATCGAAAGTAATGTAGAATTTCTGTAAAGCATAAAGGTTCTTTGAAAGGGGTTTTTCAAAGGAAGACCTAGAAAGAGATACTTGAACAATGAGCATCAAGATCTATGGAGATAGATCAAAATGCTAAATAGAACTTTCAAATGAAATGCATGCCTTGACAAGTTTTTGAAGGAGTTCAAAATAGATCAGCAAAGAAGGAGTTATTGGCTGTGTTGTAAGGTGTGAGTTTGAGTAAGACTCAAAAGCCCGACCACGGCAGAATAAAGAGAAAGGATGAAGGTCGTCCCCTATGCCTTAGCCGTAGGCTCTAAAGTATGACATGATGTGTGCCGCACCTGATGTGTGCCTTACCACAAGTCTTTTAAGAGGTACAGAGAGTGATACATGATTGAATCACTGAACAGCGGTCAAAGTTATCCTTAGTAACTAATGGACTAAGGAATTTTTCTTGATTACGGAGGTGGTTCAAGAGTTCGTTGTAAAGGGTTGCGTCGATGCAAGATTTTACACTAATCCGAATAACTATGAGTAGTAAAACCGATTTGTATAGTAGAGTAGATATTTGGAGTATTTTCGAATAGCACGTGGTACCAGCATCTATAAGATGACATAAAGATTTGTAAAGCACACACGGATCTAAAAGATTCAGAACCGTTGACTAAAACCTCTCTCACGAGCAAGACGTGATCAAACCCCAGAACTATATGGGTGTTGGATTTGTTAAAATCACATGGTGATGTGAACTAGATTATTGACTCTAGTGCAAGTGGGAGACTATTGGAAATATGCCCTAGAGGCAATAATAAATTAGTTATTATTATATTTCCTTGTTCACAATAATCATTTATTATCCATGCTAGAATTGTATTGATTGGAAACTCAAATACATGTGTGGATACATAGACAACACACTGTCCCTAGTGAGCCTCTAGTTGACTAGTTTGTTGATCAAAGATGGTCAAGGTTTCCTGGCCATAGGCAAGTGTTGTCACTTGATAACGGGATCACATCATTAGGAGAATCATGTGATGGACAAGACCCAAATTATAAACGTAGCATGTGATCGTGTTATTTTGTTGCTATTGTTTTCTAAGTGTCAAGTATTCATTCCTATGACCATGAGATCATGTAACTTACTGGCACCGGAGGAATACCTTGTGTGTATCAAACGTCGCAACGTAACTGGGTGACTATAAAGGTGCTCTACAGGTATCTCCGAAAGTGTCCGTTGAGTTAGCATGGATCAAGACTGGGATTTGTCACTCCGTGTGACGACGAGGTATCTCGGGGCCCACTCGGTAATACAACGTCACATATAAGCCTTGCAAGCAATGTGACTCAAGTTTGAGTCACGGGGATCTTGTATTACGGAACGAGTAAAGAGACTTGTCGGTAACGAGATTGAAATAGGTATAGGGATACCGACGATCAAATCTCGGGCAAGTAACATACCGAAGGACAAAGGGAATGTTATACGGGATTATATGAATCCTTGGCACAGAGGTACAACTAATAAGATCTTCGTAGAATATGTAGGATCCAATATGGGCATCTTGGTTCCGCTATTGGATATTGACCGAGGAATGTCTCTGGTCATGTCTACATAGTTCTCAAACCCGCAGGGTCTGCACACTTAAGGTTCGACATTGTTTTAGTATAGCTGAGTTATTTGTGTTGGTGACCTAAGGTTGTTCGGAGTCCCGGATGAGATGACGGACGTCATGAGAGTTTTTGAAATGGGTCGGAAACGAAGATTGATATATAGGAAGTTGGTGTTTGGATTCCGGAAAGTTTTCGGGCATTGTCGGCAGTGTACCGGGAGTGACGAATGGGTTCCAGGGGGCCCACTGGGTGGGCCCACCACGCCCCAAGGGGTCCACGTGGGATTATTGGATGTACAATAAGGTATAATGGGCTGACGAAGTCATCCAAGGAAAGCCCATGAGGAAAAAGTGGAAAATCCGAAAGAGGTGGGAAAATAAGGAGTCCTAATCCAAGTGGGATTGGAGAAGGACTCCTCCCACTCTCCCACTTCGGCCGACCCAAGGAGGACTCCTTGGTGCGCCAAGGCTGCCTAGGGCTTCCTATCCCCTCCTCCTATATGTACTAGAGGTTTAGGGATTTTGAGACACAACTTTGCCACGTGCAACTCAAACCTACACCTCGTAGTTCTTCCTCTAGATTAGATTTCTGCAGAGCTCGGGCGGAGCCCTGCAGGAATAGTTCATCACCAACACCGTGCACCGTCATGCTTCCGAAGAACTCATCTACTTCTCCATCTCTCTTGCTGGGTCAAGAAGGCCGAGATCGTCATCGAGCTGTATGTGTGCTGAACGTGGAGGTGTCGTACGTTCGGTGCTAGATCGGGACGGATCGTGGGACGGATCGCCAGTCGGTTCGTGGGACGGTTCGAGGGACATGAAGACGTTCCACTACATCAACCGCGTTTCTTAACGCTTCCCGTTGTGCAATCTACAAGGGTGCGTAGATGTAATCTCCACCCGCAGATGGACATCACCATGATAGGTCTTCGTGTGCGTAGGAAATTTTTTGTTTCCCATGCAACATTCCCCAACACACGTCGCCGCCAGCCGATGGAGAGGGGGAGGCTCGCAAGACGAGCTCCAGGCAGCCTTCGGAGCCCCCTATTCCTCGTGACGCTGCCTCCCCAACGGCACCGCGCGTGACAACATTTGAGGCTCTTTGGGAGGAGGTCCAGAGGACCTCGGTATTCGCCCAGGGTGTCCTGAACGCGGCATTCACTGCCCTGGGAAAGGTCGTAGTCGAGATGGGGAAGGGCGAGAGGGAGGCCAAGGCCGCCCGCGCTACGCGTGAGGAGGCGCTGAAGGAAACCAAGGCGGCCGCCACACGCTGCGAAGAGGTGGAGGCCCGCTTGCAGGCCCTCCAAGGGGAACAGGCCAAGCTAGCCGAGCAGCGTCGCTTGTAGGAGGAGGGACTCGAGGCCTGCGAGGCCAAGCTTGCCGCACGTGAGGAGAAGCTGTCCCAGGAGGCGAATCGCCTGAGCATGAAGCAGGCGCGCTTGGAAGAGCAGGAGAAGGAGGCCACCTCGAGGGAGGCCCTCCTTGATGCCCAGGGGGAAGCCCTCGCTGCGGCCGAGAAGTAGAAGGCCATGGAGCTGGCCTGCTTCCCTGACGTTGAGCTCAACCTTCGCACGACGCTCTACTCCCTCTGCCGGGATGGGTTCGACAAGCCTCTGGCCACCCCAGAGGACGGCTTTGCCGCGCTCGCGAAGGAGCTCGTCATGGCGCTGGAGGACACCGTCGTGCAGGTGGACAAGATCTTGGACAGCGAGTGTCGCGACCTCTTCTTCCTGGCTGCGACATGCGTCTTCAGCCACCTTCATCTTCACGAGCCAGGAATTGACCTCGCCTTCGTGATCCTGCAGGTCCCTGCCAAGGCCCGCGACCACGCCGCGGAGGCGGTGAAGGGGCCCATGGAGGCGTTGGTGAGGAGATTCGCCGGCGTCGCAGCTCCTTCGTCTCTAGATGCCGCTGAAACCGACGACAGGGAAGACGACGCTTGTGACATCAACGACCAGCCCCGTGCGGAAGGGGCGAACAGCAACAGCTCCTCCTGATTTCTTCTCTCTATCTTTTTCCTGCAATGCACATCGTGCCTCGTGGAGGCGTCAAACTTATTTGCGTTTTCATGAACTTGTCAAGGCTTGTAATAATTGAATGCTTGAATGTTTTCTTCGCCTCGTTCCTGACATGTTTGTTGTGTTACTCTGTATCGGTAGGGCCCGTCCCGCGCGTACCTCCCCGTGATTGGACCGATTGGCAACCAAGGACGGCCAAAAGGGGGGAGGGGCTACGAGCGCAGTTAGGCCCCTGAGTCGCGATGCTCAGGGGTCCCCCTTGACGCGCGAGCTGCCCTCATGAGGAGAACGCGGTGAGGATTTCAAAACTTCATAACACCTTCAGCACTCCATGTCGGCAGGGCCCGCCCCACGCGTACCTCCCCGCGATTGGACCGACCGGAAACCAAGGACGGCCCAAAGGGGGCAGGGGCTACGAGCACAGTTCGGCCCCTGAGTCGCGATACTCAGGGGTCCCCCTTGACGTTCGAGCGACTCCAATATCCCTCCTAGGAAGATGATAATTTGATACCCCCGAACTCTTGCAGCACTCTACGTCGGCACGGCCCGCCCCGCGCCTACCTCCCCGCGGTTGAACCGACCGGAAACCAAGGACGGCCCAAAAGGGGAAGGGGCTACGGGTGTAGTTCAGGCTCCTAAGTCGCGATGCTCAGGAGTACCCCTTAACGTACGAGTGACTCCAGCGTTCTTCCTGAGAGATTAGAGATGGCTTGTTCAGCGCACTACGCTCTGTGTCAGCACGGCCCGCCCCACGCGTACCTCCCCATGATTGAGTCGATCGGAAACCAAGGATGTCCCAAAGGGGGAAGGGGCTATGGATGCAGTTAGGCCCCTGAGTCACGATGCTCAGGGGTCCCCCTTGATGTATGAGCAGCTCCGTACCTTAGGTCGTCTATCCCCCGCACTGGGCGTGGGCGTAGTCGCAAGCGGACTGTGCTGATTTCCTTGCCAGTTGCGGGCATAGTCATTGGTGGACTGTGTTGATTTCCTTGCCAACTGCGGGCGGAGTCATTGGCGGACTGTGTTGGTGCCAGCTGTGGGCATAGTCACTGGTGGACCGTGTTGATTGCCTTCATCTTCTCCCCAACGCGGAGCATAAGGCTGGCACTAGGCGTGGGATCGACCCCTCCGCGTCCTCGGGGGGGGGGGGGGGGGTGGCTAGGCGTATACAGCCTCGGCTCGTTATTACGTGAGAGTGTCACGGTGGGGTGTATATGGGAGGTCGCGAGGACGATATGGCCTCGCGAGTGTCCCTACCCCCGAGTCGTTGGTGGAGTGAGTTGATTTCATTTGGGTTACTGGCAAACCCGACTAACTTCTTCTTCTTAAGGAGTGAGGCTGGGTATCTGCTGCCTCAGGAGGCCTGCAAGGATGAGCTTTGACCGGAGCCCCCAAGCGGGGGGGCGACCGCCCAACAATACAAGCAAGGTAGAACGTTAGGGTTCGAAATGGATGGGATAGAAACAACTGAAGGGTGCGTAAATGAAAGTAGCGGCTGGGGGAGTGCGCTGAGCTCCTCGGGGCCGCTTGGCCCTGGGGGCACCCTCGGGTAGGGGGAGCCAAAAAGTTACCTGGCAGTAGCCGACAAAAAGTCACCTGGCGGCCATGCCGCTGAAGTGCTGAAGGTTCCGTCATCATCCGATCTCCTGCCTCCGCGATCGCGGCCCTCGCGGGTCCGTTGTCTCCCGAGGCTCGGGGCCTTCGCTCGGCCCGAGCATCTCCTCCTCTTCCTCACCATGCCCCAACAGGCCAGGCATGAGCATGGCCTGCTGGAGCCGCTGGTAGGTGGCAGTCGCGTTCCCCTGCCCGAAGGGCATGTGGGCACCGGTGCACGGGTACACCCACTGGTGCTCAGTTGGCGTGGGCCAGAAAGGGCCTTGAGCCGAGGATCTGTCGATTGCGAGCGCGTTGATGCAGATGCGGGGCCGGTCGACCATGCCGACGACGGCGACTGCGATTGGTGGTGCAGGGCAGCCCCGCCTCGCACAGCTTGGGCCTCCCGAAGTTCTCGGATTGCTCTAATGACGGACTCATGGCAGCTGGGCGAACGCGTGTCGGAGCTCGCCCTCGAGTTGTGCTGGAGCGCCACCCTTGTCTCACTGATCAGGCCAGGGATCTCCCTAGTGGGAGCCCCAGGCGTAACCCAAGGGGGCGCCGAGCGTGCCTTCCTATGCGATGGGAGGGATGGCCTCGTCCCCGGGCTCAGGGCCTGAAGTCCCAGGGCGCTCTTTGAGGAGGAGTTGCTTCTTCTTCTTGTGTGGGTCCTTGTGAAGTGTCTCGTCTGCTCCGTCGTCCAAGCATTAGGTCGCCGCTTCGTGGTAGGCACGCTTGAGGGTGCAGACAGCATCCTTCTCGTTGCACACGATGGTGATGACGCCGCCGCTCCCTAGCATCTTGAGGACGTTGTAGCCGTGGTGGGTTACTGCCATGAACTGGGCGAGAGCCGGATACCAAGGATCGCGTTGTATGGTAGGTGGATGTCTGCGACGTCGAAGACGATGATATCAGTGTGGTAGTTCTTGCATCCGCCGAAGGTGACTAGCAGGCGCACATGCCCGATGGGCACAATGGATCCTTCCATGACCCCCGAGAAGGGCTTGGTGGGCATGAGCTACTCGTAAGGCAGCTGGAGTGTCCCGAAGGTCTTGACCGAGAGGAGGTTGAGCTCCGCTCCACTGTCAATGAGCGTCTTCGTCACGAGGACGTTGCTGATGGTCGGGTGCACATCATGGGGAGCTTGCCTGCCATGAACGAGCACCTGAGCTGATCACTGGGGTCAAAGGTGATGATGGTCTAAGACCAGTTGAGGGGGCGCACTGCTTCAGGCCTCGGGAGAGCGGCATTCACCTCCTAGACAAACTGCTTGAAGGCGTGGTTCGAGGATGGGGTATTGGCAGCGCCCAGGATGGAGGCCACTGCCCTGACCTTATGGAAGCCCCCAGCCCCATCGTTCTACCTGTCTTCATTGCTACTTCTGGGTGGTGGAGGCAGCCCAGCCTCACGAGGGTGAACCTCATGAGGTTGACCGCGCCGTTGCCCCTCTTGAAGGTCGTCACGCGAGCAGTCCTCCTAAAGCTGGCCCCGCCAGCGGTCCTCCTGAGGCTACACGTACCACCCATGATGCGGCTCCCGGTCGTCCCAGCGGCCACCATAACGGCCACCACCATGCATGGGGCCTCTGTCTCCGCGTCCGGGGCACCTGCTGAAGTGCTCGGCACGGACCAGTTGGAGCTCGTGGCATTCTAAAGTATCATGGCCGCTCGTGCCATGGAAGATGCACATTGGCCCCCCTCCGGACGGACGCTCTCCCCCTAGGCTGTGCTTCGCCTTGAGCTCGGTGGCGAGCACCACCGGAGCCTTCCGCTTCACCTCCTTGGCCTTGGCCTTCTTCTCTTCTGGGTCCGTCACCTGGGGCCCGAGGAGCGACATGCGCCCTTCTTCATCCCTGGCGCATTTGCTTGCTAGGTTGAACATTTCCAGTGCAGTGCTCATTTCTTCATTCATGGCGAGATCCTCCTTCATCTTGAGGTAGGTGACTTCGTCAGAGAAGGCCGAGATGACGGCTTCGTCCTACGCCTTGGGGATCTTGAGGCGCATGACCGTGAAGCGTTGTATGAACTTGTGCAGGGTCTCCCCCTCCTGCTGCTTGATGCGCCGCAGGTTGTTCACGGTAGGAGCGCGATCGCGGGTGCCCTGGAAGTTGGCGATGAAGCGCTCGCACATATCGTCCCAGGAGGTGATGGACGCCTTTGGGAGGTTGAGGAGCCAAGAGAGTGTGCCGCCCTTGAGCACCATGGGGAACCAGCATGCCATGACCTTGTCGCCTCCTCCTGCAGCCTTGATGCTCAGCGTGTAGAGTTGTAGGAACTCGGCCGGGTCCAGGGAGCCGTCGTAGCGCGGGGGTAGATCGGGCTTGAACTTGCAGGGCCACATAGTTAGGTAAATCTCGGGGGCGATGGTGAGGCACCCCACTGGCCCAACGGATGCGGCGCGCGCGGGAGCAGCTGGGTCTTGTTGCTCCACTGGATCTGCTTCAAGAGGGGTTTGCTCACGACACGGGATTTGCAGCGTCGGGGGCACGCGCGCGTCGGCGCGGGGCCAAGGAACCACCTCGCAGCTGGCTTCATTTCCTGGCCCCGCCGTGGGTTCGCGAGGCCGGTCGCGGGGATGCGCTTCCGGTCTGGGCCCGGGGTCCGCGCCACGCCGCAGAGGTGGGGGTGGCGTGTCTTGCTCCTCGTCATTTTCCAGAGACAGTTGGGGTTGGAGCGAGCAGGAGAGCGTCGCGGAGTCACCGATGGCGGCAACGAGCTCCTCGATGCTCTGGAGCCAGTCAGGGGCGGGCCGGTAGCGGAGCAGCTCGATGGTCATGGCAAGCGCGCGCCAGCCATGCAGCGCCTCCGGCCGAGCACGCGATGTCGACCCTGAGGCTCGGACGAGTGATGGAGTGATTGTGCGGCCATCGGCCTGCTCGGTCACCGTTTGGGAGGAACCCTACTGCTCTTGAACTTCGGGACCAGTGGCAGCGTTCACCACGGGTGACGGTGACCGGCGCGCGCCGGCAGCATCGACGGGCGTTGTCTGGGCAACGCTGGTGGTTCGGCGCTCAGCATGGGCCCGGCGGGCATCAGTCATCAGAGAGGTGAAGCTTGGTGAAGGCGAAGCTTGGAGGAAACCTTGACACGCCCCCTACCTGGCGTGCCAAATGTCGGATTTCGGTCTCCGCAAAACCCTAAAGATTCGAACTCAGGGCGTGTACGAAGGTCTCTCGCTGGTTCGCGTCACCTAGCTCGCTACTCGCTTGAGATGACAAGGATCTCACTCGATGGTGAGGAAAACGCAGAACAGAATAGTTTACCCAGGTTCCGGCCGCTGAGAAGCGTAAAACCCTACTCCTACTTTGGTGGATTGCCTCTCGCCGAGGTTGGTGGATGAACTTGTACAATGTTTGGGCGCCTCCGGAGGCTGGGTGGTTTGTGGTGCTAGTTAGTGAGCGAATCGTTCGGATCAGATCCCCTTCTATGAAGCAACCTATCCTCTATTTATAGTGGCGGCCCCGGTCCTCTTCCCTTATCGTTTCGGCGGGAAGGGATCCCACAGCGGTCAATTTTGAAGGGGAACAGGGGAACATGCTCCCCTACCCAAAGATGGTCTTCGTGTGCAAAGTGGTTGCCCGTGCTGTAGGGACGGGCCCGGGGGTGACGTCTGCCCTGCTGGCGGGCGGCGATGGCCTTGTTGCACGAGAAGGGAAACCTTTGGTAGATGCTTGTGGAACCTTGGTATGTCCTTGCCCCCTTTGCACTAAAGGGGAAACTGCCCCACCCTGCTATCTGCTGCTTGCATGTCCTTCCCTTGCGTCACCCTTGACTCCTTAGGCCGGGCCTCGCCTCGGAATATCCGCCGCTCCGGCGGTGTCCTATGGAGGCCCCTTGTGGGTCTTGATGTCGTTCCTCCTCGTGAGGCTTGGTCCCTCACGAGGTCTTTGCCTTGAGTGGTGCCGAGCCCATTGGTTTGCTTGATGAACTCGGTCAGCCCTAGGCTAGAGGCAGGCAGGTCTGGGTACCCCCATTCCCAGAACGCCGACAAAGATGACTCTATATGAGTGCCTCTGGCAGTGTACCCGGATCTACAATGATCTAGCATAACATGGAACAATGATGAATGGTGGCGTTGCCACAAATTCTATGAGATCTCAATATGACTACGCAAAGCAATATGATGATGAACACAAAAGTCATACGACAAAACAATGGAAGTTGCATGGCAATATATCTCAGAATGGCTATGGAAATGGCATAACAGGTAGGTATGGTGCATGTTTTAAGGAGGATATAAGGAGGCTTATGTGTGTAGAGTGTATCATATACGGGGTTTGGATACACCGGCTAAGTTTGCATCGACTCTCAAGGTGAGAAAGTAAAATGAACGGTACCGAAGAGGCTAGAAAATTATGAGAAGGTGAGAGTGTGTATATCCATGGACTCACATTAGTCATAAAAACTCATATACTTGTTGTAAAGCCTTATTATCTCTCTCGATGCAAAGTACTACCACATGCCCATAGATAGGAGGTTCGTAGGAGTTAACCATTGTGCGCCCCTGATTCAAACAACACGATAGGATTTCATTTCAGACATAAAAATATCACACCTAATCACCATGCCATGACCAATATTTAGATGAGAAGTAACTAACAAGCTTTAGTACCTATATTTTTACTATCCAATACTCATGAACCTATATCCTTTTGTTAGGGCATATTTCTCCCTAAGTGGTTTTGGTGATTGATGGCAATGCTTGCGCGGACTAATCATATGCATTGAGCATTTCAGATAATTCATGTCTAGGCACAAGATGATTCGGTGCCCCTCGTAGTCTTTCTAAGACAGTTGCTTTCTACATTTCTTTTTGGTGGATTTGAGTCGTAGGAAAGCCATACTATTAAGAGGGGGTCTGCTTCGGAAAGGTTAGGGTGGACTCAGCACATACATATTTGTTCTTTTTCACCACCTTTCCTTCGCTTCAGTGGAGATCTAGTCTGTTTCCCCTTGTCAATGCAAAGTGAAAGCAGGTAGGTGCTTGTTTTCAGTGGCCAACAGTAGTACCACTCAAGGGGGCGGTAGTACCGCTCCTAGCAACGGTAGTACTGCCATCACCAGCTTCTACTACGAGCGCCTACGGTAGTAAGAGAGTACATACTTTTTTACTACCGCCCTCAGGCGCTAGTACCGCAAAACCATGTCCGGTACTACCATGCCGTATTTTTGCACAGTTGTTGCCTCAAGGGAGGTAGACACGGAAGTAATTTCTTCTTCCGTGTACCTCGTGTACCAGTTGGATACTACCATGCGGTAGTACTGTAAGGGCATGTGGTAGTACCGCTCGTTGCCCCATCCAGTAGTTCCTCCATCTGCCACTATTATGCGTGCGGTAGTACCGCACCGGGCAGCGGTAGTAACGCTATGCTTGGGCTGAAAGTGGGGGTAACGGTTGGATTCTTTCCCCCACTATATAAAGGGGTCTTCTTCCCCATGAAGACTATCTCTTCCCTTCAGAAACTCCATTGTTCCTCCAAAGCTTATTTTCGCCCGATCTCACTCCCTAGCCAATCAAACTTGTTGATTTTCTAGGGATTGGTTGAGAAGGCCCCCATCTACACTTCCACCAAGAGAAACTTGATTCCCCCACTAATCCCTTGTGGATCTTGTTACTCTTGGGTGTTTGAGCACCCTAGACGGTTGAGGTCAACCAGGAGCCACACTCCATTGTGGTGAAGCTCCGTGGTCTTGTTGGGAGCCTCCAAGCTTTGTGTGGAGATTGCCCCAACGTTGTTTGTAAAGGTACGATCACCGCCTTCAAGGGCACCGCTACTGGAATGTAACGCCCAAGATGTGATCCTATCCTTAATTTGGCACGAGGGCCTCGTCGGGGATAGAAGCGCATCTCGTCGTTTTGCAAGAAAGGATATCGTTACAAGTACATGTACTGAAAAGATGAGATATATGGTATTGGCTTACACTCGCCACAAGCTACATCAGAGTCACATCAGTACAATACATAAACATCATGAATAAGAGTAGGGTCCGACTATGGACGAAAACAAACGAGAAAAGAAGAACGACGTCCATCCTTGCTATCCCAGGTTCCCGGCTTGAACCCATCCTAGATCGATGATGAAGAAGAAGAAGAAGCAACTCCAAAATGAACAATCAACGCGCTCGCGTCAAGTGACCTTTACCTGGACCTGCCACTCATGTTGTAGTAATCTGTGAGCCACAGGGGACTCGGCAATCTCATTTCCAAAGGTATCAAGACTAGCAAAGCTTAATAGGTGAGGTAGGTTAAGTGGTGAGGCTGCAGCAAGCGACTAAGCATTTATTTGGTGGCTATCTTACGAGTACAAGAAATAAGAGGGGGAAGAACTATGCATAGCGGACGTGAACTACTGATGATCAAATGAATGATCCTGAACACCTTCTTACGTCAGACATAACCCCACCGTGTCCTCGATCGGAGAAGGACTCACGAAAGAGACGGTCACGGTTACGCACTCAGTTGGCATATTTTAATTAAGTTAACTTCAAGTTGTCTAGAACCAGTGTTAAACAAAGTTTCCAAGTTTCCACATAACCTCGGGCACGGCTTTCCAAAATATTTAACCCTGCAGGGGTGCTCCAACTAATCCATCACAAATTACCACAAGCCGCATAGAAATCCTCGATCACGAAGCTCGCAATCTCGTCGGACTCCTTAGTGGAAATCCTCAACTCTCAGATTACCCAAAGCATCACCGGAATCCCGATGCACAAGACATTCGTCAAAGGTAAAACTAATCCAGCAAGGCCGCCCGGCATGTCGACGATCCCGATAGGAGCCGCATATCTCATTCTCAGGACACGACGGATGAGCGACGCGTACGGTGGCCTGATAGAAATCTCCCAAGTTGCCCTGGGTTGGCCCCGCACAGTGCTCTGTTTTGGACCAGCACCATCAGCACTGGCCCTCCCTGTATTATGTAAAATTACTCCTCGGGTTCATGACGCCCTATGCTTTCAGTATTAACAAAATTATTATGTTGGGCAAATGTAGTACCAATGTTGGGCCTTGCCAGACCAGCTTTAATCTAAAACGAATTATCAAGGGGGTCCCCATAACAACCCTGATCGTGTTAGGAGCGCTCAATTATGGAACATAACACCAGTAACCGAAACTAAGGCGGCAAAGGTGGAACAAAACACCAGGCTAGAAAGGCCAAGCCTTCCACCTTTTACCAAGTATATGGGTGCATTAAATTAAATAGCATTTAATATGGTGATATAACAAGGAACCCATGTTATCATATGGAAGCAACTGCACCTGCAACTAGCAACGCTAACACATGGTAATGCAAGCGGTAACATAGCCAATCAGTGGTTTGCTAGGTTGTGAACAGGTTGAAGGTTTTCATGGCCATGATGAGGGGCTGATATTTAACTGGTGGTAGTCAACGAGACATAACGATAGAAATGGTAAAACTAGCATGGCAATGATAGTAATGGTATCTCGGGAAATGGTCATCTTGCCTGAGATCCCGCTTGGAAGAAGAGCGACTCCGTGAAGCAGACGAACCGATGTAGTCGAACGGGTCCTCACTTTCCAACACGCTTGCGGAATTCTATCGAGACGAAGGAAACCATAAACAAGAATCAACACACGATATTCAACACAAGATGCACATCACATATGATGCATGATCAGCTGAATATATGCATGACATGGCATGGCAATTCACAACAATCAAACGCTACACATTAAGTGAAGTTCAATATGCAATGAGTTGCATAATGACGAAACTCCACGTTTAATTATTTAGTTCCATCCCGATTAGGTACTCGACAATATTAAATGTCGTTAAACATGGCAAGAGGTGAAGCGTAATTAAACTACCTATCTGGACATTTTAAATGAGGTTGGAAATGACATATAGCACCTCCGAAACGACCTCACATGTTAATTTACAATTCTATCCATATCTGAACTAACACGTTTAAATGTTTGTTAAACAGCAAAACAAATAGTTTCACGTGATTCTACGCATCATTACAAGCAATTTACACATAGAGAACATCTCCAACGGAGCTACGGTTCAAAAGATACAAGCACCGCAAGATATGATGGCATGAATGCAATATGTGTGCAACGACAGTCACGAGCATATCAAAACACACAACCAGCAAGATAATATGAAACTACACGAGATTCTAAGCAAGTGTCATATAGGACACGACGAAAACGGAGCAACGGTTCAACAACTACGAGCTAAACTAGAAATCACTACAATCTGCCAAAATCAGCCACATAGCATTTTCTACACCCCACAACTACGAGCTACACAAATACAATATGCTCAACCAAGGCATGAGACGATAGAGGGCAAGAAGCACTACAACATACAACTAACAACAACTAGCATGGAAGCATGGATCACTAGGAAAAGAAGTCACAAAAAGGCATCTCACGCACAGTTTCAGACTTAGTGAAAATAACACTTCATGAAAGTGCAGTTTTTTATCTGAAGGCATATTTACAGCAGCAAAACCACAAGCTACATGACTCCAAATGGCATGAAAATTCCCAGCATGCTAGAAAATCCTAAAGTCTACAACTAACTCCATTGCACAAACCTCAAAAGAGCTACAGATCACGAGATAAACTAATGCAAAGACAGCAACAAAATATAATAGATTTCAGACTTTGAAATATTTCAGCACCTCTAAAACAACACTATTTCTAGCAAGTTGAGAACAAGAAAACCACACTTAAACATGGATTTCTATTGCAACCAAAATAACCAGGGGCTAGACTAAACATCCAAGGGCATATCTCTAGTTGACAACTCGATCAAATGAAGCACGGAACAAATCCCACAAAATAAACAAAAGGGCAACATGGCAATATATCACGCGCACTAACTTGCTCAAAAGCTAAAACTAAATGCACGGATAAATCCTATGGATTTTTCTACCCCGAAAACATATATAACATGTGGGGTTGCAAAAATAAAAACAACGCCACACGTATATGCGGGAATATGCCCTAAACACGGTAAAGCAAACTAGCTACGGAATCCAACATGCAAAAATACCAATGACTACTCTAAAATACATGGCAAAAGGGTTACTAAAACATGAGCATTTTATCTACGGAGTTCGAGCAATCCGGACACGCACGAAAAACAAATACGGAACCACTCCTATTGGGACAGCACGCAAAACTAGGCATTTGGCAGTTCAAACTACTTCAAACATTTATGCAAGTTACAAAAACACAACCTACACGCAAAACTACACAAGATACGTATACAATACGTTCCGATCCGACTTACGGATTAAAAGATGCGGGCGTTTGAATATTCGTCAATTTTCTGGAATTAAATTAGTTCGAAAATCCCTAAAAAGAAAAATAACGACCGGGCCTAACTGGTGAGCGCAGCATACCGAAAAGTTGCCTAGGGCGGGGGATAGGCTCGAGTTCACCTTGCTCTTGGGTCATCCTGGACTGGCGAGGAGGAACTAGGCCTCGGGGCGATCGGTTGGGGCAGGCCGGCGGGGCAGTGCTGCTCGGCCGGCTCGGGCAGTGCGGCCCAGGAGCGGTCACGGGGCGCTGCCCTCGTTCCCCCGAGCTCGAGCACGAGCACGAGGCCATGGCGGCTGCGCTCCTACCTCCGGCAGGCAGCGAGCCAGGGCGAGGGGAGGCTGGACACACGGGATCGGGCGGATCCGACGCCCCTTCCCGGATCTGGCCTGCTGGCGGCGACGGCGACCGAAGGGCGGTCGGGCAAGTCCTGGCGGGGAGCTCGCGGTGGAGGGAGGTCCTGTGGTGGCCGATGGTGGAACCGGTGGCGCGGGCTGGCTAGCCATGCCGGAGGCTGCGGCCAGGGAGCTGCAGGTGGCTGGCTCCGGCGGGAGGAGCGGCTCGGAGGTCGCCGACCCTCCTGGTTGAGCTCGGGAGGAGCTCGAGCAGGAGCTCGGGCTGCAGATCGGGGGCGGCACGACCCGGGCCTGGGCAGGCCGGGATCGAGCCTGGCAGGCCGGTTGCGCTATTGGGAGGAGAGAGAGCAAGTGGAAGGCTAGGGTTGCGCGGATCCCAAGGAAGAGAGAGGGGGGCAGAAATGGAAGGGGAGACACTTCTTTTTATGGTTTGGGTAGCTAGTGTTATCGGATTTCGGGTCAGTGTTTGACCACGTGATCGCGATCAAATGGCCAAGGATGCGGGAATGTCTAGGTGGGTGTGTAGAGTGGCTAGGCGGAGGTGAGAGGGAAATAGCGCGGCGCGGAAACACGATATTTAAAACCCCGAAAACATCCGATGATAGACCGAATACGGTGTCGCTACGGTCGACCGTTCGGGTACCAGACGGACACCGATTGCGACAAAATTTGGCACGCGGTCTACCTATATCTAAATAAGACCGCACGTCAAGTTTCAATCCAATCAGAGAAAGTTTATTCACACTTTTAAAAACAAGATTTAGACGATGTCGCGGGCGCGTGCGAGTGCGGTTGGGCTCAGAACGGACAACGACGAGAACCGGGAACTAACAACGGATGCAAGTTTGAAAACTGGCGGCAACGGAGACGCCGATGCAATGCAGATGATGCGCAAGATGCGATGATGATGCGACAAATAAAATTAACCACACGACAAAAGCGGAAAGAAAAGGGGAATCTTCTGGAACGTCGACATCGGGCTGTCACAACTCTCCTACACTACAAGAGGATCTCGACCCGAGATCTAAGAATGAAAGGGGGAGAGGACGACAAAGCAAGAGGTAAAACTTAATCGCTTCTTTGACAAACGAGTGAAACCAACGATCCTTGAATGTTGCAAAGCGATGAGGAATGATATGAGAAACAAGCAAGAATTCACGGAAAATTTCGGCAGCACTTCGGTAGGAAAAGGGGACAAAAATTCGATAAGATGGACACATCTTGAGACAATTCACAACAAATTAACTAAATTGAACAAGGGAACAACATGATCTTGATAGAACAACATGATTGACCCAAAAGAGCAACATCAGAACAACTCTGGACCAAGAGAATATAAACTAGATCTTGGAAAGATGGAACGAAGAAGTAAATTAGAACTACTACTACCACAAGAATCTAGAAGGACACCTTGAGAAAAAGAATTGATATTATGAACCACTCCGGAAGAAGAATTCAGATCACAATGAACAAGAATAAGAATTATGTTATGCTTATCCTTCATCAAGTTTAGTTGATGACAAGCAACGGATTTAGCGTACCACTTATTCTTCTAGAAAAGATTGAGGAGATATATGAGCACCAACTAGACAAATCTTGAAAGAAACACCAGTGAGAATTGAAATGAATGAGGCAACCATGAATGAATGGAGATACATGAGAATGAAGAGATCATGAGCCACCTGAGAGAAAAACTAAAACAAGACACCTGAATAATTGAGAGACGAACGAAGAGACAACAATTGAGAAGAATTGAGGATGAAAGCTGAAAGCTGAGAACGACGAATCTTCTGAAATGATGGCCTTCAGAGGATCGAGAATGAAAACAATTCATAAATGCACCGGATAGCAAGAAAGGGCTTACTCATGATTGACAACAATGAAGATGATGGCAGAAAGCTGAAATGATGAATCTCCAAGAGAATGGACCAAGATTTGAGAGAAACACTACTTCTGTCTTCAAAGCTAAAATGATGAGGAGAACACCACCAAGAATAACTGAGACCTCAGGAATAATGAAGAATGGAAGGTTGAGCCAAATGAGAATTAATTAAAATTGATCTTGAAGAAGGAATATGACTGATGAAAATCATTCTTACGTCACATTGAAAAAGAATAAGAGAACTCCGGAAAGATTACAAGAGCCATATAAGATCCTGGGAAAGAACCTCTGGGTTATGGGCCCACTCGAAGAAACCACCATTGAAAAGATTGCTTAGAAAGAGAGATGCACCGGTACAAATGAAAACTGGATGAGGTTGAGCACCTCGAAATAATTAAAGAATTGAAACAAGAAACTTTGAGACATCTTCAACGCTCCGGATAGAAAAGAGAGGAATGAATAACAAGATAGGCTGATAAAAATTTCGAACATGGGAAAGAATTACAAGGATGAAAAGGATATGACGACACGGATAACTGAATTGAATTCACCGGAGAAAATAACAAGATTGAATAAAGATGAACACGAAGCTCCTGAGAATCTTCAGAAAGAATCACCAGATAGGACATGGAAGAAAAGATAGCGGAAGCAGCAATGAAATGAAATGCACTTGGATGAAATCTAATCACTGAAGCAAAGGGCGGGAGGGCGGGGCAAAACAAAGACGACTTGGGACAGATGACATGAACTCCGGAAAGAAATGAGAGATTGATCTTGCAAAATTGGAGAGGATGGAATTCACTAAAGAGAAGCACACCGGTTGAAAAAATTGACACGATGATGAAAAGGAATTGATATGACAACTGATAGAGCAAAAGAATTGCACTCTCATAATAATATGAGAACACCACTTAGGAAAGATCTGAAATCACCACTTGACATCGAAGCAACTTGAATTACCACATTCTAACAAATCAAAGGGTGAGGCTTATGAAACAAGCCAGAACAAACTCATGAGAGAGATTTCCGTTCGATATTTTCGTGGACAGGATCACACGAGCTCGATCCTTACAGTAGACATCCTATGCAAGGCAGTGCACACGACATACGAAGCGTCCCCGAGTCGTAGCAAGCTACAAGGAATCTTTAAGACACAACGAGAACTGTTGTAAGACGACCATGAACAAACGAATCCACTAGATGTTGAACCCCAACCTAACATCATGCATTTGTTGGAAGATTGTCCTATAAGTAACTACTTGAATTCCCACCTAAGAACTCCCGAAATATCTGGTCATGCAATCTCGTCCACGGATACAAGGAGTAATATATCACCCAACTCCTATACTAACCCGTGTAGTGTATCACATCTGTCAACACATAACCACAATCTTGGACCTTCATCTACTACAGACCCTCGTGATCACAACGATACAAAGTATGGTAGTACTCCCGAACAATATGGACCAGTACTGGGGACATCGGGGTTTTCTAGCCACTACTAGTATTGAAGCAATTACGAACATCCTTCGTTCTGAGATCCAAAGAAATCTGAATGATAACGATGTGCTCAAGAATCCCCTGGAACTCAACTCCCCGGAAGAAATCTAGTCAGACACGAGGCACCAAGACAGAACTCCGTCACATCGGCATCATATAGATTCCAAAAATATCCGTGTGATCCTAAAAAATTTGAGTGAGAAGAGGAGCAGAATTAAAATTATTACGTCAGGATTCCTCACCAGAGCATAGAAGATGAGAAAAAAGAATCCTACTCTCTGATATATAACTAGACTCAAAGCAATTTTTCACTAGACTTGACTCGGCCAAGTTCAATCAATCGAGGGGGCTCTTAGGTCGGTACTGCTCTGATACCAACTTGTAACACCCAAGATGTGATCCTCTCCTTAATTTGGCGCGAGGGCCTCGTCAGGGATAGAAGCACATCTCGTTGTTTCGCAAGAATGGATATCGTTACAAGTACATGTACTGAAAAGATGAGATATATGGTATTGGCTTACACTCGCGACAAACAACATCAGAGTCACATCAGTACAATACATAAACATCATGAATAGGAGCAGGGTCCGACTACGGACGAAAACAAACGAGAAAAGAAGAATGATGTCCATCCTTGCTATCCCAAGCTGCCGGCCTGGAACCCATCCTAGATCGATGAAGAAGAGGAAGAAGAAGCAACTCCAAATGAACAATCAACACGCTCGCGTCAAGTGACCTTTACCTGGACCTGCAACTCATGTTGTAGTAATCTGTGAGCCACAGGGGACTCAGCAATCTCCTTTCCAAAGGTATCAAGACTAGCAAAGCTTAATAGGTGAGGTAGGTTAAGTGGTGAGGCTGCAGCAAGCGACTAAGCATTTATTTGGTGGCTATCTTAGGAGTACAAGAAATAAGAGGGGGAAGAACTACGCATAGCGGACGTGAACTACTGATGATCAAATGAATGATCATGAACACCTACTTACGTCATACATAACCCCACCGTGTCCTCGATCGGAGAAGGACTCACAAAAGAGACAATCACGGTTACGCACTCAGTTGGCATATTTTAATGAAGTTAACTTCAAGTTGTCTAGAACCAATGTTAAACAATGTTTCCACGTTGCCACATAACCGCGGGCACGGCTTCCCAAAATATTTAACCCTGCAGGGGTGCTCCAACTAATCCATCACAAATTACCACAAGCCGCATAGAAATCCTCGATCACGAAGCTCGCGATCTCGTTGGACTCCTTAGTGGAAAATCTCAACTCTCAGATTACCCAAGCATCACCGGAATCCCGATGCACAAGTCATTCGTCAAAGGTAAAACTAATCCTGCAAGGCCGCCCGGCATGTCGACGATCCTGATAGGAGCCGCGTATCTCGTTCTCAGGACACGACGGATGAGCGATGCGTACGGTGGCCTGATAGAAATCTCCCAAGTTGCCCTAGGTTGGCCCCGCACAGTGCTCTGTTTTTTGGACCAGCACCATCAGCATAGGCCCTCCCTGTATTATGTAAAATTACTCCTCGGGTTCATGACACCCTATGCTTTCAATATTAAAAAAATTATTATGTTGGGCAAATGTAGTACCAATGTTGGGCCTTGCCAGACCAGCTTTAATCTAAAACGAATTATCAAGGGGGTCCCCATAACAACCCCGATCGTGTTAGGAGCGCTCAATTATGGAACATAACACGAGTAACCGAAACTAAGGCGGCAAAGGTGGAACAAAACACCAGGCTAGAAAGGCCAAGCCTTCCACCTTTTACCAAGTATATAGGTGCATTAAATTAAATAGCATTTAATATGGTGATATAACAAGGAAGCCATGTTATCACATGGAAGCAACTGCACCTGCAACTAGCAACGCTGACACATGGTAAAGCAAGGGGTAAGATAGCCAGTCAGTGGTTTGCTAGGTTGTGAACAGGTTGAAGGTTTTCATGGCAATGATGAGGGGCTGATATTTAACAGGTGGTAGGCAACGAGACATAACAATAGAAACGGTAAAACTAGCATGGCAATGATAGTAATGGTATCTCGGGAAATGGTCATCTTGCCTGAGATCCCGCTTGGAAAAAGAGCGACTCCGTGAAGCAGACGAACCGATGTAGTCGAACGGGTCCTCACTTTCCGGCACGCTTGCGGAATTCTATCGAGACGAAGAAACCGTAAACAAGAATTAACACACGATATTCACCACACGATGCACATCACATATGATGCATGATCAGCTGAATATATGCACGACATTGCATGGCAATTCACAACAATCAAACGCTACACATTAAGTGAAGTTCAATATGCAACGAGTTGCATAATGACGAAACTCCATGTTTAAGTGTTTAGTTCCATCCCGATTAGGTACTCGGCAATATTAAATGTTGTTAAACATGGAAAGAGGTGAAGCGTAATTAAAGTACCTATCTAGACATTTTAAATGAGGTCGGAAATGACATATAGCACCTCCGAAACGACCTCACATGTTAATTTACAATTATGTCCATATCTGAACTAACACGTTTAAATGTTTGTTAAACAGCAAAACAAATAGGTTCACGTGATTCTACACGTCGTTACAAGCAATTTACACATATTGAACATGTCCAACGGAGCTACGGTTCAAAAGATACAAGCACCGCAAGATATGATGGCATGAATGCAATATGTGTGCAACGACAGTCACGAGCATCTCAAAACACACAACCAGCAAGATAATATGAAACTACACGAGATTCTAAGCAAGTTTCATATAGGACACGACGAAAACGGTGTGCAACGGTTCAACAACTACGAGCTAAACTAGAAATCACTACAATGTGCCAAAATCAGCCACATAGCATTTTTTACACCCCACAACTACGAGCTACACAAATCCAAGATGCTCAACCAAGCCATGAGACGATAGAGGTCAAGAAGCACTACAACATAAAACTAACAACAACTAGCATGGAAGCATGGATCACTAGGAAAAGAAGTCACAAAAAGGCATCTCACGCACAGTTTCAGACTTTGTGAAAATAACACTTCATGAAAGTGCAGTTTTCGATCTGAAGGCATATTGACAGCAGCAAAACCACAAGCTACAGGAATCCAAATGGCATGAAAAATCACAGTGTGGTAGAGAATCCTAAAATCTAGAACTAACTCCATTGCACCAACCTCAAAAGAGCTACAAATCACCAGATAAACTCATGCAAAGACGGCAACAAAATATAACAGATTTCAGACTTAGAAATATTTCAGCATCTCTAAAACAACACTATTTGTAGCAAGTTGAGAACAAGCCAACCACACCTAAACATGGATTTCTATTGCAACCAAAATTACCAGGGGCTAGACTAAACATCCAAGGGCTTATCTCTAGTTGACAACTCGATCAAATGAAGCGCGGAACAAATCCCACAAAATAAACAAAAGGGCAACATGGCAAAATATCACGCACACTAACTTGCTCAAAAGCTAAAATTAAATGCACAGATAAATCCTATTGATTTTTCTACCCCTAAAACATATATAACATGTGGGGTTGCAATAATAAAAACAACGCCGCACGGATATGCGGGAATATGCCCTAAACACGGTAAAGCAAACTAGCTATGGAATCCCACATGCAAAAATACCAAAGACTACTCTAAAATACATGGCAAAAGGGTTCCTAAAACATGAGCATTTTATCTACGGAGTTCGAGCAATCCGAACACGGACGAAAAACAAATACGGAACCACTCATATTGGGACAGCACGCAAAACTAGGCATTTGGTGGTTCAAACTACTTCAAACATTTATGCAAGTTACAAAAACACAACCTACGCGCAAAACTACACAAGATACATATACAATACGTTCCGATCCGACTTACGGATTAAAAGATACGGGCGTTTGTATATACGTCATTTTTCTGGAATTGAATTAATTCCAAAAATCCCTAAAAAGAAAAATAACGACCGTGCCTAACTGGTGGGCACAGCATACCGAAAATTTTCCTAGGGCGGGGGATAGGCTCGGTCTCACCTTGCTCTTGGGCCGGCCTGGACTGGTGAGGAGGAACTGGGCCTCGGGGCGATCGGTTGGGGCAGGCCGGCGGGGCAGTGCTAGTGGGCCAGCTCGGGCAGTACGGCCCAGGAGCGGTCACGGGGCGCTGCCCTCCTTCTCCCGAGCTCGAGCACGAGCACAAGGCCATGGCGGCTGCGCTCCTACCTCCGGCGGGCAGCGAGCCAGGGCGAGGGGAGGCTGGACACATTGGATCGGGCGGATCCGACGCCCCTTGCCGGATCTGGCCGGCTGGCAGCGACGGCGACCGGAGGGCGGTCGGGCAAGGCCTGGCAGCGAGCTCACGGCGGAGGGAGGTCCTGCGGCAGCCGACGGTAGAACCGGCGGCGCGGGCTGGCTAGCCACTGCGGGGGCTACGGCCACGGAGCTGCAGGCGGCTGGCTCCGGCGGGAGGAGCGGCTCGAAGGTCGCCGGCCCTCGTGGTTGAGCTGGGGAGGAGCTCGAGGAGGAGCTCGGGCTGCAGATCGGGGGCGGCACGACCCGGGCCTGGGCGGGCCGAGATCGGGCCTGGCGGGCCAGCGGCGCTGATGGGAGGAAAGAGAGCAAGTGTAAGGCTAGGGTTGCGCGGATCCCAAGGAAGAGAGAGCGAGGCAGAAATGGAAGGGGAGACCCTTCCTTTTATAGTTGGGGTAGCTAGGGTTCTCCGAATTCGGATCAGTTTTCGAGCACGTGATCACGATCAAACGGCCACGGATGCGGGAATGTCTAGGTGGGTGTGTAGAGTGGCTAGGCGGAGGTGAGAGGGAAATAGCATGGCGCGGCAACACGATATTTAAAACCCCGAAAACATCCGACGATAGACCGAATACGGTGCCGCTACGGTAGACCATTCAGGTACTAGACGGACTCCAATTGTGATGAAGTTAGGCAGGCGGTCGACCTATATCTAAAAAAGACCGCACGTCAAGTTTCATCCCAATCAGAGAAAGTTTTATTCACACTTTTAAAAAACAAGATTTAGACGATGTTGCGGGCACGTGCAAGTGCGGTCGGGCTCAGAACGGACAACGACGAGAACCGGCAACTAACAACGGATGCAAGTTTGAAAACTGGCGGCAACAGAGACGCCGACACAATGCAGATGATGTGCATGATGCGATGATGATGCGACAAATAAAAATAACCACACGACGAAAGCGGAAAGAAAAGGGGAATCTTCTGGAATGTCGGCACCGGGTTGTCACATGGAATCACGGCATCTCGCATTGTGTGAGGGCGTGAGGAGAATAAAGTGGCCCTATTGGCTTCTTGGGGAGCATTGTGCCTCCACACCGATTTCAAGAACTACACCTTGGATGAGTTCCTTAGTGACGAGGGGATCAAACACCAATATTCGGCACCCTATACTCCTCAACACAATGGTATGGCGGAGAGTAAGAACCTGACGTTGATGGACGCGGCAAGAACCATGATGGCGGAGTTCAAATCTCCGTACAACTTTTGGGCCGAAGCCATCAATACCGCATGTCATGCATCCAATCGGCTCTACCTCCGCAAAGGCTTGAACAAGACTCCATATGAGATTCTTATCGAGAACAAGCCCAACCTCAAGTACTTTCGGGTGTTCGGTTCTAAGTGCTTCATTCTCAAGAAAGTTTTTCGTTTGTCTAATTTAAAACTAGAGCTCAAGAGGGCATATTTGTTGGTTATGCTAGAAACTCTCATGCTTACCATGTCCTCAACAAGTCCACCGGACTCACTGAGGAGACGTGTAACATAGAGTTTCATGAAAATAGTGGCTCCCAAGTGGAGCAAAGTGGTCTTCGTGATGCAGGTGATGAAATTCCTCCTCAAGCCATAATAAGAATGGGGATTGGTCAAATACTCCCCATTGAGGAACGCCTTGTGGCCGAAGGAGAAGGACAATGCCCTACTCAATTGGAGCCATCACCCTCGCTAGACCCACATGCTTCTGAAGAACAAAGTGAAGGCCCTCAACCCAATGAACAAGATCAAGGACAACATCAACCTCATGGAGATGGTTATGCACAAAATGATGTCCAAGATCATGCTCAAAACTCCGAGCTTGCTCAAGATCAAGTGCAACCACAAGATCAAGGGCAAGCTTGGGAGCAAGCTCAAGATGATCAAGATGATGATCCTCAATTACCTGGTGAGGAAATCTTGAAGCGCCGCTCCACCAAGGTGGCTTCCAAGCTCGAGCCTCAACAACATGTCTTGGAAAATGTGCTTGGAAGCTTGAGAAAAGGGGTAAGTACTCATAAACAATTATCAAACTTTTGTGAGCATCACGCATTTTTTTCGTGTGTTGAACCCCAAAAGGTACATGAAGCGCTCGATGATGAGGATTGGCTTGAAGCCATGCATGATGAACTTAACAATTTCGAGCGCAATCAAGTTTGGGAATTAATGCCAAGGCCAACGGAGGAACATAATGTCATTGGGACCAAATGGATCTTCAAGAACAAGCAAGATGTGAATGGCGTTGTTATTCGGAACAAGGCAAGATTGGTAGCTCAAGGTTACTCCCAAGTCGGGGTATCGTCTACGGTGAAACCTTTGCCCCTGTTGCTCATCTTGAATCTATTCGCATGCTGCTTGCATATGCATCTCATCATGATTTCAAATTGCAGCAAATGGATGTGAAGAGTGCATTTCTTAATGGTCCCTTGAATGACTTTGTATATTTCAAACAACCCCCAGGATTCGAGGATCGCAAGTTCCCCACTCATGTATATAAACTCAAGAAGGCGCTCTACGGCCTTAAACAAGCCCCACGTGTGTGGTATGAGCACCTTACCGAGTTGTTGCAAGATCGTGGGTTTGAAATTGGGAAAATTGATCAAACCCTGTTTACCAAAAGGGTCAAAGGGGATCTTTTCATATGCCAACTATATGTTGATTATATTATATTTGGTTCTCCTAACAAATCTTTCAATGAATAGTTTTTTGCACTAATGACCGAGAAGTTTGAGATGTCTAGAGTTAAAGTTCTTTCTTGGGTTCAAAGTCAAGCAAAGAAGAGAAGGAACGTTCATCAACCAAGCCAAGTACACCCAAGACATGCTCAAGAGATTCAAGCTAGAGGACGTCAAGCCGGTCAAGTTTCCCATGCCAACCAAATGCAAGCTTGATAGTGATCCCAATGGTAAAGCAGTGGATCAAAAGGAATATCACTCCATGATTGGATCCTTGCTCTACCTTTGTGCATCTAGATCAGATATCATGTTGAGTGTGGGAATTTGTGCATGGTTTCAATTCGCACCAAAGGAAAGCCACTATGCATCAGTCAAGCGAATCTTTCGATATTTGGCTCATACCCCAAACTTTGGATTATGGTACCCCAAAGGAGCAAGCTTTGATCTTGTGGGTTATTCTGACTCAGATTGGGCTGGAGACTATGTGGGGAGGAAGTCAACTTTTGGAGGATGCCAATACCTTGGTCGCGCTTTGGTAAATTGGTCTTCGAAGAAGCAAAATTGTGTGTCACTTTCTTCCACCGAGGCCGAGTATGTTGTTGTCGCAAGTTGTTGTGCTCAATTACTATGGATGAGGCAAAATTTAAAGGATTACGGTGTCACTTATGACAAAGTGCCTCTTCTATGTGACAATGAAAGTGCTCCCAAGATTTCTTTCAATCCGATGCAACATAGCAAGACCAAGCATATTGAGATTCGACATCATTTCATTCGAGATCACATCAAGTGTGGAGATATTGAGGTCATCTACATCAACACTCAAGAGCAACTTGCGGATATTTTCACAAAACCTCCAGATGAAGCAAGGTTTCGCGAGTTAAGGCATGAGCTAAATATCATTGATTCGAGCAATGTGGCTTGAAACTAGACACACCACACCACACTCATCATTATATCTTGCTCTAGGTGTAGGCATGGACATAGGGGGGTGTTGTTCTCTCAATGAACTTCCCTCCCCCATTATGCATAGATTGATCACGTCTATCACATTAGCCATTGTTGATGGCACTTGTGCTTCAAAGTCGAGCTTTGGTCATGGACCCAAGGATAATTCTTCGCGGTGTCATACCAATTGTCCAAAACATAGGTGGCTCGGCCACCGCCCTCTTTTCATGAGAGGATTTGTTTCGTGTTTGATTTGCTCTGTTTGTGCTCTCTAGTGTGTGTCCCCTTCGCTTGGGGCTTGTTATGTTTCTTCATTTTCCATGCAAAGGCTCGAACCTGCCTTTTCTTGGCTGAGCATTACTACCGTGGATCAGCATGGTACTATCGCTCGAGAGGTGTTACTTCTGCACTCGTGTAGTAGCAGCATCGGCACGGTACTACCGCATCCAGCACGACTCTATTTTTTTTACTGGCGCTCGACGAGCGGTAGTAATTTTTTAGTACCGCTGGCCATGCGGTACTACCGGAATGACGTGCGGTACTACCATGACGTCGGGACCACAAAGGGGTCATGGACGGGCCAGGGGGAGTTCCTACTCCCCCATACCCATTCATCCCCTCCTCTCATGGATCTCTGTGTCTCTCCTCTCAAGGAATGGCGCCGGAGGACCTCGCCGGATATCCATCTCCGGCCACCCTCCTCCAATTCCGTTTGGTGGGATCATTTCCCTCCTCTCCCTCGTGCCATGGAACCCGGTATTGCCCCTAGTTCTTCTCTCTTTGCTCCTATTTTGTTGGATCTAGGTTTGGGGGCATATGATTTGATTCCATCGATTTGTGGCTAAAATATTTGCATGAGTGGATGGTTGGAGAGTGCTTGTGTGGTAAAAATGCTATTTAGTAGGATACAACATTGTAGTTTCGATCTACGGTAGTACTGGTTTGAATTTTGGTTGTCAGATATTGTGATTTTCGCCCCCTGCGGTACTACCGCTCCTCTTGGAGCGGTAATACCGCAGTGGGCGCGGTAGTAAAATTTTACTACCGCCTGACCTACAATACTACCGCACCTACTGGAGAGTACTACCACGGTCAGCACGGTACTAAATTTTTACTACCGCTTGACTTGCGGTACTACTGCTCGACCCTAAATTTCCCTGTTTTGCCTTGCTAATTCTCATTTCTATGTGGCTCTCTGGTTTGCTTTGGTCTTTGCATTGACTTCTTTCGATTTTATCTTGTGTTTGTGTTGTGTGTCATAGGTGGTGGCTCCGGTTCCGGCTCCAGGCGCTCGAATGCTTTTCGGGATACAAGTACCAAGCGCCTTCGCAATCAAGAGGCACCTGAGGGATCCAATGCTCCGAAGCGAAACTTCAAGAGGCCCGCACACAAGAACAAGGAGTCCACTGTCTTTTTGGCGGAGATGCCGCAAGAAGAGTTTCAGATCCGCCGGAAGCTCGACCCCTATGTCAACCATAGGGTTCATCTCAAGGGATGTGAACTATTCTGGACGAATCAACATGCTCTCATCTTTCTAGATATGATCAAGGCAAAGAATAATATCTATGTACTGGTTCAGTGGATTGACATGGATCATCTCAGGAAGTACTTGGCATACTTTGGTGAACCTCTGGACATGATGGAGTAGCTTTGCATCTAGGAGATTATCTCTTTTCAGCTTGACTGTGATCCTGAGACTGTGGCTCAGTTCTATGCCTCCATCCACTTCCACACTGATGAGGAGCGAACAATGACTATGATGACCAATGGTTATAAGTTGTCTGCTACCTAGAAGGAGTTCATGGATCTTTTGCACATTCGTGATGAGGGGCTTGGGAAGCCAGTTGGTTTGTGCCCGCACGAGAAACCAAATGCTTCCCCAAGGGAAAAGTTGTTGCCATACCTTATTGTGAAGGTGTCTCCAACTGGCGAACCATCTCATGTGATGAACCCGTTTCTTGATGGCATGCATAGAATCTTTCGCAACACTCTCTTTCCTCATGTTGGCAACAAGGACCAGGTGCATTCCTATGTGGTGGGTATGCTTCTCATGTGTCGAAAAGGGCGGGTTCACTCTCCTGGACCACTTGATGTGTCCCATGTCATGTGGAGTGAGCTTCAGTCGGCTGTGTTTCATTATAAGATCCCCATCTATGGACCTTACTTGTTCTACTTGATCCATGCAAGGTGGTCGGCGACCTTTCTAGATGTGGTTTTTCAAGCTCCCAACTGGATCCGACATTAACCCATTCGTCTATGTCAGAAGGAAAGTGGGCCAACACTACCACTACGCCTACTGCTGCCAACGTGGATTTTGATGAGGATGTGGCTAAGGATGAGGGCAGTCACGAGACGTATGAGCCTTCCTCTACTGAGCCATCTTGGTCCAAGAAGCTCAAGGACAGGATGAAGACTCTGTTTTGCATGCAGGCTAAGGGGCAATATCTGACCCATGTTGCTCGGAAGGAGAGTCGTCAGTGCAACAAGCTGATTCTGAGGAAGCTTGATGTGGACATCTCAAGTGTGTCTGAGAAGAACATTACTCCTGAAGTTGCTTGGATGGAGAAGAAGAACTTTCAGTGGGATGAGTGTGATGAGGAGTTCGATGGTTGATATCTCCACAGTGGGAGCTACCGCCTATGTCCTAGATGTTCTCTCTGTCTTTTTTGTGTCTCGATGCCAAAGGGGAAGAGAGTGTAGGATTTGCAAGTTTTCTTTTTGTTTTCCTTGTCTCCTTGTTCTTTGAACCTTCGTCGTTGCTTTGGTTGTTTATTTTGTGTGTGAGACTAGGAGACTTATTCTATCATATGGTGTGAGACATATTCTATCACTCTTCTCTCATTATTGTCTCATTTTTGTCCATTATGTTAGTAGCTTGTGATTATATTTATTGTGTGCCCTTATCTTCATGCTCACATGCTATGCCTTGCTTCCCTGCTTAGTTTTAATCAGTTTGTTGCAAGCAATGCCTCGTCTATAAAATTTAGGGGGAGTGTTATTCCTAGGTTGTGTGCTTTGCAGTCCATAGCATTTCTCTAGTATGCACACATCTAGGGGGAGCTTGTCTATATTTTATAGATTTTGGGTTTGCGTATGTTATTTTTATATCCGTTTGTGCACATCTTGTATTGTCATCAATCCACCAAAAAGGTGGATATTGTTAGGGCATATTTCTCCCTGAGTGGTTTTGGTGATTGATGACAATGCTTGTGCGGACTAATCATGTGCATTGAGCATTTCAGATAATTCATGTCTAGGCACAAGAAGATCCGGTGCCCCTCGGAGTCTTTCGAAGGTGTTGCTTTCTACGTTTCTTTTTTGTGGATTTGAGTCGTAGCAAAGCCATACTATTAAGAGGGGGTCTGCATCGGAAAGGTTAGGGTGGAATCAGCACGTACACATCTGTTATTTTGCACCACCTTTCCTTCGCTTCAATGGAGCTCCAGTCCGTTTCCCCTTGTCTATGCAAAGTGAAAACACAAAGGTGCTATTTTCAGTGGCCAATTGTTGTACCGCTCAAGAGAGCGGTAGTACCACTCCTAGAAGCAGTAGTACCGCTATCACCAGCTTCTACTACGAGCGCCTACGGTAGTAAGAGCAGACATAGTTTTTTACTACAGCCCTCTGGCACTAGTACCGCAAAACCGTGTCTGGTACTACCGTGCCGGATTTTTGCACAGTTGTAGCCTCAGCGGAGGAAGACACGGAAGTAATTTTTTACTTCCATTTAACTCCTATGGCAGTTGGATACTACCGTGCGGTAGTGCCATAAGGGTGTGTTGTAGTACCGCTCCGGCGGTTCTACCGCTCCTTGCCCCGTGCATTAGTTCCTCCCTCGCCACTACCGTGCATGCGGTAGTACCGCACCGGGAAGCGGTAGCACCGCTATGCTCGGGCTGAAAGTGGGGGTAACGGTTGGATTCCCCCCCCCACTATATAAAAGGGTCTTCTTCCCCAAGAAGACTATCTCTTCCCTTCCAAAAACTCCATTGTTGCTCCAAAGCTCATTTTCACCCGATCTCTCTCCCTAGACAATCAAACTTCTTGATTTTCTAGGGATTGGTTGAGAAGGACCCAATCTACACTTCCACCAAGAGAAACTTGATTCCCCCCCCCACTAATCCCTAGCGGATCTTGTTACTCCTGGGTGTTTGAGCACCCTAGACGGTTGAGGTCACCCCGGAGCCACATTCCATTGTGGTGAAGCTCTGTGGTCTTGTCGGGAGCCTCCAATCTTTGTGTGGAGATTGCCCCAACCTTGTTTGTAAAGGTTCGGTCACCGCCTTCAAGGGCGCAGCTAGTGGAATCATGGCATCTCGCATTGTGTGAGGGCGTGAGAAGAATACGGTGGCCCTAGTGGCTTCTTGGGGAGCATTGTGCATCCACACCGCTCCAACGGAGACGTACTTCCTCTCAAAGGGAAGGAACTTCGGTAACACATCCTCGTCTCCAATAGTTCCACTTGTGGTTTTACCTTACCTTTACTTTGTGCTTGTTATTGTTGTGTTGTATTCCGTGCTTGCACTAGTTGTTGTTGTTGTTAGCATCATATAGGTTGCTCACCTAGTTGTTCATCTATAGAACCTTTTGTTGCTAACCCTATTTTGTTAAGAAAAGCTAAAATTTGTAGTTGCCTATTCACCCCCGCCCTAGTCAACCATATCGATCGTTTCACCTTTCATATTACTACCTCAATATAACTAAACCATATGTTCCTTATTTGGTGAGCTACATGAAACTTTTTATTATATCCTCCTTGAATACCTGTCTTTTTGGACTAGTCTTATAACACGTGCAAAATACCATTCCTATTTCTTAGACTCTCAAAAATATTTAAGTGAATCATGAGAGTGCAACTATTTCTTTAAAACATAACCACCGTCGTACGCTCAAATATATAATTGAAGCTCTAGAGCAACCGCCTAGCTCAAAAGATATAAGTGAAGCACAAAGAGTATTCTTACAAATTATGATGAAAATGTGTCTCTCTCAATAGGTCTATGTCCAGAAAACAATGATTGTGGCAAACTAAAATAAAAACAAACTATAATACATGATGCCCTAAGCAAAACTCATATCATGTGGTGAATAAAAATATAGCTCCAAGTGGCATACCGATACATTGTAGACGAAAGACGGGATGCCATCTGGGCTATCCCCAAGCTTCGACGCTTGGATGTTCCTTGAATATTACCTTGGGGTGCCTTGGGCATCCCCAAGCTTAGGTTCATGCTGCTCCTTATTCTTTCATCTATTGTTATCTCACCCAAAACATGAAAACTTTATCACACAGAACTCAACAAAAACCTCGTGAGATCTGTTAGTATAATAAACATATCATAACTTTAGGTGCTCATATAAATTGATTGATATTTCATTATTGCATAATAGGTACTGCATTATAACTTTTGCATTACCTATACCCCCCCCCACCCGATATAATCCATAGCATCGTTAAAACAAGCACACTATGCAAGCAAAAAACAAAATTTGTCTAAACAGAACAATCTGTAATGATTTGTACGAAAACCATACTTCTCTAACTCGGAAAATTCTGAAAAATTAGGATAGCCTAGAAAATTTGTTTAGGAATACTTCGTAAACAATTCAGATCAAAAATACTTTCTAGTAAAATCACAGAATTTATTTACTTGGCGCAAAAGATTCTGTTTTTGCACATGATCAATTGTACTATCATCTGATCATTTCAAAGGATTTACTTGGCACAAACACCGATTAAAAACTAAAGAAAGAATTACTACAATAGCAATAATTATGTTACCAAAACCTAAGGTAAAAGAAAAGATTTAAGATAACTATTGGGTTGCCTCCCAACAAGGGAGTAGTTCCAACAATTCCTTCTATTATCTCATGGTCGGCATTAGAGTCAATTTCAATAAAATTTCCTTTGGCGGCAAGATCTCAAATTTTCCAATTAGACATGCTAAGTCCCACATAAAAGTTATGAAAGAGGATCTTCATATTATTTTTATAGTATCATTGTGGTGTGACTCTAGTATACGATACCAAGCATCTTTTTGGCTCTCACGTGCCTTTGTTTAAAGTAGAGTACTTCAAAATCCGGGGAAGCATTAATAGGAGGGCCACACATTGTGACAAACCAAGTAAACTAGCAAATAGAAATATTTTTGTGTTTTTTATTTTTTTAACAAGCAAATAAAGGAAAGTATAAAAACAAGTAAATGTAGAACAAGTAATTGATAATTTGTGTGAAGGAAACTCGTGTGAATTTGATGATGTCTCCCCTACAACGGCGCCAAAAATTATTCCTGCTACTTGTGAGTTGTGTTGGGTTTTCCCCTGAAGAGGAAGATTGAAGAAATACAGTAGCAGCAAGTATTTCCTTTAGTTGAGAACCAAGGTTTATCGAACCAATATGAGAATCAAAGCAAACTCTCTCGTCGGCACCTACACACACAAAACCGAATCCTTGCACCGAACATGGGCAAGAGGGTTGTCAATCCCCTTGGACTCGTTACTTGCAAGGATTAATTCCCATAGAGATAGATACATAATATTAAAATCAAACAAAAAGTAATAAAAGGCAGTGAGGTTTTAGGTTTTTAGAAAATTGATTAAGTAGGCGTGGGGGCCATTGTTTTCACTACAAGCTTCTCTCTTGGAAGCAAATCATATTGTTGGTAGACAAATTACTGTTGGTAAATTGATATAAAAGTGCATAATTATGATATTATTAATGGGAATGATCATGTATGTAGGAATCACATACATACACAAGTAGACCGACTCATGCGTGCATCTACTACTATTACTCCACCAATCGACCCGCGTGCATCTATGGTATTGAGTTCATGACAAACAGAGTAACACTTTAGGCAAGATGACATGATGTAGACAAAGTAAACCCAATCAATATGAATAGAACGCACTGTTTTCTCCTTATTAGAAACAATACAAATATGTGTCTTGTCCCCTTCTAACAATGGGTTATAGAGCACCGCAAGATTGAAGCCACTAAAATGCACCATTCCCACTGAAGATAAATAAGTCTAGTTGACCAAACCAAACAGATAAATTGAAAAGAAATACAAAGCTATAACAATCATGCGTAATATAATTTAGATAAGACTCAATTACTTCCAATGAATAATCCAATCACAAAACCATAATTCATTGGATCCCAACAAACATACCGCAAAATAAGATTACATCGGATAGATCACCATGAGAATCACGGAGAACATGGTATTCAAGATCAAAGAGAGAGAAGAAGTCATCTAGCTACTAGCTATGGTGAACTACTCACATATCATGGAGGCGGCAAGGTAGATGTAGAAGGCCTCTGTGATCGATTCTCCCTCGGCAGGGTACCAAAAAAGACCTCTAGATAGGATCGACGCGAAATTCAGACTTGCAACAACGAAAAGGTGTTTCTGGTGGCTCTCTAATGTTTATGGAATATTTGAGGATTTATGGAAGGGGAATTAGGTCAAGAGGTGTCACGAGAAACCCATGAGTTCGGGGGCGCCCTACCCCCTTAGATCGCCACCTAGGCTCGTCGCCACCTTGTGGGCCCTCAAGTCTTCTACCCACGCTCTCTGGGTCTCTTTTGGTCCATAAAAATTCATCAAAAAGTTTCATCATGTTTGGACTCTATTTGGTATAGGTTTTCTGGAAAATTCAAAACCACGCAACAAACAGAATCTGGCACTGGGCACTTGGTTAATAGGTTAGTTCCAAAAATGATATAAAATAGCATATTATGGCACATAAATTATCCAAGATTGATAATATAACATCATGAAAGAATAAAATATAATAGATACGTTGGAGACGTATCACCTAGCTCACTAGAATGACAGATCCAATCAAAGCACACATGAGTACCATGATGGCAAGAAGAAAGGAAATATATTCTCTTTTTTCACCATGTACATCAAATCTAAATTTTCTCTATATAAGAGTTGCCCTACTCTTCTCCCTTTCCACCCCCGACTCGCGACAATGTTAGAGCATCTCTAGCACATGAGGTAAACTCATTCATCGAGAATAATAACCATTGGTTTAGCGGATGTGGGCGATTTTTCCGCCCCGAATAGATCCCGAAAAATTGATCATCCCATAATTATTATATGGGTTCATGTATATTCCAGGGCGTTTTGGACATATATATGGGATCCGCCCCTATTTTTGTTAGATCCCCTTACCTTGGCGTGAAGCAACTTCTGTCCGCTTCCGTTCCCGCCTCCTGCGCCACCGCTGCCTCCAATCTCGCCTTTGACCTCATTGTACATTCTTGCCATGCTGGAAACCAACCGGATGGAGTACCGGCAACGTTTGGGTGCCCCATATCATGCACCGCCGCCACCTCCAATGTTGCTGCTCCGTCCGCTTGTGCCTCCCTCGGCTTTTCATGCTAATGTCGCCCCAACACCTTTCGCTGTCGACGGCAATAGGAAGCAGTAGGGGAATAACATCGTCCAACATAGTGTAGTCGATGCGGCACAACCTTATTTCATCCCCGCTTCGATTCCTCCCATCACGGCTGCCGGCGGGAGAAAGAAGACCGCCTCCACCAACCCAACCGGTGCGCGGGCGAAGCCCCTCAGGAAGAAGGCGGTCGTGACAAGAGGGTGGGCTCCTCCTTTGTCTCCGGTCGACGAAGGTCTCGCAAATCATAGACAATCCACCGGTCACGCCTACCACGTGTTCAATGAAACATCCAGGAGGTACATTTTTTTCTTTTGTTTCATTTTGCTCTAGTGATCTTTGCTTCGACTTCTAAGCACTTGTTTGAGTTTTTCTTGTTGAATTTTGTACGCCAAGCATGCACTTAACATATACCAAAATGTTGGCTCAGAATGCGATCGATTTGAGTGCTCCCCTTGACGATTTTGATAGGCCTCACGTGGAGGTCGAGCCGAGGTGGATCAAGCGAATGACGATGGTGAGGAAGTGGAAGTGATTTAGGAGGCCAAGTACGATGATAGGGTGGGAACGACCGTAAAATATACGGAGGCAGAGGACGTGTGCTTAATTCAAGCATGGGAAAATGTCTCACTTGACGCCATGGTCGGCAAGGACCTAAGCTATGGAAACTATTGTTGAAGATGATGGTGTTTGATTCACTCTCGTCCAAGTTGTTGAAGATGATGACGATGAAGGTGCTAGGGTCATTGGCGATGGAGGCATTTCATTTCTTCATGACGGGTGGTCATTTGATCATGTTTCATTTAGTTTGATCTCGCATTATAAGGCTAAACCTTCTACCTCGCATGTTGCGCATGATTTTGGACGTGATGAGCTAGTATGATGATGAACTAGTGATGTATATGCAAATATCATGTATTCACATGTAAGCACTTGCCAATATTTTTCCTATGATTTTATTCGTGGTACTATGAGGCCTCTGGCATGAAACAGACCACGTAAACTCATGTGCAAATGTTTTGCGGGGTGGGCTTATGGGATCTATTCCGCCAGAGGCCTTGCGGTACCGTAAATTGTTTTACAAGATGCCAATAAACATTTTTTGCGGGAAGGGGATATACTGGATTTGCTAGAGATGCCCTTAGAGAAGAGAGGCGCCAAGCCAGGCCTTGGCGACTCTCGATGAGAAAGAAGGTAGTTAGTTTTGTTCCCTTCCTGCTGTGTTTCTTGTTGTTGTTGTTGTTGTGCTACTCCCTACTTGCTACTCCATGCTAGTCGTTGAAGCCCCGGCAAGTCTGGCAGCGACCTACCACCTCCATCCAAGGTCGTATGTTATCTATTTCGCCATCTTTGAGGCATGGTCATCTATTTTCGCCGTGTAAGTACACCATTGGGACACGATGGTGTCTGCTGTGAGAGAGGGGTGGGGAGGGATGTGATGGTTATGTTTTCTTCTTTGCCCATCATGCTAGGATGGAGAGGGTGTATGGATTATCTATAAAGCTCTCTAGTCTGTTTTTGTTGCCCTCTCACCGCCTCCTTGCCTCCCTCTAATCGATCATCGAATAACCTTCCTGCCTATCTGCCAAATTGCTCCTTAGGCTTGTTATAATATCGTTGCCACTGTGATGTTTTTACCACTGAAATGCTCGTGTGAATGCCTTACTCCACGCTTCTTCATTTATCGTCATTGCCACTTCATACTTGAATCCGCGTTGGATTTTTTGTGAATAGGAACGGGTTATCGCAGCAGAATGTGGGTAACTATTTCCCTTAGTTATGAAACCAAGGTTTATCGAACCAATAGGAATATCAACAACAATCGTCTTCAGCGGCTGCACACAAAAGAACACACAACTAGCAAGCAAAACAGGAAGAGGGTTGTCAATCCCCTTGGCCTCGTTATTTGCAAGCAAGTGAGATGTGTATATAATTGTAGATAATTGTAAATTTAAAAATAAAATGGAGATAGGTAAATGAAATCAAGGTACTGAAGGTTTTCTAAATATATGGTGAATAGACCCGGGGGCCATAGTTTTCCCTAGTGTCATCTCTCATGAAAACAGCATACGGTGGGTAAACAAATTACTGTTGGGCAACTGCAATAATCATGTGTATATAGGCATCAAAAATATAAACAAATAGGTCGTCTCCTGCCTGCACCTATTACTATTACTCCAAACATCGACCGCTATCCAATATGCATCTAGAGTATTAAGTAAAATAGAGTAGTGCGTGGAGAGCGATGACATGATGTAGACAAAGTAAACTCAAGCAATATAGATAAACCCCACCGAATTATCCTTAGTAGAAGCAACACAAACACGCATTTTGTCCCTTTTTTCACTACGATGTAGAAACTCTCCAGGTTGAAATTACTACAGCGTATCTCTCTCACCGAAGAAATATCAATCTAGTTGGCCAAAGTATTTCAATATATTGGAGATAATTACGAAGCTATCATAATCATGCACATAAGAATCATATTAGAATTCATAAAAGACTCAAATATTTATCATGAATAATCTGAACATAAACCCACAACTAATCAGATCCCAACAAATGCACCGCACAAAAGGATTATATCATATGGATCAAAGCGAACATGCGATCATTGTATTAAATATCAAGAGAGAGATATTGTCATCTAGGTACTAGCCATGGACCCGTAGGTCTATAGTGAACTACTCACACATTATCATGAGGGCATAAAGGTTGATGAAGAGGCCCTCCGTGATCGACCCCATCCGGCAGGGTGCCGGAACGGAGCTCCAGATGGCCTCCCGTCAGAACAGAGACTTGCGGCAACGTAAAAAGTGTTTTAGGGCTGCCTTTAGGATTTTTGGGATATATGAGAATTTATAAGCAAGAGAACGGAGTCAGGGGAGCCTCGAGGCGACCACAAAACATCACGGTGCCCCCAAGGCCACATCGTGTTGGCTTGTGGGGCCCTCTGGTGGCCCCCAGCCTTCTTCCGATACTCATTGGTCTTCTTCTGGTCCAGAAAAAATCTCCAAAAAGTTTCACGTCAATTAGACTTTGTTTGGTATTGAGAACCTGAAAAGTGAAAACATGCAGAAAACAGCAAGTGGCAATGGGCACTGGGTCGATAGGTTAGTGCTCAAAAATAATATGAATTGGTAAATAAATACCCAAAAAGTATCCTAGAATGATAATATATCAGCATCTAACAATAAAAAATTAAAGATACATTGGAGACGTATCAAGCATCCCCAAGATTAATTCCCGCTCGTCCTCGAGTAGGTAAATGATAAAAACAAAAAATGATGTGGCATGCTACCCTATGTAACCTTACGCATTTATGCTCATTCAAAAACGATGAATTAACAAACATTAACACAACAATACCTATAAGTATAAGCAACAAAATCATTAATCTTTCAAAGTATACGATCCTCAAAGATTGTTTTACCCCCACTCATCTTATTATATTAGCAAGGCATTGCTCCATATTCACCACATTAATACAAATGCCAAGCACCACGGTGTCCAAGTCAGGCAATTGCAGCATACTTCTTCATATGCATCAACTTTTTATTCTTCAAGCAATACATGCGGTGAACCATTGGACATAACATGTAGGTGGAATGGAATATGGTGGTAGATATCAAAAGGGTAAAATGTGGAGAAGATAGTCGCACATCAACTAGGCGTACCAATGGGATATGAAGATGCCCATCGATAGATATTGATTCAAGGAATAGGGACTGCCATGCAAATGATGCACTAGAGCTATAAGTGTATGAAATCTCAACTAAAGATAAGTGGGGTGTGCATCCAACTTGCTTGCTCATGAAGACCTCGGGCATTTTAGGAAGCCCGTCATCAGATTATACAAGCCAAGTTTATGAAAAAGCGACTCCCACTAGCTTATGAATGGCATAACATGAGATTCTCTATATGAACAACAAGGTGGCACTTTGAGGCACAAGTGTTGTAAATGATAGTAGCATAGTCTCTTCTCTATTTTTCTCTCATTAATGTTTTTCATTATGGTGGGCTCATTTGGCCTCCCCCATTTTTTGTTTCCTCACTGGGACAATGCTCCAATAATGATGATCATCACACTTTTATTTACTTACAACTCAATATGAAGACTGATAGTACAGTATGACTCTGTATGAATGCATCTAGCAGTGTGCGAGGATGTGCAAAGATCTAGCATGGCGTGTATCAAAAATATGGTGAACACTCGCTCAGCCACAAATACTATGCCAGCTCTCTATGATCATGCAAAGTAATATGATGATGAACGAACTAGTTGATACGTCCATTTTGCATCATGCTTTTATATGAATATTTATTGCATTATGGGATGTTATTACTCATTATGGTACAATACTTATGCCTTTTCTCTCTTATTTTACAAGATTTACACCAAGAGGGAGAATGTCGGCAGCTGGAATTCTGGACTAGAAAAGGAGAAAATATGATAAACCTATTCTGCACAGCTCCAAAAGTCCTGAAAAGTTACGGAGAATTGTTTTGGAATATATATAAAATAATGGGCGAAAGAAGTACCCGAGAGGACCCACCAGGAAGCCACAAGCACAAGGGGCGCAACCTACCCCCTCGCCATGCCCTGCAGGCTTGTGGGCCCCTCGCAGGCCTCCGGCGCCCATCTTCTCCTATATGAAGGGTTTTGACCTGGAAAAAATCATATCACACCTTCCGGTACACGACGCCGCCGTCTCGAGGAGGAACTTTGACAGAACCAATCTAGAGCTCCGGCGGAGCGATTCCGTCGGGGAAACTTCTCTCCCGGAGGGGGAAATCGAAGCCAATGTCATCACCAACGATCCTCTCATCGAGAGGGGGTCAATCTCCACCAACATCTTCATTAGCACCATCTCCTCTCTAAACCCTAGTTCATCTCTTGTATCTGATCTTTATCTCAAAACCTCGGATTGGTACCTGTGGGTTGCTAGTAGTGTTAATTACTCCTTTTAGTTGATGCTAGTTGGTTTATTTGGTGGAAGATTATATGTTCAGATCCTTAATGATTATTAATACTCCTATGATCATAAATATTAATATGCTTTGTGAGTAGTTATGTTTGTTCCTGAGTACATGGGATAATTCTTGTTATAAGTAATCATGTGAATTTGGTATTCGTTCGATATTTTGATAAGTTATATGGTGTCTCTCCTCTAGTGGTGTCATGTGAACGTCGACTACATGTCACTTCACCATTATTTGGCCCTAGAGGAAGGCATTGGGAAGTAATAAGTAGATGATGGGTTGCTAGAGTGACAGAAGCTTAAACCCTAGTTTATGCATTGCTTCGTAAGGGGCTGATTTGGATCCATATATTTAATGATATGGTTAGATTTATCTTAATTCCTATTGCGTAGTTGTGTATGCTTGCAAGAGAGGTTAATCATAAGTGGGACGTTTTTCCAAGTAAGAGAAGCACTCAAGCGCTAGTCCACCCACATATCAAATTATGAAAGTAACGAACGCGAATCATATGAGCATGATGAAAACTAGCTTGACATAAATTCCCATGTGTTCTCGAGAGCGTTTTCTTTATATAAGAGTTTGTACAGGCTTGTCCTTTGCTACAAAAAGGATTGGGCCACCTTGCTGCACCTTAGTTATGATTGTTACATGTTACTCGTTACAAATTACCTTATCACAAAACTACTTGTTACCGATAATTTCAGTGCTTGTAGAAAACACCTTACTGAAAACCGCTTGTCATTTCCTTCTGCTCCTCATTGGGTTCGAGACTCTTACTTATCAAAAGGACTACGATAGATCCCCTACACTTGTGGGTCATCAAGACTCTTTTCTGGCGCAGTTTCCGGGGATTTAAGCGTCTTTGGTAAGTGGAACTTGGTAAGGAAAAATTATATATTGTGCTGAAATTTAGTGTCACTTGTCACTATGGAAAATAATCCTTTGAGGAGCTTGTTCGGGGTATGTTCACCCTGACTAGAAGCACAAAGAGATGCTCCTCAACCTGCTGCACCTAGTGAAAATATTTATTATGAAATTCCTTCGGGTACGATAGAAAAACTGCTAGGTAATCCTTATGCACGAGATGGAACACTACATCCTAATTTGCACCTAATCTATGTCGATGAAGTTTGTGGATTATTTAAGCTTGCAGGTCAGTCTGAGGATGATGTCAATAACAAGGTCTTTCCTTTATCTTTGAAGGAAAAGGATTTGACATGGTATTGGCTATGCGATGATATTGGATCATGGAACTACAACCGATTGAAATTGGAATTTCATCAGAAGTTTTATCCTATGCATCTGGTTCATCGTGATCGGAATTATATCTATAATTTTTGGCCTCGTGAAGGAAAAATAATCGCTCAAGCTTGGGGAGGCTTAAGTCCATGATATATCCATGCCCCAATTATAAGCTCCCAAGAGAAATTATTATTCGGAACTTTTATGCTCGGCTCTCTCGTAATGATCAATCCATGCTCGACACTTCTTGTGTTGGTTCCTTCATGGAGAAAGATATTGAATTCAAATGGGATTTATTGGAAAGAATTAAACGCAACTCTAAATATTGGGAACTCGTCGAAGGTAATGAGTCAGGTATAAGCCTTAAGTTTGATTGTGTTAAATCTTTTATAGATACCGATGCTTTTCGTGATTTTAGCACTAAATATGGACTTGACTCTGAGGTAGTAGCTTCATTTTGTGAATATTTTGCTACTCGTGTTGATCTCCCCAAGGAGAGGTGGTTTAAATATCATCCTCCCATTGAAGTTAAAATGGTAGAACCTATTAAAGTTGAAGAAGAAACTACTATTTATAATACTGATCCTGTTATTCCTCTGCTTATATTGAGAAGCCACCCTTTCCTATTAGGATAAAGGAACATGCTAAAGATTCAACTGTGGTTCGTAAGATTTGTACTAGAACACCTTTACCTCCTGAACAAATTAAAGTTGAACCTAATATTTCTATGGTTAAAGATCTCTTGGTTGATAGTATTGATGGGTATGTCATTCACTTCTGTGATGAAGCCGCTAGAATTGCTAGACCTGATACTAAGTGTAAACAAAGACCTATTGTTGGCGTGCCTGTTGTTTCTGTTAAGGTAGGAGATCATTGTTATCATGGCTTATGTGATGCTAGTGCTAGTGTGAGTGCAATTCCTTTACCTTATACAAAGAAATTATGAATGATATTGCAGTAGCCAAATTAGAGGAAATTGATGTTACCATCAAGCTTGCTAATAGAGATACTATTTCACCAATTGGGATTGTTAAAGATGTTGAAGTCTTGTGTGGGGAAATAAAGTATCGTACTGATTTTCTTGTTCTTGGTTCCCCACAAGATGATTTTTGCTCCATTATATTCGGTAGACCCTTCTTGAATATTGTTAATGCTAAGATTGATTGTGAAAAAGAAATGGTTACTGTAAGTTTTGAGGATGCAACTCATGAGTTCAATTTCTCTAAATTTCCTAGACAACCCCAAGACAAAGAATTGCCTAGTAAATATGAAATTATTGGTCTCGCTTCTATCGTTGTGCCTCCTATCAACCCATTAGAACAATATTTGCTAGACCATGAAAATGATATGCATATGAATGAAAGGAATGAAATAGATAGGATTTTCTTTGATCAGCAGCCTATTCTGAAACACAACCTACCTGTCGAAATACTTGGGGATCCTCCTCCACCCAAGGGTGATCCCGTGTTTGAGCTTAAACAACTACCTGATACTCTGAAGTGTGCTTATCTTGATGAAAAACAGATACATCATGTTATTATTAGTAATAACCTTTCAGAGCATGAAGAAAAGAGATTATTGGAAACTATGAGGAAGCATTGTGCTGCTATTGGATATACTCTTGATGATCTTAAGGGCATTAGTCCCACTCTATGTCAGCACAAAATCAATATGGAGCCTGATGCTAAACTAGTTGTTGATCACCAACGACGATTAAATCCTAAAATGAAGGAAGTGGTAAGAAATGAAATACTAAAGCTTCTAGAGGCAGGTATAATTTATCCTATTGCTGATAGTAGATGGGTTAGTCCCGTTCATTGTGTCCCTAAAAGGGAGATATTATTGTTGTTCCTAATGATAAAGATGAATTGATACCACAAAGAATTGGTACATGATATAGAATGGTAATTGATTCTAGGAAATTAAATAAACCTACTAAGAAAGATCATTACCCTCTACCTTTTATTGATCAAATGCTAGAAAGGTTATCCAAACATACATATTTTTGCTTTCTAGATGGTTACTCTGGTTTCTCTCAAATTTATCAAAAGAGGATCAAGAGAAGACCACTTTTACTTGCCCTTTCGGTACCTTTGCTTATAGACGTATGCCTTTTGGCTTATGCAATGCACCTGCTATCTTTCAAAGATGTATGATGTCTATATTCTCTGACTTTTGTGAAAAGATCGTTGAGGTTTTCATGGATGATTTTTCCGTTTGCGAAACTTCTTTTGATGATTGCTTGAGCAACCTTGATCGAGTTTTGCAGAGATGTGAAGAAACTAATCTTGTCTTGAATTGGGAGAAATGCCACTTTATGGTTAATGAAGGCATTGCCTTGGGACACAAAATCTCCGAAAGAGGTATTGAAGTTAATAAAGCTAAAGTTGATGCTACTGAAAAAATGTCATGTCCAACAGATATTAAAGGTATAAGAAGTTTCCTTGGTCATGCTGGTATCTATAGGAGATTAATTAAAGACTTCTCTAAAATTCCTAAGCCTCTCACTAATCTTTTACAAAAGGATATTCTATTCATTTTTATGATGATTATGTAGAAGCATTTGAAATTCTTAAGAAAGCCTTGATAACTGCACCTATTGTTCAACCACCTGATTGGAACCTACCCTTTGAAATTATGTGTGATGCTAGTGATTATGTTGTTGGTGTTGTTCTAGGACAAAGAGTTGATAAGAAATTAAATGTTATCCATTATGCTAGTAAAACTCTAGACAGTGCTCAAAGAAACTATGCTACCACTCAAAAGGAATTTTTAGCAGTTGTGTTCGCTTGCGATAAGTTTAGACCTTATATTGTTGATTCCAAAGTAACTGTTCACACTGATCACGCTGCTATTAAGTACCTTATGGAAAAGAAAGATGCTAAACCTAGACTTATTAGATGGGTTCTTCTCCTACAAGAATTTGATTTGCATATTATTGATAGAAAGGGCGCCGATAACCCAGTAGCAGATAACTTGTCTATATTAGAAAATGTTCTTGATGACCCACTACATATTGATGATAGCTTTCCTGATGAACAACTAGCTGTTATAAATGCTTCATGCAATGCTCCTTGGTATGCTCATTATGCTAATTGCATTGTTGCTAAATTTATACCTCCTAGTTTCACATATCAACAAGAGAAAAAGTTCTGCTATGATTTAAGACATTACTTTTGCGACAATCCACGCCTTTATAAAGGAGTAGATCGTATTATTAGATGTTGTCTACCTGAGCATGAACAGGGACAAATCCTTCACAAGTGTCACTCTGAGGCCTACGGAGGACATCACGTTGGAGATAGAACTACACACAAGGTATTGCAATCTGGTTTTTATTGGCCTACTCTCTTCAAGGATGCTCGTAAGTTTGTCTTGTCTTGTGATGAATGTCAAAGAATAGGTAATATTAGTAGACGTAAGGAAATGCCTATGAATTACTCTCTAGTTATTGAACCATTTGATGTTTGGGGTTTTTATTATATGGGACCTTTTCCAAAATCCAGTGGGTATACTCATATTCTAGTTGTTGTTTATTATGTTACTAAGTGGGTAGAAGCTATTCAAACTAGTAGTGTTGATCATAACACTTCTATTAAAATGTTAAAAGAAGTTATTTTCCCTAGATTTGGAGTCCCTAGATATTTAGTGACTGATGGTGGTTCACACTTTATTCATGGTGCTTTCCGTAAATTGCTTGCTAGGTATGATGTTAATCATAGAGTTGCATCTCCTTATCATCCCCAGTCTAGTGGGCAAGTAGAATTGAGCAATAGAGAAATAAAATTGATCTTGCAAAAGACCATTAACAGATCTAGAAAGAATTGGCCTAAGAAACTTGACGATGCACTATGGGCTTATAGAACCACTTACAAAAACCCTATGGGTATGTCTCCTTATAAAATGGTTTATGGTAAACCATGTCACTTACCTCTAGAGCTAGAACATAAAGCCTATTGGGCAATTAAAGAGCTTAATTATAAGTTTAATCTTGCTAGTGAGAAGAGGTTATTTGACATTAGCTCACTAGATGAATGGAGAACCCAGGCCTATGAGAATGCTAAGTTGTTTAAAGAAAAAGTTAAGAGATGGCATGATAGAAGGATACAAAAGTGTGAATTCAATGTAGGTGATCCTGTCCTGCTATAAAATTCTCGTTTAAGATTTTTTGTAGGAAAACTTCTCTCTAAATGGGAAGGGCCTTGCATTATCGAGGAAGTATATCGTTCCAGTGCCATCAAAATCAACAATGTCGGAGGCACAAATCTGAAGGTGGTAAATGGGCAAAGAATCAAACATTATATTTCAGGTACTCCCATAAATGTTGGAACTAATTTTATCAATACCATAACTCCAGAACAGTACATTAGGGAGACCTATCAAAATGCCTCGGACCCCGAAAAGGAATAGGTATGTGCTACGGTAAGAAAACCGACTCCAAAACATTTTCAATGGAAACTTTTACTAGTTGTGGAATATTTAAAAAATTAGGAAAAATTGAAGCAGTCTCAAGCATGCACGAGGAGGCGACAAGCCCGGGGGCGCGGCCTACCCCCTTGGTCGCGCCCTGCAGGCTTGTGGCCACCCCGTGGACCCTACGGACTCCATTTTCTTGTGGAATACTCTTTCGGGTCGGCAAAAATTCATAATATAATCTCCTGGGGGTTTTGACCTCTCTATCTCAACAATATCTCATGTTTTCGTTTCGAGTTGTTTCTGTACCAGATTTAGACCAACATGATGTCTTCAAGTTCCCTGAAAGACAAGTTCTTTGAGAGGGTCATCAACCCCTACCTTTCAGAGGTGTTGCAACACCCTCAAACCATTTAGATGCATGAGGGGGTGCTGCACATCTGTGATGTTAAGGGGCCAAAGAAAACCGGAAGCATGGAGACAAGGCTCGAAGCGATGGAGCAACAAGTCTTCAAGTGTCAACTGATGGTGGAACGAGGACTTAATGCCAATCACCTAATGATCATGGAGTTTACCCATAAGCACAAGCTGGACACCAAGGACCTCTGGGATCACATCTTTAAGATTTACGAGAAAATCGAGCACCTCCAAGCCCAGATCTATGACCTGCAAAACCAAAACTATGAGTATGAATACAAATTTAAGAAAATGAGTGTGGTTGCAGGCTTGAGGATCCCGGAGACTAGTTCATCTTCTCACGATGGTGCGCCCATGCCTTGGAAGACGGAGAACAAACCTTCAACCTCACCAACAACTCAAACATCACCACCTCCGAAGGAAGACAACTGAACACATGGGTATGGTCACTCCCCTTGGCTTGTGCCAAGCTTGGGGGAGGCACCCAGGTATCGTATCATCATCACACCTTTTTACTTTTTTTTGTTTTTCTTTCTTCGTTCGATCCTTTTAGTTATAGCTTGATCTAGTAGAATAAAGTTTTAGTATGATCTAGTTTTGAGTTTTTCTTTTTTTCATTCCCCCTATGTAAGCAAGTCGAGAGTTATATAATAAAGAGTAGTTTTGAATTGAGGGCTTTGCTTGCTTGCTATGACCATGAGAAAAATAAATAGAAAGAAGTATAGAATAAAAGCGATAGAGCATACATAATGATCTTATGGGGAGTGATGACTTAACATATAAAAAGTATGTTGATTGAAATTTGTTGTGAGTTGACAAACAAAGCTATTGGTCATTTGTGCAATTAAAAGGAAGTAATAAAGAAAGAGAGATTCACATATAAATATATTATCTCAGATCTCTTTTGTGATTATGAGCACTCATTAAAATATCATATGCCAAAGGGTTGATGTTCAACAAGGAAGACAACATAATGAGTTATGTTTGCTTATTTCCCAATAGAAGTTATATGGTTGTAGATCCTTCAACATGTGTTGCTTGCTTCCACCTCGTATTAGCCAAAAGAAACTCCTGCACCAAGTAGAGATACTACTTGTGCATACAAAAACCTATAACCCAATTTTGCCTTGAGAGTCCATCATACCTACCTACGGATTGAGTAAGATCCTTCAAGTAAGTTGTCATCGGTGCAAGCAATAAAAAATTGTTCCTTAAATATGTGTAGTTTATTAGTGCGAGGAAAATAAACTTTGTACAAACTTGTGATATAGAAGAAATAAAAGCGACAGACTTCATAATAAAGTTCTTTATCACAAGGGGCAATATAAAGTGACGTTCTTTTGCATTAAGAGATTGTGCATCCAACTATAAAAGCGCATGACAACCTCTGCTTCCCTCTGCGAAGCGCCTATATTTTACTTGTATTTTCTAAGTATTTACCTCTATGTAAGAGTCATGGTGATCTTCACCATTTCCATTATTTCGCCATTATCTTTTGGCAAGCGTCATGTGTTGGGGAATGATCTAGACAAATATATCCACTCGGATGTGGGTGATCATGAGTTATTATTGTTTACATTACCCTTGAGGTAAATAGTTGGGAGGCAAAACTGAATGCCCCTATCTTTCTCTGTGTTCCATTGAAGCTTTAACCTCAAGGTATCGCATGAGTGTTAGCAATTATAAAAGACTATAAGATGATTGATTATGTGGATTTGCTTTACAAGCTCTTATCTTGACTCTTTCCTATGTTGCGATAATATGGAATTGCTTCAATGACTGAAATCATAGTTTGTTAGTTCTCAATAGAGTTCCTCATGCATATTTAGTCTTGTGAATGAATTGTTACTTGGTATAAGATACTCTATGTCAATGTGTATTATTGTTCTAAATATAATCATGATGCCCTCATGTGTGTATTTTATTTTATCAACACCTCTAGCTCTAAACATGTGGGCATATTTATTGATCTTGGCTTTCGCTTGAGGACAAGCGAGGTCTAAGCTTGGGGGAGTTGATACGTCCATTTTGCATCATGCTTTTATATCAATATTTATTGCATTATGGGCTATTATTACACATTATGATACAATACTTATGCCTTTTCCCTCTTATTTTACCAGATTTACATGAAGAGGGAGAATGCCGGTAGCTGGAATTCTAGACTGGAAAAGGATCAAATCTGAAAGACCTATTCTGCACAGCTCCAAAATTCCTGAAAAGTTATGGAGAATTGTTTTGGAATTTGTAAAAAATAATGGGCGAAATAAGTACCGGAGAGGACCCACGAGGAAGCCACAAGCCCACGGGCGGGGCCTGATGACCCACAAGTATAGGAGATCAATCATAGTCCTTCCGATAAGTAAGAGTGTTGAACCCAATGAGGAGCAGTAGGCTGTGATAAACGGTTTTCAGCAAGGTAATAACTGCAAGCACTGAAAGTAGCGGTAACAAGTGATGGTGTAGCGAGGTGAAACGTAGCAAACAAAGAGTAACAAGTAACAAGTAGTAGCAACGGTGCAGCAAGTGGTTCAATCCCTTTTGCAGCAAGGGACAAGCCTGAACAAAGTCTTAAAGGAGGAAAAACGCTCCCGAGGACACACGGGAATTTCTGTCATGCTAGTTTCATCATGTTCATATGATTCGCGTTCCTTACTTTGATAGTTTGATATATGGGTGGACCGGCGCTTGGGTACTGCCCTTACTTGGACAAGCATCCCACTTATGATTAACCCCTCTCGCAAGCATCCGCAACTACGAAAGAAGAATTAACACAACGTCTAACCATAGCATTAAACTAGTGGATCCAAATCAGCCCCTTACGAAGCAACGCATAGACTGGGGTTTAAGCTTCTGTCACTCCAGCAACCCATCATCTACTTACTACTCCCCAATGCCTTCCTCTAGGCCCAAGTATGGTGAAGTGTTATGTAGCCAACGTTCACATAACACCACTAGAGGAAAAGTCAACATACAGCATATCAAAATACCGAACGGATATCAAATTCACATGACTATTGTCAGCATGACTTATCCCATGTCCTCAGGAACAAAAGTAACTACTCACAAAGCATAATCATAATCATGATCATAGGTGTAATGAATAGCATCAAGGATCTGAACATAAACTCTTCCACCAAGTAATCCAACTAGCATCAACTACAAAGAGTAATCAACACTACTAGCAACCTTACAAGTACCCATCGGAGTCGTGAGACGGAGATTGGTTACAAGAGATGAACTAGGGATTGGAGAGGAGATGGTGCTGATGAAGATGTTGATGAAGATGCCTCCCCTCCGACGAGAGGAGTGTTGGTGATGACGATGGCGACGATTTCCCCCTCTGGGAGGGAAGTTTCCCCGGCACGATCGTCCTGCCGAAGCTCTAGATTGGATCTGCTCAAGTTCCGCCTCGTGGGGGCGGCGAAACCATGAAAAAACTCCCTCTTGATTTTTTCTGGAACGAAACCCTTCATATAGCAAAAGAGGGGGGCTAGTGGGCCGTCAGGGATCCCACAAGCTTGCCCTTCGCCACCAGGGGGTGGCGGTGGCAGGGCTTGTGGCGCCCTCGCAGCCCCCCTCTCGTACTTCTTTCGCCCAGTATTTTTTATATAATCCGAAAAAAATCCACGTAACTTTTCACGGCATTTGGAGATGTGCAGAATAGTGGACTAAGATTTGCTTCTTTTCCAGTCCAGAATTCATGTTGCCTAAACTCTCCCTCTTCCAATAAACCTTGCAAAATAAGAGAGAAAAGGCATAAGTAAGGTTCCACAAAGTATAATAACAGCCTATAAAGCAATAAATATCAACATGAAAGCATGAGGCAAAATGGACGTATCAACTCCCCCAAGCTTAGACCTCGCTTGTCCTCAAGCGAAAACCAAGTTCCATAAACATGTTCCAGCTCAAGAGGTAAATGACAGGCCGTACCGTAAACCATTTTATACGGTGACATGCCCATGGGATTCTTATAAGCAGTCCTATAAGCCCATAGTGCATCGTCAAGTTTGCTAGACCAGTTCTTTCGAGATCTATTGACGGTCTTTTGTAGGATCAACTTGATCTCCTTATTACTCAACTCCACTTGACCACTAGACTGAGGATGATAAGGAGATGCAACTCTATGGATGACATCATACTTAGCGAGCATCTTGCGGAAAACACCATGAATGAAGTGTGAACCGCCATCAGTCATCAAATATCTAGGGACTCCAAATCTTGGGAAAATGACTTCTTTAAGCATCTTAATAGAGGTGTGGTGATCAGCATTTTTAGTGGGGATAGCTTCTACCCACTTAGTCACGTAATCCACAGCAACTAAGATGTGAGTGTACCCACTAGAACTCGTGAAGGGTCCCATATAATCAAAGCCCCAGACATCAAATGGTTCAATGACAAGTGAATAGTTCATAGGCATTTCCTGACGCTTACTGATGTTCCCTATTCTTTGGCATTCGTCACAAGACAAGACAAACTTACGGGCATCCTTGAAGAGAGTGGGCCAATAGAAACCTGATTGCAATACCTTATGGGCAGTTCTATCTCCAGCGTGGTGTCCTCCGTAGGCTTCGGAATGACACTTCTGCAAGATATGTCCGTGTTCATGTCCAGGTACACAACGTCTAATAACACCATCTACTCCTTCCTTATAAAGGTGAGGATCATCCCAAAAAGTAGTGTCTCAAATCAAATAAGAGTTTCTTCTTTTGTTGATAGGTGAAACTAGGTGGTATGTATTTGGCTACGATATAGTTTGCGTAATCAGCATACCACGATGCACTATGTGAAGTGCGGATGACATTTAATTGCTCATCAGGAAAGCTGTCATCAATAGGTCATGGGTCATCAAGGACATTCTCTAGTCTAGACAAGTTATCTGCTACAGGGTTATCAGCACCCTTTCGGTCAACGACGTGCAATTCAAATTCCGGTAGCAGGAGAACCCATCTGATTAGTCTAGGCTTAGCGTCCTTCTTCTCCATAAGGTACTTAATAGAAGCATGATCATAGTGAATAGTGATTTTGGAGTCAACTATATAAGATCTGAACTTTTCACATGCAAACACGACTGCTAAAAATTCCTTCTCCGTAGTGGCATAGTTTCTTTGGGCACTGTCTAGAGTTTTACTAGCGTAGTGAATGACATTCAACTTCTTGTCGACTCTTTGTCCTAGAACAGCACCAATAGCATAATCACTAGCATCGCACATGATTTCAAAGGGCAAGTTCCAGTCAGGTGGTTGAACAATAGGTGCGGTTATCAAAGCCTTCTTAAGTATTTCGAAAGCTCCCTCACAATCCTCATCAAAAACAAAAGGAACATCCTTCTCCAAAAGGTCGGTAAGAGGCCTAGAAATCTTAGAGAAGTCTTTAATGAACCTTCTATAGAAACCAGCATGACCTAGGAAACTTCGTATACCTCAGATATCTGTGGGGCAAGGCATTTTCTCAATTGCATCAACCTTAGCCTTATCAACTTCAATGCCTCTTTCAGAAATTTCGTGTCCTAAGACGATACCTTCGTTAACCATAAAGTGGCACTTCTCCCAATTCAAGACGAGGTTGGTATCTTCGCATCTCTGTAAGTCTTGATCAAGGTTACTAAGGCAATCATCAAAGGAAGACCCGTAAACAGAGAAGTCATCCATGAAAACCTCGACAATCTTTTCACAAAAGTCAGAGAATATAGCCATCATACATCTTTGGAAGGTGGCAGGTGCATTGCATAAGCCAAAAGGCATACGTCTATAAGCAAAGGTACCGAAGGGGCAGGTGAAAGTGGTTTTCTCCTGATCAGATTGTGCAACAGGTATTTGCGAGAAACCTGAATAACCATCTAGAAAGCAGATGTGTGTGTGTTTTGATAGCCTTTCTAGCATTTGGTCGATAAACGGCAAAGGATAATGATCTTTCCTGGTTGCCTTGTTCAGTTTCCGGAAGTCTATCACCATCCTATAGCCAGTAATAATCCTTTGTGGGATTAATTCATCCTTATCATTAGGAACGATGGTGATACCTCCCTTCTTGGGTACGCAATGTACTGGACTTACCCAATCACTATGAGCAATACGATAAATGATTCCTGCTTTCAGAAGCTTTAATATTTCTTTTCTAACGACCTCTTTCATCTTAGAATTTAATCTCCTTTGATGATCAGCAACTGGTTTAAAGTCAGGATCGGTTTTAATCTTGTGCTGACATAGAGTAGGACTAATACCCTTAAGATCATCAAGAGTATATCCAATAGCAGCATGGTGCTTCCTCAGAGTTCTTAGTAACTTCTTCTCTTCGTGCTCTGAGAGGAGACCACTAATAATAACAGGATATATCTCCTTCTCATCAAGATACGCATACTTAAGAGTATCAGGCAACTGTTTAAGCTCGAACACAGGATCACCCTTTGGTGGGGGAGAATCCCCCAAGCAGTTCAATAGACAAATTATTCTTGAGAATAGGATATTGTTCTACGACAATTTTATCTATCTCATCTCTCTCCTCCATATGCATATCATTTTCATGCTCAAGCAGATATTGCTCTAAAGGATCCGTAGGAGGTACGTCAATAGAGGCGAGAGCAATGATTTCATCCCTACCAGACGACTCTTTTCATGGGGTTGTCTTCCAAACTTAGAGAAGTTAAATTCATGAGACACACCCTCGAAACATTACTGTGACAGTCTGCTTGATGCAATCAATGTGAGCATTGACAGTGTTGAGAAAGGGTCTACCAAATATGATGGGACAAAAGCTATCTTGTGCAGTACCAAGGACGAAGAAATTAGTAGGATACTTCGTCTTACCACACAGGACTTCTACGTCTCTCACAATTCCCAGAGGGAAGATAGTGTCTCTATTAGCTAGCATAATAGTGACATCAATGGGTTCTAACTCAGCAGGTGCAATCTCATCTTTGATTTCATCATATAGAGAACGGGGTATTGCACTAACACTAGCTCCCATATCACATAAACAATGGTAACAGTGATCTCCTATCTTGACAGAAACAACGGGCAGGCCAACTACAGGTCTGTATTTGTCTTTCGCTTGAGGTTTAGCAATTCTAGCGGAGTCCTCACAGAATTTGATAACATGCCCATCTATGTCTTCGGCTAAGAGATCTTTGATAATAGCAATACTAGGTTTAACTCTAATCTCCTCAGGGGGTATAAGTGGTCTAATGTAACCCCTACGTATCACAGTTGGAGCTTTAGAATAATCCTTTATCCTAGCAGGGTATGGTGGTTTCTCAGTGTAAGCACAAGGAACAAGAGGATCACTAAAAGCAATGACTTTATCCTCAACTAGATTGGTTTTGGCTATGTTGCTTTCTACAGGAGGATGATATTGAAACCACTTCTCTTTGGGAAGATCAACATGAGCAGCAAAAGATTCACATAGAGAAGCTACTATCTCAGAGTCAAGTCCATACTTAGCGCTAAAATCTCTAGAGGTGTTTGTCTCAACAAAAGATTTAACGCAATCAAACTGGAAATTCATACCTGACTCCTTACCTTCCTCCAGCTCCCAATCTTCAGAGTTGCGTTTGATTCTTTCCAATAAATCCCACTTGTGATCAATATCCTTCTTCATAAAAGAACCGGTACAAGAAGTGTCAAGCATGGTACGATCTTCATGAGAAAGCCGAGCATAAAAGTTTTGAGTGATGATTTCTCTCGAGAGCTCATGATTGGGGCATGAATATAGCATTGATTTAAGCCTCCCCCAAGCTTGAGCTATGCTTTCCCTATCACGAGGCCAAAAGTTATAAATAAAGTTCCGATCACGATGTACTAAATGCATAGGATAGAACTTTTGATGAAATTCCAATTTGAACCGATTGTAGCCCCATGATCCAGTATCATCACATAGCCTATACCATGTCAACACCTTATCCTTAAAAGGTAAAGGAAAGACTTTCTTCTTTACCTCATCCTCGGGCAAACCTGCAAGCTTAAATAAACCACAAACTTCATCTACATAGATCAGATGCAAGTCTGGATGTGAAGATCCATCTCCTGTGAAAGGATTAGCCAGCAGTTTCTCAAGCATACCCGAAGGAATTTTCATAAAAGATATTTTCAGTAGGTACCTCAGGTTGAGGAACAACTCTTCGTGCTTCCGTTCGTGGTGAAGATACCCCGAACAAACTCCTCAAAGGAACAGTTTCCATAGAAGCAAGTGACAATAAATTTCAGCACAGTATATAGATGTTTCCTTACCAATTTCCACTTACCAAAGGCGCTTCACTCCCCGGCAATGGCGCCAGAAAAGAGTCTTGATGACCCACAAGTATAGGGGATCAATCATAGTCCTTTCGATAAGTAAGAGTATCGAACCCAACGAGGAGCACAAGGCTGTGATAAACGGTTTTCAGCAAGGTAATAACTGCAAGCACTGAAAGTAGCGGTAACAAGTGATGGTGTAGCGAGGTGAAACGTAGCAAGCAAAGAGTAACAAGTAACAAGTAGTAGAAACGGTGCAGAAAGTGGCCCAATCCCTTTTGCAGCAAGGGACAAGCCTGAACAAAGTCTTAAAGGAGGAAAAACGCTCCCGAGGACACACGGGAATTTCTGTCATGCTAGTTTCATCATGTTCATATGATTCGCGTTTGTTACTTTGATAGTTTGATATGTGGGTGGACTGGCGCTTGGGTACTGCCCTTACTTGGACAAGCATCCCACTTATGATTAACCCCTCTCACAAGCATCCGCAACTCCGAAAGAAGAATTAAGACAACGTCTAACCATAGCATTAAACTAGTGGATCCAAATCAGCCCCTTACGAAGCAACGCATAGACTGGGGTTTAAGCTTCTGTCACTCCAGCAACCCATCATCTACTTACTACTCCCCAATGCCTTCCTCTAGGCCCAAGTATGGTGAAGTGTTATGTAGTCGACGTTCACATAACACCACTAGAGGAAAAGACAACATACAGCATATCAAAATACCGAACGGATATCAAATTCACATGACTATTATCAGCATGACTTATCCCATGTCCTCAGGAACAAAAGTAACTACTCACAAAGCATAATCATAATCATGATCAGAGGTGTAATGAATAGCATCAAGGATCTGAGCATAAACTCTTCCACCATGTAATCCAACTAGCATCAACTACAAAGAGTAATCAACACTACTAGCAACCTTACAAGTACCAATCGGAGTCGTGAGACGGAGATTGGTTACAAGAGATGAACTAGGGATTGGAGAGGAGATGGTGCTGATGAAGATGTTGATGAAGATGCCTCCCCTCCGACGAGAGGAGTGTTGGTGATGACGATGGCGATGATTTCACCCTCCGGGAGGGAAGTTTCCCCGGCAAGATTGTCCTGCCGGAGCTCTAGATTGGATCTGCTCAAGTTCCGCCTCGTGGCAGCGGCGAAACCACGAAAAAGCTCCCTCTTGATTTTTTTTCTGGAACGAAACCCTTCATATAGCAAAAGAGGGGGGCTAGTGGGCCATCAGGGAGCCCACAAGCTTGCCCTCCGCCACCAGGGGGTGGCGGTGGCAGGGCTTGTGGTGCCCTGGCAGAACCCCTCTGGTACTTCTTTCGCCCAGTATTTTTTATATAATCCCAAAAAATTCCACGTAACTTTTCACGGCATTTCGAGATGTGCAGAATAGTGGACTAAGATTTGCTTGTTTTCCATTCTAGAATTCCTGCTGCCTGAATTCTCCCTCTTCCAATAAACCTTGCAAAATAAGAGAGAAAAGGCATAAGTAAGGTTCCACAAAGTATAATAACAGCCCATAAAGCAGTAAATATCAACATGAAAGCATGATGCAAAATGGACGTATCAGAGCCTACCCCCTGGCCGCACCGTGCACGCTTGTGGGGCCCCTAACAGCCTTCGGCGGCCATATTTTCCTATATGAAGGGTTTTGACCTGGAAAAAATCATATCAGACCTTTCGGGATGCGACGCTGCCGTCTCGAGGTGGAACTTTGATAGAACCAATCGAGAGCTCCGACGGAACGATTCCGTCGGGGAACTTCCCTCCCGGAGGGGGAAATTGAAGCCATCATCATCACCAACGATCCTCTCATCGAGAGGAGGTCAATCTCCACCAACATCTTCGTTAGCACCCTCTCCTCTCTAAACCCCAGTTCATCTCTTGTATCCGATCTTTGTCTCAAAACCTCAGATTGGTACTTGTGGGTTGCTAGTAGTGTTAATTACTCCTTGTAGTTGATGCTATTTGGTTTATTTGGTGGAAGATTATATGTTTAGATCCTTAATTATTATTAATACTCCTCTGATCATGAATATGAATATGCTTTGTGAGTAGTTATGTTTGTTCCTGAGGACATGGGATAAGTCTTGTTATAAGTAATCATGTGAATTTGGTATTCGTTCGATATTTTGATAAGTTATATGTTGTCTCTCCTCTAGTGGTGTCATGTGAACGTCGACTACATGTCACTTCACCATTATTTGGGCCTAGAGGAAGGCATTGGGAGGTAATAAGTAGATGATGGGTTGCTAGAGTGACACAAGCTTAAACCCTAGTTTATGTGTTGCTTCGTAAGGGGCTGATTTGGATCCATATATTTAATGCTATGGTTAGATTTATCTTAATTATTATTTCGTAGTTGCGGATGCTTGCGAGAGAGGTTAATCATAAGTGGGAGCTTTGTCCAAGTAAGAGCAGCACCCAAGCGTCGGTCCACCCACATATCATATTAACAAACATTAACATAGCAATACTTATAAGTATAAGCAACAAAATCATTAATCTTTCAAAGTATACGATCCTCAAAGATTGTTTTAGCCCCACTCATCTTATTATATTAGCAAGGCATTGCTCCATATTCACCACATTAATACAAATGCCAAGCACCACGGTGCCCAAGTCAGGCAATTGCAGCATACTTCTTCAATATGCATCAACTTTTTATACTTCAAGCAATACATGCGGATGAACCATTGGACATAGCATGTAGGTGGAATGGAATATGGTGGTAGATATCAAAAGGGTAAAAAGTGGAGAAGATAGTCTCACATCAACTAGGCGTACCAATGGGATATGGAGATGCCCATCGATAGGTATTGATTCAAGGAGTAGGGATTGCCATGCAAATGATGCACTAGAGCTATAAGTGTATGAAATCTCAACTAAAGATAAGTGGGGTGTACATCCAACTTGCTTGCTCATGAAGACCTCGGGCATTTTAGGAAGCCCGTCATCAGATTATACAAGCCAAGTTTATGAAAAACTGATTCCCACTAGCTTATGAATGGCATAACATGAGATTCTCTATATGAAGAACAAGGTGCCACTTTGAAGCACAAGTGTCGTAAATGATAGTAGCAAATTCTCTTCTCTATTTTTCTCTCATTAATGTTTTTCATTACGGTGGGCTCATTTGACCTCCCCCATTTTTTGTTTCCTCACTCGGACAATGCTCTAATAATGATGATCATCACACTTTTATTTACTTACAACTCAATATGAAGACTGATAGTACGGTAAGACTCTGTATGAATGCATCTAGCAGTGTGCCAGGATGTGCAAAGATCTAGCGTGGCGTGTATCAAAAATATGATGAACACTGGCTCTGCCACAAATAATATGACAGCTCTATATGATCAGGCAAAGAAATATGATGATGAACGAACTAGTTGATACGTCCATTTTGCATCATGCTTTTGTATCAATATTTATTGCACCATGGGATGTTATTACACATTATGGTACAATACTTATGCCTTTTCTCTCTTATTTTACAAGATTTACATGAAGAGGGAGAATGTCGGCAGCTGGAATTCTGGACTGGAAAAGGAGAAAATCTGAGAGACCTATTCTGCACGGCTCCAAAAGTCCTGAAAAGCTATGGAGAATTGTTTTGGAATATATAAAAAATAATGGGCGAAAGAAGTACCCGAGAGGACCCACCAGGAAGCCACAAGCCCAGGGGGCGCGACCTATCCCCCCCCCCCCCCCCCCGCCACGCCCTGCAGGCTTGTGGGCCCCCTGACAGGCCTCCGTCGCCCATATTCTCCTATATGAAGGGTTTTGACGTGGAAAAAATCATATCAGACCTTCCGGTACGCGACGCCGCCGTCTCGAGGAGGAACTTTGATAGAACCAATCTAGAGCTCTGGCGGAGCGATTCCGCCGGGGAAACTTCTCTCCCGGAGGGGGAAATCGAAGCCAATGTCATCACCAACGATCCTCTCATCGAGAGGGGGTCAATCTCCACCAACATCTTCATCAGCACCATCTCCTCTCTAAACCCTAGTTCATCTCTTGTATCTGATCTTTGTCTCAACACCTTGGATTGGTACCTGTGGGTTGCTATTCGTGTTAATTACTCCTTGTAGTTGATGCTAGTTGGTTTATTTGGTGGAAGATTATATGTTCAGATCCTTAATGATTATTAATACTCCTATGTTCATGAATATGAATATGCTTTATGAGTAGTTATGTTTGTTCCTGAGGACATGGGATAAGTCTTGTTATAAATTATCATGTGAATTTGGTATTCGCTCAATATTTTGATAAGTTATATGTTGTCTCTCCTCTAGTGGTGTCATGTGAACGTAGACTACATGACACTTCACCATTATTTGGGCCTAGAGGAAGGCATTGGGAAGTAATAAGTAGATGATGGGTTGCTAGAGTGACACAAGCTTAAACCCTAGTTTATGTGTTGCTTCGTAAGGGGCTGATTTGGATCCATATATTTAATGCTATGGTTAGATTTATCTTAATTATTATTTCGTAGTTGCGGATGCTTGCGAGAGAGCTTAATCATAAATGGGAGGTTTGTCCAAGTAAGAGCAGCACCCAAGCGCCGGTCCACCCACTTATAAAATTATCAAAGTAACGAACGCGAATCATATGAGCATGATGAAAACTAGCTTGACATAAATTCCCATGCGTCCTCGGGAGCGCTTTTATTTACATAAGAGTTTGTCCAGGCTTGCCCTTTGCTACAAAAAGGATTGGGCCACCTTGCTGCACCTTAGTTACAATTGTTACTTCTTACTCATTACAAATTACCTTATCACAAAACTACCTATTACCGATAATTTTAGTGCTTGCAGAAAATACCTTACTGAAAACCGCTTGTCATTTCCTTCTACTCCTCGTTGGGTTCAACACTCTTACTTATCGAAAGGACTACGATAGTTCGCCTACACTTGTGGGTCATCACTAGTCGTGTGAAGTGGCGATGGAATTTGCATTGCAATATATGTCGGAATGGCGATGGAAATGCCATGATAGGTAGGTATGGTGGCTGTTTTGAGGAACATATAAAGAGGCTTATGTGCAACAGAGCGTGTCATGTCACAGGGTTTGGATGCACTGGCGAAAGTTGCACCGATCCTCGAGGTGAGAATGGGCAATGCACGGTACCGAAGAAGCTAGCAAATATGAGGACGTGAGATTGCATATGTCAATGCTATCACATTAGTTATAAATAACTTATATACTTATTGTGAGGTTTTATTAGTTTTATCACAAAACAAAGTACTACTCGCATGGCTCGAGGGAGGAGCTTGGTAGGAGTTAACCATCGCGCGCCCCCGACCCGAAACAACACTAGGATTTCAACGAGGAATTGAAACGCTCACACATCATCACCTTTTTAATTTTTAGATGAACAAGAAGTTAACATATCTTAATATTTACACCTATGTGAATTAATAATAATGCACTAACACCTTTTTCATGTCACCACATCAATATCATTAACCCATAATTTCTCTATATGTGCTACATGATGGTTATAATTATCACTCATTAAACACCTATTATCTTTGGTCTAGTCTTATGACCCATGCAAACTACCATCACTGTTTATTTAAATCTCAAACAAATATAAGTGAAGAATGAGAGCACAGTATTTCTACAAAATCTACATGCCACTGTGCTCAAAAATATATTACTGGAGTACTAGAGCAACTGCTAAGCTCAAAAGATATAAGTGAACCACATAGAGTATTCTAACAAATTATGATGATGGCGTGTCTCTCTCAAATAGGTGTGTCCAGCAAACTATGATTGTGGCAAAATGAAATTAAAATTAAACAAAATCAATGATGCTCCAAGCAAAACTCATATCAAGTGATGAATAAAAATGTAGCTCCAAGTGACATACCGATGGATTGAGACAAAAGAGGCGATGCTTTCTGGGGCATCCCCAAGCTTAGACGCTTGAGTGTTCCTAGAATATTACCTTGGGGTGCCTTGGGCATCCCCAAGCTTAGGATTTTGTTGTCGGGGATCGTAGTAATAATTCAAGAAAATCCTACGTTACACAAAGATCATCTAGGAGAAACCAGCAACGAGTGGGAAGAGCATCCTCATATTGTTGAAGACCGCAAAGCGGAAGCGTTACTATGAACGCGGTCGATGGAGACGTACTCGCGGTGATCCGATCCAAACACCGAATGTTCGGTGTCTCCGCGTTCAACACACCTACAGCCCGAGGATGTCTCCTCCTTCTTGATCCAGCAAGGAGGGGCGATAAGTTGAGGGAGAACTCCGGCAGCACAATGGCGTGGTGGCGATGGAGTTTGCGGTTTTCCGGCAGGGCTTCGCCAAGCACCGCGAAGGAGGAGAGGTGGAGAGAGAGACGTGTGTGTGCAGCCCTCTCAATTCCTCCGGTATTTATATGAGGGAGGGAGAGGGGGTGCAGCCACCCCTAGGGAAACCCTAGGTGATGCGGCAGCCCTAGGACGAGGAGGGGCGGCACCCTAGGGGGTGGCTTGCCACCCAAGGCAGACACCGCGCCCTAGGGTTTGGCCTCCTTGCGCCTTGGGCCTCCTCCCCTTGGCTCGCACCAGCCCACCAAGGGCTGGTTCCCTTCTCCTTTAAGCCCATGTAGCCCTCCGGGACAGGTGGACCTTCCCGGTGGACCCCCGGTACCCTTTCGGTGGTCCCAGTACAATACCGATAAACCCCAAAACTTTTCCAGCGACCGAAACTGGACTTCGCATATATAAATCTTTACCTCTGGACTATTCCGGAACTCCTCATGACGTCCGGGATCTCATACGGGACTCCGAACAACCTTCAGCAACCACATATACGATTCCCATAACAACTCTAGCGTCACCGAACCTTAAGTGTGTAGACCCTACGGGTTCAGGAACTTTGCAGACATGATCGAGACATCTCTCCGGCCAATAACCAACAGTGGGGTATGGATATCCACGTTGGATCCCACATGTTCCACGATGATCTCATCGGATGAACCACGATGTCGAGGATTCACTCAATCCCGTATGCAATTCCCTTTGTCTACCGGCATGATACATGCCAAAGATTCTATCGTCGGTATCATATATCATGTTCAATCTTGTTACCGGAAACTCTCTTTACTCGTTCCGTAACACATCATCACGTGGCTAACTCCTTAGTCACATTGAGATCATTATGATGATGCATTATCGAGTGGGCCCACAGATACCTCTTCATCACACGGAGCGACAAATCCCAATCTCGATTCGTACCAACCCAACACACACTTTCGGAGAAACCTGTAGTGCACCTTTATAATCACCTAGTTATGTTGTGACGTTTGGTACACCCAAAGCACTTCTACGGTATCCGGGAGTTGCACATTCTCATGGTCTAAGGAAATGATACTGGACATTATAAATGTGAGCAACAGCACTGGTATCAAATACCCAGGAGCTACTACGAGCGCTGATAAGGTACACATCAATAACATGTATATCATATATACCTTTTACGTTCTCGGCCTTCTTATCCGCTAAGTACTTGGGGCAGTTTCGCTTCCAGTGACGGGTTCCCTTGCAGTACTAGCACTCAGTCTCAGGCTTGGGTCCATTCTTGCGCTTCTTCCCGGTAACTGTTTTACCGGGCGTGGAACTTCTTTGGCGTTCTTCTTGAAGTTCTTTTTACCCTTGCCTTTCTTAAAACTGGTGGTATTATTCACCATCAACACTTGATGTTCCTTCTTGATTTCCACCTCCGCTGATCTCAGCATTGAATATAACTCGGGAATGGTCTTTTCCATCCCTTGCAGTTATAATTCATCATGAAGCTCTTGTAGCTAGGTGGAAGCGATTGGAGGATTTTGTCAATAACCACGTCATATGGAAGATTTACTTCCAGCTGAGACCTACGGTTGTGCAACCCAGACATTCTGAGTATGTGCTAACTGACAGAACTATTTTCCTCCATCTTACAGCTGAAGAACTTGTCGGAGACCTCATATCTCTCAACCCGGGCATGAGCTTGGAAAACCAATTTCACCTCCTCGAACATCTCATATGCTCCAGGATGCTCAAAACGCTTTTGGAGCCCCGGTTCTAAACTGTAAAGCATGCCGCACTAAACTAGAGAGTAGTCATCACTTCACAGCTGTCGGGCGTTCAAAACGTCCTGGGCTGCCCGGGAATGGGAGGGTCACCTAGCGGTGCATCAAGGACATATGCCTTCTTGGAAGCAATGAGGATGAGCTTTAAATTATGAGCCCAGTCCGCATAGTTGCTACCATCGTCTTTCAGCTTGGTTTTCTCTAGGAACGCTTGAAATTGAGGTTGACATGAGCGTTGGCCATTGGATCTACAATATTGTAAAGACATTTTTAGACTAAGTTCATGATAATTAAGTTCATCTAATCAAATTATTTAATGAACTCCCACTTAGATTGACATCCCTCTAGTCATCTAAGTGATACATGATCCATGTCGACTAGCACGTGTCCGATCATCACGTGAGACGGACTAGTCATCAATGGTGAACATCTCCATGCTTATTGTATCATCCATACGACTCATGTTCGACCTTTCAATCTCTCGTATTCTGAGGCCATGTCTGTACATGCTAGGCTCGTCGAGTCGACCTAAGTGTTTTGCGTGTGTAAATATGGCTTACACCCATTGTATGCGAACGTTAGAACCTATCACACCCGATCATCTCGTGGTGCTTTGAGACAACGATCCTTCGCAACGGTGCACACTTAGGGGAATACTTATCTCAAAATTTTGATGAGGGATCATCTTATCTTTGCTACCGTAGTTCTAAGCAATAAGATCAAAACATGATAAACATCACATTAAAATCATATAGTGACATGATATGGCCATTATCATCTTGCGCCTTTGATCTCCATCTTCGGGTGCGGCATGATCACCACCGTCACCGGCACGACACCATGATCTCCATTGTCATGATCTTCATCATCGTGTCTCCATGAAGTTGTCTCGCCAACTATTACTTCTACTACTATGGCTAACGGTTAGTAATAAAGTAAAGTAATCACATGGCGTTGCATCTCATACAATAAATTAAGACAACTCCTATGGCTCCTGCCGGTTGTCCTACTCATCGACATGCAAGTCGTGAATCCTATTACAAGAACATGATGAATATCATACATCACATATATATCATCACATCCTTTTGGACATATCACATCACATAGCATACCCTGCAAAAACAAGTTAGACGTCGTCTAATTGTTGTCGCAAGAACGTTTCTTACCTACGTCACAACCACAACGGTGATATGACAATTGTTATTTACCCTTCATAAGGACCCTCTTCATCGAATCCGATTCAACTAAAGTGGCAGAGACAGACACCCGCTGGCCACCTTATGCAACAAGTGCATGTCGGGGGGTGGAACCAGTCTCACGTAAGAATACGTGTAAAGTCGGTCTGGGCCGCTTCATCCCACGATGCCGCTGAATCAAGATAAGACTAGTAACGGTAAGCAAATTGACCATATCATCACCCACAACTATTGTCTTCTACTTGTGCATAGAATCTATGCACAGAACCTCGCTCGGATGCCACTGTTGGAGATCGTAGTAATAATTCAAAAAAATTCCTATGTCACACCAAGATCATCTAGGAGAAACCAGCAACGAGTGGGAAGAGCATCTTCATACCGTTGAAGATCGCAAAGCGGAAGCGTTACTATGAACGCGGTCGATGGAGCCGTACTCACGGCGATCAGATCCAAACACCAAACGTTCAGTGTCTCCGCGTTCAACACACCTACAGCCCGAGGACGTCTCCCCCTTCTTGATCAAGCAAGGAGGGAGGATAAGTTGAGGGAGAACTCCGGCAGCACGACGGCGTGGTGGCGATGGAGTTTGCGGTTCTCCGGTAGGGCTTCGCCAAGCACCACGGAGGAGGAGAGGTGGAGAGGTAGGGCTGCGCCGATGGAGAGAGAGACGTGTGTGTGCAGCCCTCCCAATACCTCGGTATTTATAGGAGGGGGAGAGGGGGTGTGGCCACCCCTAGGGAAACCCTAGGTGGTGCGGTGGCCCTAGGAGGAGGAGGGGGCGGCACCCTAGGGGGTGGCTTGCCACCCAAGGCAGCCACCACGCCCTAGGGTTTGGCCTCCTTGCGCCTTGGGACTCCTCCCCTTGGCTCGCACCAACCCACTAGGGGCTGGTTCCCTTCTCCTTTCAGCCCATGTAGCCCTCCGGTACGGGTGGACCCTCGGTACCCTTTCGGTGGTCCCGGTACAATACCGATAAACCCCAAAACTTTTCCGGCAACCAAAACTGGACTTCCCATATATAAATCTTTACCTCCGGACTATTCCAGAACTACTCGTGATGTCCGGGATCTCATACGGGACTCCGAATAACCTTCGTTAACCATATATACGATTCCCATAACAACTCTAGTGTCACCGAACCTTAAGTGTGTAGACCCTACGGGTTCGGGAACTATGCAGACATGACCGAGACATCTCTCCGGCCAATAACCAATAGCAGGGTCTGGATATCCATGTTGGCTCCCACATGTTCCACGATGATCTCATCGGATGAACCACGATGTCAAGGATTCACTCAATCCCGTATGCAATTCCCTTTGTCTACCGGCATGATACTTCCCGAGATTCGATCGTCGGTATCCCTATACCCTGTTCAATCTCGTTACCGGCAAGTCTCTTTACTCGTTTCGTAACACATCATCACGTGGCTAATTCATTAGTCACATTGAGCTCATTATGATGATGCATTACCGAGTGGACCCAGAGATACCTTTCCGCCACACGGAACGACAAATCCCAATCTCGATTCGTACCAACCCAACAGACACTTTCGGAGATACCTGTAGTGCACTTTTATAATCACCCAGTTATGTTGTGACGTTTGATATACCCAAAGCACTCATACGGTATCCGGGAGTTGCACAATCTCATGGTCTAAGGAAATGATACTTGACATTATAAAAGCTCTAGCAGACGAACTACACGATCTTGTGCTATGCTTAGGATTGGGTCTTGTCCATCACATCATATTCCTAACGATGTGATCCCGTTATCAATGACATCCAATGTCCATGATCAGGAAACCATGATCATCTATTGATCAACGAGCTAGCCAACTAGAGGCTCACTAGGGACATGTTGTGGTCTATGTATTCACACATGTATTACGGTTTCCAGTTAACACAATTATAGCATGAACAATAGACAACTATCATGAACTAGGAAATATAATAATAACCACTTTATTATTGCCTCTAAGGCATATTTCCAACATTTGCTGGTCCTCATTCCTTTGTCCATCAGGATAATACCCAAAACTTGAAAACTTCAATCACATTAAACTCAACAAAACTTCATGAGATCCATTAGTATAAGCAACATATCAAATACTTTAGGTATTGTTATAAGATGATTATTATTTTATTTTAGCATAAGGTATTGTATTCTAACTTTTCTATGGCTTATAACACCCCCCCCCCCCCCCCCGATACAATCCATAGCATAATCAAAACAAGCAAACTATGCAAGCAAAAACAGAATCTACCTAAAACAGAATAGTTTGTATCATTTAATTGCCATACTTCTGAAATTCTAAAAATTTAGGACAGCCTGAAGAATTTGTATAGAAATAATTTGTAAAAAATTCAGCTTAAAAAGGCGTTCAAGTAAAATCAGAGAAATTCTGCGTTGGACATCAAAGTTTCTGTTTTTGCACCGTATCAATTATACTTATCATACAAGTCATCTCAAAGGTTTAACTTGGTACAAACACTAATTTAAACATGAAAACACAATCATTACGAGGCAATAATCATGTCGTCACAAACAAACAGAAAGTATTGGGTTATCTCCCAACAAGCTCTTTCTACATAGCCATTAAGATAGGCTTGAAATTTCATGATGCTCACATAATAGAAAAGAATTGAAGCATAAAGAGAGCATAATAAAGCATGTAAAAAACACATATAAGTCTAACATGCTTCCTATGAATAGGCATTTTATAGGGAAACAAATTCTCAAGACAAGTGAAATTTAGCATATGCAAATAGGAAGAGTGAAGCAATAATTTCAACACAAGGAGGGATAATTGAGTAACATGAAAATTCCTATAAACATATTTGCCTCTCTCACAATAATTACATGTAGGATCATAATCAAACTTAGCAATATAGCTATCATGTAAAACATTCTATTTATGATCCATATGCATGCAAGTCTTATAACCTTCCAAGGTAGTGGGATGAGTACCTAAAGTTGACGCTCTTCCAAACCCACTTTTAGTAGTGTTGCAAATATCATAATCAATAATAGATTTATCATGAAGCATGGATTTATGAAGATCACAAGAAACATCATGCTTATCACCCCAATCATGATCATTAGCATAATTTATATTCATAGATTTATACTAACAACATGGTGATCATGCTTTTCATTCAAGGAACTATCATGAATCACTTTATGAATTTCACAATTTTCAGAGTCACGATTTTCAAGCAAGACCTCATAAAGATAATCTAGTGCACTCAACTCACTAGAGATTGGTTCAACATAATGAGGTCTTTTGAAAAGATTAGAAAGTGGATGAGGATCCATTTACCTTAAATGTTTTCATTTACTTTCTATTTTTCATGTGACAAAGGTAAAGATAGCATACTAGTCAAGCAAGAAAATATAAATATTTTTTGTATTTTTTATTTTTATGAAGCAAGCAAATAAAAAGAGGAACAAGTGAATGAAAATTTGTGTGAATTTACTTGGTAGTTGGTGATGACATTCCACGGCAATGGCGACAGAAATCCTTCGTGATACTTGTGATCTGCGTTGGGTTTTCCATGAAGAGGAATGGGTTATCGCAGCACAATGTGGATAAGTATTTTCCTCAATTATGAAACAAAGGTTTATCAAACCAATAGGAATATCAACAACAACCGTCTTCAGCGGTTGCACACAAAAGAACAAACAACTTGCACCCAACACGGGCAAGAGGGTTGTCAATCCTCTTGGTCTCGTTATTTGCAAGCAAGTGAGATGTGTAGATAATTGTAGATAATTGTAATTGCAAAATAAAATGAAACAAGTAAATGGCAGCAACGTACCGAAGGTTTTGTAAATATATGGTGAATAGACCCCGGGGCCATAGTTTTCCCTAGTGGCATCTCTCATGAAAACATCATACGATTGGTAAACAAATTACTGTTGGGCAATTGATAGAAAAACATATAGTTGTGCGATATTCACGAAAATGATCATGTGTATATAGGCATTACATCCATAAACAAATAGGTCGACTCCTGCATGCACCTATTACTATTACTCCACCCATCGACCGTTATCCAGCATGCATCTACAGTATTAAGTAAAAAAGAGTAATGCATGGAGAACGATGACATGATGTAGACAAATAAACTCAAGCAACATGAATAAACCCCCATCATGTTAAGCTTAGTAGTAGCAGCACAAAGACGCTTCTTGTCCCCTTCTGTCACTAGGATATAGAAACTTGTCTCGTTGAACCTACTACATCGCACCTCTCTCACCAAAGAAATATCAATCTAGATGGCCAAACTATTTCAATAGATCAGAGAGAATTACAAAGTTATCATAATCATGCATATAAGAATCATATTAGAATTCAGAGAAGACTCAAATATTTATCATGAATAATCTGAACATAAACCCACAATTCATCGGATCCGAACAAACGCATCGCACAAAAGGATTACATTATATGGATCAAAGCGAAGATGCGATGATCATTGTATTGTAGATCGAGAGAGAGAGAGAGAGAGAGAGAGAGAGATTGGCATCTAGGTACTATCCATGGACCCGTAGGTCCGCGGTGAACTACTCACACATCATTATGAGGGCAGCAAGGTTGATGAAGAGGCCCTCTGTGATCGATTCCCCCTCCAACAGGGTACCGGAACGGAGCTCCAGATGGCCTCCCGTCGAAACAAATACTTGAAGCAACGCAAAAAGTGTTTCGGGACTGCTTTAGGGTTTTTGGGATATATGAGAATTTATAAGCGAGAGAACGAAGTCGGGAGAGCCTTGAGGGGCCCACAAGCCATCAGGGCGACCCCGACCCCAGGTCGCGTCGTGTTGACTTGTGGGGCCCTCGGGTGGCCCCCAGCCTTCTTTCGATACCCATTAGTCTTCTTTTGGTCCATAAAACATCTCCAAAAAGTTCTCAATTAGAATCCGTTTGGTATTGACAACCTGAAAAATGAAAAACATGCGGAAAACAGCAAGTGGCACTGGGCACTGGGTCAATAGGTTAGTGCTCAAAAATAATATAAATTGGTAAATAAATACCCATAAAGTATCCTAGAATGATAATATATCAGCATGGAACAATAAAAAATATAGGTACGTTGGAGACGTATCAAGAACTACTCTTTTGCTATCCCTTCCACCGCCCTTGAGGTGTTGTCATCGTTTTTTGTTGTCTATCGGGCTAGGGTGATGAGGGTGTAGAGATTTGCTCTCATGTTCTCCCCACTGTTCGTCGTTTCCTTCTCACGTCGCTATACTTCCCACCAATTTTTTGTCGAATGACCTGCTTCTCTATCTGGCGAATTGCTCCTTTGACTTGTCGTTGCCACTGCTTATACTCATGTGAATGCTTTACTTCGTTCTTCTTCCTTTACATCATTGCCACTGCTCTCTTGCTGCTTCGCTCTCTTGCTTGTTGTTGTTACACTACTACTCCCTACAAGACAATCGATACTTGTCAACAATACACTACAAGGCAGTCAATACTCGTCAACAATACCCGCAAGTGTGGCGGTCGCTGGCCTACACCAACCAAGGTTGGACTCTACCCCTTCAACCGCCTCTTAGTTACACTACCTATGTGTACCACCCGAAAACGAGAGGGCAATGTGGATAGAGGAACATGAGGGTTGTATTTCTCTGGCCCATACCAAATCGTTTGCCCCTCACCCGCCAAATCATTCCTCTGTCCTATTGCAACTCCTCTCCTGTGTCCTATTGCAACTCCTCTCCTTTTTGTGCTCGATGTTCAACACTCGTTTTCCTTCCTTATTGTTGTCGCTCCACTCCTCTTGCTTGTTTCTATTGTTACTCCTCTAGTCCATGCTCACCGTTGAGGCCCTGCAATTATGGCGGCTGCCGGCCTACACCAGCCAAGGTCAACTCAACTCCTTCCACCGCCCCTGAGGTGCATTGAGTGGGTATGGTCACCTCCTTTCCTTGTCGCCTAAGTGCATCACAAGTATATGATAGGGAGATGGGAGTATCGTGGAAAGAATATCGCTTGGGGTATCAAACAACGCAGTGCAGGCTTGTAATCATTTACCACTAGTCTAGGGATTGGAAAAAACGGAGACATGTTGTAGAACAAAGTGGAAAGAATAGGCTGAAGTCATTGCACCAAGCGCCAGAAAATACTTTCCATCGACACATAAATTACCAAGTTTCAAAGAAAGCCAACATACCTCACAGGGCCAACCTTCAAGGCCCTTCGTTGACACGTGATCGAGCATCGTCAAAGTAGAAAGACACTGGAGAGACCTTGTTCTAATACGCCAGAAAACCAAAAGTACACTAAATAAAAAGATACTCCCTCCATATCTAAAGTTCTTTAATGATTTATATGATCTTATATTTCTTTACGAAAGAAGTACTAGAAGTAAGAACAACGAAAGGAAAGGGTTCCCACTCCTGTAACCGCCAAACTAAAGAGCGGAAGGGGCCCGAAACAACGACACGAAGGAGACATTGGTGACGGCTAGGGTTGGGGAAAAAGATAACCCATGATCCATTTGTCCATCGGGCCGGGGTGCAATGAGATTTGCCCTCACCTGATGAGAAATTCGGATAATGGCCCGTTGGTCCGACCGATTCAGTGCCAATAGCCTAGCTCAAACATTCCCTGAGAAACCAACTCATTCTATTCTGTTACGGTGTCCCAACCAAACACATAAATCACCCCATCTTTAACCATTCCACCTCATGACCAAACACTCTTAGAGCCACTTCTTTTGTTAGCTTCTAAAATAAGCTGAAATAAACTATCCTTACCCAACTTATTCTAAAACCCAACTAAATTTATATTCTTAGAAGCCTACTAATTTAGACTTGATTAATACACTTATAAAAAATAATTTTAGTTGGACTTCTAGCATAAACTGAGTAGAGGACAACTTATTCTAAAAGCCCAAAAAACCCATGAAAAAAACCGGTTTGGCAGACAGTGTAGAAAACACTACCGGCTGCGGCAAAATTGACAAAAATGACCCCTGGGGCGAAAGAACTCACGGATTGACCCCGCGGGGGAAATAATTCACCGCCCTGACCCTTTTGTGTGGCGCCCGACACCTAGGCGCCACACTGTACTGTGTGACGCCTAGGTGTTCGGCGCCACACCCCCGACCACGTGGCAGGGAGGGGGCCACCCCCCAGGCAGTGTGACGCCTAAGCCTCAGGCGTCACACATTGTAATGTGTGGCGCCTGACTCTTAGGCGCCACACATGGGCTTATACAGCCACGGCCCAGCCCCCTCCCCACCCCCCTCCCCACCCCCTCCCTCATTCAAACAGAAACTTCCATTGCGGCGGCGGCTGGCTCTCATCCCCTCCCTAATCCCCTCCCCCATCTCCTTCAGATCTGAGGATTTCTTCCTTGGATTGATCCCCCAAGGTAATGTACTCCCCCATCTCTTCCCTTTCCCATCCTTCTATCCAATTTTATTATGTTTTGGTTGAGTAGATTGATTTTAGTAGATTGATTTGAGTAGGTTCTTAGGGTTTGACTAGTTAGGATTTGGTTGAGTATATGAGTAGTTAGTAGTAGTAGTAGTTAGTAGTAGTAGTAGTTAGTAGTAGTAGTAGGTATAGGAATTGCATTAGGTTTTGGTTTTGGTTGAGTATATGAATAGTGAGTAGTAGTAGTTAGTAGTAGTTAGTAGTTAGTAGTAGTACTTAGTATTAGTAGTAGTTAGTAGTAGTAGTAGGTATAGGAATTGTATTAGGTTTTGACTAGTTAGGATATGAGTTAGGATTTGACTAGTTAGTATATGAGTTAGGATTTGGTTGAGTATATGACTAGTTAGTACTTAGTAGTAGTAGTAGTTAGTAGTAGTAGTAGGTATAGGAATTGCATTAGGTTTTGGTTTGTAGTTAGTAGTAATAGTTAGTATTAGTAGTAGTTCATATGAGTATATGAGTCTTATTCGAATATGAGTATATGAGTAATTTTTTGTGATTTGTAGGATGGTGTGGCTTCTCAATGATGTTTATGACGTTGAACACCGGGCCTATTTCATGTCGGAGAAGAAGATGGTAAGTAGAAAATGATTAGTATATTAGTAATTTTTTGAAAATGTAATAAGCACTTGATATCTTCTTCTCCTATATGTTTGCAGGAGCTTACGCCCTTGAAGATCCGGTCTCATGGGGCATCCTCTGTAATGCATTACGATGAGCGGTACACCCCGTACATCAAGATGACGGGACTCCTTCCATTCGTGCAGCTTGTGAGTCGGTCAACTCTCAATCTGAACGTTGCGGCAGTCACAGCACTCATTGATCGTTGGAGGCCGGAGACACATAGTTTTCACCTCCGGACCGGAGAGATGACGGTTACTCTTCAAGATGTTTCCATGATCACCGCTCTTCCCATCGAGGGGAAGCCACTATGTATGAGCACTGATTCTGAGGGATGGCGGCATCAAATGGAGGCTCTTATTGGTATGTCGCCGCAGGAGCCGGAGGTGGAAGATGGAGGGAAGAAAGATAGAGTCCCTGCCGGCGCCACTTTCACTTGGATTGCCGCCAACTTTGCTCATTGTCCTGAGGACGCAGATGACGAGGTGATCCAGAGGTATGCTCGCGTCTACATGTGGTACGTCATCTCTAGGACTATCTTTGAGGATGGCACAGGCAAGAATGCTCCATGGATGTGGCTGAAAGCGTTGACTGTTTTGGACAACAAGTTCAGCTGGGGCTCGGCCGCACTGGCTTACTTGTATCGGCAGGTAATAAATTGTTAGTACTAAGTACTCTTTGTTATATTTTTCTGCTAAACTGATGCATCTTTGTTGTTACTTGTAGTTGGACGATGCTTGTCGCAGGACGACAAAGGACGGTGGAGTTGGTGGTTGTATGCTCCTACTTTCAGTATGGAGCTGGGAACGCCTACCTGTTGGACGCCCTAAAAGCTCACAGTGGAATACCTGGGATGACCACGGCAACCCTGTACGGCAACCTACATGGGCTTACAAGTGGGACTTGGTATCGGAGGTGGCAAGCGAAGTGAACCTATTGTACAAGCAATACACCAACGAGATGGATTCGCTTACCCCCGAGCAGGTAAGATGGTTTCAGAGTTGACTTCCAGCTTCTATGTTGTGAGTGAAATGAATTGTGGTATTCATCTTGTGTTGTAGGTTGAATGGGAGCCATATGGTGTCGGGACAAACTTTGGTGATGCACACACGTTCGAGCTGAATCCACTATGCGTGCAGGAAAGACATCTTTGGCTAATGCGTTGTCCCCTAATATGCAATTGGGCGGTTGAGTTTCATCTCCCGCATCGTGTGCTGCGTCAATTTGGTTACTTTCAGCCACACCCGCCGGAGTGGGTGGACACGGACACACAGCTTCACAGGTAACAAAAAATAATTAGTGATTAGTTTTGTTCTTAGTGTTGAACGAGCTACTGATGTGTTTTGTTCAAAGCAGGTTGGATAGGAGGAGGCAGCGAAAAATCAAGGATTGGCAGAAGCATCATAAGAGCTATGTCCTTACGTTCGAGCAAAGTGTGCAGGCAACTTTGAGCATACAACGAACCCAGTACCGCCAGCATTGTGCTCTTGCGTTCAGCAACTACCTAAGATGGTTTCAGGAGAGTACTCGTGTCGAGATTTGTCCGCCGGCTTACGAGGAGGACATATTGAAAGAACCCACTGAGTACGATGAACTTGCCCAAGGCGGTTACAGCAAGTTGATTCGCGAAGGGTACCAAACTTCCTTCGCCCCTGTCCTGAACTTTGTGGTAAGTGTGCTCCCCTATGTAAATTATGAATTCTAGTGGACCTATTCACTTGCACTTATTTGTTGTCATTGTCTTGTGATCATAGCGCAAAGAGGTCAAGAAACAAGCTGACGAGTCCGAAGATATTCTAGATAACACACCTGGAGGAAAAAAGGGAGAATCTGCACTTCGTCTATTCATAAAGGTGTTGTGTCATTATTATTATTTTGCCCACGAATGCAACATTATAGGTTACCTAATATATGTCATTTATATTTGAATCTAACAGGAACAGGGCAAGAAGTTACGGCGCCTATCCAACATTTTAGGTTGCCGTGACCCTGAATATGTTTCACCTTCGAGATCCGGTTCATCCGAAAGAAATACTATTGACGATTCAGCTTCTTCGGGCGCTCGTATGGATGATGGTGACATTACCTCGGCGGCTAATACCCAAAGAAATACTCAGGAGGATGATGTTGACACTCCTCAGGTATGACATAGCCATACAATTTGCACTTTCAACCTTCAGCCTTGAACCTTCAATTTGAACTTTCAACCTTCATATGTATTAGGCTGCGGACGACATGACGTTAAAGGCTTTCCAACGCTCCGCTTACATGTTGAAGCCCAGGAAGGAATTTAAGCGCTACTCACCGGATGATTATGCGAAAGGAAAGAATCCGGTGGCCGGGGGCTCTCGTTTGTCAAGGATGAGAAGCATGGACGATGAGGTTGAGGATGACGATGACGATGAGTCGGATGACCCGGAGCAATTTGTGGTTGCGAGAAGGAAGAAGCTAGCATCCAAGAGGGGACGAGGCCCCAAGTGATTTGGAGTTGGTGTTGCACTTGTCGAGCTGAACTATTTACTTTAGTTGTGAACTATTTCGAGTTGTGAACCGTTTAGTTGTTGTTGCACTTGTTGTGAACCATTTAGTTGTTGCCTATGATTGTTGCACTTGATGATTCCTTGGCTATCACATATATGATTGTTGCACTTGATGATTCCTTGGCTTTCACATATATGATTGCTGTCAAAATTACTTTATTACTGTTTTAATTGCTTTATTGCTGTCAAAAGATCTTTATTGCTGTCAAAAATGTTGTTTTCATGTCTAAATTCAGATTCCAGCAGATTTTCACATGTGTGGCGCCTAAGCCTTAGGCACCACACATGTGAGGGTTTTCACATGTGTGGCGCCTAAGCCTTAGGCACCACACATGTGAGGTGTGGCGCCTTAGGCTTAGGCGCCACACATGTAAAATAGACTGGGGGAGGGGGTTGGGCCGTGACTGTATAAGCCCATGTGTGGCGCCTAAGCGTCAGGCGCCACACATTACAATGTGTGACGCCTGAGGCTTAGGCGTCACACTGCCTGGGGGGTGGCCCCCTCCCTGCCACGTGGTCGGGGGTGCGGCGCCGAACATCTAGACGTCACACAGTACAGTGTGGCGCCTAGGTGTCGGGCGCCACACAAAAAGGTCAGGGCGGTGAATTATTTCCCCCGCGGGATCAATCCGTGAGTTCTTTCGTCCCAGGGGTCATTTTTGTCAGCTGCACTTCTTGACACCTGGCCCATCGCTTCTCCAGAAGACCAGAATCTACAACTTTCTCCATTCCAAATTAATCTAACCATCTGAAGTCAAACTTCTCCATACATGATCAAAATATAAAAGAGCAATACGTTAATATCCACATCAAATCTAAGGGTACAGAAAATATATTATATTATTAATTTAATATAAACCTAATTTATTGTTGTACTCCGTCCATCCCAAAATTCTTGTCTTAGTTTTGTCTAGAAATGAGTGTATCTAAATACTAAAGAGATTTTTGGGACGGAGGGAGTATATGCTAATATTTTTTCCTATATGCTTAAAACCATACAAAGCACTATAACAAAGCAGTCAGATACATCATACAAAGCATTAACTTATTTGTTCAAAAGCACAAGAACTGCGTCCAAATACAAACTGCGGAACACCCAAATTCGCTTACATCTCAGCACCAACTCACGAAACAATTAAAACGTTCAGCCTATTCTTTTTCAGATATACAGCACGGACTCTTCTTACCCACTTCTGTTGTCTTGTTACAGAAATTGGTAGAGAAGAACAAGCAAACCACTGACGCAGATCCAGCTCGGTCTTTCACTAAAAAACACGGAACGAGCACAATCCCCTGCAGACAGATCGCATCGAGTACAGAACTTTTTCTTCCTCGAGCGACCATGGTAGCTTAGCCAGCCACGACAAAACTGATGCAACAACTGCAAAATGTAAAAGGGTGAGAGCATCCTTGAGCTAGCTAGGCATGGACACCATTCCCATTCGGATAGTATTTTCCATTCGCTAGACCATTGGCAAGCTTCTTCGCATGCCCATTTGAGTGTACATCAGCATTTTGGTGTGCAGCCAGCGTGTATAGACCATTGCTAAATTGATGTTTGGCAGGAACCACATGGCCATTGGAGCAACCCTGCAGCACCTTGTCCAATTGCCCAGATGAGGCAGCAATTAGCCCTAAAATATAAACCAGGATTAACATATGGTTTTCCATTTCAAAGCATGATAAAGTAGGTGTTTCTGAACAGTGGACAGGCAGCAAACAGCTTACCAACAAATAGTGGAGAAGGTTTCGCAGGTCTTGACTTGAATTCAGGATGAAATTGTGCTCCAACGAAATACTGGTGACTGGGTATCTCGATTATCTAGAAAATTAGCAACTTGATCAAAGCGTGAATTTTTTTTTGAATGAAAGATTTTCAAGCAAGCAAGTAATGGTTTTAGTCAAACCTCCATTCTCCTGCCACTCTCATCTTTGCCAACAAACTTGAGTCCAGCGTTTTCAAACTCTGGCACCATATCAGGATTCACCTGTGAAGAGGAACATGCTTCACTCATGTGAACAGGCATGAACTTAAATGCACTCATATGCTCATTGCAGCTATGAAAACACAATTATTAATGCCGGACCTCATATCTGTGCCGGTGCCTCTCATCGACATAATCCACGTTGCCATACCTAAAAAAGGTGAGAAAGCCCACAACTATGTAAGGAGAATGCTAATAAAATGAAACCTGGGCATAGGGAAATCATTATGGAGAAGGGACTATATTCACTCACAATTTAGCTGACTTGCAATCAGCAACCTTGAAGAATGTCCTCCTTGATCCTAGGCGCATTGTGCCACCCATATGTGTTTTGGAACCCTAAAACAAAAATGAATAGAAATCTAACTCCAAGGTATGCATGGGACTGAAAAGAAGTTGCTTTGTTACCATTAATCTTTATGGCAACCAACGTGATCATTAATAACAAAAGTTGTGAATTTCAAAAATAATTACCTCAGGCATAAAAATAACACATGGGGTCTTGGCATTGGGGTCAAATTCAGTACTGTTCGCATGAGGGAGATTCATGACATGCCTAGCAAACTCTACGACAGCCATCTGCATTCCAAGACATATACCAAGATATGGTACATTGTTTTCACGGGCATACTTAGCAGCCAGAATTTTTCCTTGAACACCTCTGTCCCCAAAGCCACCAGGTACTAAAATGCCATCGGCACTCTGAAATGAAAGATCTTTATATAATCTAGATGATTTTTTTTAGTGTAGAACAGTTTCGGTGGTGAAAAATCCTCACCTTCAGTAAATTCCAAGCTGCTTTGTAAGCATCAGGTGCCTAAGAAAAAAAAAACTTGTGTAAGAAAAGGAAATAGCCCAGATCGAGCATACAGAACAATAGGAGACTACCAAACCTCAATTCTGGTAGAGTCCTCAAGATCTGTAGAAGCAACCCAATCAACAACTAGCTTTCTGTGGCAATAAACCGAAGCATGCAAGAGGGCCTACAATTGTGCAATTGCATCGGATTCAACTGTTAGACACTAGCAATCATTTAGAAGGCATAAAGGGATAGTATAGCTGTGCAAATCTAACTCACCTTCAACACGGAGAGGTAGGAATCAGATAGACCAGTGTACTTCCCAACCATAGCAATGTGTAGCTGAAATGAAACCATTAGTCACTTGGAACTATAAGAATAAAGAGACTTGAGGGTAACAATCAAAGTGGGAAAAACTAACAGTATCCTGAAGGGTGTCAAACATAGTAGCTCTTGCAACCCATTCGTCCAACTTTGGCTCACGAGGAAAGCTGCAAATGTGTACACATAAATATTTATTGCACCGACACACTACAGCCTGAACAAAAAACATACTGACTAGATATGTATAGGCAAACCTTTCAAGGTTCAGAACTTTAAGAATAGCTTCATGCGCCTTTTGGTCCTGCGGGACAAAATAAGATTGAGCATTAAACGCAAATATTGAAGAACCAAAAATGAATTACTACACAGAAGATGAGATGTGCTATACCCGTAGCAACAAAGGAATGCGCCAAATATTGGAAACATCATACAGAGTGAGAATGTTTGCTGCCTACAGAACAAATTTGTTCATGAGCTACCAGGGGAAATTAGCTACTAAGAATATGAAGCAAACACTAACAACAACATTTACAGTTCAATTACCGGCACATGGCAAAACTGAGACAGTTTCTCTTTCACATTTTCTTCCAGTTCCTGTCAAATACAAGTGCGAAAAATGAGATTGAGAATACAAACAAATATAAGTAACATACAACATCAAAGTAAATGAAGGGCTAACTAACTTTTGTACTGCGACAAGCTAAAATATTTGGGGTGAGGCCAAGTCCCCTTAAACCACGCACACTGTGTTGAGTCGGCTTGGTTTTCTATAAAAGTAAATGAAAAAAGAACAAATATTAGGCAGTGACATTAAAATCAAAAAAAATTCACATATTAAGATGTACTGTACTATACATCATAAAACAAGAAACCAGAGAATTTGGATACCTGTTCACCAACAACATTCAGAACTGGAACAAGACTGACATGCACCAGACAGAAGTTACCAGGTCCTGGCAACCAAAACAATATCCAAAAGAAGATAAAGATCCCCCTAACCCAGAAAAGACAGTACAGTTTTTTATGTATCAATATAAATGTGTAAGTTCCTCACCAACACGATACGAGAATTGACCCAAAGCTTCAATAAATGGCATAGATTCGATATCACCTGTAGCAGTAGTGACAACATAATCAAGCTACAGACATCAGCTAATCAACATAAATAAACAAATAAAATAATTAATTATCTCATGCCCACCAATTGTTCCGCCGAGTTCGATCACACAGACATCAGCTGGTCCGTCCATGCCGTCCACCGGTATCATAGCAACACGCTCGATCCAGTCTTGTATGGCATTTGTAATGTGTGGCACAACCTTGATGATTAATCGGTTTAATGATAAGCACTTCAAGAAACATGCATACAGTAGTTACCAGGACAAACAAAAATAAAAATGGTGTGCATAGGTGGTCCTCACCTGCACAGTCTTTCCCAAGTATTCCCCTTTCCTCTCCTTGTCAATAACAGACTGTCATGAACAAAAAAAAGCAAATAAGAAATGTCAGAACAGCTTGGCACACAGGGGGCAACAACTGTATTTAGAATGTCACATACTCCCTCCGTCCAGAAATACTTGTCATATGAATGGATGTATCTAGATGTATTTTTGTTCTAGATACATCCATTTTAATCTATTTGCATGACAAGTAATTCCGGACAGAGGGAGTATTAGACATGCTGTCACGGGCTGGTGGGTTGGAACGGAGGTTGTAGTCATGGAAGACAGGAGGCCGAGGCGCAGGAGCAAGGGGTGAGAGATTAGATTGTTTTCTGCTTAACTTTATTGATCCCTAAAGCTGGCTATATAAAGCCTGATTACAAGACTAGACTCCTACTCTAATTGGGAGTTGGCAGGGTAACCTTCTACGGGACTAAACCTTTCCAACTAGCCCAGACTCCTAATCTAACACAACTTCTGTAATTACAATATGCCATAGCTTAGGCTGGTGCAGGCCCAGCCAGCGTGGGTCGTCGCCTATAGGGCTGACCCCACATGACATCTCCCCCTCCATTCTGAAACAGCTCATCCTCGAGCTGGAAACCTGGATAACGATCACGGAAGGTAGGGACATCCTCCCATGATGCAGCAGACGCCGGCTGGCCCTCCCACTGAATGAGCACCTGTTGAACGCCGCGAGCAATACGAGCACGCAATGCCTTGATAGGAGTTGGATGCACTCGACCTTGAAACAGCGGGGAAGCATCGGCTGAACTTCAGGTGGCTCGCCATGGTATTTCTTCAGGACCCCGACATGGAACACATTGTGAATGCGGACGCTTGGGGGTAGCTCCAAACGGTAGGCAACCGTATCAATCTTAGTGAGGACTTTGAAAGGCCCGTAGAATTTGGGAGCCAACTTCCCTTTAGCGCCCACTCCAAGGAATGCAGCCGGCCGGTGCTGAAGACGTAGCCAAACCCACTCGCCAATATCAAAAGAAAGAGCCCGATGCTTATCATCATAGTAATGCTTGTACTATTGTGCTGCCTGAAGGAGACGCTCACGGATGTCGAGTAGGTATTGATCACGGTTGAGGAGCTGTCGTTCGACTGCCTGATTGCGAATTTCGCCCGGCGTATAGTCCCGGAGCCGGAGCGAGGGGGGATCCCGACCATAAACCACCCTGAAAGGAGTATCCTTCAATGCTGAATGGTACAAAGTGTTGTAGCAGAACTCCGCCCAAGGTAACCATTGCAGCCACTACCTTGGACGATCCCCTCTGATGCAACACAAGTACATAGTGATGACGCGATTCACGGCCTCCGATTGTCCATCGGACTGTGGATGAAAGGCCGAACTCATGTGCAAGCGCGTCCCGGCGGCGGCAAACAGAGCCTTCCAAAAGCCCGAAGTAAAAACCACATCCCGGTCTGAAACGATGGATGTTGGAAACCCATGAAGTCAGACAATTTTGGAAAAGAAGGTTGTAGCGACAGACTCAGCAGTGTACGGATGCGCCAAGGGTATGAAATGTGCATACTTGGAGAAACGGTCCACGACGGTCAGGATCACACTCTTGCCGCCCACCTTTGGAAGTGCCTCAATGAAATCCATGGAGATGTCTTCCCTGGACACGAGATGGAACCGTCAAGGGCTGCAACAAGCCGGCTGGATGAAGCTGCTCCGTCTTGTTGCGTTGACAAACTTGGCAAGCACGAATATACTGCTGAAGTGCTGCCCTTGCTTGCGGTAGATGGAAATCCCGGCAAAGACGATGAAGTGACTTCTGGATACCTTCATGTCCTCCATGGTGGGCTGCAGCCAAGACTTCCCCAACCAGCGGCGACGCGGGTGGCACATAAGCCCGCTGCTGAATGGTGACAATACCGTCCACGAGAGCCCAGGGCTGGCCCAACTCACCAGATTGGAGTTGTTCCCGTAATGCGACAAGCGTGGGGTCCGTGTGAGCAGCCTGACGAAGAGCTTCAAAGAGATAAAAAGCAGGCCCGGATATGGCAAGTGCCTGGCCAGCATCACGTCGAGAAAGAGCGTCGGGGACGATGTTTTGACAACCTGGTTTATATTCCACCGTGAAGTCGAACCCCAACAGCTTGCCCACCCAATGATTCTGCAGAATGGTAGCGAGGCGTTGGTCCAGTAAAAACTTCAGGCTGTTGTGGTCAGTTTTGACGATGAGCGCACGTCCCCACAGATAGGGCCGTTAGTGGCGCACGGCATGCACCAGACCAATGAGTTCCCGCTCGTACGCGGTGAGTGAAGCATGACGTGGAGCGATGGTTTTGCTGAAATAGGCAATGGGCCCTCCATCTTGATGGAGGACTGCCCCGAAACCTGATCGGCATCACACTCCACAATGAAAGAGACGGCAAAATCCGGCAGTTGAAGCACAGGGGCAGTGGTAAGAGCTGTCTTGAGAGCCTAAAGGCGGTAGTTGTTGCAGGCGTCCAAAGGAATCCATCTTTTTTAAGGAGTGCAGTGAGGGGAGCTGCGATGGTGCCAAAATCTCGGATGAACTTGCGGTAGTAGCCCGCCATACCTAAGAAACCGCGCACCGCCCGGACATTGCGTGGAACCGGCCAATCCATAATGGCGAGAACCTTGTCTCTTACCATGGCGACTCCTGCAGCAGAGATGACATGTCCCAGATAAGCCATGGTTTCCTCCCCAAAAGAACACTTGGAGCGCTTGAGAAACAGCTGATGTGCGTGCATAGCCTCCAAGACGAGTTTGACATGACGAAGGTGATCCGACCAGGACGAGTTGTAGATCAAGATATCATTGAAGAACACGAGCACAAACCGGCGAAGATAGGGACGAAGGACGTCGTTCATGAGTGCTTGGAACGTTGTTGGGGCATTGGTCAGCCCAAAAGCCATCACCACAAACTCAAAAAGGCCCTCATGTGTGCGGAACGCCGTCTTGTGGATATCCTCAGGGGCCATCCGAACTTGGTGGTAACCGAAACGGAGATCCAGTTTGGTGAAAAATCAGGCGCCCTTCGGCTCATCCAGAAGTTCATCGACAACGGGAATAGGAAACTTGTCCTTGATGGTGACAAGGTTGAGACCACGGTAGTCGATACAGAAACGCCAAGTCCCGTCATGCTTCCGGACGAGTAGAACTGGGGAGGAAAATGCCGAAGAGCTAGGACGGATCAGACCACGAGCCAGCATCTCTGAACATTGGCGCTCCAGTTCGTCCTTCTGAATAGTTGGGTAGCGGTAGGGGCGGGTAGGGGCGGACAGCAACCGGCGATGTCCCGGGAAGAAGATGGATATGATGGTCATGGGCACGTTGTGGTGGTAGACCCGAAGGGTCCGCAAAAACGTCGACGAATGTGGCCAGCAAGCTGTCCAGGAGATCCTTGCCTTCGCACGCATGTAGGTTGGCAGGCCTTCCGATGGAACCAAGGCCCGACCACTCCACCCGGTGATCCGAGTGCCAAAACGACATCCATTACGTCGTGAAGTCCCAGAGAATTGGCCCAAGAGTTTTGAGAAATCGTGTGCCAAGGACTATGTCGAACCCGCCCAATGGAATGGCATGCAAATCCACCACGAAACGCTCCTTGTCAATGGTGATTGCAGCTTGCTGCAGGAGTCCCCGACAGGTCACCTTATCGCCATTAGCGACCGTGACTCCCAGGCGTCGATTGGAGGAGAAAGGAAGCCCGACGACGGTGGCCAGCTCTTTCCAGAATCAAGCAAGGCTACCAGGTCACGGTCCTCGATGCAAGAGTAACCTGCATTGTGTCGCTGGTGGGAATGCCGGTGACAGCCAAGAGGGAGATTTGTGCCTCCTGGAAATCCTCAAACTGCTCGTCGTCGGCGTCGGCAGACTGTATGTAGAACAGACGTTTGCAACGATGGCCCCGCGCAAACTTCTCGTCACAATTGAAGCACATACCCTTAGCACAACGTTCATCCATCTCAACCGGTGTGAGTCTTTTGAAGACGAGTGCGGGCGAGGGGCTAGAGGGGTCTGGTAAGGCCGAATTAGGTGCGCCCATGGACCGGGGTGGACGGCTGGTGGTCCGTACAGCGGGGGCTGCGGCGCTAGTGACAGTATTGAGGTGCTCAAAGGAGATTGCTAAGTCCATGGCCGCGTCCAAAGTCGCTGGTTTCAGCATCTCGACCTGAGTTTTCATGGGCTCGCCCAAGTTGTTGGTGAAGATATCCCTCTCATCATCGTCGGCAATGGGGCGCACCCGAGAGGGATTCTCTAGGAAGCGCTTGGAATATTCTGCCACAGTGCCGGAGCGGCGGGTGGAGATAAGCTCGCCGAAGGGGTTGGCGCGTGTTGGCGGACCGAAGTGGTTGACGATCAGCTTTTGAAACTCAGTCCAGGACGGCCGCTAGCCCAGCTTTTTCTCAAGGTGGCCATACCATAATGCGGCGACATCGGTGAGGTGGTAGGAGGCGAGCCAAGTTTTATCGGCCTCCGGCGTCAGTTGGCCCAGGAAGAACAGGTTGCAGCGTGTCAACCAAGGTCGTGGATCGATGGACCCGTCATAGAGGGGGAAGTCGATCTTGTAGAGGCGCGGCGCCCGATCTGGCGGTTCGGTCATGACGGCCGGGGCTGCGGCATGGGACGGCTCGGGTGGCCGCAGGAGGCCGACGCCGCCTAGTTGGGTCGTGCCCTTCCCTTCAAGCCGAAGATGGCCAGATTCTGCGCGCGCAGCTGCTGGGAGGCATCAGCGAACTGTCCCTTGAGCTCCTTGAGTGTGTCAACGATCGATTTGAGGGTAGCGCGGTCCTCTGCGCGCTCTGTCCATGCGGTGTGGTTCTCCTCGAAGAGGCTGTTCAGCATGGCTACCACGGCCTCATGATCCTCGTGTTGTTTGAGCGCGAGGTCTTCTAGGGTTTGCGGCAAGGGCGCCGGCTGCGGAGGCAGTGGAGGCGGCGGAGACATCGCCGCCTGGATCGACGAAGAATCTGATACCAAGTTGTCACGGACTGGTGGGTTGGAACGGAGGTTGTAGTCATGGAAGACAGGAGGCCGAGGCCGAGTCCCTCGCCGGCCTATCGCTGGAGAAGGGGGTGAGGATAGGCGCCGAGGCGCAGGAGCAAGGGGTGAGAGATTAGATTGTTTTCTGCTTGACTTTATTGATCCCCAAAGCTGGCTATATAAAGCCTGATTACAAGACTAGACTCCTACTCTAATTGGGAGTTGGCAAGGTAACCTTCTACGAGACTAAACCTTTCCAACTAGCCCAGACTCCTAATCTAACACAACTTCTGTAATTACAATATGACATAGCTTAGGCTGGTGCAGGCCCAGCCGGCGTGGGTCATCGCCTATAGGGCTGTGACCCCACATGACACATGCTAGTACCCACATATATCCTTGTTGTTAAATAGTACTCCCTCCATTCACAAATATAACATGTTTTGGATATTTCAATATGGACTACATACGGTCTAAAATGAGTGAACAAACACACTAAAACGTGCCTATATAAATCCAATTCAGAAAAAAGTTAGAACATCTTATATTTGTGAACGGAGGGGGTACTATGAATCCTGTTCATTCTTAATGTACTCTACACTCTAGTGGCATAACCCAACAAGTACATCCTTTTCCTTCCTATCAAGTACAAGTATGTCAACATCGACTGAAATGTTTCACAATTGTTGAATGCTTGGATGCCAAAGAACTGAGGGTGGGATTTTACATACGTACTGTTCCTTATTGCAGACCCAAAAGGCATATAAATAAAGTTTAAGAATGAGAAAATAATTAGCTTACCTGGTAGATCTTTCCAGTAGTTATATTATTGTCCCGGGTGAGTTTAATATCAAGAAACCTCTCATAATTCCCAAGATCCAAGTCCACCTGCAAGATGCACAAGACAATACTTTTAATGAGGTGAGTGAATGAACATTCCCTAGCCATTTTTTTCACATTTGGACTTGGTCCTATGTCAGTACCTCACCACCATCATCTAACACAAACACTTCACCGTGTTCAAACGGGGACATAGTCCCAGCATCAGTGTTGAGGTAAGGATCTGCATATTGAGATAAAGCAAATATAAAATGTCAAGCTCATGAGGCCAACTAGAGCAATCGAGCAAGTATTAGCTGGCATGTCGCCACCAGTTCTACAAGGCAAAAGGTACAATCAAGCCCTAAGTACCGCAATGGTACAGGAAGTCACAAGGTTACAAGCTTACAACAGCAAAAACAAAGCAGTGTTTAGGTGGTACTGGATAAGAATAACTAGGAGCAACCAAAACATGTAGCATGGCAATGAATCAAGTCAAAGATTCCAACGCGCCAAGCTGGCATCTAATGGTTCGGCCACATCTACATCAGCATATATCTAAACAACATCGTGAGACCTGCACAGCACGAGGCATCTGAAAGACAAATACGAGCGGAGGGGAAACCCAGTCTTTTTCAGATATTTGGGAAATCGCACGGACACAAAAGGATGAAAGCATATCAGCTCAAATCTGAGAGCTTGTTCAGATATTTGGGAACTCGCCCAAGTGACTTGCACAGATCATTATCCGAAAATATTGGCCACAGATTGCAATGGCATAGGTGCTAGCCAGTGAAGGAAAAGTCAGAAGCTTTCTTTCATGGGCCGCCATTGTTCAGTTGAGACCTCAAACCTTTATTCCTCGCCCCAAATCAGCACCGCGGAAAAGATCTTCGTAGCACCCTGAAATGGTCTGCTACTAAAGTAGAAACCCGGGCCTGAGTTTCCCTTTGCTGGTCTAAAAGCTCTCTCCCACTAGGCCACTAGAAGCAATCGCTTCAATTGGGAAATTATAATAAAATCTGTCTCTCACGCGCGCAGAAGCCAAAGATCAGCAAGGTAATCAACATCATATACACCACGACCCCTAAAACCCTGGGCGGAATGTTGGAACGAGGGGCTTTCCACCAGACCCAGCCAAGAATGCCGGGGCGGGGCCTTCCTGCACCTACTCCCACCCGCAGCCTTGAGCCGCGCGAATCGCTCCAAAAGGGGAAATGAAATCGTAACGAAAACAAATCAAATCTTTCGCCGGATATCGGATCGAGGGCGGGCTCGAGAACCACAAAGCCAACCCCTTCCCGATAAACCCCAAACAGCGTCTTTTCAGGAGCCCGAAAAGGCGGTTTCTGAACACTAGGAAGAGAAACATCACACGGCCGGCGGCGGTCACGTACCGATCTTGATGGACGTAATGCGAAGACCGCACGCCTTGAGGACGACGCCGATGCTGCTGGCCGTGACACCCTTGCCGAGGCCGCTAACAACACCACCAGTGACCAGCACGTACTTCATCTCGCCGGGAATCTCGGGTCAATCCGCCGCCGCCGCCGCCTCCCGAATCCTTCTGCACCCCAAGCCCGGCTGGCGCGCGTGCTCTTGGGCTGGGCCTGTTTGGTGTTTATGAGCGCTCGCGTGCGGACAGTGGAGAAGGTTTTAGCAGGTGACTAGGGTAGCACGCAGCCGTTTGGGAGGGGAGGAGGAAGGGCCGAGGGGAGGCAATGGAGGCGCAGGGGATAGAGCCATGAGGAAGGAGGGCTTTGGGCTATTTATATTCTCTCGTCATTTTTTTATTTACCTTCCTCCCCCTCTCCTCTATTTGTCCGGGTTATGTTTACTCGTGATCGCTTTGAGGAGAATAAGAAATGTGAAATGGCGATTTCATGAATAGGAGTACATCTTATTTTTTACGGATGATTTCATACTCCCTCCGTCCCAAAATTCTTATCTTAGTTTTGTATAAAAATAAATATATATCTAAATACTAAAACATAACTAGATACATTTGTATCTACACAAATCCAAGACAATAATTTTGAAACAGAGGAAGTACATATTACTGTATTGTGTAGGCATTTTTCAATTTAAGTTTTAGATGAAGCATATCACATATTTTTCATGCATAGTATTGGGTAGGAAGGAGAGGGTTTCATGCATAATATTGTGTTCGAAATGTGTACGTGAGAGATTTCCATTCATATTGAATTCGTAAGGAGGATGACAACTGTCAAGTGTCTGCGTTCACTGCTCACCCTTCCAAAGCTATGATCATTTTTAGATCAACTTTTTCTATAACCTCTCTCCTGCTAAGCCAATGAACACCATGATGGGGATATGTATCCAGGGTAGGGTCATAGGTCTGACCTATATGTCATATCCAATGACACTACATTGAAGACTTAAAGATTACAAGGAAGGTTACAGCTGACTCGTCATTGTGCATGGGTCACTCGGTAGAACATCCACTTGGAGACTTTCTACCTTCACTCGACGGAAGCCTTTCACTCGGAAGAACTAGAAGTCAGTCGACCGCAGAAGATTAGAAGCCACTCCAGGAAGGCCAACGAGCGGGCATTCGACTGGTCGTGATAAGTAACATTTATTACGTACGTTATCAGTAACGTACGCCTTTATCTCCATTAATTGAACCCTTTATCTCCATTAATCGAACCCTTGGTTGCCCGGTCTTGATGAGGGGCAGCACACTCTATATAAGTCATCCCTCCCCTCTGGCACAAGGGTTCGCAGCGTGTGTAACACACATATTCCACACGTCAAGAGCTCCTGAGCACTGAGACGTAGGGTTGTTACCTCCACGAGAGGGCCCTGAACTCATACATCGTGTGTACAAACTCGCCGTAGCTAGGACTGTGCCCTCTCCTTACGTACCCCTCACCTCTACTGTCAGGCTCGTTCCCACGAAAGTTGGCACCCACCATGGGGCACACGTCTAAGGGACTTCCGGCGAGTTTACGATTTTCATCTTCATCGTGTCTTCCGGTGGCGGTTTGTTCTTGGGCCACGAGATCCGTTTCGGTGCGCTCACCTTCGTCGTCGACGACTCGGCATGGCTTCAGGAGGCGCCTCTAGACGTTGAGGCGCTCCCGATCCGCGGGGCGACACACTTCCGTGCAAGCTCCTGCGGTGTTCTTCTTCGGCAACCGTCGACTTTGGTGTCGACTGCTCTCCATGTCATTCATTGCCATAAGTGATCCGGTCGCTCGTGACTCGAGTGCTGGGCGAGTCATGCGGCGGCTCGCCAAGTGTCTTCTCCGCAGATTGCGGCCATCGAGCCCGCTGAATCACCGCGCGGCACGTTCGAGTCGGCGTCAGATCAGTCTGACGTTCCTTTTGAGTGCGAGAGCTGAGATCCTGCGGCTGAGGTCTTCATGGCGAGTTCACAACAAAGCCCTCCTGGCTTCGGTCACGGCGAGCGCAAGGTTGGAGAGTTGTCGAGTGAACACGCCTGCTAGTGTCCTCCAGTTTCCGGTCGACGTCAGCAGCAGCTATTTCCGGGTGGACCTCAAAACAATGTTGAGGTATTTCGTACTCCAGTTCTGAATGTTGCAGCCACCGCTAGGATAGCAGATTCCATTCAGCCGTCAAATTTAGAGGCTGCCAGAGGTTTGGAGCGGATTTGTACATTGTTTCAAACAACGCAACAGCAAAATTCGGCTGTTTCTCAGTCGCTCAATAGATTGCACAATAATTCACCCAGGGCAGACACAGTTCGGTCAGTTTATAGTCCAGGGTCACCTCTGCGTCGCAGAGGCGGAGGTTACCGTGAGGATCAGTACAGAGATTAGGGGCGAAATCAGTTTGCTCCTCGTTATCACCGTGATGACCGCCGTCGAGTGCATTCTCCCCCGCGGAGTGGTTCGTATGTGCCTCGGAACTATGACGATAGGCCCCGATTGGTGATGAGCATGATCCTAGATTTGATGCAAGGAATGTCCTCCTTCAGAGGCGGATTGACAGGGGCACGGATCACAGGGATTGTTATGACACAGATCATCCGAGTGGAAGCGGCACCGTTGTCTTTGGCCCCGAGTGTTTCAGTAGAGCGATTCAATCCATTGATATTCCCCCCAACTTCAGGTTGGCGTCTGGAATAAGCAAGTTTACGGGAGAATCAAAGGCTGGAACATGGCTGGATGATTACCGAGTGGTAGTGCAGTTTGGTGTAGGAAACGACAACGTTGCCATGAAGCATTTGTCTCTGATATTGGATGGCTCGGCCCGGGCGTGGCTGAATCAGTTGGCCCCTTCTAGCATCTATTGCTGGGAGGACCTTGCTCGAGTGTTCATCAAAACTTTCGAGGGCACGTGGAAACGTCCTGCTGGTTTGTCCGAGCTACAGCATTGTGTGCAGAAGCCGAGTGAAACTCTGAGAGATTACATCCAACGTTGGACCACCCTCCATCACATGGTGGAAAACGTTTCTGAGCATCAAGTTGTGTGCGCCTTCAAGGCTGGTGTCAGGTATAGGGAACTTTATCTGAAGTTTGGTCGAACAGGAGACATGTCCTTGAGCAAGATGGAGTTTGCTACTCGGTACGCCAATGGCGAAGAGAAGGACCGCCTTCGCAATAGTAAAGGAAAGACAGTCGACAATGATGCTGGCGGTGGAAATTCCAATCGAAAGCAGAAGCGCAAAAATGATGGTTCTGCTGAGGCAGAAGCAGCCGCCCTGGCGGCACAAGGGAAGAATAAGGGGAAGCTCAAAGGGTAGTTTCCTTCAAAGAAGTCGAAGAATCAGTCAGGAATAGATGTCCTAGATTTCTCGTGTGCAATCCACATGAAGAAAGATGAGGAGGGCAATTTGATGTTGCCCAAGCATACCACTCGGCAATGCATATTGCTGAATCAACAGTTCAAGGAAGCTCGGTCGAGTGAGAAAACTCCTGAAAAGGAGGAGGATGAAGATAAAGATGATTTTCCAGAAGTCAATGCCACTTTGATGATTTTTTGCCGATGTGAAGAGCAAAAGTCGATTGAAGGTTATAAACAAAGAGGTCAACATGGCTGTTCCCACCACCCCCGCGTACCTCAAGTCGTCACAGACCCCGATAACTTTTGACTAGTCGGATCACCCTACTCATGTTGCTACCCCCGGTCGGCAATCCCTGGTGGTAGATCCTGTTGTAGGAGGCACTCGTCTCCGCAAAGTTTTGATGGACAAGGGAGTGGATTGAACATTTTGTATGCGGATACCCTCAAGGGGATGGGCATTCCGATGTCCCGACTCAGCGAGAGCAATATGAAGTTCCATGGAGTCATTCCTGGGAAAAAGGCCAAGTCACTCGGACAGATAGTGTTGGACGTGGTGTTCGGCATTGGCAAGAATTTTCGCAAGGAGAAGTTAACGTTTGAAGTTGTGGACTTCCAGAGCGCATATCATGCCATCCTTGGTCGTCCAGCTTATGCCCGTTTCATGGCCCGCCCATGTTACGTGTATCTCAAGATGAAGATGCCTCGACCCAAGGGTGTAATCACAGTCACACGAATATACAGAGGGCCGAGGAGTGTTTACAACAAGGCTCCAAGATTGTCGATCAACACATGGTTGTGGTTGAGTTAGAAGAATACCGGAAGAACACTCATCCTGCCGATCTGGTGCGCTCCAAGAAGCCCGCCTGTCAGAATGCTTTCCAGTCGACACGTGACGTGAAGAAAGTGAGCATTCACCCGACACATCCTAATGTTGCCCCGACCAACATCTTGACGACACTCAATAGCAAATAGGAAACCGCGCTCACCCAGTTCCTCCGTGAGAACTGGGACATCTTCGCATGGAAGCCTACTCACATGTCGGGTGTACCTAGGGAACTGGTTGAGCACCGACTGAGGGTTGACCCAAAAGCAAAGCCCATCAAAGAGCATTTGCTTCGGTCGGCAACAGAGAAACGGAAAGCAATCGGCAAGGAGGTGGCTCGACTCTTGGAGGCAAAGTTCATACGCAAAGTTTACCACTTCGAGTGGCTCGCGAATGTCGTCATGGTCCCCAAGAAGGACAATTCTCTCCGCATGTGTATAAATTTTAAACATATCAATCGGGTCTGCCCGAAAGATCATTTTCCGCTCCCCCGCATCGATCAGATTGTCGACTTGACTGCGGGATGCGAGCGTTTATCTTTTCTTGCTGCATACTCTGGTTACCATCAGATCCGTCTGTTTGGTCCAGATGAAATAAAGACGACCTTCATCACCCTTTCGGGTGTTTCCGTTATATCACCATGCCTTTTGGTTTGAAAAATGCTAGCGCTACTTTCATGCGTATGATTCAGAAATGCATGCTTGATCAAATCATTCGGAATGTCGAGGCTTATATGGATGATATCATAGTCAAGTCTCGCAAAGGTTCTGACCTGCTGACTGACTTGGTAGAAACATTCGCCAATTTGAGGAAATATGATATAAAGTTGAATCCGGTTAAGTGCACTTTTGGAGTTCCTGGTGGCAAGTTACTTGGTTTCCTCGTTTCCGAACGGGGGATCGACGTCAACCCCGATAAGATCGGCACCATCGTCCGAATGAAAAGCCCTGAGCGGGTGCACGATGTCCAGAAGCTCACAGGCTGCCTAGCAGCGCTGAGTAGGTTTATTTTTCGCCTCGGAGAGAAGGCATTGCCTTTATACCGACTCATGAAGGAGTGTGATGCGTTCAAGTTGACTCCCGAGGCATAAGCAACGTTTGTCGAGCTAAAAGCTCTGCTTTCCACCCAGCCGGTGCTTGCTGCTCCGCATAGCAAAGAACCCCTCCTCCTATACATTGCAACTACTAATCAAGTCGTCAGCACAGTTCTAACTGTCGAGCGAGAAGAAGAGGGAGAGGCTTACAAAGTCCAACATCGAGTATACTATATTTTTGGAGTGTTGACTCCTTCGAAGCAAAGGTACCCTCATTATCAGAAGCTCCTCTATGGTATATATTTATCAGCGAAGAAGGTGGCACACTACTTTCAAGATCATTCAGTCTTAGTCATTAGTGATGCTCCATTGTCTGAGATCCTCAACAACCGAGACGCGGTTGGTCGAGTGGACAAATGGGCCATCGAACTCCTATACTTTGATATCAAATTTGAAGCAAAGAAGGCAATCAAGTCTCAAGCGCTTGCTGATTTCATGGCCGAGTGGGTAGAACAGCAGCAGCCAACTCAAATTCACTCGGCACACTAGACCATGTTCTTTGATGACTCTAAAATGTTGAATGGGTGTGGTGCCGGCATGGTATTGGTATCTCCAAAGGATGAAAAACTCAGCTATGTCCTCCAGATTCACTTTGATTCCTCCAATAATGAAGCTGAATACGAGGCACTCATCTACGGGTTACATATGGCCATCTCACTCGGCGTCCAGCGCCTGATGGTATTTTGGTGGTCAATCAAGTGATGAAGGAGTGGGATGTCAGGAACCCTGCCATGACTGGGTATTGCCATGCAGTGAGAAAGCTTGAGAAGAAGTTTGAAGGTTTGGAACTCCATCATATTCCCCGAGTGAAGAATCAAGCAGCTGATGACCTAGCCAAGATTGGATCCACTCGAAAGCCTGTACCTAGCACTGTGTTTCTGGAACACTTACATTCTCCTTCGGTGCAAGAAGATCCCTTCACTGAAGAGCCCCCGCAAGTGATAAGCACTTCCAATCCAACTGAGGTTGATGTCCCAGCAGTCGTTGATCTGGTCATGGAGATTCTGGTGATTGCGCGTGATTGTAGGCTGCCATACATTGCATACATACTGAAGCATGAACTCCCAGAAGACGAGGTTGAAGCTCGACAGATTGTCCGTAGGTCCAAGGCATTTACTATGATAAATGGACAGCCTTACAAAGAAAGTGTAACTGGCATAGCTCAGCGGTGCATCTCTCCTGAGGAAGGTCGATTGATTCTGGAGGAAATTCACTCAGGGACCTGTGGTCATCATGCGTACTCTCGGATAATTGTTGCCAAAGCATACCGAGCTGGTTTTTTCTGGCCGCGCGCTAATGAAATGGCTAAAGGAATCGTGGATCACTGCAAAGGATGCCAGTTTTACTTAAACTTGTCACATAAGCCTGCGTCTGCCCTGAAGACTATTCCACTCGTCTAGTTGTTCGTTGTATGGGGTTTGGATATGGTCGGTCCTCTCCGAACGGGCCAGAGTGGATTCACACATTTGCTTGTAGCAGTCGACAAGTTCACCAAGTGGATTGAAGCTAAACCCATAAAAAAGCTGGATTCAGGCACTGCTATCAAGTTCATGAAGGAAATTACGTTCCAGTATGGAGTTCCCCACAGTATCATCACAGACAACGGTTCCAACTTCAACTCGGAAGAATTCGGATACTTTTGCTCCGTCCAAGGCACTCAGGTGGATTACGCGTCCGTCGCGCACCGCACACTAATGGTCAAGCTGAGCGAGCGAATGGCCTTATCCTTCAAGGGTTGAAGCCTCGACTCATGCGAGATCTGGAACATGTAGCTGGAGGTTGGGTTACTGAATTACCGTTAGTTCCGTGGGGCTTGAGTACGACTACCAATCGGTTGACTGGACACACTCCTTTCTTCTTGGTATATGGAGCCGAAGCCGTTTTGCTGAGTGATCTCCTTCACAATTCTCCCCGAGTGGAGCTTTATTGTGAGGCTGAAGCCGAATAGGCGTGACGGGATGGTGTAGATCTTCTAGAAGAAGAGCGCAAACTGGCCTTGATTTGGTCGACAGTATACCAGCAGGATCTGCACAGTTTCCATGCAAGGCATGCCAGGACTCGGTCGTTCCACGAAGGTGATCTGGTGCTCCGAGTGGATCAGCAGAGGCCTCACAAGTTCGCCACCGCATGGGAAGGTCCTTTTGTCATTAACAAAGTGCTAAACAATGGGGCCTACCACCTCTTCAACCTCAAGAAGATAATTGACGAACCACATGCTTGGAACGCAGATTTACATTGACGTTTTTACACTTGACGATTGAGTGGTTTGATGTAATAAGAGTGTTCAAGACAATGTTGCTTATCAAAGTTACGACTCCTGCAGTTTTTGTCAATTCCGATCGTGGAATCTCATATTCAGAAAAACACTCCGAGTGGCGAGCGACCCTCTCACTCGGGGGCTTAGCTGCGAACAAGTTTTCGCCTAAGTTAAAACCCAGCCGAGTGAATAGCAACCTATTCGCTCGGAGACTTAGCAGCGAACCAGATTTCGCCTAAGTTCAAAACAGACTCCGAGTGATGAGCGACCCTCTCGCTCAGAGACTTAGCTGCGAACCAGATTTCGCCTAAGTTCAAAATACACTCCCAGTGGTGAGCGATCCTCTCACTCAGGGGCTTAGATGCGAACAAGTTTTTGCCAAAGTTAAAACCCAACCAAGTGAATAGCAACCTAGTCGCTCAGAGACTTAGGTGCGAACCAGATTTTGCCTAAGTTCAAAATACACTCCGAGTGGCGAGCGATCCTCTCACTCGGGGGCTTAGCTGCGAACAAGTTTTCGCCAAAGTTAAAATTTAGCCAAGTGAATAGCAACCTATTCACTAGGATACTTAGCTACGAAGCAGATTCCGTCTAAGTTCAAAAAATACTTCGAGTGGTGAGCGATCCTCTCACTCGGGGGCTTAGCTGCAAACAAGTCTTCGCCTAAGTTAAAAACACTCCGAATGGTGAGCGATCCTCTCACTCGGGGCTTTGTTGCGAACAAGTCTTTGCTGGAAATATGCCCTAGAGGCAATAATAAAGTGATTATTATTATATTTCCTTGTTCATGATAATTGTATATTGTTCATGCTATAATTGTATTAACCAGAAACCGTAATACATGTGTGAATACATAGACCACAACATGTCCCTAGTGAGCCTCTAGTTGACTAGCTCATTGATCAATAGATGGTCATGGTTTCCTGACCATGGACATTGGATGTCATTGATAACGGGATCACATCATTAGAAAAATGATGTGATGGACAAGACCCAAACCTAAGCACAACACAAGATCGTGCAGTTCGTCTGCTAGAGCTTTTATAATGTCAAATATCATTTCCTTAGACCATGAGATTGTGTAACTCCCGGATATCGTAGGAATGCTTTGGGTGTATCAAACGTCACAACGTAACTGGGTGATTATAAAGGTGCACTACGGGTATCTCCAAAAGTGTCGGTTGGGTTGGTACGAATCGAGACTAGGATTTGTAACTCCGTGTGACGAAGAGATATCTCTGGGCCCACTCGGTAATAAATCACCATAATGAGCCCAATGTGACTAAGGAGTTAGCCACTAGATCATGTGTTACGGAATGAGTAAAGAGACTTGTCGGTAACGAGATTGAACAAGGTATAGGGATACCGATGATCGAATCTCGGGCAAGTATCATACTGATAGACAAAGGGAATTGCATACGGGATTGAGTGAATCCTTGACATCGTGGTTCATCCACTGAGATCATCGTGGAACATGTGGGAGCCAACATGGGTATCCAGATCCCGCTGTTAGTCATTGGCCGGAGAGGTGTGTCGGTCATGTCTGCATGGTTCCCGAACCCGTAGGGTCTACACACTTATGGTTCGGTGACGCTAGAGTTGTAATGGGAATTGTATATGTGGTTACCGAAGGTAGTTCGGAGTCCTCGATGAGATCTCGGATGTCACGAGGAGTTCTGTAATAGTCCGTAGGTGAAGATTTATATATGGGAAGTCCAGTTTCGGTCACCGGAAAGGTTTCGGGGTTTACCGGTATTGTACCGGGACCACCGAAAGGGTACCAGAGGTCCACCGGGAGGGTCCACCTGTCCCGAAGGGCCACATGGGCCCAAAGTGGGAGGGAACCAGCGCCTGGTGGGCTGGTGCGAGCCACCAAGTGGGGCCCAAGGCGCCTAGGGAAAAACCCTAGGGCGTGGGGCGACCTCCCTCCGACTTGGGAGGCAAGCCACCCCTAGGGTCGCCGCCCCCCTCCTCCTAGGGCTAATGCCACCCCTCCTAGGGTTCCCTAGGGTGGTCGGGTCCCTCTCCCCTCCCTCCTACAAATAGTGGGCTTTGGGAGGGCTGCGCACGCCCCTTGGTGCAGCCCTACCTCTCTACTTCTCCTCCTTTGCGGCGCTTGGCAAAGCCGTGCCGGAGAACCACAAGCTCCGCCGCCACCACTCCGTCGTGCTGCCGGAGCTCTCCCTCGACTTCTCCTTCACCCTTGCTGGATCAAGAAGGAGGAGACATCCCCGGACTGTAGGTGTGTTGAACGCGGAGGCAACGTTCGTCCGGTGCTTTGATCGGATCGCCGCGAGTACGACTCCATCGACCGCATTCATAGTAATGCTTCCGCTTTGTGATCTTCAACGGTATGAAGATGCTCTCCCTCACTCGTTGCTAGCATCCCCTAGATTGATCTTGGTGACACGTAGGATTTTTTTGAACTATTACTACGTTCCCCAACAGTGGCATCATGAGCTAGGTCTATGCATAGATTCTATGCACGAGTAGAACACAAGTAGTTGTGGGCGATGATTTGGTCATTTTGCTTACCGTTACTAGTATTATATTGATTCGTCTGCATCATGGGATGACGCGCCCCGGACCGACTTTACACGTACTCTTACGTGAGACTAGTTCCACCGCCTGACATGCACTTGTTGCATAAGGTGGCTAGCGGGTGTCTGTCTCTCCCACTTTAATTAGATCGGATTTGATTAAGAGGGTCCTTATGAAGGGTAAATAGCAATTGGAATATAACCATTGTGGCTGTGACATAGGTAAGAAACATTCTTGCTAGAAACCCATAGCAGCCAAGTAAAACTTGCAACAACAATTAGAGGACGTCTAACTTGTTTTTGCAGGGTATGCAATGTGATGTGATATGGCTAAAAGGATGTGATGTTATATATGTGACGTATGAGATTGATCATGTTCTTGTAATAGGGTTCACGACTTGCATGTCGATGAGTATGACAACTGGCAGGAGCCATATGAGTTGTCTTAATTTATTGTATGGCATGTGTGTTAATCAAAAGCGCCATATGATTACTTTACTTTATTGCTAACCGTTAGCCATAGTAGTAGAAGTAATAGTTCGCGAGACGACTTCATGAGGACACAATGATGGAGATCATGGTGTCATGCCGGTGACAATGGTGATCATGTCGCACCCCAAAGATGGAGATCAAAGGCGCAAGATGATATTGGCCATATCATGTCACTATATGATTTGCATGTGATGTTTATCATGTTTCTACATCTTATTTGCTTAGAACGACGGTAGTAGATAAGATGATACCTCACTAAAATTTCAAGAAATGTGTTCCCTCTAAGTGTGCACTGTTGCGAAGGATCGTTGTTTTGAAGCACCACGTGATGATCGGGTGTGATAGATTCTAACGTTCGCATACAATGGGTGTAAGCCAGATTTACACACGCAAAACACTTTGATTGACTTGACGAGCCTAGCATGTACAGACATGGCCTCGGAACACGAGAGACCGAAAGGTCGAACATGAGTCGTATGGTGGATACGATCAACATGGAGATGTTCACCATTGATGACTAGTCCGTCTCACGTGATGATCGGACACGACCTAGTCGATATGGATCATGTATCATTTAGATGGCTAGAGGGATGTCTATCTAGTGGGAGTTCATGAAATAATTTGATTAGATGAACTTAATTATCATGAAATTAGTCTAAAATTGTCTCTACAATCTATATTGTAGAACCAATGGCCCGAGCAAATGTCCCACTGAACTTCAACGCGTTCCTTGAGAAAACCAAGCTGAAAGACGATGGAAGCAACTATACGGACTGGGTTCGTAACTTGAGGCTCATCCTCATAGCTTACAAGAAAATATATTTCCTTGATGCACCGCTAGGTGACGCACCCGTTTTCTCAGCGGTTCAAGACGTTATGAACACCTGGCAGTCGCGTAGTGATGATTACTCCCTGGTTCGGTGTGACATGCTTTACAGTTTAGAACCAGGGCTCCAAAAGCATTTTGAGCAACATGGAGCATATGAGATGTTCCAAGAGATGAAACTGGTTTTCCAAGATCATGCCCGGGTCGAGAGATATGAAGTCTCCGACAAGTTCTTCAGTTGTAAGACGGAGGAGAATGGGTGTGTCAGCCAGCACATACTCAGATTGTCTGGGTTGCACAACCGCTTGTCTCAGCTGGGAGTTAACCTTACGGATGACTCGGTTATTCACAAAATCCTCGAGTCGCTTCCACCTAGCTACAAGAGCTTTGTGATGAATTACAACATGCAAGGGGTGGAGAAGACCATTCCCGAGTTGTATCCAATGCTGAAATCAGCGGAGGTGGAAATCAAAAAGGAACATCAAATGTTGATGGTGAATAAGACCACTAGTTTCAAGAAAGGTAATGGTAAGAAGAACTTCAAGAAGGACGGCAAAGCAGTTGCCACGCCCGGTAAACCAGTTGCCGGGAAGAAGTCCAAGAATGGACCCAAGCGTGAGACTGAGTGCTATTATTGCAAGGGAAACAGTCATTGGAAGCGGAACTGCCCCAAGTATTTAGCGGATAAGAAGGTCGACAACGTCAAAGGTATATATGATATACATGTTATTGATGTGTACCTTACCAACACTCGTAGTAGCTCCTGGGTATTTGATACCGGTGCAGTTGCTCACATTTGTAACTCAAAACAGGAGCTGCGGAATAAGCGGAGACTCGCGAAGGGCGAGGTGACGATGCGTGTCGGGAATGGTTCCAAGGTCGATGTGATCGCCGTCGGCACGCTACTTCTACATCTACCTTCGGGATTAGTTTTAAACCTCAATAATTGTTATTTAGTACCATCTTTGAGCATGAACATTGTATTGGGATCTCGTTTGATGCAAGATGGCTACTCATTTAAATATGAGAATAATGGTTGTTCTATTTATATGACACATATCTTTTATGGTCATGCCCCGTTGGTCAATGGTTTATTCTTAATGAATCTCGAACGTGATGTTACACATATTCATAGTGTGAGTACCAAAAGATGTAAGGTTGACAATGATAGTCCCACATATTCGTGGCACTGCCGCCTTGGTCATATCGGTGTCAAACGCATGAAGAAACTCCATACAAATGGACTTTTGGAGTCTCTTGATTTTGAATCATTTGACACGTGCGAACTGTGCCTCATGGGCAAGATGACTAAGACTCCGTTCTTTGGAACAATGAAGCAAGCAACCAACTTGTTGGAAATAATACATACCGATGTATGCGGTCCAATGAGCGTTGAGGCTCGCGGTGGCTATCGTTATGTTCTTACCCTCACGGATGAATTAAGAAGATATGGGTATGTCTACTTAATGAAACACAAGTCTGAGACCTTTGAAAGGTTCAAGGAATTTCAGAGTGAGGTAGAGAATCAACGTGACAAGAAAATAAAGTTCTTACGATCTGATCGTGTAGGAGAATATTTGAGTCACGAGTTTGGCACGCACTTAAGAAAATGTGGAATTGTTTCACAACTCATGCCGCCTGGCACACCTCAGCGTAACGGTGTGTCTGAACGTCATAATCGCACACTATTTGATATGGTGAGATCTATGATGTCTCTTACAGATCTACCGCTTTCATTTTGGGGATATGCATTGGAGACCGCCACATTCACTTTAAATAGGGCACCGTATAAATCCGTTGAGACGACACCGTTTGAATTATTGTTTGGGAAGAAACCTAAGCTGTCATTTCTAAAAGTTTGGGGATGCGATGCTTAGAAACTTCAACCTGAAAAGCTCGAACCCAAATCAGAAAAGTGTGTCTTCATAGGATACCCTAAGGAAACTATTGGGTATACCTTCTATCTCAGATCGAAGGCAAGATCTTTGTTGCCAAGAATGGATCCTTTCTAGAGAAAGAGTTTCTCTCGAAAGAAGTGAGTGGAAGGAAAGTAGAACTTGATGAGTTAATTGTACCCCTTCTCGAACCGGAGAGTAGCGCAGCACAAGAAAATGTTTCTGGAGTGCGTGCACTAGCTAGAGAGGAAGTTAATGATGATGATCATGAACCTTCGGATCGAGTTACTACTGAACTTCGTAGGTCCACGAGGACACGTTCCGCATCAGAATGGTACGACAACCCTGTCCTGGAAATCATGTTGTTAGACAATAGTAAACCTTCGAACTATGAAGAAGCGATGGCGGGCCCGGATTCCAACAAATGGCTTGAAGCCATGAAATCCGAGATAGGATCCATGTATGAGAACAAAGTATGGACTTTGGTAGACTTGTGTGATGATCGGCGAGCCATAGAACATAAATGGATCTTTAAGAAGAAGACCGACGCGGATGGTAACCAGCTATAAGGCTCGACTCATCGCTAAGGGTTATCCACAAGTTCAAGTAGTTGACTACGATGAGACTTTCTCACTCGTAGCGATGCTGAAGTCCGTCCGAATCATGTTAGCAGTTGCCACATTTTATGATTATGAGATCTGGCAAATGGATGTCAAAACGACATTCCTTAACTCCTTTCTTAAGGAAGAATTGTATATGATACAGCCGGAAGGTTTTGTCAATCCTAAAAATGCTAACAAGGTATGCAAACTCTAGCGCTCCATCTATGGGCTGGTCCAAGCATCTCGGAGTTGGAACATTCGCTTTGATGAGGTGATCAAAGCGTTCAGGTTTGTACAGACTTATGGAGAAGCCTGTATTTACAGGAAAGTGAGTGTGAGCTCTGTAGCGTTTCTCATATTACATGTGGATGATATATTGTTGATGGGAAATGATATAGAACTTCTGTAAAGCATAAAGGCCTATTTGTATAAGTGTTTTTCAATGAAGGACCTTGGAGAAACTGCTTACATATTAGGCATCAAGATCTATAGAGATAAATTGAGACGCCTCATTGGTCTTTCACAAAGCACATACCTTGACAAGATATTGAAGAAGTTCAATATGTATAAGTTCACGAAGGGGTTCTTGCCTGTATTGCAAGGTGTGAGATTGAGCACAACTCAATGCCCAACCATGGCAGAAGATAGAGAAAAGATGAGTATCGTCCCCTATGCTTCAGTCATAGGCTCTATTATGTATGCCATGGTGTGTACCAGACCTCATGTGAACCTTGCCATAAGTTTGGTAGGGAGGTGTCAGCGTTCTGGGAACGGGGCTACCCAGACCTGCCCGCCTGCGGCCTAGGGCTGTCCCGCTTCATCAGTGCATGATCGGTAAGGAACATCATCACCCTGAACAAGGCCCTCGCGAGGGGCCAAGCCTCGTGAGGAAGAGCGACATCGAGACCCGCAGGGGGCCTCCTCGGTACCCCTCCGGAGTGGCAGATATTTCAAGGCAAGGCCGGGCCTCAGGAGTCAAGGATGACACCATGGAAGGACATGCGAGCAGCAGATGGCAGGACGGGGTAGTTTCTCCTTTGGTGCAAAAGAGGAAGGAACGTATCAGGGTCCCAAAGGCATCTTCCAAAGGTTTCCCTTCTGGTGCAGCAAGACCACGGCCGCCCGCCGGCAGGACGAGCGTCATCCATGCTCCCACCTTTGCAGCGTTGGCAGTTGCTTTGTAGGCGAAGACCACTTTTGGCACAGGAAGCATGTTCCCTTGTCTCCCACCGAAGTTGGCCGTTCTGGGATCCCTTCCTACCTACGATAAGGGAATAGGACCCGGGCCTTCACTATAAATAGAGAGGGTAGGATACTTGAGAGGGGGGGGGGGGGGTTGATCAGATCATTGAAACCCTAGAGCAACACTCCTAGCCACTTGGCCTCCGGGGGCTCAAGAGCACTGTACTAGTTCATCCACCAATCTCCGTGAGAGGCAATACACTAAAAGCAGGAGTAGGGTTTTACGCTTCGCAGCGGTCTGAACCTGGGTAAACTGTTGTGTTCTATGTTTTCCTCACCATCGTGTGAGTTCTTTGCCGTTTCCTTCGAGTAGCAGGCTAGGTAAGGTCGAGCCGAAAGATATCACCTCACATGCCCCTGTGTTCGAATCCTAGGGTTTTGTGGAGCCCAAAATCCGATATTTGGCATGCCAGGTAGGGGACGTGTGAAGGCTTTCTCCTAGCTTCCTCCTTTCGAGGCCGCTGCACCGATGGCCGGCGACCAACCAGCTTCTCCGAGCCTCGTCGAGCTGGTCTCCGACTGCCACATCACAGCGGCTGGAAGCTCGCATGCCGGCGTCGCGGGACCTGGCGGTTCGTACCAAGGCGTCAACATCGTCTCCACCGTGATGACCACCCGTGCTACCCAAATGCATGGGAGCTGGACGGCGGCCCAGGCACCCGCAGTGCGTCGCATCAACTTGAGAGACCTCAGCACACACGACGCATTGTAGATGGCAAGAGAGATGCTCCGCCAACGACCGACACCAGGGGCTTTGACGCCTGGGCGGACCACATCATGGAGCTAATCGACATCGCCCAGAAGACCATCCAGCCTGGTGCATCCTCAAGGCCACAGGCGTCGGTTGTCGGGGGTTCACACCGCGTGCCGGCACCCGAGCCTGCAAGCTTCGGGGCCCTGGCTGCCCTGGGCGGGGCAGAGAGAGATGCGCTTCGCGCTGCCCTCCACCTTCTCGAGACCCCAGCGAACGGTCCTGAAGTGCACCACACCGACAACCACAAGGGACGCGAAGAGAACGGCGGGACGACCGACGCACACGCTAGCACGCATCACCGAGACCAGGTCGGCCCTCGATAGCCCGGGGCGGCTAGACAGGAGCGCTCCCTTCGGCGCAGCCAGCAGAGGGCGGAGGCGATGGCACCGACGAACTACGACAATGGAGACATGGCAGGACACCAAGGAGGGAATCAGCACCGGGCGGAGCCAGGACCAGCCAATGTGGGCAACAAGAACAAGCGACTTCGCGCGGGGGCTTATCACAGGAAGATCTCCGAGCAGTACGACAGGGAGGATCCCCCTCCACCACCAACAGGGGCCGCCACCGTCGCACTGATGAACGGCTGCAGGGGACGGGCAAGCGCCTACATGGAGCCGTACGTGCCAGAGTATGCGACAATGCCTGATCCTCCCGACAAGGAAGAGCTTCAAGCGTCCCCCGGGGCATCTATCCACCTCAGGAGTGAGGAACGTTTGATGGCTCCTCCTTGAGTCGGGCCCAAAAGGCGCAGGCAGGGAGGCGCCCTCAAGCCGTGGGGCGCGGCACCAGCCGCTCTTTAGTGGAAGGACTACGTAAGGCCAAACCCACGGGCCTCAAAAGGACGAGTCGAACGCCGCGACACGGCGCAAGAGGCACGGATCACCCGCGACGACCGCGATGTAGGCGTGGGCGTCGGGGGCCTGGCCACCCGAGGCGCTCCTTAGTCGCAAGGGGGCTTCAACAATTCGGCGAGGTAATTTTTGGATTTACTGCCTTAAGGAGTGTCTGCTGACCACAAGGACTTCAACTCCTCGGGGCATATTCGAGCAAGTCGTATCTTTTACAATTTCCATTGCATCCGTTTGGCAACCTGACACGTTGCTTTTCTTGCATCCTTTGGCGACCCACCTTCCTCGTTCGGGGGAACCTGCTGTAATGCATCGCCCCAACGCGGGAATTGGGGAGCCCCACGGTCCCTCAGGACTGCGGTCGACGGGATAAAATCAGAGTCGCTTGAGCGTCAAAGGGGGTTCGAGAGCATGGTGCTCCAGGAGCCTTACCAGTCACAAGGCCACCTGCCGTCCTTGATATCGTCCACCGACATTCGGTCGTTATCAGGGGCAGCAGGGCTTGACCCTACAGCTGAGATTGTCCATTCGGTCGTAAGCAATGGCGGTTGGGAACAATGCAGGACTGGGTCCTGGCGACGCAGAGTTGCTTGAGCGTCAAAGAGGGGCTCCTGAGCATTGCGCTTCAGGGGCCTTACCGGTCATAAGGCCACCTGCCGCCCTTGATATCATCCACGGACATTGAGTTGAGGTTTTCATGGCGGGTTCAGATCAAAGCCCGCCTGGTTTTGGCCGCGGTGGGCGCGAGGCTGGAGAACCATCAAACACGCAACAACGCCAAGATGAGGATATTCTCAATGAGCGCACTCGGTAGCATCTACCAGTTTACAGTCGATGTCAGCGACTGTTATTTCCGAGTGGATCTCAGAACAACGTTCAAGTATTCCATACTCCAGTTCTGAATGTTCCGACCACTGCCAGGATTGCAGATTCCATTCAACAATCAGGTTCAGAGGCTGCTAGAGGTTTGGAGCTGATCCGAGCATTGCTTCACGCAGCACAACAACAAAATTCAGCTGTTTCTCAACCGTACAACAGGTTACACGGTGATTCACCCAGGGCAGACACAGTTCAGTTGGCTCACAGCCCGAGGTCACCTCTACACCGCAGAGGCGGAGGTTACCACGAAGATCAGCATAGGGATTAGGGGCGAGATCACTTTGCTCCTCATTATCACTGCGACGATCACCGTCGAGCGCTTACCCCCCCCCCCCCCCCCGCGGAGTGGTATATATGTGCCCCGACACTATGACGATAGGCGCCCGTTCGGTGATGAGCAGAATCCTGGGTTTGATGCGAGGAATGTACTCGCGCAGAGGCGGATTAACAGGGGCAGGGCTCACACAGGTGGTTATGATAGAGATCATCCGAGTGGAAGTGGTGCCGTTGTCTCCGGCCCCGAGTGTTTCAGCAGAGCAATTTGATCCGCTGAGATTCCCCCAACTTCAGGTTGGTGGCTGGAATAAGCAAGTTCACTGGTGAGCTAAAGCCGGAAACATGGTTAGACGATTACCGAGTGGCGGTGCAGATTGGTGGAGGCAATGACAATGTAGCCATGAATCATTTGTCTTTGATGCTGGATGGTTCAGCCCGAGCATGGCTTAATCAGTTGGCTCCTTTTAGCATCTATTGTTGGGAAGACCTTTCCCGAGTGTTCATCACAACTTTCGAGGGCACGTGCAAACGTCTTGCTGGTTTATCTGAGCTGCAGCACTGCGTGCAGAAACAAAATAAAACTTTGAGAGATTACATTCAGCGTTGGACCACCATCCATCACACGGTGGAAAACGTTTTCGAGCACCAAGCCATCTGCGCTTTCAAGGCTGATGTTAGGCACAGGGAGATTTACCCGAAGTTCGGTTGGTCGGGAGATATGTCCTTAAGGAAGATGATGGAGATTGCCACCCGATACGCCAATGGCGAAGAGTAGGATCGTCTTTGCAGCGGCAAAGGAAAAGCAGTCCACAACGATGTTGGCGGCGGCAATTCCAATCGAAACAAAAGCGCAAAACTGACGGTTCTGTTCAGGCAGAAGCAGTCCCTGTGGTGGCATGATAACCCATAAGTATAGGGGATCGCAACAGTTTTCGAGGGTAGAGTATTTAACCAAATTTATTGGTTCGACACGGGAAGCGAAAGAATATTCTCAAGTATTAGCACCTGAGTTTGTCAATTTCAACCACATCTGAAAGATTAGTGTCTGCAAGCAAAGCATCAGTAGCAAAGTAGTATGATAGCAATGGTGCCAGAAAAGGGTCTGTTGACGGCAGACTATTTCTAACTTGTTGTATCAATGGCGCCAGTAAAAGTGTTGCAGCAAGTAACAGCAGTAGCAACCGAGTAACAACAATAGCAACCGAGTAACAACAGCAGCAGTAACAGCAGTAGAAGCAAAGTAACGTAGCAAGGACCAGTAGTAAAAGACTCGTAGGCAGTGGATCGGTGATGGATGAGTATGCTGGATGTGATTCATCATGTAACAGCTATAACACGGAGAGATAAGTAACTAGCTCCCGTTTGTCAATCTAATGTAGGCATGTATTCCGTATGTAGTCATACGTGCTTAGGGAAAAGAACTTGCATGACATCTATTGTCCATCCCTCCCATGGCAGCGGGGTCCTAATGGAAACTACGGGATATTAAGGCTCACCTTTTAATAAAGAACCAGACCAATGCATTAACACGTGGTGAATACATGAACTCCTCATACTATGGTCATCTTCGGGAGTGGTTCCGGCTATTGTCACTCCGGGGTTGCCGGGTCATAACACATAGTAGGTGACTACAACTTGCAAGATAGGATCTAAAACACACATATATTGGCGACAACATAATAGGTTCAGATCTGAAATCATGTCACTCGGGCCCTAGTGATAGGCATTAAGCATGGCAAAGTAGTAGCAACATCAATCTTAGAACATAGTGGATACTAGGGATCAATCCCCATCAAAACTAACTCGATTACATGATAGATCTCATCCAACTCATCACCGTCCAGCAAGCCTACGATGAGATTACTCACGAACGGTGAAGAGCATCATGGAATTGTCGATGGAGGAAGGTTGATGATGACGATGGCGACGATTTCCCCTCTCCGGAGCCCAAAGCGAACTCCAGATCTGCCGTCTAGATGAAGAACAGGAGGTGGCGGCGCCTCCGTATCGTAAAACGCGATGAATCCTTCTCATCTGATTTTTTTCCGAGCGAGACAGAATAAATAGAGCTAAGTTTGGGGGCGGTGGTGCCACGTGGGCCCCACAAGCCCTCACGGCGCGGCCTGGGGGGTGGCCGCGGCCTAGGGGCTTGTGGCCCACTAGCACACCTCCTCCGGTGGATCTTTGCGTAGGTATTTTTCATTAATTCCAGAAAAATTCTCCGTAAATTTTTAGGTCATTCTGGGAACTTTTATTTCTGCACAAAAACAACACCATGGCAGTTCTGCTGAAAGCTGCGTTAGTCCAGGTTAGTTCCATTCACATCATGCAAATTAGAGTCCAAAACAAGGGCAAAAGAGTTCGGAAAAGTAGATACGACGGAGACGTATCAACTCCCCCAAGCTTAAAGCCTTGCTTGTCCTCAACCAATTCTATTGACAAACTGAAAGAGACAAAATAAAAACTTTGATGAACTCTGTTTGATCTTGTTGTTGCAACTATGTCTAACTCATAACCAGAATTTTAGCAAGATCACAAGCAAGACACATAAGCAAATGACATCTAGGTCTCACGGTAAACTCATATCAATGGCATAATCAACTACTGAGCAAATAATAATAAGCCTCAAATGTCAACACTTCAATCAAAACAATCATGAAGCAGTACAAACAGATGGTATCTCGCTAGCTCTTTCGGAGACCGGAAAACATAAATGCAGAGCACCTTCAAAGACCAAGGCTGACTAAACATTGTAACTCATGGCAAAGAAGATCCAGTCATAGTCATACTGAACACAGTTAAAAGCAAAGCATAAAAACGACAGAGGTGCTCTCAAATTGGTGCTTTTATAAGAGGAGGATGACTCAACAGGAACATAAATAGACAAGCCCTTTGCAGAAGGAAGCATTGATTTGCAGAGGTGCCAGAGCTCAAGCTTTTAAAATAGAGATAATAATTTTGGGTGGCATGCTTTCATTGTCAATGCAATGACCAAGAGTTCTAAACATCTTCCACGCTACACATGCTATAGGCGGTTCCCAAACAGAAAAGTAAAGTTTTGACTCCCCCACCACCAATCAATCACACTCCACGGCTAGCCGAATCCTTGGGTACCGTCCATACCAACATCAATCCTGGGGGAGTTTTGTTTGCAATTATCTTTTCGATTTGAGCATGGAATTGGGAATTCCAATTACCGCCCCCTTTCTCGTGAATGATAGTGAATAAACATATATCGAGGATAACACGCCTAGCATGGAAGATACCAATAGCCCCATGTCACCACATGAGCGGTTCGGGCATGCAAAACAGATTATTTCTTGAAGATTTAGAGAGTGGCACATGCAAATTTATTTGGAACGGCAGGTAGATACCGCATATAGGTAGGTATGGTGGACTCATATGGAACAACTTTGGGTTTATGGGAGTGGATGCACAAGCAGTATTCTCGCTTAGTACAAGTGAAGGCTAGCAAAAGACTGGGAAGCGACCAACTAGAGAGCGACAACAGTCATCAAAATGCATTGAGATTAACTAACATTGAGTGCAAGCATGAGTAGGACATAAATCACCATGAACATGAACATCATAGAGGTTTTGTTGATTTTGTTTCAACTACATGCGTGAACATGCGTCAAGTCAAGTCACTTGAATCATTCAAAGGAGGATACCATCCTATCATACTACAACACAGTCATCTCAACATTCATGTGGGCATCCAAGACAAACCATTATAATCTCCTAGCTAAGTAAGCATGACATAAGCAACTATGATCTCTAAGTTGTCATTGCAAACATGTTTCTCTCACAACAAAGCTGAATCAGGCATGATGAGCTAGTCCTATTTACAAAAAACAAAATAGATCAAGTTCATACCAGCTTTTCCACGCTCAATCACTTCATCATATATCGTCATTATTGCCTTTCACTTGCACGACCGAACGATGTGAATAGTAATAAGCGTGCTCGTGCATTGGACTAAAGCTGGAATCTGCATGCAAACACAAAGGAGAAGACAAAGTAATATGGCTCTTTAACAGCTAAACAGGTATGCCTGCAAGAGCCACTAAACATTGTAACCAATATCTTCTACCTTGACCCAAGGAAAAAGAAAACTATTTACACGGGAAAGCTCCCAACAAGCAAAAGAAGAAAAAGAAAATCTTTTTGGTTTTTCTCAAACTAGACAGACACACGAAAAGAAAACGAGAAAAAGAAAATAAACTAGCATGGATGATGCAGTGGCAAAGTGTGAACACCGGCTAACAAAGTGAAAGCATAAGCAAGAATGTAAAGTCGGTGAGAACACGTACTCCCCCAAGCTTAGGCTTTTGGCCTAAGTTGGTCTACTCCCAAGGAGGGAAATAACCATCTCCGGGGTACTCCGGAGTGGACTGAGGATGGCACTGCTGTGTGAGCTCCTCTGGCTCCCACTGATAAACTGGCGTATGGTACTCGACTGGTGGCTCGGGCACGGGCACCTGTGGTTGGGCTAAGCCCCAATATGCGTAGATGTCCGAGGGCATAATAATGTACCTGCCTGCATGAAGATTGAACAAAGAAGGAGCAGGCAAAGTAATAGTCTCACGAGTACCCTGACTAAATACCAGGTTATAAATCATCCTTCTATTTATATCTCTAACAAGAAAGTCGTGGCGAACCATGCTATCGTAATCTAGATATCTCTCGGGAAGAAGAACCGCTTCTTCTTCCTCCAGTCTAATGGGTATCTCAAAGTGTCTGGCAAGACGGGTAGCATAGATACCTCCATAGACAACACCTTTAGAACGGTTCTAGTTCAACAGTTGAGCTACTATAGCGCCCAAGCTATAAGTTTTATCGTTACAAAGGGCTTCGCGCAAGACCGCAAGATCTGGGGAACTAAGTGACCCAGCTTTCCCATGGCCAATCAAACATTTTCCCACAAAAAGTGAGAAGTATCGAAGCATGGTAAAATGAATGCTAGCAGCTCTAGCGCAAGACACTCCTCTCTCCTCTCCTACAACAATTGTACCGATGAAAGCTTCCAAGTCCCGTGGACGAGGTTCATGAATATCCCCAACGTAAGGTAATTTGCAAACATTGCAAAAATCTTGGAGTGACATGCGCTGGGGGATATCATAAAGTTTGAACTCAACCATAGGAGGATTCTTCCTCGGATAGAAGTTAAAGCTTTGTACGAAGATATTAGTGAGGAGGAGGTATTGCGGACACTTATCTTCAACGAAGGCGATAAGGCCTGCGTTTTCCACCAAGTGATAAAAGTCCTCATAAATTCCAGTGGCGCGTAAGAACACATCGCTTGGCCACTCGCACGCTCGAACTTCTGCGACTCGAGGGACCTGATACTTGGGCTTCTTCTCACTCCCATCATCCTTGGGGTCACGGTTTGAAGATCCTCTTAAGAACCTCCTCATCTTTTCCCTTTTCTATCTCTGAAAATTTCTGAAATTTTTAGTGATTCTAAGGAAAAGTGAATAAGGCTCAACGAAACTCGTAGCAACTACTCCCACAAGTGCCTAGAGGCCATATTACGCATCAAAACTACTTGGGACCAGCTAAAATCAGCATGCAAAGCTCAAGAACATGGTCACCAAGGCAGCAAAAATACGCGGAGTATAAGGCACTAGAGCAAAAACTAATTGGACCAATGGAGGAGTCACTTACCAAGGAGTAATTTCCCCAAATAAGTTCGGAGAATGGTGATTTGAGCAAAGAGATCGAAAATCCCAGCAAGAGGAGCAAGAACACGGGTTTGAGCTACGAAATGATTTTTTTCTCGAGGTAGGAGAACCAGATAAGAGCAAGGAGTGGTGGGGGTGCCTGTGGGCCCCACAAGCCTGGGTGGCACGGCCAGGGGGTGCCCGCGCCTCTAGGGCTTGTGGCCCACTGGTGCAGCCCCCAAACAAGTTCTTCGTCTCAGTATTTTTCAAAAATTCCAAAAAAAATCATACTTGATTTTCAGGACGTTCAAAGAACTTTTATTTTCGGGGTACTTTTCTACCGGACGCTAAAACAGAAAACAGGGAAAACTAAACTAAACCTATCATTTTTCTTCTAAGTAACCGAAGGTGAAAGCTTGGAACAGAGGTTTGTGACTCCTCGATTCATCCATCTCATGGTCATCAAAAGAAATCCATCAGTGAGGTTGATCAAGCCTCTTTGACAAACCTTTCTGAATCGCAAAAGAGAACGGAGAATTTTAGAATAGCCACTAGGTTACCTCAATGGGAATGTGTATTTCCCCAACAAGCAAATCATACTTCATCTTGACACGAGGTATAGGGCATTCGAAGCTCCCAATAAAAATCGATGAAGTTTTTTTGATAGCATTGATGCAATGTACTCGATATTGTTTCTTCGGAAAGTGCACCATATGCTCATTACCGTTGACATGGAAAGTGACATTGTCTTTGTTGCAATCTATAACAGCCCTTGCAGTGTTTAAAAAGGGTCTTCCGAGGATGACTGCTTTGGCATCGTCCTCAGGAATATCCAAGATAACAAAGTCTGTTAAGATAGTGACATTAGCAGCCACAACAGGCACATCCTCGCAAATGTTGATAGGGAAAGCAGTTGATTTGTCGGCCATTTGCAGAGAGATTTTAGTGGGTGTCAACTTATCCAGTTCAAGTCTATGATAAAGAGAGAGAGGCATAACACTAACACCGGCTCCAAGGTCTCATAAAGCAGTTCTAACGTAGTTACCTTTAATGGAGCAAGGTATAGTGGGCACACCAGGATCACCTAGTTTCTTAGGAGTTCCACCCTTGAAGGTATAATTAGCAAGCATGGTGGAAATCTCAACCTCAGGTATCCTCCTCTTATTAGTCACAATATCCTTCATGTACTTAGCATACAGAGATATTTTGAGCATATCTGTCAAACGCATCTACAGAAAGATAGGTCTGATCATTTCAACAAAGCGCTCAAAATCCTCATCATCCTTTTTCTTGGATGGTTTGGGAGGAAAGGGCATGGGTTTCTGAACCCATGGTTCCCTTTCTTTACCATGCTTCCTAGCAGTGAAGTCATTCTTATCGTATCTTCTATTCTTAGGCTATGGGTTATCAAGATCAACAGGTTCAATCTCCACATCCTTTTCATTGCTAGGTTGAGCATCATCATGAACATCACTATTGATATTATCATTAGGCTCATGTTCATCACCAGATTGTGTTTCAGCATCAGAGGCAGAGGCATCGTTTGGACTCTCAGGTGTAGCAGCAACAGGATTGCTAGCGTGCACATCCCTATGATCTTACTTCTTCTTTCTAGGATGACTAGGTGCATAAGTGCTAACTCCTTGAGAATCTTGTTCAATTCACTTCGGATGACCCTCAGGATACAAAGGTTCCTGGGTCATTCTACCGCCTCTAGTAACAACTCTAACGGAATTGTCATTCAACTCATCGAGCAAGTCATTCTGAGCTATAAGTACTTGTTCTACTTGAGTAGTAACCATAGAGGCATGTTTACTCAGAAGCTTAAGATCATTGACATTTCTGTCCACACAAGCACTTAAATGACTAAGCATACGAGCATTTTGTTCCAATTGTCTGCTAACACAATCATTGAAGCTTTGTTGTTTGGCAACAAAGTTATCAAATTCATCCAAGCATAAGCTAGCAGGTTTATCAAAAGGAATATCACTCTCATCAAACCTACGCAGAGAGTTTACTTCTACTACCTGTATAGGGTTATCGAGACCATGGATCTCTTCGATAGGTGGTAGATTTTTGACATCTTCAGATTTAATGCCTTTCGCATAGATTTCTTAGCTTCTTGCATATCTTCAGGACTGAGGAATAGAATACCTCTTTTCTTCGGAGTTGGCTTAGGAGGTGGTTCGGGAATAGTCCAAGCATTCTCATTGCACAAGATGTTATTTAGTAGAATCTCAGCTTGTTCTACAGTTCGTTCCCTAAAAACACAACCGGCACAACTATCTAGGTGGTCTTTAGAAGCATCGGTAAATCCATTATAGAAGATATCAAGTATTTAATTCTTCTCAAGAGGGTGATCAGGGAAAGCATTCAGTAGCTAGACGAGCCTCCCCCAATCTTGTGGGAGACTCTCTTCCTCAGCTTGAGCAAAGTTGTATATTTCCTGCAAGGCAGCTCGCTTCTTATGGGCAGGGAAATATTTTTCAGAGAAGTAGTAGACCATATCCTGGGGACTACGCACACAACCAGGAGCAAGAGAAGTGAACCAAGTCTTAGCATCATCCTTTAGCGAGAAAGGAAACGACTTGAGGATATAATAGTGGCGGATCTTTTCCTCACTAGTGAATAGGGTGGCTATATCGTGCAGTTTGGTAAGATGGGCTACAACCGTTTCAGACTCATAACTGTGAAAAGAATCAGATTCGACCAGAGTGATTAACTTAGGGTCGACAGAGAATTCATAATCCTTATCGGTCACAAAGATAGGCTAAGTAGCAAACTTCGGGTCGTATTTCATCCTAGCGTTCAAAGATTTTTCTTTCCACTTGCGCAGTAGTTTCTCAACATCATAGCTAGAAAATCCTCAGCTATCTCTCCCTCCATAACATAGCGCTCAAGCATAACATGCAATTCACGCATAGTAGCAGTTCTACTTCAATAGTATCAGCAGTTTCAGAAGTATCATCACGTCTAGCAGCAACTCTAGCAATTTGTGCATCAAGGAATGCACCTAGTGGCAAAGCAATATCAAGCATGGCATCATCAGGCATAGAATCAAGCATAGCATCATCATAAGCATAATGGGAAGCAGAAGTAGCATCATCAAGCACGGTAGTATCAAGCACATGCGACATATCAAGATTTCTAGCAGGAGGCGATGTCGCAAACTTACTCAAAACTGAAGGTGAATCAAGTGCAGAGCTAGATGGTAGTTCCTTACCTGTCCTCGTAGTGGAAGGAATGATTTCAATTCTTGGATCTTTAGGATTCCTCATAGTGACCAGCAGACGTCAATCCCAAGTGACTCAGAGAATATAGCTGTGCTTCCCCGACAACGGCGCCAGAAAAAGGTCTTGATAACCCACAAGTATAGGGGATCGCAACAGTTTTCGAGGGTAGAGTATTCAACCCAAATTTATTGGTTCGACAGGGGAAGCGAAAGAATATTCTCAAGTATTAGCAGCTGAGTTTGTCAATTTCAACCACACCTGAAAGATTAATGTCTGCAAGCAAAGTATCAGTAGCAAAGTAGTATGATAGCAATGGTGCCAGAAAAGGGTCTGTTGACGGCAGACTATTCCTAACTTGTTGTATCAATGGCGCCACTAAAAGAGTTGCAACAAGTAACAACAAAGTAGCAAGTAACAGGAGTAGTGACAGCAGTAGCAAGTAACAACAGTAGTGACAACAGTAACCAGTAGCAGCAGTAGCAGCAAAGTAACAACAGTAGCAACAGAGTAACAGCAGCAGCAGTAACAGCAGTAGCAGCAAAATAATGTAGCAAGGACTAGTAGTAAAAGACTCGTAGGCAGTGGATCGGTGATGGATGAGTATACCGGATGTGATTCATCATGTAACAACTATAACACGGAAAGATAAGTAACTAGCTCCCGTTCGTCAATCTAATGTAGGCATGTATTCCGTATGTAGTCATACGTGATTAGGGAAAAGAACTTGCATGACATCTATTGTCCATCCCTCCCGTGGCAGTGGGGTCCTAATGGAAACTAAGGGATATTAAGGTTTTCCTTTTAATAAAGAACCGGATCAACGCATTAACACGTGGTGAATACATGAACTCCTCATACTATGGTCATCTCCGGGAGTGGTTCCGGCCATTGTCACTCCGGGGTTGTCGGGTCATAACACATAGTAGGTGACTACAACTTGCAAGATAGGATCTAAAACACACATATATTGGCGACAACATAATAGGTTCAGATCTGAAATCATGGCACTCGGGCCCTAGTGACAAGCATTAAGCATAGCCAAGTAGTAGCAACATCAATCTAGAACATAGTGGATACTAGGGATCAATCCCCGTCAAAACTAACTCGATTACATGATAGATCTCATCCAAGTCATCACCGTCCAGCAAGCCTACGATGAGATTACTCACGAACGGTGAATAGCATCATGGAATTGTTGATGGAGGAAGGTTGATGATGATGATGATGATTTCCCCTCTCCGGAGCCCAGAACGGACTCCAGATATGCCCTCCAGATGAAGAACAGGAGGTGGTGGCGCCTCCGTTTCGTAAAACGCGATGAATCCTTCTCCGTGATTTTTTTCCGGGTGAGACAGAATAAATAGAGCTGAGTTTGGGGGCGGTGGTGCCACGTGGGCCCCACAAGCCCTCACGGTGCGGCCTGGAGGTGGCCGCGGCCCAGGGGCTTGTGGCCCACTGGCACACCTCCTCCGGTGGATCTTTGCGCATGTAATTTTCATTAATTCCAGAAAAATTCTCTGTAAATTTTCAGGTCATTCTGATAACTTTTATTTCTGCACAAAAACAACACCATGGCAATTCTGTTGAATACAACGTTAGTCCGGGTTAGTTCCATTCAAATCATGCAAATTAGAGTCCAAAACAAGGGCAAAAGAGTTCGGAAAAGTAGATACGACGGAGACGTATCATGGCACAATCAAGAATAAGGGGACATCCAAAGGGCAATTTACCCCCAAGAAATTGAAGAATCAGTCGGGAACCGATGTTCTAGATATGCCGTGTGCAATCCACACGAAGAAGGATGATGAAGGCAATTTGATATTGCCCAAGCACACGACTCGGCAGTGCAGATTGTTGATCGGGCAGTTCAAGGAAAAGCCATGTTCATGATTTTTGCTCATATAGACAGTAAAAGTCGACTGAAAGTTATAAACAGAGAAGTCAACATGGCTGTTCCTACCACCCCGACGTACCTCAAGTGGTCACAAAACGAGATAACCTTTGACCAGTCAGTTCACCCTACTCATGTCGCTACCCCTAGTCGGCAAGCCCTGGTGGTAGATCCTGTTGTGGGAGGCACTCGTCTCCGCAAAGTTCTCATGGATGGAGGGAGTGGATTGAACATCTTGTACGCACATACCCTTAAGGGGATGGGCATTCCGATGTCCTGACTCAGTGAGAGCAACATGCAATTCCACGGAGTCATCCCTGGGAAGAAGGCCAGAACACTCGGTCAGATCGCGTTGGATGTGGTGTTCGGCGCTGATAAGAATTTTCGCAAAGAAAAGTTGACGTTTGAAGTTGTAGACTTCGAAAGCGCATATCATATCATCCTTGGTCTACCAGCTTATGTCCGTTTCATGGCCCGTCCATGTTACGCGTACCTCAAACTGAAGACCCCGGACCCAAGGGTGTGATCACAGTCATAGGGAATCGACAAAGGGTTGAGGAGTGCCTTCAGCAAGGCTCCAAGATTGCCGACCATCAAATGTCTATGGTCAAGTTGGAAGAATACAAGAAGAATACTGATCCCGCTGATGTGCTGCGTGCCAAGAAGCCCGCTTCTGAGTCTGCTTTTCAGTCGGCGGATGACTTGAAGAAAGTGAACATTCACCCGACAGATCCCAATGCTGTCTCGACTAACATCTTGACGACACTCGACAACAAATAGGAAGCCGTGCTCATCCAGTTCCTCCGTTAGAACTAGGACATCTTTGCATGGAAGCCTTCTGACATGTCGGGTGTACCTAGGGAACTGGGTGAGCACCGATTGAGAGTCAACCAGAAGGCCAAGCCCGTCAAAGAGCATTTGCATCGGTCGCCGGCAAAGAAACGGAAAGCAATCGGCGAGGAGGTGGCTTGAATCTTGGAGGCTAAGTTCATACGCGAGTTTTACCACTTCGAGTGACTCGCGAACATCGTCATGGTCCCCAAGAAAGACAAGTCACTCCGCATGTGTATTGACTTTAAACATATCAGTCGGGCCTACCTGAAAGATCACTTTACGCTCCCCTGCATCAATCAAATTATCGACTCCACTCCGGGATGCGAGCGTTTATCTTTTTTCGATGCATACTATGGTTACTATCAGATCCGTCTGTTTGGTCCAGATGAAATAAAGATTGCCTTCATCACCCCTTTCGGGTGTTTCTGGTATATCACCATGCCTTTTAGTGTGAAAAATGCTAGCGCTAATTTCATGCGTATGATTCACAAATGCTTGCTCGACCAAATCAGTTGGAATGTCGAGGCTTATATGGATGATATTGTAGTCAAGTCTCGCAAAGGTTCTGACCTGCTGACTGACTTGGCGGAAACATTCGCCAACTTGAGGAAATATGATATTAAATTAAACCCAACCAAGTGCACTTTTGGAGTTCCTAGTGGTAAGTTACTCGGTTTCCTTGTTTCCGAAGGGGGGATCAATGTCAATCCCGAGAAGATTGGTGGAATTGTACGAATGCAATGACCTAAGCGTGTGCACGATGTCCAGAAGCTCACAGGCTGCTTGGTAGCCTTGAGTAGGTTTATTTCTCGCCTCGGGGAGAAGTCTTTGCCTTTATACCGACTAATGAAGAAGTCCAATACGTTCGAGTGGAATCCTGAGGAAGAAGCAGCGTTTGTTGAGCTCAAAGCCCTACTTTCCACCCAGCCGGTGCTTGCTGCTCCGCACAACAAAGAACCCTTGATCCTATACATTGCAGCCATTAACAAAGTCGTTAGTACAGTTCTCACTGTCGAGCGAGAAGAAGAGGGCAAGGCTTATAAAGTCTAGCATCCAGTTTACTATATCTCCAAAGTATTGACTCCTTCCAAGCAAAGTTACCCTCATTATCAGATGCTCATCTATAGTATATATCCATCAGTGAAGAAGGTGACATACTACTTCCAAGATCACTCAGTTTCAGTCGTCAGCGATCTCTATTGTGTGAGATCCTCAACAACCGAGACACGACTTGTCGAGTGGCCAAATGGGTTATTGAACTTCTATACTTTGATATTAAGTTTGAAGCAAAGAGGGCCATTAAATCTCAAGACCTTGCTGACTTCATGGCCGAGTGGATTGAACAACAACAACCAATTCAAACCCACTCGGCACACTGGACCATGTCCTTTGATGGCTCTAAGAGTTGAATGGGTCCGGTGCTGGCGTAGTATTGGTATCTCCAATGGGTGACAAACTCAGTTATGTCCTCCAGATTCACTTTGATTGCTCCAATAACAAAGCCCAATATGAGGACTCCTTTACGGGTTATGTATGGCCATCTCACTCGGCGTCACGCGCCTGATGGTATACGGTGATTTAGATTTGGTGGTTAATCAGGTGATGAAGGAGTGGGACGTCAGGAACCCTGCCATGACTGGATATTGCCATGCAGTAAGGAAGCTTGACAAGAAATTTGAAGGTGTGGAACTCCACCATATTCCCCGAGTGAAGAATCAAGCAGCTGATGATCTCGCAAAGATCGGATCCACTCGGAGGCCTGTACCTTGCAATGTGTTTCTGGAACACCTACATTCTCCTTCGGTGGAGGAAGATCCCTTCACTGAAGAGCCCCTGCAAGCAATAAGCGCCTCCAATATCACCGAGGTTGATGTCCCAGCAGTCATAGATCAAGTCATGGGGATTCTGGTGATTACGCCGATTGGACGGTTCCCTATATTGCATTCATACCGAGACAAGAACTCCCAGAAGACGAGGTTGAAAATCGACAGATCGTCCGCAGGTCCAAGGCCTTTATTGTGATGGATGGTCAACTTTTTAGAGAAAATGTAACTGGAGGAACTCAACGGTGCATCTCTCGTGAGGAAGGTCGATTGATTCTGGAGGAAATCCATTTGGGGACCTGTGGTCATCATGCGTCCTATCGGACGATTGTTGCCAAAGCATGTCGAGTTGGTTTCTTCTGGCCACGCGCCAATGAAATGGCTAAGGAAATTTTTGAACGTTGCGAAGGATGATAGTTTTATGCAAACTTGTCACATAAGCCCGCGTCTGTCCTAAAGACTATTCCACTCGTGTGGCCATTTGCTGTTTGGGGCTTAGATATGGTCGGTCCTTTACGAACAGGCCAAAGCGGATTCACGCATCTGCTTGTAGCAGTCGACAAGTTCACCAAGTGGATTGAGGCTAAACCCATAAAGAAGCTGGATTCGTGCAATGCTACCAAATTCCTAAAAGAGATAACCTTCCGGTATGGAGTTCCCCACAATATCATCACAGATAATGGTTCAAACTTTGACTCAGAAGAGTTCAGATACTTTTGCTCCACCCAAGGCACTCGAGTGGATTAGGCATCCGTTGTGCACCCCCAGACTAATGGTCAAGCAGAGCGAGCAAATGGTCTTATCATTCAAGGGTTGAATCCTCAACTCATGCGAGATCTTGATCACGCAGCTGGAGCCTGGGTTACTGAATTTCCATCTATTCTGTGGAGTTTGAGGATGACTCCTAACCGGTCGATTGGGCGAACTCCCTTCTTCATGGTGTATGGAGCTGAGGCCGTTCTGCCGAGTGATCTCCTTCACAATTCTGCCTGCATAGATCTTTACTCAGAAGCTGAAGCCGAACAAGCAGGACAAGACAGTGTGGATCTCGTGGAAGAAGATCGTGAAATGGCTCTGGTGAGGTCGACTGTGTACCAGCAAGATCTACGTCGCTTCCATGCAAAGCACATGAAAAGTCGGTTGTTTCACGAAGGTGATCTTGTGCTCCGTGTGGATCAGCAGCGACCTCACAAGCTCGCCCCCGCATGGGAAGTCCTTTCTTCGTCACCAAAGTGCTGAACAATGGAGCCTACCACCTCTTCAACCTCAAGAATAATATCCATGAACCACGTGCCTGGAACGCAGATTTACTTTGACGTTTTTATACTTGACGACCAAGTTGTTTTATGTAATAAGAGTACTCTAGACAATGTTGTTTATCAAAGCTATGACTCCCGCGGTCTTTTGTCGATTCCGATTGCACAATCTCATATTCAAAAAATACTCCAAGTGACGAACATTCTACTCACTCGGGGGCTTAGTTGCGAACCAGTCTTCGCCTAAGTTTAAAAATACTCCGAGTGATGAAAATTCTTCTCACTCGGGGGCTTAGATGCGAACCAGTATTCGCCTAAGTTTAAAAAATAATCCGAGTGACGAACATTCTTCTCACTCGGGGGCTTAGCTGCGAACCAGTATTCGCCTAAGTTCAAAAAATAATCCGAGTGACGAACATTCTTCTCACTCGGGGGCTTAGCTGCGAACCAGTCTTCGCCTAAGTTTTAAAAATACACCGGGTGACGAACATTCTTGTCACTCGAGGGCTTAGCTACGAACCAGTCTTTGCCTAAGTTTAAAAAATACTCCAAGTGACGAATATTCTTCTCACACGGGGACTTAGCTGCGAACCAGTCTTCACCTAAATTTAAAAATGCTCCGAGTGACGAACATTCTTCTCACTCGGGGGCTTAGGTGCGAACCAGTCTTCGCCTAAGTTTAAAATATACTCCGAGCGATGAACATTCTTCTCACTTGGAGACTTAGGTGCGAAACAGTATTTGCCTAAGTTTAAAAATACTCCGAGTGAAGAATATTCTTTTCACTCGGGGGCTTAGCTGCGAACCAGTCTTCGCTTAAGTTTAAAAAATACTCCGATTGATGAACATTCTTCTCACTCGGGGGCTTAGATGCGAACAAGTCTTCGCGTAAGTTTAGAAAATACTCCGAGTGACGAACGTTCTTTTCACTCGGAGGCTTAGCTGCGAACTAGTCTTCACCTAAGTTTAAAAATTCTCCAAGTGACGAATATTCTTATGACTCGGGGGCTTAGCTGCGAACCAGTCTTCGCCTAAGTTTAAAAAAATACTCCGAGTGACGAACATTCTTTTCACTCGGAGGCTTAGCTGCGAACCAGTCTTTGCCTTAGTTTAAAAATACTCTGAGTGACGAACATTATTTTCACTCGGAGGCTTAGCTGTGAACCAGTCTTCGCCTAAGTTAAAAACAAACTCTGAGTGACGAACATTCTTTTCACTTGGAGGCTTAGCTGCGAACCAGTCTTTGCCTAAGTTGAAAAATTCTCCGAGTGACGAACATTCTTCTCACTCGGGGGCTTAGCTGCAAACCAGTCTTCGCCTAAGTCTTTAAAAAAACTTAGCCGTGAACAAGTTTTCGCCTAAGTTAACAACCATGCCGAGTGACAAGCAACACTTTCACTCAGAAACTTAGTTGCAAATTAGTCTTCGCATAAGTTCAAAATCTTTCCGAGTAATGAGAATCAATCTCATCCGGAACCAAACAGAGTTAGCCAAACAAAGAATTGGAAAGCAAAATGCAGATAAATCCAAGATCTTTAGCATGGATAAAAGTCACCCATGCGTGCGGAAGTACTCAGGCTTAAGGCCTGAACGAAGTTTTAAACGGTTACACCATCACTCGGCATACCGAGGCTAATAAAGGTTCAACTACAAGTAAAGTTTTTCTCAAGCACCACTCGGGCTCGCACGCTCGATGAAGGTGTCCAGATCAATCCCGTCAGCGATCCGAGTGGCTGCTTTGATGAAGGTCTCCATGAAGTTTTTAAATTGAAGTTTCTTCGTGTTGGCCACCTGGAGAACCTTCAGCTTGTCCTCCTTGGCCTCCTTGCAATGGACCCGGATGAGCAAAAGCGCCACGTCAGCTTCGCAACGAGCAGCAGATTTCTTCCATGCCTGTACTCGACTGGGAATCTCATTCATGCGGACCATCATCAACTCGAGGTCAGTCTCGAGGGTGTCTTCTAGCAACAATTCTTTGTCGATCTTCACCAACGCAACTTTCAGTCGGGTGACATACCCTTGAACACTTCTAAGATGAGCGTCAAGGCTAAACATGTTCATGGCCACAACGTCCCCGACGGGTGAATTGGTAGGATTCAGATTTGGCTTGATCCCCTCTGCTTCCTTGTCAATGTCCTGGCAGAATTCTACACGAAGGGGAAATGAAAGGTTGGTCACGCCACTATTTTGAGGGAATTAAGGGAATTCACTTGACGGAAGAAAATTTAACTTCAAGCATGCCGAACATCTTCTTCGCAAAGTCCCCCAAGTAGTTCTCTAGACCGCTCCTTCTCTTGGTCAGCTGTTCAACCCTTTTCATCCAATCAGCCCATTATTGCTTGAGTTTGGTATTTTCTTCTTCCAACTTACTGGCTGGCAAACTTCTTCTCAGCAGCCTCAGTTTTCTCCCTCGCCACCTTCTCTGCTTCTGTGAGTTCCTCGTCTTTATCTTCAAGCGCTTTCTTCACAATATCTAAAGAAATAACATTGTTGAGTCGCGCTTGGAGTCGACAGTTCTCATTACACATGCATGTTCGAGTGTGGACACTCGGTTCAAAGAATGGAAGATGAAAATGATAGTGCGATTGGTCGACAAGGATTACCTTGCACGATCTTTAGCTCGGTCTGAGTGCAGGTCAGGTCGTTCTTGGCCACCTCCAGATCCAGTTGAAGCTGGTTTTTCTCCTTCTCCAGGTCGACATACTCAGTGCCAAGCTCACAGGTTTTCTGAAATCAACAAAGAAGTAGTTCAGTCGACATTAGTATTTATCAACTCCCGAGTGGAAAAGAGCAAGTTCAGTCGACTGGATGGTGGCGTGCCGCGCCACCCCACACCCGTGCAAAGTGTCATATCATGGTTGATGGAAATGATGTCTATGAAACCTGCAGGGTAAGTCTTGCTAGTTTGGACCTTTCCATCCCTAAGATAAGATTTAAGAGGTGGAAACACTAAGAAAAATAATTCACTCGACATATCGACTGAAAAGCGTGCTTCAAGTGCGAAAAAGGACCCCGAATCCAAGTTCTTAAGAGCACTGCCAATCATAAATGGTCGACAATAGTCTCGGGGACTACATCGAGTGGGTGCACTCACTGTTACCCCACTGGATACCATACCACTCGACCAGGTCTGACCTATCCGAGTAATAAAAAGAGAGAGAGAGAGAGATCAAACATGCAAAATTGCCTCTATCAGACCCCCGCCGATGCAAGCACTCAACGGTGGTCTCGGGGACTACACCCAGTGGGTGCACTCAGCGTGCCCCCATTAGATCTACCATCACTCGACCAGGTCTGACCTGTCGAGTGCCAACTTACTATCAAAAACAAATCTAAGACCCTTGTCAACGCCTTCGCCTTTCGATAGCAATCTCGAGGACTACGCCCAGCGGGTGCACTCGACGTGCCCCCACTAGACTAAGACATGATTTTACTCGAGGAGAAAACAAGAAAGTATACACCAAAAGAAAACACCAAGTGGGTGTAGAGTCAAGATGGACAGGAATTTAATCAGAAATGTACTTACAATCGCACTTACTCGAACATTGGCATGAAGCACTGAGCTGGCATCATAAGCCAACTTGCTCGCCTCGTAGGCCTCCTTCATTCGCATCATCATTTGCTCAGCCTCGAGCATGGCTTCTTTACTAGCTCCACTATGGTCCTCTGGGACGCGGTGCAGAGAGAACGCGGGCATCGGGTGAGTTGGTGCTGCACGTGAGGTCACAAGAGTGGCCCGAAGTTGTCCAATCGGCGCCGAAACTACAAGAGTTGAAGGTGCTGGCGGGGCAGTCGACAGAGGAACCACAAGTCCAACTCTAGCTCTGGAAGAGTCGCCAAGCTCTTGAGATAGCACAACAGTCGACTTGCGAGGCTCCTCAGCGTTGTCCACATGGATGACGTTTGTAGCTGCCAATCGACGAATCATTTCCAAAAAATAAAGCAAGGTGAAGATTTGTTATACCTCGTTGAGAAGTGGCCATGTCAGTAGTTTCCATTTCGATGTGCTCATCTTCGTCTCGTGGAGGTAACGTCACTGAGGTAGCAGCTCTGGCAAGCAAATTTCACTCGTTCAGAAAAAACATGAAGTTCCACAACAACAGAAGAAGGGAAATGAACAGTCACGTTGAGGCGACGGTCACGATGATCTTCATACGGGGTAGAGCCTTCTGAGGTTTTAGCGGAGCAGACTTAAGCTCCTTCGTAGCCTTTTAAGTTGACTCATAGGTCGCGACCCGGTCACGCTTCAAATTCCTCGTGCGTGATGTCAGGGTTCTACTTGGGACAGTCGCTGGGTCTTGACACTGCTTGGATCGTTGTTCGATGCGCGGAGGGGGGTGAGCATCTTCCTCGCTCTCCTCTGAGTCGTCATCACCACCTTCGTTGTCATTAGCATAATCAGTGTCTACGCTGCCGCCTGCGCTCTCTTCTCGGTCATCAATTTGTCCTCCGTTTGGTATGGGTGAGTACATGTTCGTTAACTCCTGCAAGATACAAACATTGAAGTCAGTCGGCTGAAGATCCGATCACTCAATGAAATATGAAAGCGCTCGACCAAGATATAACTCACCAGGTTCAACGACGGGTTCTTGGCACAGAAAGGTAGGATTCGCTTGGCTCCCAAAGGGTTGTCACATGCTCTAGAGATGCTTCTGAGCCACCGCGCAACAATCTCCTCAAAGACTTCCTGCGGATGGGTCCGAGTGGTGTCTTAAACACCCGAATAATGCCACATAGTGTGCTCCCTTGCTTGAAGGGGCTCAATTCTCCTACTGATAAATGCCTCTAAAAGGTCCATACCAGTCACTCCGCCACGGACCAAGTTCACTACAACATTCACTAAAATTCCTACATGGACTTTCTCTTCCTATGTCACGTTCAACGTTGTGGGAGTAGTGGGACACTCTAATGTGAAGGGAGGAAGGCCATTCGACATATTGGGAGACACAACATCCTTACAATAAAACCAAGTTGACTGCCAACCCCGAACGGACTCAGGAAGGATCATTGCCGAAAACGCGCTCTTGCTCCTTTTCTGGAGTCCCACGACACCACATAGCTGGGTTACATGGGTCTTACTGTCGCTAGATTTGGCCTTTTTGACTGATTGAGACCGAATGGTGAAGATGTGTTTGAACAGACCCCAGTGACGTGAACAACCCAGGAAGCATTCACACAATATTATGAACGCGGAGAGGTGATGTCTATTACACAACCTTCTTCTTGTAGACTCGTGTTGGGCCTCCAAGCGCAGAGTTTTGTAGGACAATAGCAAGTTTCCCTCAAGTGGATGACCTAAGGTATATAAATCCGTGGGAGGCGTAGTATGAAGATGGTCTCTCTCAAGCAACCCTTCAATCAAATAACAAAGAGTCTCTTGTGTCCCCAACACACCCAATACAATAGTAAATTGTATAGGTGCACTAGTTCGGCTAAGAGAGGGTGATACAAGTGTAATATGGATGGTAGATATAGGTTTTTGTAATCTGAAAATATAAAAATAGCAAGGTAACTAATGATAAAAGTGAGCATAAATAGTATTGCAATGCTTAGAAACAAGGCCTAGGGTTCATACTTTCACTAGTGCTAGTTCTCCCAACAATACTAACATAGATGAACCATATATAAATCCCTCACGTGCGACAAAGAGTTCACTCCAAAGTCACAAATAGCATAGAACTAACAAAGAAATTATTGTAGGGTACCAAACCATCTCAAAGTTATCTTTCCCGATCAATCTTATGATCTGTCCCTACAAGTGTCACGAACAGCCCTAGAGTTCTTACTAAAATAACACCTTAAGACACACATCAACCAAAACCCTAATGTCACCTAGATACTCCAATGTCACCACAAGTACCCATGGGCTTGATTATACGATATGCATCACACAATTTCAGATTCATCATGTTCAATCCAACACAAAGAACTTCAAAGAGTGCCCCAAAGTTTCTACCGAAGAGTGAAGACGAAAATGTGTGCTAACCCCTATGCATAGATTCCCAAGGTCACGGAACCCGCAAGTTGATCACCAAAACATACATCAAGTGGATCAATAGAACATACTATTGTCACCATGGACATCCCATCGCAAGACATACATCAAGTGTTCTCAAATCCTTAAAGACTCAATCCGAAAAGAAAACTTCAAAGGGAAAACTCAATTCATCACAAGGAGATAGAGAGGGGAAAACTCCATATGATTCATCTGTATTAATAAAGTTCGCGGTACATCAAGATCGTGCCATCTCAAGAACACGAGAGATAGAGAGAGATGAAACACATAGCTACTCGTACATACCCTCAGTCTCGAGGGTGAAATACTCCCTCCTTGTCATGGAGGCTGCCAGGATGATGAAGATGGCCTCCGGTGATGGTTTCCCCCTCCGAAAGGGTGCCAAAACGGGCTCCCGATTGGTTTTTCGTGGCTCTCAAGGCTTGCAGCGGCGGAACTCCTGATCTAGGTTTCTTTCTGGAGGTTTCCTGATTTATAGGAATTTTTGGCGTTGGTCTCACGTCAAGGCGGTGCCCGAGGGGCCCACAAGACAGGGGCGCTCGGGGGGGGGGGGCGTGGCTTGTGGCCAGGTGGTGGACCCCCTCAAGTTGATTCTTTCGCAAGTATTTTTTATATTTTCAAAAAATATTCTCCATAAATTTTCAGCTCATTCCGAGAAATTCTATTTCCGCACAAAAACAACAGCACGATAGTTGTGCTGAAAACAACATAAGTACGGGTTAGTTCTAATCAAATCATACCAAAATCATATAAAATTATTGTAAACATGGCATGAATACTTCATAAATTATAGATACATTGGATACGTATCAGCATCCCCAAGCTTAATTCCTTCTCGTCCTCGAGTAGGTAAATGATAAAAGAAATAAATTATGAAGTGTGAATGCTAGCAAATGCACAAGTGTGATCAATGATACTTACAATCACTTTTTCTAGCATCAATATAAACCATAAACAGTATCTCATCTCATAAAACTTCTCATGATCAAGTAACAAGCTATTCACATGTTAAAGTATATAGAACAAAAAGTTTCTTGAAAACTAACAAACCATGCTTTCAGTCACCAAACAATTGCAATTCATCTTATGTTCGGGAAGGATCTATGTAAGAGCTTTTGATTTAGAAAATTCCACATACTCAACTATCATATATTCTTCCATGATTGCTAACACTCAAAGCATATTTCTAGAGAAAATGGCATCTATCAAACACAGAGAAAGATAGGGCTTAAAGTTTCGCCTCCCAACTTATTTATCATACAGATAATTGTCAACAATAATAATTAATGATCAATATATTTGAGAGGCCATACATGCTTGGATATTTCCCCACCACATGATGCTTGCCAAGAGAAAAAGGAGAAATATAGGAAGTGGTGAAGATCACCATGACTCTTGTATAAAGGTAAGTACTAGAAAGTAAAAGATAGGCCCTTCCCAGAGGGAAGCATTGATTTGCAGAGGTGCGAGAGCTCATACTTTTAAAATAGAGACGAATAATAATTTTGAGCGATATGCTTTCATTGCCAACATAACAACCGAGAGATATTGGTATCTTCCATGCTAGATACATTATAGGCGGTTGTTGGGGAACGTCGCATGGGAAACAAAAAAAATTCCTACGCGCACGAAGACCTATCATGGTGATGTCCATCTACGAGAGGGGATTTCCGATCTCCGTACCCTTGTAGACCGCACAGCAGGAAGCGTTAAGAAACGCGGTTGTAGTGGAACGTCCTCACGTCCCTCGTTCTGCCCCGCGAACCGTCCCACGAACCGTCCCGCGATACGTCCCACGATCCACTCCGTTCTAGTGCCGAACGGACAACACATCCGCGTTCAGCACACGTACAGCTCGACAATGATCTCGGCCTTCTTGATCCAGCAAGAGAGACGGAGAGGTAGATGAGTTCTCCGTCAGCGTGACAGCGCTCCGGAGGTTGGTGGTGATCTATCTCAGCAGGGCTCCGCCCGAGCTCCGCAGAAATACGATCTAGAGGAAAAACCGTGGAGGTATGTGGTCGGGCTGCCGTGGCAAAGTTGTCTCAAATCAGCCCTAATACCTCAGTATATATAGGAGGGAGGGGAAGGGACCTGCCTTGAGGCTCAAGGGATCCTCAAGGGGTCGGCCGAAGCAAGGGGGGAGTCCTCCCCTTCCAATCCTAGTCCAACTAGGATTGGAAGGTGGAGTCCTTCTCCACTTTCCAACTTCCCCCTTTTTTTCTTTCTTTATTTGATTCCTGCGCATAGGGCCTCTTGGGCTGTCCCACCAGCCCACTAAGGGCTGGTGCGGCACCCCTAAGGCTTATGGGCTTCCCCCGGGTGCCCCCCCGGTGAACATCCGGAACCCAGTCGTCACTCCCGGTACATTCCCGGTAATGCCCGAAAACTTTCCGGTAATCAAATGAGGTCATCCTATATATCAATCTTCGTCCCCGGACCATTCCGGAAACCCTCGTGACGTCCGTGAACTCATCTGGGACTCCGAACAACATTCGGTAACCAACCATATAACTCAAATACGCATAAAACATCGCCGAACCTTAGGTGTGCAGACCCTGCGGGTTCGAGAACTATGTAGACATGACCCGAGGGACTCCTCGATCAATATCCAATAGTGGGACCTGGACGCCCATATTGGATCCTACATATTCTACGAAGATCTTATCGATTGAACCTCAGTGCCAAGGATTCATATAATCCCGCATGTCATTCCCTTTGTCCTTCAGTATGTTACTTGCCCGAGATTCGATCATCAGTATCCGCATACCTATTTCAATCTCGTTTACCAGCAATTCTATTTACTCGTTCCGTAATACAAGATCACGTGACTTACACTAAGTCACAATGCTTGCAAGGCTTGTGTGTGATGTTGTATTACCGAGTGGGCCCCGAGATACCTCTCCGTCACATGGAGTGACAAATCCCAGTCTTGAACCATACTAACTCAACGGACACCTTCGGAAATACCTGTAGAGCATATTTATAGTCACCCAGTTACGTTGTGACGTTTGATACACACAAGGTATACCTCCGGTGCCAGTGAGTTATATGATCTCATGGTCATAGGAATAAATACTTAACAAGCAGAAAAACAATAGCAACAAAATGACACGATCAACATGCTACGTTCATTAGTTTGGGTCTAGTCCATCACATGATACTCCTAATGATGTGATCCTGTTATCAAGTGACAACACTTGCCTATGGTCAGGAAACCCTGACCATCTTTGATCAACGAGCTAGTCAACTAGAGGCTTACTAGGGATAGTCTTTTGTCTATGTATCCACACAAGTATTGTGTTCCCAATCAATACAATTATAGCATGGATAATAAACGATTATCATGAACAAAGAAATATAATAATAACTAATTTATCATTGCCTCTAGGGCATATTTCCAACAGTCTCCCACTTGCACTAGAGTCAATAATCTACTCCTCATCACTATGTGATTCTAACGAATCCAACACCCTTACAGTTTTGGGGTTTGATCACGTCTTGCTTATGAGACAGGTTTTACTCGACGGTTGTGAACCCTTTCAGATCCGAGGGATCTTTACAAATCTTTATGTCATCATATAGATGCTGCTACTATGTGTTATTCGAAAATATTCCAAATATCTACTCTACCATACGAATCCGTTTCACTACTCATAGTTATTCGGATTAGTGTCAAAGCTTGCATCGACGTAACCCTTTACGACGAACTCTTTAACCACCTCCATAATCGAGAAAAATTCCTTAGTCCATTAGTTACTAAGGATAACTTTGACCGCTGCTCAGTGATTCAATCATGGATCACTCTTTGTACCTCTTAACAGACTTGCTGCAAGGCGCACATCAGGTGCGGTACTCAGCATGACATACTTTAGAGTCTACGGATAAGGCATAGAAGACGACCTTCGTCTATTCTCTTTATTATACCGTGGTCGGGTTTTGATCCTTACTCAAATTCACACCTTACAACACAACCAAGAACTCCTTCTTTGCTGATCTATTTTGAACTCCTTCAAAAACTTGTCAAGGCATGCATTTTGTTGAAACTTCTATTGAGCGTTTCTATCTATCTCCATAGATCTTTATGCTCAACGTTCAAGTAGCGCAATCCAGGTATTCCTTTGAAAGCTCCTTTCAAACAACCTTTTATGCTTCACAGAAATTCTACATTACTTCTGATCAACAACATGTCAACCACATATAATTATCAGAAATTCTATAATGCTCCCACTCACTTATTTGGAAATACAAGTTTCTCATAAACCTTGTATAAACCCAAAAGCTTTTGATCAATTCTATAGAAGGATCGCTGGAGCTTGCATACTTGTTAGCATCCTTAGGATTGACAAAACTTTCCGGTTATATCACATACAACCTTTCCGTCGAGGAAAACAATGTTTTGACATCCTATGTGCAATATTTCATAAATAAAGCAACAACTGCTAACATGATTCCAACAGACCTTTTGCATCGCTATGAGTGAGAAAGTCTCATCACAGTCAACTTCTTGAACTTGTCGGAAAAACATCCTTGCAACAAGTCGAGCTTTTCTTAATGGTGACGATTCACCATCATCGTCTGTCTTCCTTATAAAGATCCATCTTTACTTAATAGTCCTACGACCATCAAGTAGTTCTTCCAAAGTCTATACTTTGTTCTCACATATGGATTCTCTCTCGGATTTTATGGCCTCCAGCCATTTGTCGGAATCCGGGCCCACCATTGCTTTTCCATAACTCGTAGGTTCATTGTTGTTCAACAACATGACCTCTAAGACAGGGTTACCGTACCACTCTGTAGTAGTATGCGACCTTGTCGACCTACGAGGTTTGTAGTAACTTGATCCAATGCTTAATGATCACCATCATCAGCTTCCACTTCAATTGGTGTAGGCGCCACAGGAACAACTTCCTGCGCCCTGCTACACACTGGTTGAAGTGATGGTTTAATAACCTCATCAAGTTCTACTACCCTCCCACTCAATTCTTTCGAGGGAAACCTTTCCTCGAGAAAGGACCCGTTTTCTATAAACAAACACTTTGCTTCTGGATCTGAGATAGGAGATGCACTCAACTGTTTTGGATATCCTATGAATATGTAGTTATCCGCTTTGGGTTCGAGCTTATCAGACTAAAACTTTTTCACATAAGTGTCGTAACCCCAAACTTTCAAGAAACGACAGCTTAGATTTCTCTAAACCTCAGTCTATATTGTGTCATCTCAACGGAATTACGCGGTGCCCTATTTAAAGTTAATGCGGTTGTCTCTAATGCATAACCCATAAACGATATGGTAATTCGATAAGAGACATCATAGCATGCACCATATCAAATAGGTCGCGGCTATGACACCATCACACCATGGTGTTCTTGGTGGCATGAATTGCGAAACAACTTCCACATTGTCTTAACTGTGTACCAAAACTCGCAACTCAGAAATTCATCTCTATGATCATATCATAGACAATTTATCCTCTTGTTACGACGAACTTCACTCTGAAACAGAATTGAACCTTTTCAATATTTCAGACTTGCGATTCATTAAGTAAATACTCCTGTATCTACTCAAATCGTCATTGAAGTAAGAACACAGTGATATCCACTGCGTGCCTCAGCACCCATTGGACTGCATACATCAAAATGTATTACTTCCAACAAGTTACTATCTTGTTTCATCTCAATAAAAACAAGGCCTTGCTCATGTGGTATGATTTGCATGTCACAAGTGTTTCAAAATCAAGTGAGTATAAAGATCCATCAGCATGGAGCCTCTTCATGCAATTTACACCAACATGACTCAAGTTGCAGTGCCACAAGTAGGTGGTACTATCATCATTACCTTGTATCTTTTGGCACCAATATCATGAACATGAGTAACACTACGATCAAGATTCAACAAACCATTGAAGGTGATTATTCAAGCAAATAGAGTAACCATTATTCTCTTTAAATGAATAATCGTATTGCAATAAACACGATCCAATCATGTTCATGCTCAACGCAAGCACCAAATAACAATTATTTAGGTTTAACACCGAACCCGATGGTAGAGGGAGCGTGCGATGTTTGATCATATCAACCTTGGAAACACTTCCAACACGTATCGTCACCTCGCCTTTAGCTAGTCTCCGTTTATTCCGTAGCTTTTATTTCAAGTTACTAATCACTTAGTAACCGAACCAGTATCCAATACCCTCGTGCTACTAGGAGTACTAGTAAAGTACACATCAATATCATGTATATCAAATATACTTTTGTCGACTTAGCCAGTCTTCTTATCTACCAAGCATCTAGGGTAGCTCCGCCTCAGTGACCGTTCCCCTCATAACACAAGCACTTAGTCTCGGGTTTGGGTTTAATCTTGGGTCTCTTCATTAGTGCAGCAACTGTTTTGCCGTTTCATGAAGTATCCCTTCTAGCCCTTGCCTTTCTTGAAACTTAGTTGTTTTACTAACCATCAACTATTGATGCTCCTTCTTGATTTCTACTTTTGCAGTGTCAAACATCACGAATTGCTCAAGGATCATTGTATCTATCCTTGATATGTTATAGTTCATCACGAAGCTCTCACAGCTTGGTGGCAGTGACTTTGGAGAACCATCACTATCTCATCTAGAAGATTAACTCCCACTTGATTCAAGCGATTGTCATACTCACACAATCTGAGCACACGCTCAATGATTGAGTTTTTCTCCTTTACTTCTTAAAAAGGTCACGAGCATGAAATCCCAATTTCATCTCTTTAGAACATCTCTTATGTTCCATGATGTTTCAAAATGTCTTCGGCGCCTTGCTTCTAAGCCATTAAGTATTTTGCACTGAACTATCACGTAGTCATCAGAAACGTGTATGTCGGATGTTCACAACATCCACATACGATGCTCGAGGTGCAGCACACCGAGTGGTGCATTAAGGACATAAGCCTTCTGCGCAGCAACGAGGACAATCCTCAGTTTTGCAGACTCAGTCCGCAAAGTTTGCTACTATCAACTTTCGACTAAATTTTCTCTAGGAACATATAAAAACAGTAGAGCTATAGTGCAAGCTACATTGTAATTCGCAAAAACCATTAGACTATGTTCATGATAATTAGTTCAATTAATCATATTACTTAAGAACTCCCACTCAAAAAGTACATCTCTCTAGTCATTTGAGTGGTACATGATCCAAATCCACTATCTCAAGTCCGATCATCACGTGAGTCGAGAATAGTTTCAGTGGTAAGCATCTCTATGCTAATCATATCAACTATATGATTAATGCTCGACCTTTCGGTCTCATGTGTTCCGAGGCCATGTCTCTACATGCTAGGCTCATCAAGTTTAACTCGAGTGTTCCGCGCGTGCAACTGTTTTGCACTTGTTGTATGTGAACGTTGAGTCTATCACACCCGATCATCACGTGGTGTCTCGAAACGACGAACTGTCGCAATGGTGCACAGTCGGGGAGAACACAATATGAGCTTGAAATTTTAGTGAGAGATCACCTCATAATGCTACCGTCATTCTAAGCAAGATAAGGTGCATAAAGGATTAACATCACATGCAATTCATAAGTGACATGATATGGCCATCATCAAGTGCTTCTTGATCTCCATCAGCAAAGCACCGGTATGATCTTCTTGTCACCGGCGCCACACCATGATCCCCATCATCATGATCTCCATCATCGTGCCGCCATCGAGGTTGTCGTGTATGCTATGCTATTACTACTAAAGATACGTCCTAGCAATATAGTAAACGCATATGCAAACACAAACGTTAGTTTAAAGACAACCCTATGGCTCCTGCCGGTTGCCGTAGCATCGACGTGCAAGTCGATATTAACTATTACAACATGATCATCTCATACATCCAATATATCACATCACGTCGTTGGCCATATCACATCACAAGCATACCCTACAAAAACAAGTTAGACGTCCTCTAATTGTTGTTGCATGTTTTACGTGGTTGCCATGGGTATCTAGTAGGATCGCATCTTACTTACGCAAACACCACAATGGAGATGTATGAATTGCTATTTAACCTCTCTCCAAGGACCTCCTCGGTCAAATCGGATTCAACTAAAGTTGGAGAAACCGACACTCGCCAGTCATCTTTGAGCAACGGGGTTGCTCGTAGCGATGAAACCAGTCTCTCGTAAGCGTACAAGTAATGTCGGTCCGAGCCGCTTCGATCCAACAATACCGCGGAATCAAGAAAAGACTAAGGAGGGCAGCAAGTCGCACATCACCGTGCACAAAAACTTTTGTGTTCTACTCGAGATAACATCTATGCATGAACCTAGCTCATGATGCCACTGTTGGGGAACGTCGCATGGGAAACAAAAAATTTCCTACGCGCACGAAGACCTATCATGGTGATGTCCATCTACGAGAGGGGATTTCCGATCTACGTACCCTTGTAGATCGTACAACAGGAAGCGTTAAGAAACGCGGTTGATGTAGTGGAACGTCCTCACGTCCCTCGATCCGCCCCGCGAACCGTCCCACGAACCGTCCCGCGATTCGTCCCAAGATCCGCTCCGATCTAGTGCGGAACGGACGGCACCTCCGTGTTTAGCACACGTATAACTCGACGATGATCTCGGCCATCTTGATCCAGCAAGAGAGACAGAGAGGTAGATGAGTTCTCCGGCAGCGTGACGGCGCTCCGGAGGTTGGTGGTGATCTATCTCAGCAGGGCTCCGCCCGAGCTCCGCAGAAATACGATCTAGAGGAAAAACCGTGGAGGTATGTGGTCGGGCTGCTGTGGCAAAGTTGTCTCAAATCAGCCCTAATACCTCAGTATATATAGGAGGGAGGGGAAGGGACCTGCCTTGAGGCTCAAGGGAGCCTCAAGGGGTCGGCCGAAGCACGGGGGGGGGGGGGGGGGGGAGTCTTCCCCTTCCAATCCTAGTCCAACTAGGATTGGAAGGTGGAGTCCTTCTCCACTTTCCCACTTCCCCCTTTTTTCCTTTTTCCTTTGATTCCTGCGCATAGGGCCTCTTGGGCTGTCCCACCAGCCCACTAAGGGCTGGTGCGGCACCCCCAAGTCCTATGGGCTTCCCCCGGGTGGGCTGCCCCCCCGGTGAACATCCGGAACCCATTCGTCACTCCCGGTACATTCCTGGTAATGCCCGAAAACTTTCCGGTAATCAAATGAGGTCATCCTATATATCAATATTCGTCTCCGGACCATTCCGGAAACCCTCGTGACGTCCGTGAACTCATTCGAGACTCCGAACAACATTCGGTAACCAACCATATAACTAAAATATGCATAAAACATGGCCGAACATTAAGTGTGCACACCCTGCGGGTTCGAGAACTATGTAGACATGACCCGAGGGACTCCTCGGTCAATATCCAATAGCGGGACCTGGACCCCCATATTGGATCCTACATATTCTATGAAGATCTAATCGATTGAACCTCAATGCCAAGGATTCATATAATCCCGTATGTCATTCCCTCTGTCCTTCGGTATGTTACTTGCTCGAGAATCGATCGTCAGTATCCGCATACCTATTTCAATCTCGTTTACCAGCAAGTCTCTTTACTCGTTCCGTAATACAAGATCACGTGACTTACACTAAGTCACATTGCTTGCAAGGCATGTGTGTGATGTTGTATTACCGAGTGGGCCCCGAGATACCTCTCCGTCACACGGAGTGACAAATCCCAGTCTTGATCCATACTAACTAAATGGACATTTTCGGAGATACCTGTAGAGCATCTTTATAATCACCTAGTTACGTTGTGACGTTTGATACACACAAGGTATTCCTCCGGTGCGAGTGAGTTATATGATCTCATGGTCATAGGAATAAATACTTGACACACAGAAAAACAGTAGCAACAAAATGACACGATCAACATGCTACGTTCATTAGTTTGGGTCTAGTCCATCACATGATTCTCCTAATGATGTGATCCCGTTATCAAGTGACAACACTTGCCTATGGTCAGGAAACCTTGACCATCTTTGATCAACGAGCTAGTCAACTAGAGGCTTACTAGGGACAGTGTTTTGTCTATGTATCCACACAAGTATTATGTTCCCAATCAATACAATTATAGCATAGATAATAAACGATTATCATGAACAAAGAAATATAATAATAACTAATTTATCATTGCCTCTAGGGCATATTTCCAACAGCGGTTCCCAAACAGAATGGTGAAGTTTCTACTCCCCCTCCACTAATCAATCACACTCCACGGCGAGCTGAATACACGGGTACCGTCCATACAAACAACAATCGTGGGGGAGTTTTGTTTCATTATATTTTGATTTGATTTTTTTAGCATGGGACTGGGCATCCCGAATACCAGCCACTTTCTCGTGAATGATAGTGAATCAACACATATAATGAGAATAACTCACCTAGCACGGAAGATACTGACAACCCCTAGTCACTATATTGAGCTATTCGGGCATACAAAACATAATATAATTTGAAGGTTTAGAGTTTGGCACATGCAAATTTACTTGGAACGGCAGGTAAATACCGCATATAGGTAGGTATGGTGGACTCATATGGGACAACTTTGGGTTTAAGGGTGTTTGGATGCACAATTAGTATTTCTACTTGGTGCGGAAGTTTTGGCTAGTATGAGGTGGAAGGAAGCAGAGGATCCATAACAATATAACTTCTATACAAATATACCCAAGCATAACTCGTTACGTTGTATTCCTTGTCCAAGTTCAACTAATTTTCTCAAGTTTGAAAATAATTAATGGGTATTCACAATCATAGAAGATTTCCAAGATAGTATATTTATATGTGAAATCTCTCTTCCTTCAATATTCTTTCATGAATTGTTCAAGTGACCAATGCGGTGTTTGCTAACTTTCAATAAATTTTACCACCTATACTTCTTATATGTGAAGTCATTACTCCCCATGGGATAAGCATATGAAGCATATTTAATTGAGATTTATGATATTCAATTCATTCAACCATTTACTCATAGGATATAAGTTAAGCACGAAAGTAAAATACAAAACTACTCCAAAACATATAAGTGAAGATCAATGAGTAGTCAAACAATTAAGTAGATATGCGAAGACTTTCTCTCTATCTCTTAATAAAGATTTCTAGATCTTAGTATTTTATTTAAACAACAAGCAAAAGAAAAATAGCACTCCAAGAATAGGACGCATCATGTGAACGAATAAAAATTTAGGCTCAACATAGGCTAACCGATAGTTGACGAAGAGAGGTGGGATGCCTAGTGCTACCTCTTGAGCTTGCGTTGGTTTTTCCCTTGAAGGGGAAAGGGTGATGCAGCACAGTAGTAATAAGTATTTTCCTCAATTTGAGAACCAAGGTATCAATCCAGTAGGAGTATCAAGGCAAGTCTCCAAAGTACCTGCGCAAAAACAAACAAACTTGCACCCAACGCTATAAAGGGGTTGTCAATCCCTTCACGATTGATTGCAAGGTGAGATCTGAAGGTGGAAAGTGCAACAAAGTAAAAGTGTAGAGCTGAAAATATGATGTGAAATAGACCCGGGAGCCATAGTGTTCACTAGAGGCTTCTCTCTTGATAGCAAGTATTACGGTGGGTGAACGAATTACTGTCGAGCAATTGATAGAACCGCGCAAAGTCATGATGATATCTAAGGCAATGATCATACATATAGGCATCACGTCGGAGACAAGTAGACCGATCCTGTCTGCATCTACTACTATTACTCCACACATCGACCGCTATCCAGCATGCATCTAGTGTATTAAGTTTATAACAAACGGAGTAACGCCTTAAGCAAGATGATATGATGTAGATGGACAAATTCATGCAATAGATATAACCCCCATATTTTTACCGTTGATGGCAACGACACGATGCGTGCCTCGCTACCCCTTCTGTCATTGGGTGAGGACACCGCACGGTATGAACCCAAAACCAAGCACTTCTCCCCTTGCAAGAATTATAGATCAAGTTGGCCAAACAAAACCCACAACTCGAAGAGAATTACAAGGATACGAAATCATGCATATTAGAGATTAGAGGAAACTCAAATAACATTCATAGATAATCTGATCATAAATCCACAATTCATCGGATCTCGACAAACACACCGCAAAAGAAGATTAAATCGGATAGATCTCCATGAAGATCATGGAGAACTTTGTATTGAAGATCCAAGAGAGAGAAGAAGCCATCTAGCTACTAGCTATGGACCCGAAGGTCTGTGGTGAACTACTCACGCATCATCGGAGAGGCAATGGTGTTGATGAATAAGCCCTCCGTGTTCGAATCCCCCTCCGGCAGGGCACGAGAACGTGCCCCAGATGGGATCTAGCGGAGACAGAAGCTTGCGGCGGCGGAAAAGTATTTTCGTGGCTCTCTTTCGTGGTTTCTGATTTTTAGGGAATTTATAGGCGGAAGAAGTAGGCCAGGGGAGCCACAGGGGGCCTACAAGCCTGCTAGGCCCGCCCCCTAGGTCGGGCCTGGGTGGCTTGTGACCTCCTCCGAGGTCCCCTACCTTGGTTCTCAAGTTTCCCGCGTGTCTTCTGTTATGGAAAAAATCATTCCGCGGGTTTTATTTCATTTGGACTATGTTTAGTATTCTCCTCTGAAAAAGGTCAAAAACGCGGAAAACAGGTTCTGGCACTTGGCGCTGACTTAATAGATTAGTCCCAAAAAAGTTATAAAATAGCATATTCATGCATACAAAACATCCAAAGTTGACAAGATAATAACATGGAACCATAAAAAATTATAGATATGTTGGAGACGTATCACGTTGCATCCCCAAGCTTAGATTCTTGAGAGTTCTTGAAATATTTACTTGTGGTGCCTTGGGCATCCCCGATCTTGAGCTTTTGTATCTTGTTCAATCATCTCATATCCCGGTTTCACCTATTCTCAAAAACTTCATCCACACAAAACTTGAAAAGAACTCGTGAGATAGGTTAGTGCACATAAGAATAAATCAACTCTTTATGTACTGCCAAGACAAGTTGCATAATAATTGCAAAGATCATCTGCTGTTTACTATCATTTCCACAATTTTATATCTATCAATATAGGCTATGGAAACTATATGATAAGTAGATAACAAAACTATGACAACAATCTGTCCAAACAGAATAGTCTGTAGCAATTTATGAAAACGGTATACTTTTGTAACTCAAAAAATTATTAAAATATCTTACATGCTATAAAATTTATATGACAACACTGTGTAAAAATTTCAGAAACTTTTCATGTTCGAGTAAAATATGAAAATTCAAACACTACAACACCAGTTTCTGTTTTTACAAAGCACCAATCAAAGCATGCAATGCAAGCATCCTAATGCAATTCTTGGAACTTTTTAATTAAAAACAAGATTATAAATGACATCTAACAGAGAACAACAAAATAAAATGACGCTCCAAGCAAAACTCATATTATGTGACGAATAAAAATATAGCTCCAAGTAAGATATACTGATAATGTTGAAGACGAAAGAGGGAATGCCTTCCAGGGCATCCCCAAGCTTAGGCGCTTGAGTCTTCCTTGGATATTGCCTTGGGGTTCCTTGGGCATCCCCAAGTTTAGGTTCTTTTCACTCCTTATTCTCCTCATATCGGTGCCTCACCCAAAACTTGAAAACTTCAGTTACACAAAACTTAACGGAACTTCGTGAGATGGGTTAGTATAATAAATAATGATCATTCACTTAGGTACTGTCAAGACAAGATTCATAATTGTTCCCACATGATACCTACTATATTCTACTATTCCCTATCACTGAATATAAGCTATGGGAACACTAAAACAAGCAAACTATGCATGCAAAACAGAATCTGTCAAAAACAGAACAGTCTGGGAAGATCTGTAGTGTAACCATACTTCCCTGTGTCTAAAACTTCTGAACAATTAGGACAATCCAGGAAGTTTGTATATCAATCATGTGTAAACAATTCAGATCAAAAGCACGTTCAAGTGAATTTACAAAATTCTTGGACTGAGAGCAAATGTTTCCGATTTTGCATAGAATGAAGTCAACTATCATCCACACTATCCCAAAGTCTTTACTTGATACTTTATTGAAATAAAAGGCATAAAACATGATTACTATAGTAGCTTAATCATGTGAGCACATCAAAACATAAATTAAAAGTGTTGGGTTGTCTCCCAACAAGCGTTTTTCTTTAATGCCTTTTAGCTTGGCATGATGATTTCAATGATGCTCACATAGGAATAATAACTATAACATGCAAAAGAGGATCATGAATCTCATGACAAGCACATTTAAGTCTAACTCACTTCCTATGCATAGGGATTTTGTGAGCAAATAATTTATGGGAGCAAGAATCAGCTAGCATAGGAAGACAAAATAAGCACAACTTCAAAACTTTGAACACATAGGGAGGAAATTTGATATTATTGCAATTCCTACAAGCATATGTTCCTCCCTCATAATAATTTTTAGTAGCATCATGAAGGAATTCAACAATATAACTATCACATACATCATTCTTTTCATGATCTACAAGCATAGAAAATTTATCACTCTCCACATAAGCAAACTTCTTCTCATTCATAATAGTGGGAGCAAACTCAACAAAATAACTATCATGAGGTACTTGATTGACATAACCACTTTGAATATTAAAATCATGATAACAAGTTTCATGGTTACTAGCACTCTTTATAGAATACATTTCATCGCAATAATCATCATACATAGGAGGCATGCTATCATCATAATAGTTTTGCTCATCAAAACTTGGGGGACTAAAAATATCATATTCATCAAGCATAGCATTCCCAAGATTATGGCCTTGCATATCATTAGCATCATGAATATTCAGAGAATTCATACTAACAATACTTCTATCATGCCCATCACTCAAAGATTTAGTGCCAAACATTTTAATAAGTTCTTCTTCTAACACTTGAGCACAATTTTCCTTTCCATCATTTTCACGAAAGACATTGAAAAGATGAAGCATATGAGGCAACCTCAATTCCATTTTTTTGTACTTTTCTTTTATAAAAAAACTAGTGAAAAACAAGAAACTAAAAGATTTTATTTGAAGATATAAAGATATACCTTCAAGCACTCACCTCCCACGCAACAGTGCCAAAAAAGAGCTTGATGTCTACTACACAACCTTCTTCTTGTAGACTCGTGTTGGGCCTCCAAGCGTAGAGTTTTGTAGGACAATAGAAAGTTTCCCTCAAGTGGATGACCTAAGGTTTATCAATCTGTGGGAGGCGTAGGATGAAGATGGTATCTCTCAAGCAACCCTGCAATCAAATAACAAAGAGTCTCTTGTGTCCCCAACACACCCAATACAATGGTAAATTGTATAGGTGCACTAGTTCGGCGAAGAGATGGTGATACAAGTGTAATATGGATGGTAGATATAGGTTTTTGTAATCTGAAAATATAAAAATAGCAAGGTAACTGATGATAAAAGTGTGCATAAATGGTATTGCAATGCTTAGAAACAAGGCCTAGGGTTCATACTTTCACTAGTGCAAGTTCTCCCAACAATACTAACATAGTTGAACCATATATAAATCCCTCACGTGCGACAAAGAGTTCACTCCAAAGTCACAAATAGTGGAGAACTAACGAAGAAATTATTGTAGGGTACCAAACCATCTCAAAGTTATCTTTTCTGATGAATCTTATGATCTATCCCTATAAGTGTCACGAACAACCCTAGAGTTCGTACTAAAATAACACCTTAAGACACACATCAACCAAAACCCTAATGTCACCTAGATAATCCAATGTCACCACAAGAACCCATGGGCTTGATTATATGATATGCATCACACAATTTCAGATTCATCATGTTCAATCCAACACAAAGAACTTCAAAGAGTGCCCCAAAGTTTCTACCGGAGAGTCAAGACGAAAACGTGTGCCACCCCTATGCATAGATTCCCAAGGTCACGAAACCCGCAAGTTGATCACCAAAACATACATCAAGTGGATCAATAGAACATCCTGTTGTCACTATGGATGTCCCATCGCAAGACATACATCAAGTGTTCTCAAATCCTTAGACTCGATCCAAAAAGAAAACTTCAAAGGAAAAACTCAATTCATCACAAGAAGATAGAGAGGGGAAAACTCCATTGATTAATCTATATTAATAAAGGTCGCGGTACATAAAGATCGTGCCATATCAGTAACACGAGAGAGAGAGAGAGAGAGAGAGATCAAACACATAGCTACTGGTACATATCCTCAGCCCCGAGGGTGAACTACTCCCTCCTCGTCATGGAGGCCGCCGGGATGATGAAGATGGCCTCCGATGATGGTTTCCCCCTACGACATGGTGCCGGAATGGGCTCTCGATTGGTTTTTCGTGGCTCTGGAGGCTTGCGGTGGCAGAACTCCCGATCTAGGTTTCTTTCTGGAGGTTTCTTTATTTATCGGAATTTTTGGCGTGGGTCTCATTGTTGGGAACGTTGCATGGGAAACAAAAAATTTCCTACACAAACGAAGCCCTATCATGGTGATGCCCATCTAAGAGTGGAGATTTGGATCTACGTACCCTTGTAGATCGCACAACAGGAAGCGTTAAGAAACGTGGTTGATGTAGTGGGACGTCTTCACGTCGCTCGAACCGTCTCACGAACCGTCCCGTGATCCGTTCCGATCTAGCGCCAAACGGACGACACCTCCGCGTTCAGCAGACATACAACTCGACGATGATCTCGACCTTCTTGATCCAGCAAGCAAGACGGAGAAGTAGATGAGCTCTCCGGCAGCGTGACGACGCTTCGGTGGTGGTGATGATCTACTCCTGCAAGGCTCCGCCCGAGCTCCGCAGAAATTCGATCTAGAGGTAAAACTATGTGGAATAGGCTAGAGTTGCACGTGGCAAAGTTGTGTCTCAAAAAACCCCTAAACCACCACTATATATAGGAGGGAGGGGGAGGGGCTAGCTGATAACCCACAAGTGTAGGGGATCGCAACACTTTTCGAGGGTAGAGTATTCAACCCAAATTTATTGATTCGACTCAAGGGGAAGCCAAAGAATATTCTCAAGTATTAGCAGTTGAGTTGTCAATTCAACCACACCTGAAAGATTTAGTGTCTGCATCAAAGTGTTAGTAGCAAGGTAGTATGATAGCAGCAGTAGCAACAGTAACCAGTAGCAGCAAAGTGACAGCAGTAGCAACAGAGTAACAGTAGCAGCAGTGATAGCAGTAGCAGCAAAGTAATGTAGCAAGGACGAGTAGGAAAAATACTCGTAGGCATTGGATCGGTGATGGATGATTATGCCAGATGCTATTCATCATGTAACATTTATAACACGGAGAGATATGTAACTAGCTCCAGTTCGTCAATTTAATGTAGGCATGTATTCCGTATGTAGTCATACGTGCTTAGGGAAAAGAACTTGCATGACATCTATTGTCCATCCCTCCCGTGACAGCGGGGTCATAATGGAAACTACGGGATATTAAGGTTCTCTTTTTAATAAAGAACCGGACCAATGCATTAACACTTGGTGAATACATGAACTCCTCATACTATGGTCATCTCCGGGAGTGGTTCCGGCTATTGTCACTCCGGGGTTGCCGGGTCATAACACATAGTAGGTGACTACAACTTGCAATATAGGATCAAGAACACACATATATTGGCGACAACATAATAGGTTCAGATCTGAAATCCTGGAACTCGGGCCCTAGCGACAAGCATTAAGCATGGCAAAGTAGTAGCAACATCAATCTCAGAACATAGTGGATACTAGGGATCAATCCCCGTCAAAACAAACTCGATTACATGATAGATCTCATCCATCCCATCACCGTCCAGCAAGCCTACGATGAGATTACTCACGAACGGTGAAGAGCATCGTGGAATTGGCGATGAAGGAAGGTTGGTGATGACGATCTCCCCTCTCCGGAGCCCAGAACGGACTCCTGATCTGCCCTCCAGAGGAAGAACATGAGGTGGTTGATAACCCACAAGTGTAGGGGATCATAACAGTTTTCGAGGGTAGAGTATTCAACCCAAATTTATTGGTTCGACTCAGGGGAAGCGAAAGAATATTCTCAAGTATTAGCAGCTGAGTTGTCAATTCAACCACACCTGAAAGATTAGTGTCTATAAGCAAAGTATCTGTAGTAAAGTAGTATGATAGCAACGGTGCCAGAAATAGGTCTGTTGACGGTAGACTATTCCTAACTTGTTGTATCAATGGCGCCAGTAAAGTGTTGCAGCAAGGAACAACAACGTAGCAAGTAACAACAGTAGTGACAACAGTAGCTAGTAACAACAGTAGCAGCACTAGCAAGTCGCAGCAGTAGCAACAGAGTAACAGTAGCAGCAGTAACAGCAGTAGCAGCAAAGTAACGTAGCAAGGACAAGTAGTAGAAGACTCGTAGGCAGTGGATCGGTGATGGATGAGTATGCCGGATGTGATTCATCATGTAACAGCTATAACACGGAGAGATAAGTAACTAGCTCCCGTACGTCAATCTAATGTAGGCATGTATTCCGTATGTAGTCATACGTGCTTAGGGAAAAGAACTTGCATGACATCTATTGTCCATCCCTCCCGTGGCAGCGGGGTCCTAATGGAAACTACGGGATATTAAGGTTCTCCTTTTACTAAAGAACCGGACCAACGCATTAACACATGGTGAATACATGAACTCCTCATACTATGGTCATCTCCAGGAGTGGTTCCGACTATTGTCACTCCGGGGTTGCCGAGTCATAACACATAGTAGGTGACTACAACTTGCAAGATAGGATCTAAAACACACATATATTGGCGACAACATAATAGGTCCAGATCTGAAATCATGGCACACGGGCCCTAGTGACAAGCATTAAGCATGGCAAAGTAGTAGCAACATCAATCTCACAACATAGTGGATACTAGGGATCAATCCCCGTCAAAACTAACTCGATTACATGATAGATCTCATCCAAGTCATCACCGTCCAGCAAGCCTACGATGAGATTACTCACGAACGGTGAAGAGCATCATGGAATTGTCGATGGAGGAAGGTTGATGATGACGATGGCGATGATTTCCCCTCTCAGGAGCCCAGAACGGACTCCAGATTTGCCGTCCAGATGAAGAACAGGAAGTGGCGGCGCCTCCGTATCGTAAAACGCGATGAATCCTTCTCCCTGATTTTTTTCCGTCGAAACAAAATATATAGAGCTGAGTTTGGAGGCGGTGGAGCCTCGTGGGCCCCACAAGCCCTCACGGCGCGGCCTGGGGGGGTGGCCGCGGCCCATGGGCTTGTGGCCCATTGGCTCACCTCCTCTGGTGGATCTTTACGCAGGTATTTTCCATTAATTCCAGAAAAATTCTCCGTAAATTTTCAGGTCATTCCGAGAAATTTTATTTCTGCACAAAAACAACACCATGGCAGTTCTGGTGAAAGCAGCGTTAGTCCAGGTTAGTTCCATTCAAATCATGCAAATTAGAGTCCAAAACAAGGGCAAAAGAGTTCGGAAAAGTAGATACGACGGAGACGTATCAACTCCCCCAAGCTTAAAGCCTTGCTTGTCCTCAAGCAATTCAGTTGACAAACTGAAAGAGACAAAAGAACAACTTTGACGAACTCTGTTTGATCTTGTTGTTGTAACTATGTCTAACTCATAACTAGAATTTCAGCAAGATCACAAGCAAACAACATAAGAAAATGACATCTAGGTCTCACGGTAAACTCATATCAATGGCATAATCAACTAGCGAGCAAATAATAATAATCCTCAAACGTCAACACTTCAATCAAAACAACATGAAGCAGTACAAACAAAAGGTATCTCGCTAGCTCTTTCTGAGACCGCAAAACATAAATGCAGAGCACCTTCAAAGACCAAGGCTGACTAAACATTGTAATTCATGGCAAAGAAGATCCAGTCATAGTCATACTCAACATCAGTCAAAAGCAAAGCGTAAAAACGACAGAGGTGCTCTCTAATTGGTGCTTTTATAAGAGGAGGATGACTCAACAGGAACATAAATAGACAAGCCCTTTGCAGAAGGAAGCATTGATTTGTAGAGGTGCCAGAGCTCAAGCTTTTTAAAACAGAGATAATAATTTTGGGTGGCATGCTCTCATTGTCAACGCAATGACTAAGAATTCTCAACATCTTCCACGCTACACATGCCATAGGCGGTTCCCAAATAGAAAAGTAAAGTTTTGACCCCCCCACCAATCAATCACACTCCACGGCTAGCCGAATCCTTGGGTACCGTCCATACCAACATCAATCCTGGGGGAGTTTTTTTGCAATTATCCTTTTGATTTGAGCATGGAACTGGGAGTTCCAATTACCGGCCCCTTTCTCGTGAATGATAGTGAATAAACACATATTGAGGATAACACGCCTAGCATGGAAGATACCAATAGCCCCCTGTCACCACATGAGCGGTTCATGCATGCAAAACAGATTATTTCTTGAAGGTTTGGAGAATGGCACATGCAAATTTACTTGGAACGGCAGGTAGATACCGCATATAGGTAGGTATGGTGGACTCATATGGAACAACTTTGGGTTCATGGAAGTGGATGCACAAGCAGTATTCCCGCTTAGTACAAGTGAAGGCTGCCAAAAGACTGGGAAGCGACCAACTAGAGAGCGACAACAGTCATCAAAATGCAATGAGATTAATTACCATTGAGTGCAAGCATGAGTAGGACATAAATCACCATGAACATGAATATCATAGAGGCTAGGTTGATTTTGTTTCAACTACATGCGTGAACACGCGCCAAGTCAAGCCACTTGAATCATTCAAAGGAGGATACCATCCTATCATACTACATCATAGTCATCTCAACATTCATGTGGGCATGCAAGACAAACCATTATAAGCTCCTAGCTAAGTAAGCATGGCATAAGCAACTATGATCTCTAAGTTGTCACTGCAAACATGTTTCTCTCACAACGAAGCTGAATGAGGAATGATGAGCTAGTCATATTTTCAAAAACAAAATAGATCGAGTCCGTACCAGCTTTTCCAAGCTCAGTCACTTCATCATATATCGTCATTATTGCCTTTCACTTGCACGACCAAACGATGTGAACAATAATAAGAGTGCTCGTGCATTGGACTACACTGGAATCTGCAGGCAAACACAAAGGAGAAGACAAAGTAATATGGCTCTTTAACAGACAAACACATATGCATGCGAGAGCCACTAAACATTGTAACCATGGTCTTCTCCCTTGACCCAAAGAAAAAGAAAACTATTTACATGGGAAAGCTCCCAACAAGCAAAAGAAGAACAGGAAAATCTTTTTGGGTTTTCTCAAACTAGACAAACACACGAAAAGAAAACGAGAAAAATAAAATAAACTAGCATGGATGATACAGTGGCAAAGTGTGAACACCGACAAACAAAGTGAAAGCATAAGCAAGAATATAAAGTCGGTGAGAAACACGTACTCCCCCAAGCTTAGGCTTTTAGCCTAAGTTGGTCTACTCTCAAGGAGGGAAATAACCAGCTCCGGGTAACTCCGGAGTGGACTAAGGATGCCACTGCTGCCTGAGCTCCTCTGTCTCCCACTGATAAACTGGTGTCTGGTACTCGATTGGTGGCTCGGGCACGGACACCTGTGGTTGGGCTAAGCCCCAATATGCGTAGATGTCCGAGGGCATAATAATGTACCTGCCTGCTTGAAGATTGAACAAAGAAGGAGAGTAGGCAAAGTAATAGTCTCACGAGTACCCTGACTAAATACCAGGTTATAAATCATCCTTCTATTTATATCTCTATCAAGAAAGTCATGGCGAACCATGCTATCATAATCTAGATATCTCTCGGGAAGAAGAATCTCTTCTTCCTCGTCCAGTCTAACAGGTATCTCAAAATGTCTAGCAAGACGAGTAGCATAGATACCTCCATAGACAACGCCTTTAGAACGGTTCGTGTTTAACCATTGAGCTACAATAGCGCCCAAGCTATAAGTTTTATCATTATAAAGGGCTTCATGCAAGACCGCACGATCTGGGGAGCTAAGGGACCCAGCTTTCCCACGGCCAATCAAACATTTTCCCACAAATAATGAGAAGTACCGAAGCACGGGAAAATGTATGCTAGCAGCTCTAGCGCAAGACACTCCTCTCACCTCTCCTACAACAATAGTATCTATGAAAGCCTCCAAGTCCCATGGACGACATTCATGAATATCCCCAACGTAAGGCAATTTGCAGACATTGCAAAAATCCTAGAGTGACATGCGTTGGGGGATATCATAAAGTTTGAACTCAACCATAGGAGGATTCTTCCTCGGATAGAAGTTAAAGCTTTGTACGAAGAGATTAGTGAGGAGGAGGTATTGCGGACACTTATCTTCAACGAAGGCGGTGAGGCCTGCGTTCTCCACCAAGTAATAAAAGTCCTCATAAAGTCCGGCGGCACGTAAGAACACATCGCTTGGCCACTCGCACGCTCGAACTTCTGCAACTCGAGGGACCAGATACTTGGGCTTCTTCTCATTTCCATCATCCTTGGGGTCACGGCTTGAAGAGCCTCTTAAGAACCTCCTCATCTTTTCCCATTTCTATCTTTGAAAATTTCTGAAATATTTAGTGACTTTAAGGAAAAGTGAACAAGGCTCAACAGAACTCATAGCAACTACTCCCTCAAGTGCCTAGAAGCCATATTACACATCAAAACTACTTGGGACCAGCTAAAATTAGCATGCAAAGCTCAAGAACATGGTCACTAAGGCAGCAAAAATACGCGAAGTATAAGGCACTAGAGCAAAAACTAATCGGACCAATGGAGGAGTCACTTACCAAGGAGCAATTTCCCCAAAACAGTTCGGAGAATGGTGCTTTGAGTAAGGAGATCGAAAATCCCAGCAAGAAGAGCAAGAGCACGGGTTTGAGCTGCGAAACGATTTTTTCTGGAGGTAGGAGAAGCATATGGGAGCTAGAATGAGTGGAGGGGGTGCACGTGTGCCCCACAAGCCTGGTAGGCGTGGCCAGGGGGGTGCCCGCACCTCCAGGGCTTGTGGCCCACTGGTGCAGCCCCCAGACTAGCTCTTCGTCTCAGTATTTTTCAAACATTCCAGAAAAAATCATACTTGATTTTCAGGACGTTCGGAGAACTTTTATTTTCGGGGTACTTTTCTACCGGACGCTAAAACAGAAAACAGGGAAAACTAAACTAAACCTATCAATTTTCTTCTAAGCAACCGAAGGTGAAAGCTTGGAACAGTGGTTTGTGACTCCTCGATTCATCCATCTCATGGTCATCGAAAGAAATGCGTCAATGAGGTTGATCAAGTCTCCTTGACAAACCTTTTTGAATCGCAGAAGAAGACGGAGAATTTCCAAATAGTCACTAGGTCACCTCAGTGGGGATGTGTATCTCCCCAACAAGCAAATCATACTTCATCTTAACAGGAGGTATAGGGCATTCAAAGCTCCCAATAAGAATCGATGAAGTTTTTTCGATAACATTGACGCAATGTACTCGATATTGTTTCTTCGGAAAGTGCACCGTATGCTCATTACCGTTGACATGGAAAGTGACATTGCCTTTGTTGCAATCTATAACAGCCCCTGCAGTGTTTGAAAAGGGTCTTCCAAGGATGACCGCCATGGCATAGTCCTCGGGAATATCCAAGATAACAAAGTCTGTTAAGATAGTGACGTTAGCAACCACAACAGGCACATCCTCGCAAATGCCGATAGGGAAAGTAGTTGATTTGTCGGCCATTTGCAGAGAGATTTCAGTGGGTGTCAACTTATCCTGTTCAAGTCTACGATAAAGAGAGGCATAACACTAACACCGACTCCAAGGTCGCATAAAGCAGTTCTAACATAGTTACCTTTAATGGAGCAAGGTATAGTGGGCACTCCGGGATCACCTAGTTTCTTGGGAGTTCCACCCTTGAAGGTATAATTAGCGAGCATGGTGAAAATCTCAACCTCAGGTATCCTCCTCTTATTAGTCACAATATCCTTCATGTACTTACCATACAGAGATATTTTGAGCATATCTGTCAAACGCATCTGCAGAAAGATAGGTCTAATCATTTCAACAAATCGCTCAAAATCCTCATCATCCTTTTTCTTGGATGGTTTGGGAGGAAAGGGCATGGGTTTTTGAACCCATAGTTCCCTTTCTTTACCATGCTTCCTAGCAGCGAAGTCATTCTTATCGTATCTTCTATTCTTAGGCTGTGAGTTATCAAGATCAACAGGTTCAATCTCCACATCCTTATCATTGCTAGGTTGAGCATCTACATGAACATCACTATTGATATTATCATTAGGCTCATGTTCATCACCAGATTGTGTTTCAGCATCAGAAACAGAGGCATCGTTTGGACTCTCAGGGGTAACAACATCTCGGTTGCTAGCGTGCAGGTTCCTATAATCTTTCTTCTTCTTTCTAGGATGACTAGGTGCATCAGTGCTAACTCCTTGAGAATCTTATTCAATTCTCTTAGGATGACCCTCTGGATACAAAGGTTCCTGGGTCATTCTACCGCCTCTAGTGACGACTCTAACAAAATTATCATTCAACTCATTGAGTAAGTCATTCTGATCTTTAAGTACTTGTTCTACCTGAGTAGTAACCATAGAGGCATTTTTACTCATCATCTTAAGATCATTGACATTTCTGTCCACACAAGCACTTAAATGACTAAGCATACGAGCATTTTGTTCCAATTGTCTGCTAACATAATCATTGAAACTTTGTTGTTTGGCAACAAAGTTATCAAATTCATCCAGGCATAGGCTAGCAGGTTTATAAAAAGGAATATCACTCTCATCAAACCTACGTAGAGAATTTACTTCTACTACCTGTATCGGGTTATGAAGACCATGGATCTCTTCGATAGGTGGTTGATTTTTGACATCTTCAGATTTAATGCCTTTCTCTCGCATAGATTTCTTAGCTTCTTGCATATCTTCAGGACTGAGGAATAGGATACCTCTTTTCTTCAGAGTTGGCTTAGGAGGTGGTTCGGGAATAGTCCAAGCGTTCTCATTGCACAAGATGTTATTCAATCGGATCTCAGCTTGTTCTATGGTTCATTCCCTAAAAACACAACCAACACAACTATCTAGGTGGTCTCTGGAAGCATCGGTAAGTCCATTATAGAAGATATCAAATATTTCATTCTTCTCAAGAGGGTGATCATGCAAAGCCTTTAGTAGCTGGACGAGCCTCCCCCAAGCTTGTGGGACACTCTCTTCTTCAGCTTGAGCAAAGTTGTATATTTCCTGCAAGGCAGCTTGCTTCTTATGGGCACGGAAATATTTTTCAGAGAAGTAGTAGACCATATCCTGGGGGCTACGCACACAGCCAGAAGTAAGAGAAGTGAACCAGGTCTTAGCATCATCCTTTAGCGAGAAAGGAAACAGCTTGAGGATATAGTAGTGGCGGATCTTTTCCTCACTCGTGAATAGGGTGGCTATATCGTGCAGTTTGGTAAGATGGGCTACAACCATTTCAGACTCATAACCGTGAAAAGGATCAGATTCGACCAGAGTGATTAACTCAAGGTCGACAGAGAATTCATAATCCTTATCGGTCACAAAGTTAGGCGAAGTAGCAAACTTCGAATCATATTTCATCCTAGCGTTCAAATATTTTTCTTTTCACTTGAGCAGTAATTTCTCAACATCATAGCTATCCTTGCACGCAAGAAAGTCCTCAGCTATCTCTCCCTCCATAACATAACAGTCAGGCATATCAGGCAATTCATTTCTAGGAGAGCTAGTTCTAGCAGGCAAAATAGAAGGTTCTACTTCAATAGTATCAGCAGTTTCAGAAGTATCATCACATCTAGCAGCAACTCTATCAATTTGGGCATCAAGGAATGCGCCTAGTGGCAAAGCAGTATCAAGCATAACATCATTAGGCAAAGCAGTATCAAGCATAGCATCATCATAAGCATCATGGGCAACAAAAGTAGCATCATCAAGCACATGCGACATATCAAGATTTCTAGCAGGAGGTGGTGTCGCAAACTTACTCATAACTGAAGGTGAATCAAGTGTAGAGCTAGATGACAGTTCCTTACCTGTCCTCGTAGTTGAGGGCAAGACTTTAGTTCTTGGATCTATCGGATTCCTCATGGTGACTAGCAGACGTAAATCCCAAGTGACTCAGAGAATATAGCTGTGCTTCCCTGACAACGGCATGAGAAAAAGCACGTTGACGGGAGAATATTCTTGACTTGTCTCCCCGGCAACGGCGTGAGAAAAAGGTCTTGATAACCCACAAGTATAGGGGATCGCAACAGTTTTCGAGGGTAGAGTATTCAACCCAAATTTATTTATTCGACTCAAGGGGAAGCCAAAGAATATTCTCAAGTATTAGCAGTTGAGTTGTCAATTGAACCACACTTGAAAGATTTAGTGTCTGCAACAAAGTATCAGTAGCAAGGTAGTATGATAGCAGCAGTAGCAACAGTAACCAGTAGCAGCAAAGTGACAGCAGTAGCAATAGAGTAACAGTAGCAGCAGTAACAACAGTAGCAGCAAAGTAACGTAGCAAGGACCAGTAGGAAAAGGACTCGTAGGCACTGGATCCATGATGGATGATTATGCCATATGCTATTCATCATGTAACAGTTATAACACGGAGAGATATGCAACTAGCTCCATTTCGTCAATCTAAAGTAGGCATGTATTCCGTATGTAGTCATACGTGCTTAGGGAAAAGAACTTGCATGACATCTATTGTCCATCCCTCCCGTGGCAGCGGGGTCCTAATGGAAACTACGGGATATTAAGGTTCTCCTTTTAATAAAGAATCGGGACAACGCATTAACACTTGGTGAATACATGAACTCCTCATACTATGGTCATCTCCGGGAGTGGTTCCGGCTATTGTCACTCCGGGGTTGCCGGGTCATAACACATAGTAGGTGACTACAACTTGCAAGATAGGATCAAGAACACACATATATTGGCGACAATATAATAGGTTCAAATCTGAAATCATGGCACTCGGGCCCTAGTGACAAGCATTAAGCATGTCAAAGTAGTAGCAACATCAATCTCAGAACATAGTGGATACTAGGGATCAATCCCCGTCAAAACTAACTCGATTACATGATAGATCTCGTCCAACCCATCACCGTCCAGCAAGCCTACGATGAGATTACTCACGAACGGTGAATAGCATCGTGGAATTGGCGATGAAGGAAGGTTGGTGATGACGATGGCGACGATCTCCCCTCTCCGGAGCCCAGAACAAACTCCAGATTTGCCCTCCAGAGGAAGAACAGGAGGTGGCGGCGCCTTCGTATCGTAAACCGCGATGAACTCTTCTCCTTGATTTTGTCCCGGACGGAACAAACTAAATAGAGATGGATTTGGAGGCGGTGGAGCTTTGTGGGCCCCACAAGCCTGCCAGGTGCGGCCAGGGGGGGGGGCTGGTGGGCTTGTGGGTTCACGGCTCCACTTCCTCCGCTGGTTCTTGCGCGAGTATTTTTCATAAATTCCAGAAAAATTCTCCGTAAATTTTCAGGTCATTCTGAGAACTTTTATTTCTGCACAAAAACAACACCATGGCAATTCTACTGAAAACAGCGTTAGTCCGGGTTATTTCCATCCAAATCATGCAAATTAGAGTCCAAAACAAGGGCAAAAGAGTTCGGAAAAGTAGATACGACAGAGACGTATCACTAGCCTTGAGGCACAAGGCCTCAAGGGTGCGCCGGCCGCTAGGAGGAGGAGGACTCCTCCTCCAATTCGGTTTGGGATGGAGGAGTCCTCCTCTTCCTTCCCACCTCCCTCTTTCCTTTTTCCTTTTCTTTTCTTTTGGTATTTTCTTTATGTGGCGCCATGGGCTCCTTGGGCTGACTCCAAATGAAACCATCCTACATATCAATCTTCGTTTCCGGACCATTCCGGAAATCCTCGTGACATCCGTGATCTGCTACTGCAACAAAAGACCTTCCAACGGCGCCAGAAATAGGCACGTCGACGGGAGAATACTTGGCTTGATCTTTCTGCTGCGGCTACGCCTTAAGGGACTTCCTAGGCAAGTATGCAAATGATTTCCCCCGTGGCCTTGGAGCCTTGCGTTGGTGTTCCCTCGAAGCGGAAAGGGTGATGTAGCGTAGCGGTGGTAAGTATTTCCCTCAGTTTGAGAACCAAGGTATCAATCCAGTGGAGGAGTATCTCAAGATCCTGCACAAACATAAAAGCTTGACCCCAATGCTATGAAGGGGTTGTCAATCCCTTTATAGATCGTTTGCCAAGTGAGAACTGAAACAAACAAAGTAACAAATCAAAGTAAAAGCGGAGATGTAAACGATGGATGTGAATAGACCCGGGGGGCATAGTGTTTACTAGTGGTTTCTCTCATGAAAGCAAGTAGACGGTGGGTGAACAAATTACTGTCGAGCAATTGATAGAACCACGCAAAGTCGTGACGATATCTATGCAATGATTATTTCTATAGGCATCACGTCCAAAACAAGTAGACCGATACTGTCTGCATCTACTACTATTACTCCACACGTCGACTGCTATCGATCATGCATCTAGTGTATTAAGTCGATAAGAATAGAGTAATGCCTTAAGCAAGATGACATGATGTAGAGGGATAATCTAAAACTAATGACAAACCCCCCATCTTTGTACCCTTGATGGCAACTACTTGATGTGTGCCTTGCTGCCCCTACTGTCACTGGGAAAGGTCACCACATGGCAGAACCCAAAACCAAGCACTTCTCCCATTGCAAGAATCATAGATCTAGTTGGCCAAACAAAACCCAAGACTCGGAGAGACTTACAAGGATATCAAATCATGCATATAAGAAATCATCAAAGACTCAAATATATATCATAGATAATCTGATCACAAATCCACAATTCATCTGATCTCGACAAACACACCGGCAAAGAAGATTACGTCGGATAGATCTCCATGAAGATCATGGTGAACTTTATATTGAAGATCCAAGAGAAAGAAGAAGCCATCTAGCTACTAACTACGGACCCGTAGGTCTGAAGTGAATTACTCACGAGTCATTGGAGGGGCGATGATGATGATGAAGAAGCCCTCCAACTCCAAAGTCCCCTCCGGCAGGGCGCCGGGAAGGGTCTCCAGATGAGATCTCACGGAAACGGAATCTTGCGCCGTCGGAAAAGTATTTTCGAGGCTCCCCTGATTTTTTGCGGAATATTTGGGAAGTTATAGGCCAAAGATCTAGGTCACGGGGCGGCCAGGAAGGCCACAAGCCTGCCCACCGCCGCCTCCCTCCTGGTGGCGGAGTGGGGGGCTTGTGGGCTCCCTGGAGCCCACCTGGCTTGGCCCAAAGGCCCCCTGATCTTCTTCCGTTCGGGAAAAAATCATTTCGGGGTTTTTCTTCCGTTTGGACTCCGTTCCTAAATCTGATCCGAAAACAGTAAAAAACACGGAAAAAACAGGAACTGGCACTTGGCACTGAATTAATAAGTTAGTTCAAAAAAAGATATAAAAGGTACATAAAACAACCAAAGAAGACAAGATAACAGCGTGAAACCATAAAAAATTATAGATACGTTTGAGACATATCATGATCTCATCCGGGACTCTGAATAATATTCGGTAACCACAAATATAACTCAACTATACTAAAAACATCATCGAACCTTAAGTGTGCAGACCCTGCGGGTTCGAGAACTATGTAGACATGACCCGAGACACTCCTCGGTCAATATCTAATAGCGGGACCTGGATGCCCATATTGGATCCTACATATTCTCCGAAGATCTTATCGGTAGAACCTCAGTGCCAAGGATTCATATAATCCCGTATGTCATTCGCTTTGTCCTTCGGCATGCTACTTGCCCGAGATTCGATCGTCGGTATTCGCATACCTATTTCAATCTCGTTACCGGCAAGTCTCTTTACTCGTTCCGTAATACAAGATCCTGTGACTTACACTTAGTCACATTGCTTGCAAGGCTTGTGTGTGATGTTGTATTACCGAGTGGGCCCTGAGATACCTCTTCGTCACACGGAATGACAAATCCCGTTCTTGATCCATACTAACTCAACGGACACCTTCGGAGATACCTGTAGAGCACCTTTAGAGTCACCCAGTTACGTTGCGACGTTTGAAACACACAAGGTATTCCTCCGGTGCCAGTGATTTATATGATCTCATGGTCATAGGAATAAATAATAGACATGCAGAAAACAATAGCAATAAAATGACACGATCAATATGCTACGTTCATAGTTTGGGTCTAGTCCATCACATGATTCTCCTAATGATGTGATCCAATTATCAAGTGACAGCACTTGCACATAGCCAGAAAACCTTGACTATCCTTGATCAACTGGCTAGCCAACTAGAGGCTTGCTAGGGACATTGTTTTGTCTATGTATCCACACACGTATCTATGTCTTCATTCAATACAATTATAGCATGTATAATAAACGATTATCATGAAAAAAAAATAATAATAACTAATTTATTACTGCCTCTAGGGCATATTTCCAACACTCTCCCACTTGCACTAGAGTCAATAATATAGTTCATATCACGATGTGATTTTAACGAATCCAACACCCATACAGTTCTGGGGTTTGATCACGTCTTGCTCGTGAGAGAGGTTTTAGTCAACGGTTCGGAATCTTTCAGATCTGTGTGTGCTTTACAAATATTTATGTCATCTTATAGATGCTGCTACTACGTGCTATACGGAAATACTCCAAATATCTTCTCTACTATAGGAATCCGTTTTACTACTCAGAGTTATTCGGATTAGTGTCAAAGCTTGCATCGACGTAACCCTTTACGATGAACTCTTCAATCACCTCCATAATCAAGAAAAATTCCTTAGTCCATTAGTTACTAAGGATAACGTTGACCGCTGTTTAGTGATTCAATCCTGGATCACTCCTTGTACCCCTTGACAGACTCATGGCCAGGCACACATCAGGTGCGGTACCCAACATGGCATACTTTTAGAGTCTACGGCTAAGGCATAGAAGACTACCTTCTTTGCTGATCTGTTTTGAACTCCTTCAAAAACTTGTCAAGGCATGCATTTCATCGAAAGTTCTACTAAGCGTTTTGATCTATCTCTATAGATCTTGATGCTCAATGTTCAAGTAGCTCTATCCAGGTTTTCTTTGAAAAACTCCTTTCAAACAACCCTTTATGCTTTACAGGAATTCTACATTACATCTGATCTACAATATGTCAACCAAATATACTTATCAGAAATTCTATAGTGCTCCCACTCATTTCTTTGTAAATACAAGTTTCTCATAAACCTTGTACAAACCCAAAAGCTTTGATCATCTCATCAAAGCGTATATTCCAACTCTGAGATGCTTGCACCACTCCATAGAAGGATCGCTGGAGCTTGCATACTTGTTAGCATCCTTAGGATCGATAAAACCTGCTGGTTCTATCACATACAACCTTTCCTCAAGGAAACCGTCGAGGAAACAATGTTTTGACATCCTATGTGCAATATTTCATAAATAATGCAGCAACTACTAAAATAATTCCAACAGACTTTTAGCATCGCTACAAGTGAGAAAGTCTCATCATAATCAACTCTTTGAACTTGTCGGAAACATCCTTGCGACAAGTCGAGCTTTTATTAATGGTGACTTTTCACCATCATCGTCTGTCTTCCCTTTAAAGCTCCACCTTTACTTTAATAGTCCTATGACCATCAAGTAGTTCTTCCAAAGTCTACACTTTGTTTTCATACATGAATCCTCTCTCGGATTTCATGGCCTCCAGCCATTTGTCGGAATCCGGGCCCACCATCACTTCTCCATAGCTCGTAGGTTCATTGTTGTTCAACAACATGACCTCCAAGACAAGATTACCGTACCACTCTATAGTAGTACGCGACCTTGTCGACCTACGAAGTTTGTAGTAACTTGATCCGAAGCTCAATGATCACCATCATAAGTTTCCACTTCAATTGGTGTAGGTGCCACAGAAACAACTTCCCGTGCCCTGCTACACACTGGTCGAAGTGACGGTTCACTAACCTCATGAAGTTCCACCATCCTCCCACTCAATTCTTTCGAGAGAAACCTTTCCTCGAGAAAGGATCCATTTCTAGAAACAAACACTTCGCTACCGGATCTGAGATAGGAGATGTACCCAACTATTTTGGATATCCTATGAAGATGCATTTATCCGTTTTGGGTTCGAGCTTATCTGACTGAAACTTTTTCACATAAGCATCGCAGCTCCAAACTTTTAAGAAACGACAGCTTAGGTTTCTCCAAACCATAGTTTATACTGTATCATCTCAATGGAAATACGCAGTGCCCTATTTAAAGTGAATGTGGTTGTCTCTAATGCATAACCCATAAACGATAGTGGTAATTCGATAAGAGACATCATAGTATGCACCATATAAAATAGGGTCCGGCTATGACGTTCGGACACACTATCACACTATGGTGTTCCAAGTGGCATGAATTTGCGAAACAATTTCCACATTGTCTCAACTGTGTACCAAAAACTCGCAACTCAGATATTCATCTCTATGATCATATCATAGATAGTTTATCCTCTTGTCACGACGATCTTCACTCTGAAATAGTTTTGAACTTTTCAATATTTCAGACTTGTGACTCATCAAGTAAATACTCATGTATCTACTCAAGTCGTCAGTGAAGTAAGAACATAATGATATCCACTGCGTGCCTCAACACTTATTGGACTCCACACATCAAAAATGCATTACTTCCAACAAGTTACTCTCTTGTTCCATGTGGTATGATTTTGCATGTCTCAAGTGAATCAAAATCCAGTGAGTCCAAATGATCCTTCTGCATGGAGTTTCTTCATGCGTTTATACCAACAGGTATGGTTTGCATGTCTCAAACATTTCAAAAATGAGTGGGTATAAAGATCCATCAGCATGGAGCTTCTTGATGCATTTTATACCGACATGACTCAAGCGCCAGTGCCACAAGTAAGTGGTACCATCATTATTACTTTGTATCTTTTGGTATCAATATTATGAACATGTGTAACACTATGATCGAGATTCAATAAACCATTGAAGGTAATTATTCAAGCAAATAGAATAGCCATTATTCTCTTTAAATGAATAATCGTATTGCAATAAACACAATCCAATCATGTTCATGCTCAACGCAAACACCAAATAACAATTATTTAGGTTTAACACCAATCCCGATGGTAGAGGGAGCGTGCGATGTTTGATCACATCAACCTTGGAAAGACTTCCAACACTTATCGTCACCTTGCCTTTAGCTAGTCTCCGTTTATTCCGTAGGTTTTATTTCGAGTTACTAATCATTTAGCAATCAAACCGGTATCTAATACCCTTATGCTACTAGGAGTACTAGTAAAGTACACATCAATATCATGTATATCAAATATACTTGTGTTGGCTTCGCCAGCCTTCTTATCTACCAAGTATCTAGGGTAGCTCCGCCTCAGTGACCGTTCCCCTCATAATAGAAGCACTTAGTCTCGGGTTTGGGTTCAATCTTGGTTTCTTCATTAGAGAAGCAACTGGTATGCCGTTTCATGAAGTATCCCTTCTAGCCCTTGCCCTTCTTGAAACTAGTGGTTTTACTAACTGCTCCCTTTTGATTTCCACTTCCGCAGTGTCAAACATTGCGAATCGCTCAAGGATCATCATATCTATCCTTGATATGTTATAGTTCATCACGAAGCTCTAGTAGCTTAGTGGCAGTGACTTTGGAGAACCATCACTATCTCATCTGGAAGATCAACTCCCACTTGATTCAAGCGATTGTTGTATTCACACAATCTGAGAACATGCTCAACGATTGAGCTTTTCTCTTTTACTTTGTAGACAAAGAATCTTGTCAGAGGTCTCATACCTCTCTACAAGGGCACGAGCATGAAATCTCAATTTCATCCCTTAGAACATCTCTTATGTTTTGTGACGTTCCAAAACGTCTTCGGCGCCTTGCTTCTAAGCCATTAAGTATTACGCACTGAACTATCACGTAGTCATCAAAAACGTATATGTCAGATGTTCGCAACATCCACAGACGACGCTCGAGGTGCAGCACACCGAGTGGTGCATTAAGGACATAAGCCTTCTGCGCAACAATGAGGACAATCCTCAGTTTTACGGACTCAGTCCACAAAGTTGCTACTATCATTTTTCAACTAAATTTTCTTTAGGAACATATAAAAATGGTAGAGCTATAGCGCAAGCTACATCATAATTCGCAAAGACCTTTTGACTATGTTCATGATAATTAGAGTTTAACTAATCAAATTACTTAATAAAATCCCACTCAAAAAGTACATCTCTCTTGTCATTTGAGTGGTACATGATCCAAATCCACTAACTCAAGTCCGATCATCACGTGAGTTGAGAATAGTTTCAGTGGTAAGCATCTTCATGCTAATCATATCAACTATACGATTCGTGCTCGACCTTTCGGTCTCTTGTGTTCCGAGGCCATGTCATGCTAGGCTCATCAATTTTAACCCGAGTGTTCCGCGTGTGCAACTGTTTTGCATCCGTTGTATGTGAACATTGAGTCTATCACACCCGATCATCACGTGGTGTATCGAAACGACGAACTGTCGCAACGGTGCACAGTTGGGGAGAACACAATTTCGTCTTGAAATTTTAGTGAGATATCACCTTATAATGCTACCGTCGTTATAAGCAAAATAAGGTGCATAAAAGGATTAACATCACATGCAATTCATCAGTGACATGATATGGCCATCATCTTGTGCTTCTTGATCTCCATCACCAAAGCACCGGCATGATCTTCTTGTCACCGACGCCACACCATGATCTCCATCAACGTGTCGGCATCGAGGTTGTCGTGCTGTCTATGCTATTACTACTAAAGCTATGGCCTAGCAATATACTAAACACATCTGCAAACACAAACGCTGGTATAAAGACAACCCTATTGCTCCTGCCGGTTGTCGTAGCATCAACGTGCAAGTCGATATTAACTATTACAACATGATCATCTCATACATCCAATATATCACATCACGTCATTGGCCATATCATATCACAAGCATACCCTGCAAAAACAAGTTAGACGTCCTCTAATTTGTTGTTGCATGTTTTACGTGGCTGCTATGGGTATCTAGTATGATCGCATCTTACTTACGCAAAAACCACAACGAAGATGTGCAAATTGCTATTTAACCTCTACAAGGACCGCATCGATCAAAACCAATTCAACTAAATTGAAGAAACAAGCATCCGCCAGTCATCTTTATTCAACGAGGTTGCATGTCAATCGATGAAACCAGTCTCTCGTAAGCGTACGAGTTATGTCGGTCCGGTCCGCTTCAATCCAACAATACCGCCGAATCGAGAAAAGACTAAGGTGGGCAGAAAATCGAACATCACCGTCCACAAAACCTTCTGTGTTCTACTCGATATAGCATCTACGCATGAACCTAGCTCATGATGCCACTGTTGGGGAACGTTGCATGGGAAGCAAAAAAATTCCTACGCACACGAAGACCTATCATGGTGATGCCCATCTACGAGTGGAGATTTGGATCTATGTACCCTTGTAGATCCCACAGCAGGAAGCGTTAAGAACACATGGTTGATGTAGTGGAACGTCTTCATGTCCCTCGAACCGTTCCACGAACCGTCCCACGATCGGTTCCGATCTAGCGCAGAACGGACGACACCTCCGCGTTCAGCACACGTACAACTCGACGATGATCTCGGCCTTCTTGATACAGGAAGCAAGACGGAGAAGTAGATGAGTTCTCCGGCAGCGTGACAGCGCTCCGGTGGTGGTGTGATCCACTCCTGCAGGGCTCCGCCCGAGCTCCGTAGAAATCCGATCTAGAGGTAAAACTATGTGGAATAGGCTAGAGTTGCACGTGGCAAAGTTGTGTCTCAAAAAAATCCTAAACCACCACTATATATAGGACGGAGGGGGAGGGGCTAGCCTTGAGGCACAAGGCCTCAAGGGTGCGCCAGCTGCGAGGAGGAGGAGGACTCCTCCTCCAATTCGGTTTGGGAAGGAGGAGTCCTCCTCTTCCTTCCCACCTCCCTCTTTCCTTTTTCCTTTTCTTTTGTTTTGGTATTTTCTTTATGTGGCGAAATGGGCTCCTTGGCCTGACTCCACAAGCCCACTAAGGACTTGTGGCGCCACCCTAGGGCCTTGGGCTCACTTCTGGGTGGGTGGGCCCCTCCCGGTGAACATCCGGAACTCATTCGTCACTCCCGGTACACTTCCGGTATTGCCCGAAACTTTTCGGTGACCAAATGAAACCATCTTATATATCAATCTTCGTTTCCGGACCATTCTGGAAACCCTTTTGCATTCGTGATCTCATCCGGGACTCCGAACAACATTTGGTAACCACACATATAACTCAACTATACTAAAAACATCATCGAACCTTAAGTGTGCAGACCCTGCGGGTTCGAGAACTATGTAAACATGACCGGAGACACTCCTCGGTCAATATCCAATAGCGGGACCTGGATGCCCACATTGGATCCTACATATTCTCCGAAGATCTTATCGGTTGAACCTCGGCGCCAAGGATTCATATAATCCCGTATGTCATTCCCTTTGTCCTTCGGCATGCTACTTGCCCAAGATTCGATCGTCGGTATCTGCATACCTATTTCAATCTCGTTACCGGCAAGTCTCTTTACTCATTCCGTAATACAAGATCCCATGACTTACACTTTAGTCACATTGCTTGCAAGGCTTGTGTGTGATGTTGTATTACCGAGTGGGCCCCGAGATACCTCTTCGTCACACGGAGTGACAAATCCGAGTCTTGATCCATACTAACTCAACGGACACCTTCGGAGATCCTTTATAGTCACCCAGTTACGTTGCAACGTTTGATACACACAAGGTATTCCTCCGGTGCCAGTGAGTTGTATGATCTCATGGTCATAGGAATAAATACTTGACACGCAGAAAACAATAACAATAAAATGACACGATCAATATGCTACGTTCATAGTTTGGGTCTAGTCCATCACATGATTCTCCTAATGATGTGATCCAATTATCAAGTGACAACACTTGCACATAGCCAGAAAACCTTGACTATCCTTGATCAATTGGCTAGCCAACTAGAGGCTTGCTAGGGACATTGTTTTGTCTATGTATCCACACATGTATCAATGTTTTCATTCAATACAATTATAGCATGGATAATAAACGATTATCATGAACAAAGAAATATAATAATAACTAATTTATTATTGCCTCTAGGGCATATTTCCAACACTCATGTCAAGGTGGTGCCCGAGGGGCCCACAAGACCGGGGGGGGGGGGGGGCGTGCCCCTGGCTTGTGGCCAGGTGGTGGACCCCCTTCGTTTGAATATTTCGCGAGTATTTTTTATATTTTCCAAAAATAGTTTTCATAAATTTTCATCTCATTCCGAGAACTTTTATTTCTGCACAAAAACAACACCACGGTAGTTCTCGTGAAAACAACGTCAGTCCGGGTTAGTTCTAATCAAATCTTATTAAATTATTGTAAACATGACATGAATACTTCATAAATTATAGATACGTTAAAGACATATCGAGAGGTATGCAATGGCATGCGGAGGAAAATGATGAAGTTGTGCGCCAAAGAAATTCAAGAACCCACGGAAGAACGGATGGGGAGGTAGAGAAAAACGTCGTTCGACGTGGGAGAGGAGGAGGACCCACTCACCTTCACGCGGCTCCGACTCGATCTCTCCCTCCGACAATCTCCATGATCCATCGGCTATCACACTGTCAACGACGAGATTCTTGACATCCTCAATAGTGACGGTCGACCGAAGAAAATTTCCTTGAATCCACCCCGACGGCGCCGAAGACCAAGCACTCACCCACTTATTCCCCTTGACTCCCTTCTTCGCGCGCTCGAGCTTCTCCGTCTTCTCCTTCGTCATCACGGCGGTGGTTGTCAGGGCGGAGCTGAGCGGTGTGCATGGAGCAGAGAGAGGTGGATGAAAAGAGGGGAATGGCGGAGGACTACTATTCCAGCCCTAGCACCGTCCCATTTTATAACCGCCCGAGTGAGTCACTGACTTGTGGGACGCAGAATCCCCGTGTATCCTGATTTCAGAGGAAGCACGATATGTGGCACTAAAGACATCATGAAGATCGAGGCGTCATTCCCCCCACTTGCTACGGTTGTTGCGTCATCATCGCGCGACACGCGCTTACAAAATTTTGGAATCCCGTGAAGTCTGGACCTGACGAAGTGTCCTGTCGCGTCAAGGGAGCCTGCTATTCGCTTGAACCAGATTCTGTACTCAAGTCTGCTCGGATGTATTTCAAGACATAATCGATTAGGATGGATGACAAAGACTCCAATCAACGCATATTCCTGTGTAGCCCTAAAATGCATTTGTGATCTATGTGTTCTGTCAGTATATGCATCGACCTTTTTTCACTCGAACCCCAATCCATTCGGGGGATAATGATGGGGATATGTAACTAGGGTAGGGTCTTAGGCCTCACCTACCTGCCCTACCTACGGACACTACATCAAAAGACTTCAAGACTACAAAGAAGATTCCGACTGGAATCACCACGGCGCATGAGTCACTCGACATTACGTCCACTCGGAGGTTTCTCCCTCCATTCCAGGGAGACCAACAGACACGCATTCGACTGGTCGCCATAAGTAGCATTTATTGCATACATTATCACTAACATTCACCTTTATTACCATGATCAAACCCTTGGTTGCCGGGAATTGATGAGGGGCAGCGCACACTATATAAGCCACCCCTCCCCCGTGGCACAAGGGTATGCACCCCGTGTAACTCACACTTTCCACACGTCAGAAGCTCCAGAACATTGAGACGTAGGACTGTTACCTCCATGAGAGGGGCTTGAACTCATACCTTCGTGTGTACAAACTCGCCGTAGCAAGGACTCTGCCCTCTCCTATGTAGCCCTAAGCTCTACTGTCAGGCTCGTTCCCACGACACTTAGCCAAAAAAAGGATTGGAAAGAAAAATGCAAAAAAAATCCAGGATCTCTAGTGCGGATAAAAGTTGTCCACACAAACGGAAGTACTCAGGCATAAGGCCTGAACAAAGTTTTAAAGGGTTACACCATCACTCGACATACCTAGGCAAATAAAGTTTTAACTGCAAGCAAAGTTTTGCTCAAGTATCGTTGGGGCTCGCAGGCTTGACAAAGGTGTCCAGATCTATCCTAGCGGCGATCAGAGTGGCTGCTTCGATGAAGGTATCCATGAAGTCTTCGAATTGAAGTTTCTTTGTGTTGGCCACATGGAGAGCCTTCTACTTGCCCTCCTTGGCCTCCTTGCAATGGACCTAGATGAGTGAAAGTGCCACGTCAACTTCGGAGCGAGCAGCAGATTTTTTTCCATGCCTGTACTTGACTTGTAATCTCGTTGAGGCGGATCATCATCGACTCAAGGTCAATCTCGAGGGTGTCTTCCGACCACAATTCTTGGTCGATCTTCACTAGCGCAGCCTTCAGTCGAGCGATATACCCTTGAACACTTCTGAGACGAGTGTCAAGGCAAAACATGTTCATGGCCACAACGTCCCCGACAGGTCACTTGGTGGGGTCCAGATTTGGCTCGATCTCCTCAATTTCCTTGTCAAAATCTTGGCAGAATTCTACACGAAGGGGAAATGAGAGGTTGGCCATGCTACTATTCTGTGGAAAATAAGGAAATTCACTCGACGGAAGAAAGTTACCTTCAAGCATGCCGAACATCTTCGCAAAGTCTCCCAAGTAGTTCTCCAGACCGCTCCTTCTCTCTGACAGCTGTTCAACCTTTTTGATCCAATCGACCCGTTCTTGCTTGAGTTTGGTGTTCTCTTCTTCCAACTTACTGGCTGCGGCAAGCTTCTTCTGAGCAGCCTCGGTTTTCTCTCTCGCCACCTTCCGAGCATCAACGAGTGCCTTGTCTTTATCTTCAAGCGCCTTCTTCATGGTATCCAAAGAAATAACATTGATGAGTCGCACTTGGAGTCGGCAGTTCTCGTCACGCATGTTTGTTCGAGTGTGGAGACTCGGTTCAAAGGATAGAAGATGAAAGTGATAGTGCAATTGGTCGACGAGGATTACCTCCCACGGTCTTCACGTCGGTCTGTGCGCAGTCCAGGTCATTATTGGTCACCTCCAGATCCAGCTGAGGCTGGTTTTTCTCCTTCTCCAGGTTGATGTACTTAGTCCCGAGCTCATAGGCTTTCTGAACTCAGTAACAAAGTAGTTCAGTCAACACTAATATTTCTCCACTCCCGAGTGGAAAATAGCAAGTTTAGTCGAATGGATGGCGACCTGTCGCCCCACCCCACACCCGTGTAAAGCGTCATATCATGGTTGATGGAAATGATGTCCATGAAACCTATAGGATAAGTCTTGCCAGTTTGGACCTTTCCATCCCTAATACAAGCATTCAGAGGTGGAGACACTAAGAAAAAGAACTCACTCGCCAGATCGAGTGACAAGCATACTCCAAGTACGAAAAGGACCCCAAGTCCAAGTTCTTAAGACCACTGCTAATCATAAACGATTGACAATAGTCTGGGGGACTACACCCAGTGGGTGCACTCAGCGTGCCCCCACTGGATACGACACCACTCGACCAGGTCTGACCTGTCCAAGTAAAAAAAAGAAGTGCAAACATGCAAAATTGTCTCTATCAAACCCCCGTCGATGCAAGCATTCGACGGCGGTCTCTGGGACTACACCCAGTGGGTGCACTCAGCATGCCTCCACTGGACCAGAAACCACTCGACTAAGACCTGATCTACTTGAGGAGAAAACAAGGAAGTATGCACCAAAAGAAAACACCTAGTGGGCTTAGAATCAAGATGAACAGGAATCCAATCAGAAATGAACTTTCCATCGCACTTACTCGAACATTGGCGTGAAGCGCTGAGCTGGCATCATAAGCCAACTTGCTAGCCTCGTATGCCTCCTTCGCTCACAACATCATTTTCTCAGCCTGAATCATAGCCTCTTTACCAACTCCAGTTTGGTCCTCTGGGACGCGGTGCACAGAGAACGCGGGTGTCGGATGAGTCGGTGTTGCAGCTGGGGTCACAAGAGTTGCTTGAATTTGCTCAATTGGCGCTGAGACCACAAGAGTTGAAGTTGCTGGCGGGGCATTCGACAACGGAACCTCAAGTCTAGCTTTGGCTCGGGAAGAGTCGCCAAGTTCTTGAGACAATGCAGCGGTCGACCTACGAGGCACCTGCCCCGACGATGTCCTCCAAGCGCGTATATGTGGGGTATCCAAGGTCATAACTTCTCCCCCAGCACCCTAATGTGGCTCCTCATCGTCTTCCAAGTGGAAGATGTCTGCATCTACCAGTCGACAACGTAAACTAATTCAATCGACGAATCGTCTCCAAAAAACTGAGCAGTGTGAAGATTTGTTATACCTCATTGAGAAGTGGCCGCATCAACATCGTCCACTTCCATGTGTTCCTCTTCATCTCGCGGAGGCGGCTGACTCTGTGTCAACAGACCTTCCCTTGCAACGGCACCAGAAGAATGCTACAAGCACTCCCCGGCAGCGAAACTAGAAGAATGTTGTTGATGGCCCACCATCACGTGGGTTCGCGGCAGTTTTTGAGGGTAGAGTATTCGACCCAAATTTGTTGATTCGCCAGGCAGGAGGTGAGAGGATACTCTTGAGTATTAGCAGCTGAATGTGTCAGATTCAACCACACCTGAAAGATTAGTATCTGCAAGCAAAGCATCAGCAGCAAAGTAGGATGATAACAACGGTGTTAGAAATGATCTATTGACGGCAGACTATTCCTAACGGTCGTATCAATGGCGCCAGAAGTTGCCCGTTGACGGAAATTGTCTTTTCCAGTCAACGACGAGCGAACCAGAATTGTATCACGTAGCCGCAGTGTAATGAATAACAGCAGTGACAAGGAACAACAGTTGTGACAGCAGTAGCAAGTAGCAACAGTAGCAAGCGACAGTAGTAACAACAGTAGCAGCAGAGCAAGACAAGTAACAGCAGCAGAGCAAAACAAGTAACAACAGCAGTGGGACGAACTCGTAGGCAATGGGTCGGTGATTCGTTTGGATGATATTCATCATGCAACAGTTATAACACGGAGAGATATGTGGCTAGCTCCCGTTCGTTAATGTGATGTAGGCATGCATTCCATGTGTAGTCATACGTTCTTAGGGAAAAGAACTTGCATGACATCTATTGTCCATCCCTACCGTGGTAGCGGGGTCCAAAAGGATACTACGGGATATTAAGGTTCTCCTTTTAATAAAGAACCGGAACAACGCATTAGCACTTGGTGAACACATGAAATCCTCAAACTATGGTCATCACCAGGAGTGGTTTCGGTTATTGTCACTCCGGGGTTGCTGGATCATAGCACATAGTAGGTAACTACAACTTGCAAGATCGGATCTAAAACACACATATATTAGTGACAACATAATAATTTCAGATCTGAAATCATGGCACTCGGGCCCTAGTGACAAGCATTAAGCATGGCAAAGTAGTAGCAACATCAATCTCAGAACATAGTGGATACTAGGGATCAATCCCCGTCAAAACTAACTCGATTACATGATAGATCTCATCCTACTCATCACCGCCCAGCGAGCCTACAAATAGATTACTCACGAACGATGAAGGGCTTCATGGAATTGGAGAGGGAAGAAGGTTGATGATGACGATGGCGACGATTTACCCTCTCCGGAGCCCAAAATGGACTCCAGATCTGTCCTCCAGATGAAGAACATGATGTGGCGGCACCTCCGTATCGCAAACGCGACGTAATCTTCTCTTCTGATTTTTTTCTGGGTGAAAGTGAATTTATAGAGCTGAGATTGGGGGCGGCAGATCCACGTGGGCCCCACAAGCTTGGTTGCCACGGCCAGGGGGGTGGCCGCGACAACAGGGGTTGTGGTCCACTGGCCCACCCCCTTTGGTGGATCTTTGCGCAGGTATTTTTCATATTTTCCAGAAAAATTCTTCATAAATTTTCAGGACATTCCGAGAACTTTCATTTCTGCACAAAAACAACACCATGGCAATTTTGCTGAAAACAGCGTTAGTCCGGGTTAGTTCCATTCAAATCATGCAAATTAGAGTCCAAAACAAGGGCAAAAGAGTTTGGAAAAGTAGATACGATGGAGACGTATCAAACTCCCCCAAGCTTAAAACCTTGCTTGTCCTCAAGCAACTCAGTCGACAAACTGAGAGAGAAAGAAAAAAACTTTGACAAACTCCGTTTGATCTTGTTGTTGCAACTATGTCTAACTCATAACCAGAATTTCAGCAAGATCACAAGTTAACCACATAAGCAAGTGACACAAAGGTCTCACGGTAAACTAATATCAATGGCATAATCAGCTAGCGAGCAAATAATAATGAGTTTCAGATACCAACAATTCAATCAAAACAAGCATGAAGAAATATGAATAGGTGGTATCTCGCTAGCTCTTTCTGAGACCGCAAAACATAAATGCAGAGCACTTTCAAAGATCAAGGGCTGACTAAACATTGTAATTCATAGCAACGAAGATCCAGTCATAGTCATACTCACTATCAATCAAAAGCAAAGCATAACAATGACAGAGGTGCTCTCTAATTGATGCTTATATAAGAGGAGGATGACACAACAGGGAAAAAATAGACAGGCCCTTCGCAGAGGGAAGCATTGATTTGCAGAGGTGCCAGAGCTCAAGCTTTGAAAACAGAGATAATAATTTTGGGTGGCATGCTTTCATTGTCAACGCAATGACCAAGAGTTCTCAATATCTTCCACGCTACTCATGCTATAGGCGGTTCCCAAATAGAAAAGAAAAGTTTTAACTCCCCCACCACCAATCTATCACACTCCACGGCTAGCCGAATCCTTGAGTACCGTCCATACTAACATCAATCCAGGGGGAGCCTTGTTTTACAGTTATGTTTTCGATTTAAGCGTGGAACTGGGCATTCCAATTACCGACCCCTTTCTCATGAATGACAGTGAATAAACACATGTCGAGGATAGCACGCCTAACATGGAAGATATCAATAGCCCCCTGTCACCACGTGAGCGGTTCGAGCATGCAAAACAGACTATTTCTTGAAGGTTTAGAGAATGACACATGCAAATTTACTTGGAACGGCAGGTAAATACCGCAAATAGGTAGGTATGGTGGAATCTCATGGAAAAACTTTTGGGTTTATGGAAGTGGATGCACAAGCAGTATTCCGCTTAGTACAAATGAAGGCTAGCAAAAGACTCGGAAGCGACCAACTAGAGAGCGACAACAGTCATCAGAATGCAATGAATTTGACTAACATGGAATGCAAGCATGAACATGATGTAAATCACCATGAACACGAACATCATAGAGGCTATGTTGATTTTGTTTCAACTACATGCATGAACATGCGCCAAGTCAAGCCACTTGAATCATTCAAAGGAGAATACCATCCTATCATACTACATCATAGTCATCTCAAAATCTATGGTGGCATTCAAGACAAACCATTATAAGCTCCTAGCTAAATAAGCATGGCATCAGAAACTATGATCTCTAAGTTTTCATTGCAAACATGGTTCTCTCAAAACAAAGCTGAATCTGGAATGACAAGCTAGTCATATTTACAAAAACAAAATAGATAGAGTTCATACCAGCTTTTCCAGTCTCAGTCACTTCATCATATATCATCATCATTGCCTTTCACTTGCACGATCGAACGATGTGAACAATAATAAGCGTGCTCGTGCAATGGACTAAGCTGAATCTGCAGGCAAACACAAAGGAGAAGACAAAGTAATATGGCTCTTTAAAAGCTAAACAAGTATGCATGCAAGAGCCACTAAACATTGTAAACAATATCTTCTACCTTGACCCAGAGAAAAAGAAAACTATTTACACGGGAAAGCTCCCAACAAGCAAAAAGAAGAAAGGAAAATCTTTTTGGGTTTTCTCAAAAGGACACAAAACAGGAAAACAAGAAAACAAAAACAAACTAGCATGGATAATACAGTGGCAAAGTGTGAACACCGACGAACAAAGTAAAAGCATAAGCATGAATGTAAAGTCGATGAGAACACGTACTCCCCCAAGCTTAGGCTTTTGGCCTAGCCTGGCAAAACCCAAAATCATAGTCGGGGTTATACGGGAGTGCTGCAGCCACTGCCTGAATAGCTGCCTCACAAAGACGAGCAGCTGTCGCCTCCCTCTCATACTCTTCTGCCTCTCCTATGGTTATGTAGTATCTCCGTTTTACCTGAAAGTCAAAGAAAGCAGGAGCAGGAAGGGTAATATGGAAGACACGCTGCCGGTTAAATATCAATCGGTATAGGAGGGATTCATCATCCCTCTCAAGAAACTGGTAGCGTGTCAGAGCGACGCGGTCAAGGAGAGCTGTATGGAGCGGGGGATCTCCTGTGCGGATGGGTACTCCAAGAAAATTTGCTATGCGAGTGGCATAGATGCCGCCAAAGAAATCTCCCTCAATAGCATTTTTATTCAGCCTCCTTGCTATAATAGCTCCCATGTTGAAGATTTTATCACCCGTAACTGCGCTCTTAAGGATAGTAAGGTCGGATGCGCACAGGTGACAATGTTCAACCTTACCGTTAATGCATCTACCTATAAAGAGGGCAAAGTAGTGCAAGGCAGGGAAATGAATGCTTCCTATGGTAGCTTGCGTGATGTCTCTAGTTTCTCCAACAGAAATACTAGAGAAGAAAATCTCTAACCGAAGATTTAGCAGGATCTTTAAGATTACCCCCATCGGGTATTTTGCAAATCCTATTGAAATCCTCCAAATCCATGGCATAAGATTTATCATACAAGTCAAACAGTATGGATGAGTCACGGCCAACTGAAAATTTAAATCTAAGCACGAAAGAGGCAGTGAGCATAGCATACTGTTCACATTTATCTGAGAGGAATTCTTCTAACCCGGCATTGCGGACAAGTGTATCAAACTCATCCTTGAAGCCTGCTTCGATCATGAACTCATCGGAAGGCCATTCACATGGTTGTACCGGTGCGTCCCTTAGTTGATAAGGATCGGGCTCCCGAAAAGAAAGACGGGGACCCTTCTTACTTCACGAACCACCATGAAACTTCCTCCTGAACATAATTTCTCTTTGCTGAAATTTTGAAGTTCAAGAGAAAAGTGAATAAAGACCAACCACACCTTGTAGCAACTACTCCAACTAGTGCCTAGAGACCGTAGCACGCACTAAAACTACTTGGGACCAGCTAAAATCAACATTTCAAGCTCAAGAACAGGGTCACCAAGGTAGCAAGAATACGCGAGGGATAAAGCACTAGAGCAAAAAACTAATTGGACAAATGGAGGAGTCACTTACCAAGGAGCAATTTCCCCAAAACGGTTCGGAGAATGATGCTTTGAGCAAGGAGATTTAAAATCACAGCCAAATGAGCAAGAACACGGGTTTGAGCTGCGAAACAATTTTTTCTGGAGGAAGAAGAAGAGGATGGGAGCTGGAATGAGTGGAGGGGGCCCCCGTGGGCCCCACAAACTTGCTCCCCACGGCCAGGGGGTACCCCGCGGTGACAGGGCTTGTGGCCCACTCGGGTGGCCCCCAGGCCAGCTCTCTATCCCAGTATTTTTCAAATATTCCAGAAAAAATCATACTAGATTTTCAGGACCATCAGAGAACTTTTATTTTCGTGGTATTTTTCTCCGGGACGCTAAAACAGAAAACAGGAAAAACTAAACTAAACCTATCATTTTTCTTCTAAGCAAAAGAAAGTGAAAGCTTAAAACAGAGGTATGTGACTCTTTGATTCATCCATTTCATGGTCATCGAAAGAAATCCGTCAATGGGGTTGATCAAATCCTTATGACAAAACTTTCTCGAATCGCAAGAGAAAACGGAGAATTTTCGAATAGCCACTAAGTCACCTCAATGGGGATACGAATCTCCCCAACAAGCAAATCATACTTCATCTTGACACGAGGAATAAGGCATTCAAAGCTCCCAATAAGAATCAATGAAGTTTTTTCGATAGCATTGATGCAATGTACTTGATATCGTTTCTTCGGAAAGTGCACGATATGCTCATTACCGTTGACATGGAAAGTGACATTGCCTTTGTTGCAATCTATAACAGCTCCTGAAGTGTTTAAAAAGGGTCTTCCGAGGATGACAACCATGGCATCGTCCTCAGGAATATCCAAAATAACAAAGTCTGTTAAGATAGTGGTATTAGCAACCACAACAGGCACATCCTCGCAAATGCCAACAGGGAAAGCAGTTGATTTGTCGGCCATTTGCAGAGAGATTTCAGTGGGTGTCAACTTATCCAGTTCAAGTCTACGATAAAGAGAGAGAGGCATAACACTAACTCCGGCTCCAAGGTCACATAAGGCAGTTCTTATGTAGTTTCCTTTAATGGAGCAAGGTATAGTGGGCACTCCGGGATCACCAAGTTTCTTAGGAGTTCCACCTTTGAAAGTGTAATTGGCAAGCATGGTGGAGATCTCAAGATCTGCTATCTTCCATTTATTGGTCACGATATCTTTCATGTACTTGGCATATGGAGACATTTTGAGCATATCAACTAACCACATGTGCAGAAAGACGAGTCTTATCATTTCAATAAAGCGCTCAAAATCCTCATCGTCTTTTTTCTTGGATGGCTTAGGAGGAAAGGACATAGGTCTCTGAACCCATGGCTCTCTTTCTTTACCATGCTTCCTAGCGGTGAAGTCATTCTTATCGTATCTCTTAGGTTGTGGATTATCAGGATTAACCGTAGGTTCAATCTCCACATCCTTATTATTGCTAGATTGAGCATCATTATGAGCATCGCTGTCCATATTGTCACCAGGTTCAAGTTCATCACCAGATTGTGTTTCTGCATCAGACGCAGAAATATCATTTGGTACTTCAGGTGTGCTAGTATTTGGTGAACTGACATGCAGGTTTCTATCATCCTTCTTCTTCTCCTTAGGATGACTGGGTGCATGTGCATTAATTCCTTGAGAATCTTGATCAGTTCTCTTAGGATGACCTTCAGGATACAAAGGTTCCTGAGTCATTTTGCCTCCTCTAGTAATGACTCTGATAGAGTTGTCATTTAATTCATTGAGCAGGTCATTCTGAGCTTTAAGTACTTGTTCTACCTGAGTAGTAATCATAGAGGCATCTTTAATCAGAAGCTTCAAATCATTGACATTTCTGTCTACACAAGCACTTAAATGGCTAAGCATACGAGTGCTTTGTTCCAAATGTGTGCTAACATTATCATTGAAACTCTGTTATTTGGAAACAAAGTTGTCAAATTCATCAAAGCATAGGCTAGCAGGTTTATCAAAAGGAATATCACTCTCATCAAACCTACGCAGAGAATTTACTTCCATTACCTGTATCGGGTTATCGAGACCATGATCTCTTCGATAGGTGGTAGATTTTTGACATCTTTAGATCTAATGCCTTTCTCTTGCATAGATTTCTTGGCTTCTTGCATATCTTCGAGACTGAGGAATAGAATACCTCTTTTCTTAGGAGTTGGCTTAGGAGGTGGTTCGGGAATAGTCCAAGCATTATCGTTGATCAAGATGTTATTCAGTAGAGTCTCAGCTTGTTCTACAGTTCGTTCCCTAAAAACACAACCGTCACAACTATCTAGGTGGTCTCTAGAAGCATCGGTAAGTCCATTATACAAGATATCAAGTATCTCGTTCTTCTTAAGAGGGTGATCAGGCAAAGCATTCTGTAGCTGGACGAGCCTCCCCCAAGCTTGTGGGAGACTTTCTTCTTTGAGTTGAGCAAAGTTGTATATTTCCTGCAAGGAAGCTTGCTTTTTATGGGCAGGGAAATATTTCTCACGGAAGTAATAGACCATATCCTGGGAACTAATCACACATCCAGGAGCAAGAGAAGTGAACCAGGCTTTAGCGTCATCCTCTAGAGAGAAAGGAAACAACTTAAGGATATAGTAGTGGCGGATCTTCTCCTCACTAGTGAAAAGGGTAGCTATATCGTGTAGTTTGGTAAGATGGGCTACGACCGTCTCAGACTCATAACCGTGAAAAGGATCAGATTCGACTAGAGAGATTATCTCAGGGTCGACAGAGAATTCATAATCCTTATCCATGATAAAGATAGGTGAAGTGGCAAACTTCGGGTCGTATTTCATCCTAGCTTTCAGAGATTTTTCCTTCCACTTGAGAAGTAATTTCTCAACGTCATAGGCATCCTTACTCACAATAAAATCCTCATCTATCTCTCCCTCCATAACATAACCCTCAGGTATATCAGGCAATTCATATCTAGGAGAGCTAGATCTAGCAGGAGCAAAAGCAGGTTCTATCTCAATAGTATCGGCAGTTTCAGAAGCATCACGAGCATTGGCAGTAACTCTAGCAATATGAGCATCATGGAACACCCCTAGTGGCACACCAGGCAAAGTAGTATCTCTAGCAGTATCAAGCATAGCATCATCAGGCAAAATAGCATCTCTAGCATCATCAGGCAAAGCAGTATCAGGCATAGCATCTCTAGCAGTATCAGACATAGCATCTCTAGCAGTATCAAGCATAACATCTCTAGCAGTATCAGGCATAGCATCATCAAGCACAGGCGACAAATCAAGATTTCTAGCAGGAGGTGATGTCGCAAATTTACTCATAACTGAAGGTGAATCAAGTGCAGAGCTAGATGGCAGTTCCTTACCTCCCCTCGTAGTTGAGGACAAGACTTTGGTTTTTGGATCTTTCAGATTCTTCATAGTGATCAGCAGATATAAATCCCAAGTGACTCAGAGAATATAACAATACCTCCCTGGCAATGGCGCCAGGAAAATGTTGACTTTGTGTCAATAGACCTTCCCTTGCAACAGCACCAGAAGAATGTTGCTAGCACTCCCCGACAGAGAAACTAGAAGAATGTTGTTGATGGCCCACCAGCGCGTGGGTTCGCGGCAGTTTTCGAGCGTAGAGTATTCGACCCAAATTTGTTGATTCGCCAGGCAGGAGGTGTGAGGATACTCTTGAGTATTAGCAGCTGAATGTGTCAGATTCAACCACACCTGAAAGATTAGTATCTGCAAGCACAATATCAGCAACAAAGTAGGATGATAACAAGGGTGTCAGAAACGATCTGTTGACGACAGACTATTCCTAACGGTCGTATCAATGGCGCCAAAAGTTGCCCATTGACGGAAATTGTCTTTTCCCGTCAACGACGAGCGAACCAGAATTGTAGCAGGTAGCAGCAATGTAACGAATAACAACAGTGGCAAGGAACAACAGTAGTGACAGCAGTAGCAAGTAGCAACTGTAGCAAGCGACAATAGTAACAGCAGTAGCAGCAGAGCAAGACAAGTAACAACAACAGAGCAAAAAAAGTAACAGCAGCAGTGGGACGAACTCATAGGCAATGGGTTGGTGATTCGTTTGGATGATATTCGTCATGCAACAGTTATAACACGGAGAGATATGTGGCTAGCTCTCGTTCGTCAATGTGATGTAGGCATGCATTCCGTGTGTAGTCATATGTGCTTAGGGAAAAGAACTTGCATGACATCTATTGTCCATCCTCCCGTGGCAGCGGGGTCCAAAAGGATACTACGGGATATTAAGGTTCTCCTTTTAATAAAGAACCGGAACAACACATTAACACTTGGTGAACACATGAACTCCTCAAACTATGGTCATCACCGGGAGTGGTTCCGATTATTGTCACTCCGGGGTTGCCGGATCATAACACATAGTAGGTTACTACAACTTGCAAGATCGGAACTAAAACACACATATATTGGTGACAACATAATAATTTCAGATCAGAAATCATGGCACTCGGGCCCTAGTGACAAGCATTAAGCATGGCAAAGTAGTAGCAACATCAATCTCAGAATATAGTGGATACTAGGGATCAATCCCCGTCAAAACTAACTCGATTACATGATAGATCTCATCCTACTCATCACCGCCCAGCGAGCCTACGAATAGATTACTCACGAACGATGAAGGGCTTCATGGAATTGGAGAGGGAAGAAGGTTGATGATGACGATGGCGATGATCTCCCCTCTCCGGAGCCCAAAACGGACTCCAGATCTGTCCTCCAAATGAAGATCAGGATGTGGCGGCGCCTCCGTATCTTCTCTTCTTATTTTTTCTGGGCGAAAGTGAATTTATAGAGCTGAGATTGGGGGCGGTAGAGCCACGTGGGCCCCACAAGCTTGGTTGCCGCGGTCGGGGGGGGGGGGGGGGGGTGGCCGCGGCAACAGGGCTTGTGGCCCACAGGCCCACCCCCTCTAGTGGATCTTTGCGCAGGTATTTTTCATATTTTCCAGAAAAATTCTCCGTAAATTTTCAGGACGTTCCGAGAACTTTATTTCTGCACAAAAACTACACCATGGCAATTCTGCTGAAAACAGCGTCAGTCCGGGTTAGTTCCATTCAAATCATGCAAATTAGAGTCCAAAACAAGGGCAAAAGAGTTTGGAAAAGTAGATACGAAGGAGACGTATCAGCGACGTCACCGAGGTAGAAGCTCTGGCAAACAAATTCCACTCGTTTAACAAAGACATGAAGTTCCACAATAGAAGAAGAAGGAAAATGAACACTCACGTTGAGGCGACGGGCACGACGATCTTCATACGGGGCAGAGCCTTCCGAGGTTTTGGTGCGTCAGACCTGGGTTGTTTCGCAGCCTTTTCAGCCGACTCAGATGTTGCGGCCCGGTCACGCTTCGGATTCCTAGTGCTTGATGCCAAGATTCTGCTTGGGACAGCCGCCGAGTCTTGCCGCTTCTTGGGTCGATGCTCGGTGCACGGAGGAGACTGAACCACTCCCTTGCTCTCCTCCGAGTCGTCATCACCGTCTTCACTGTCCTCGGCATAATCAACGTCTGCGCTGCCGTCTGCGCTCTCTTCTCCTTCATCAGGCTGTTCTATGTTTGGCACGGACGAATACATGTTCGTTAACTCCTGCAAGATACAAACAGTAAAGTTAGTTGGCTGAAAACCCAATCACTCGATGAAATATGAAAGCATTTGATAAAGATATAACTCACCAGGTTCGGCAGCTGGTTCACGACAGAGAAGGGCAGGATTTTCTTGGCTCCCAGAGGGTTGTCACAGGCTCCGGTGATGCTTCTGAGGCACTGTGCAACAGTCTCGTCACAAACTTCCTCTGGATATGTCTGAGTGGTGTCTTCGGCGCCTGAATAGTGCTACATAGTGTGGTCCCTCACTTGAAGGGGTTGGATTTGCCGACTGAGAAACGCCTCTAGTAGGTGCATACCAGTCACTCCGCCACGGATCAAACCTAGTACTGCATTCACTAAAATTCCTACCTGGACTTTCTCTCCCTCTACCACGGACAATGTTCTCGGAGTAGTGGGTCTCTCCAATGTGAAGGGGGTAAGGTCAATCGACATATTGGGAGATGCAACATCTTTACAGTAAAACCAAGTCTACTATGAGCCCCGAACAGATTCAGGAGAGTTCATCAACGTAAACGCACTCTTGCTCCTCTTTTGGAGTCCCAGGCCAACGCATAGCTGGGTGAAATGGGTCTTACTATCACCAGGGTTGGCCTTTTTGATTGACTAAGACCAGATGGTGATGATGTGTTTGAACAAACCCTAGTGAGCTGGACAGCCCAGGAAGCATTCACACAGTGTTATGAGCGTAGCGAGATAAGCAATGGCATTCGGAGGGAAATGGTGAAGTTGTGTGCGGAAGAAATTCAAGAACCCACATAAGAACGTATGGGGAGGCATAGAAAAACCTCGCTCGACGTGGGCGAGGAGGGGGACTCGCTCACCTTCGCGCGGCTCCGGCTCGGTCTCTCCCTCCGGCATCCTCCACGACCCGTCGGCTATCAGACCGTCGGTGATGAGGTTCTTGACGTCCTCCGCCATGATGGTAGACCGAAGGAAATCCCCTTGGATCCACCCCGGTGGCGCCGTAGACCCGGTGCCCGACAGCTTCTTTGCCTTGGCTCCCTTCTTGGCACGCTCGAGCTTCTCCATCTTCCCCTTTGTCATCGCGGCAACGGTCGTCGAGGTGGAGCTGAGCGGCGCGCGTGAAGCACATGAGGCGGCGGAAAAGAGGGGAATGGAGGAGGAGCACTGTACCAGCCCTTGCGCCGTCCCATCTTATAGCTGCCCGAGTGGGTCGTTGACCTGTAGGCCCTTCAAATCTCTATGTTTCCAGATTTCAGAGAAAGCGCTGTACGTGGCGTTAAAGAAGACACAAAAATCGATGTGTCATGCCCCCACTTGCCCCGGTTTTTGTGTCATTGTCGCATGGTGCGTGCTTACCAATTTTTTGAATCCCGTGAACTCCGGGCCTGATGAAGCAACCTGTCGCATCAAGAGACCATGTTGACCACTCGAACCTGATTCCGTGCTCAACTTCACTCGGACGCATTTCAAGATAGAATCGATCATGATGAATGACAAAGACTCCAATCAACGCATACTTCTGTGAAGCCCTAAAATGCATTCGGAATTTGTGTGCCTTATCAGAATCTGCATCGACCCTTTTTCACTCGAACCCCTATCCATTCGGGGGATAATGATGGGGATATGTACCTAGGGTAGGGTCTTAGGCTTGACCTACACGCCCTACCCAAGGACACTACATTGGAGAACTTAAAGATTACAAGGAAGACTTTGACTAAAATCACCATGGTGCATGAGTCAGTCGACTGAACATCCACTCAGAGGTTTCTCTCTCCATTCGACAGTTGCCTTTCACTCAGAAGAACTAGAAGTCAGTCGACCGTAGAAGATCAGAAGCCACTCCACGGAGGCCAACGGGCACGCATTCAACTAGTCTCCATAAGTAGCATTTGTTACATACGTTATCAATAACATTCACCTTTATTACTACGATCGAACCGTTGGTTGCCTGGTATTCATGAGGGGCAGTCCATTCTATATAAGCACCCCTCCCCTGTGGCACAAGGGTTCACACCCCTTGTAACTCACACATTTCACATGACAGAAGCTCTCGAGCACTGAGACGTAGGGCTATTACCTCCATGAGAGGGGCCTAAACTCATACATTCATGTGTACGATCTCGTCGTAGCTAGGACTCTGCCCTCTCCTTACGTACCCCTAACCTCTACTGCCAGGCTTGTTCCCACGACATTCGCCACCCTCCGAGTCCTCCGGGAGCTTGGTGTCTTGGTTTTTGGTGTCACTCTCCACGTCAACGGGCGAGCGGTCGATCACTGGTATAGAACTGACCAGCCCTGTGAAAGCCTACCGAATGAAGAAAGCAAAATCACATATGAGAGTTGGAACAGCGAAGAAATTCACTCGGTACAGATGCTCGACGACTTACCTGATTCGGCTGATGATCCTCCGTGAAAGGAGGCACCTGTGTAGCACCCCTGGGTTATCTCTCACGGGGGTAATAGCCTTGAGATTATTCGCCACCACCTTTTCCCATAACTCCTCAGGATGGACTCGAGTTGGATCGTCCGACCCTTTATATTTCCACATTGGGTGGACTCTGGCCTGGAGAGGCTGGATCCTACGCTGGAAGAAGACCTCCACGAGGTCCATCCCGTTCAGACCCTTCCGAATCAAAGCCACCACCGCTATCATCAAGATATCTACGTTGGTCTTCTCCTCCTTAGACAAGGTCAAGGTGGGGGACGAGTGGATCCTATCAACAGAATAGGGTGGGAGTCCCGAGTGACCCTCGCCGACTGGGACGTCTCGGCAAGAAAACCAAGAGTCCTGCCAGTTCTTCACCGAGTCTGGCAAACTCATCTGCGGGAAGCTACTCTTGCCCGTGAGCTGAATGCCTAAGCCATCGCAAAGCTTCCCTACATTGGTTCTCCCCCCCCCCCCGAGGAGGAAGACTTCTTCACGGTCATCACTTGACACATGAACAGGCGCTTGAACAAGCCCCAATGTGGATTACACCCAAGGAAATTCTCACACAGAGACACGAATGCGACTAGATATGAGACAACATTGGGGGGCAGATGATGGAGCCGAGCCCCGAAGAAAGCAAGAAATGCCCGAAAAACGGGTGTGGAGGGAGAGAAAAACCTCTCTCAATGTGGGTGACCAAGAGCACTCGCTCGTCGTTCTGGGGCGCCGGCTCAGCCTCGCTGTCCCTGGGAAACCGCTAGCTCCCCCGAGCAATCAAGCCTTCGCCCTCCAGCTCCAGCAGCCGCCCCTCTGAGACTCGGGATGGCATCCAGTCGCCCTGGATCCATCCTTGCGGGAGCACTCGAGGGCTCGAGGAAGATCCACACGACCCCTTCTCAGCCCGCCCGGCTCTCGACGTCCCCCGTTCACCAAGGTGGACGGCGGAGAGGTCGGGGCCGGAGGTCGATGGAGGCAACCGACGGTTCTTGTTTTTAGTGGCGAGAGGAGGGAGCGAAGATGAGAGAACCCGATTCCGAGGCGGGATCCTCTCTCTCTTCCGCCTCATGCCTTAAATACCCAACGGCAAGATTCCCCATCGAGCACACTGTCGACCCGAGGAAGATCTGAAGTATCTCGAGGATCAAGCGCACTTTAGCATGAGAGAAACATCAAAGGCGCAAAAATCGGGGCGTCGCCCCACTACTTCCATTACCCGCGTCTCCGCCAAAACCGCCGCCCGCGCGCGCTCTCTCAATTCCAAAGGTTGCGAAAAATCCGTTCCACCTCATATCCCGAATGGATTTCGTATCCATGGCATGTGATGAGGTGATCCGTATGATCTTTTCGCTCGTCCCCCTACAGGATCCCGATCATTGGGGAAATCAATGAGGACGACTTGATCGTCCTTACCTCAACGCGAGTAAGGATCCGTCCCTACTCGTCGACTAAGCACACGGAGTTCAGAGCTCTCGTTCACCAAACTCATGTAATCTATCTTCCCGAAAGATAGGCCATCACTGCCGACTATAGACATACCCGTATGACTGGATAGTCAGAATTAATCACTCTTGAATCGATGGAGGTTTGCCGAGAGTCCGAATGACGCGGCCCCGAGCCGCAACCCAAGAATCTCGAGAGAAATTGAAGGAAGTCATTCACTCGGTCTGCAAAACCTCAACCAATTAGGGGGCTACTGATGGGGTTGTACATTAGGGTAGGCCTACAGACCTGCTTCCCTAGGCCGACCTAGGACCCCTTATGGACATCAGTGTCCTTAAAGTCACCGATGTAACCTCAACCTCACTCGTTTCAGCAACCGTCACTCGGTCTACCTGGAGTCACTCGGATCACCTCATGCAAGTCAGATACATCCTGACACTCGGACTACATCAAGGAGAAGGCACCGAAGAGGCTGCAACGACTAAGGACTTAACCCATCACATGAAGTGCAGTGAAGACTCACGTTACAAGTAACGTCGAGTGTTAAAGCTGTCGTTTCTAGTAACTTCCCTGTTTATTAGCATTAATTACCTTGTAATGAAGCTCGACCTGTCGTGGCAACAACTATATAAGCCACTCCTGACCTCTAGCTCAAGTGTTCAACACTTTGTAATCTTTTACACCCCATAAGAAAACATCAGCCTCACGGCTCGATACGTAGGGTTGTTAGCACTTCCGACTGGGGCCTGAACTCGTATATCCGAGTGCATCCACCACGCTTAGTTAGAATTAGCCCCTTTGTTCCTACCCCTAGGTACTATTGTCAGGGTCATTCCTACGACAACTGCTCTACAATGCGAAGGAGTCGTCGCGAGGTAGACGGTAGCACGAGGCAGATATTTCCCAATCTCTCTCTCTCTGACTTACTCCGCCCGAACAAACTTCATCCATGTTATTATTTCCATGTCCTTTAGATGTTGGTTGATGCATATATAGTTCAATTAGCAATCGCTAATTCACCATATCCAACCATGAGCCACACATTCACATTCCCAAACATGAGTGTCAATGAAAGTGCATGTGGTCCCTATGTCTGATTTTGGTAATCAATAACAATCCCTATGGAGTAATGTTTTAATTGAGATGTGAAGGGAAGTTCCATAGGTAATTAATGAATCGTATGTGATGAAATTTATGAAATCCATCGGATAAAGATATGCATTGAATGTTGGTAATAAATAATAGTTCCTATGACACAACCATTGGATCTATATATATCAAGATATACAACAAGATCATTAAGTTCTAGTGATGAATATACTATGATGAAGAAGAAGCAAACATAGTGTACTTTGATGCATCAAGATTAAGTTATATTATTGAATCAAATATGATTAATATGGAGTCCATGTGATGTACAAGATGTGATCAAGTTGGAGCTCGTTAGAGGAACTCAGAGACGGCATGCTTGGACTTATGAGTTGAGCTGAGAAGGATCAAGATATTGAGATAAATGATTAAATATAAGAATTCTATGTATGGATCGAAGATGTGATCATGATGAGTTCCTATGTTGAGTCATGATTGATCAAGTTAGTGAAGCAAGTAATTCAAGTGAATAATTCATCGTTCCTTTTAAGAGATTGTGATGGACCATGAACAAGAGAAGTGAAGACCAATATGATACTCATGTAGATACTCGATATAATTATGAGAGTATTGAGATATTTATGATCATGTCTTGAAGCAGTGAAACGAAGTGAAGTGAAAAGTACAATATATTGTCTTAAAGACATCAAGATTGAGCAAGGAGCAAAGATAAATGTTGACCAAGATAAAGTTTGAAGATCTAATTCTAGATGGTCAACACATAAGTGTACTACCAAATGAGATCTAGTGGTATGGTAAGAAGTTATGTACCACACGAATGAATATGAACTAATTCCAAACAGATCCAGCGAAGACTAGCACCGACCGAATCCCGTGAGATCCATCGGAGACACACGTTCGCACACCCTCCGACGACGCTAGATGCATCTCCGAGATGGGGTTAGGCGGGGAGAACCTTATTTCATCTTTCGGAAGCCGCAACCGCCTCATTTTCTTGAGCATGACACAAACCCAAAGAAAAATCATAAAACACCTAAAACAGAGCAAGAACCCTCCTGATGGCAAGGGTCGGGGTCTATCAAACCTTCATGTGCACTACGGCCTCCGTAGACGAGGTAGACCAACAACAACACCGATAGGAGGTAAAGGAACCCTAAGCCTCTTTTCTCACAAAGGAGGCGATGACTGTGTTTTGAGGACAATTACTGTCTCTAGAAAATATTAAATCAAATAGATACATAGATGCATCTTGTGTTAAGACTCTTGGTTTTGTGAAATAATCGTAAGTTTTTTCTTGAGCACAGATCTTCTATAAGCTTTATATTGTGCCCTTGTTTTACTAGGAAGAATATGCATACCATATAAATCCTCACACCTAGGGAAGAGATGAACGTCACATATATTTGAATGCACAGTATTGATTATTTTACCATTTATTAGTGAAATGCAAAAGTATTCCAAATAGCGATCAAACATAACCTCATAAAACATATTATATGGTAAGAGTGCCTACAAGCATACGTTACTGACTTTTAAATATGTGGAAAGGAGGGTAAATTAGCTAAGAGTTAGCCATATTGTTTTCCACCCACTGAATGTGTATCATCGGAAATCCTAAATTAAATTCAGGAATAACGCAAGCATCACGACTTGAACCTGATGAGTTAGAAATACCACTATCCCTTAAACCATCCAATTACAAGTTGGTTTGGTATTAACGATCTTGTTACTGGATGCTAATATCTGCGGAATCCCTAGAGAACAACTTGTCCCGCCTTGAGGAATATGACGTGTTGGTTCCTCGGGAGGTTGCATCAAGCGAAGCATTGCACCTTCCCTCCTCTAGTGGATTTTCCATGTGATCCCGAGCCCAACACAGCGTGTTGGAAAACACATTATAGGCCTAGTTAACTACTTCTTGGTATTCCTATCCCATCAGGATTTAAGTCTTGGTGTTTGTATTATTTCTAGATTTCTTTCAGAATTTCCTACGATATGTTTTCAGTTGGAGGAGATATTTCGCTTGATGATATGCCGACTCAGTCCTTCGAAGATGCTCATAGGGGTAGGATGTGCGTGTATGCATTCGTATGGGTGAGTGTATTCGCGTATACATATACGCTTGCGTTTGTACTGTGTTAAAAAAAGAATAAAATGTCATAACCGCGAGATTCTAGCTCTAGGAATGGATAACAAATTACCATTGGGATAATGTCAAAAACATCACTATAAAATTGACATAGCAATAGACCTATTGGAAAAAGTTTAACACAAGTCCAAGATCACCATATATATCAAAATGGTCATGCTCAAAAGAATAGGCATGCTACCTAATTTTTTTTGCCATGGTCTACTTAATAAACTACCATGCTCTAGAGAAATAAAACTAACACACTACCTAAATTGAATATGCCTTGTCTACTCAACATAAACATTGCTTAATTGCTAAAATTGCCATGGTAGCTAAAAAATTGTTGTAGTCTAATTAATCAAAATGCCATGCTACCTAAATTGAAACTAACATGGTTTACTTAATAAAAAATGTCATGGTGTAAATACTAGAGAGGCTAAGGTACCTCTAATAAAATTGCACATGGCAAGACTAGGAAAAAAATGTTCTCTATGAAATGTCATGATCTAAAGAATAAAATTGGAAAAGTTATGAATTTGCATGCCACGGAAGTAGAAAATTTACATTTTCTATTAAATGCAAAGAAAAAAATGCCATGGCATTTTTTATTAAAAATAAATGAAAAATACATGGGAAAAGGTGTGCATATTCCATGACAGTTTTAATTGAACAAAGATGGAAAAATTTAAAAAATGTCATGTTAAGTTCAATAAAAATGCCATGCATCATACACCAAAAGTGCCATGATATAGTCTTACGAAATTGGCATGGTGTAGTAGATTAAAAAAATAGGAAAATATTGATTTGCTTGCTCATTAGAAAAAATGCTATGGCAAAACTTAAGAACATCACAAAAAATCCCATGGCAATTTATCCATGTTAACTATTTAAGAAGAAAAATTATGTTTATAAGAGCATCACCATGTCAACGCCAGGTTTACGATGGTGCACTATTTTTGCTGAAATGAACTAGTACAAAAGCAGTTCTTAAAGTTATCATGTGTAAGCACCGACAAAATGCCACGTCGGGTGCTACAAATATGAATTTCCACTACCTATAGTTCAATAATATGGCATGATGTAGTAAAAAAATCCACTGAGACAAATGCACAAAAGTGGTGTATCCTCATACTGAAAAATGCCATATTCAATGTAAAATACCATGGCACCATGTTCAATGAGTTGCCATGATGGTATATTTGAGTTTCCATCGCAAACATATCGCTTCTACAAAAAAAGAAAATGTCATGTACCCAAAACAAAAATCTATAGAAATGCCATGGTACTCTATAAAACAATACTACATATTTCCATGGTATAATAACAATGTTTCAGGCACACCATGTGGCATCAAAAAGACATTTCTACGAAAATCCCCTGCGAAGCTACCATATCATCTTAATTAGTACCACGTAGGCCTCACACAGCCCTTCGTGGACCGTCAGATTTTTCTTCTATATCTTTTGCACTGTCAGATCTTCGCTTGTGGTCAAAATTGTTTTCACCTCATGGTTATTCTTGTTGCTCCATGACAGGTGGGGTCTTCGGCCTCACTATTGGTTGGGTTCGTAGTGGGCGGGTGAAAAAAGGCCGCTCCTTGTAGTATATTGAAACAATCAGGAAAAATATATTTGATTTGCCCTGCTTGTTAGTAAAAATGCAATGGCAAAACTTAAGATTGCCATGTTTAAGCACCGAGCATATCCATGTCAACGCCAGAATTAGGAGTGTACACAATTTTTGCTGAAAAGAACTAGAACAAAAACAGTTCTTAAAGTCGCCATGTTTAAGCAACGAAAAAGTGCCATGTTGAGTGCTTACAATCTGAATTTCCACTGCTTATAGTTCAAAAATATGGCATGTTGTAGTTAAAAAACACTGAGAAAATGCACAAAAATTAGCGTATCCTCGTCCTGAAAATGCCATGTTCAATGTAAAATACCATGACATTATGCTCAATGAATTTTTATGACACTATTTCAGTTTCCATCTCAAACATATGACTTTTAATGGAAAAATGAGATGCACCCAAAACCAAAATCTTAGAAACGTCATGGTACTATATGAAAAATATTACAATTCTTCATGGCAATAACAATGATGTCGGGGGGATAACCCCGGGGTGGGCTCATCGAGCCTGCTCCTTCATCTCCTGCCCAAAAGGAATGACCAAACATAATTCTCCAAGCCCCAAGTCCTCTGGCCGGCTAGGCTGCTCTTGGGGAACATCGCATGGGAAACAAAAATTTTCCTACGCACACGCAATACCTATCATGGTGATGTTCATCTACGAGAGGAGATTTCCGTTCTATGTACCCTTGTAGATCACACATCGGTAAGGGTTAAGAAACGCGGACGATGTAGTGGAACAGCTTGCGTGATTCAGATCACCGTAGTCGTACACTCCATCCCACGATCTCATCACGATCCGTCCCGTGAACTTCATCGCAATCCGTCGTGCGATCTCATCATGATCCTTCCCTATCTAGTGCCGAACGGACGGCACCTCCGCGTTCAACACACGTACAGCGCGACGATGATCTCGGCCTTCTTGATCCAGCAAGAGAGACGGAGAGGTAGATGAGTTCTCCGACAGCGTGACGGCGCTCCACAGGTTGGTGGTGATCTATTCTAGCAGGGCTCCGCCCGAGCTGCGCAGAAATATGATCTAGAGGAAAAACTGTGGAGGTATGTGGTCAGGCTGCCGTGGCAAATGTTGTCTCAAATCAGCCCTAATACCTCAATATATATAGGAGGGAGGGGGAGGGCCTTGCCTTGAGGCTAAAGGGAGCCCCAAGGGGTCGGCCGAATCAAGGTGGAGGAGTCCACCTCCAATCCTAGTCCAACTAGGATTGGAAGGTGGAATCCTTCCCTTCCTTCCCACCTTTTTTTCTTTTCTTTTGATTTCCTTATCTCCTGCGCAAGGGCCCTCTTGGGCTTGCCCACCAGCCCACTAAGGGCTGGTGTGCCCCCACAAAGCCTTTGGGCTTCTTCCCAGGTGGGTGGGCCCCTCCCGGTAGAACTCGGGAACCCATTCGTCATTCCCGGTACGATGCCGGTAATGCCCGAAAACCTCCCGGTAACCAAATGAGACAAACCTATATATCAATCTTAATTTCTGGACCATTCCAGAAACCCTCGTGACGTCTGTGATCCCATCCCGGACTCCGAACAACATTCAGTAACCAACCATATAACTCAAATACGCATAAAACATCGTCGAAACTTAGACGTGACCCGAGAGACTCCTCGGTTAATATCCAATAGCGGGACCTGGATGCCCATATTGGATCCTACATATTCTCCGAAGATCTTATCGGTTGAACCTCAGTGTCAAGGATTCATATAATCCTGTGTGTCATTCCCTTTGTCCTTCGGTATGTTACTTGCCCGAGATTCGATTGTCGGTATCCGCATACCTATTTTAATCTCGTTTACCGGCAAGTCTCTTTACTCGTTCCGTAATACAAGACCCCGTGACATACACTAAGTCACATTGCTTGCAAGGCTTGTGTGTGATGTTGTATTACCGAGTGGGCCCTGAGATACCTCTCCATCACACGGAGTGACAAATCACAGTCTTGATCCATACTAACTCAACGGACACCTTCGGAGATACCTGTAGAGCATCTTTATAGTCACCCAGTTACGTTGTGACGTTTGATACACACAAGGTATTCCTCCGGTGCCAGTGAGTTATATGATCGCATGGTCATAGGAATAAATACTTGACACGCAGAAAAACATTAGCAACAAAATGACACGATCAACGTGCTACTTTCATTAGTTTGGGTCTAGTCCATCACATGATTCTCCTAATGATGTGATCCCGTTATCAAGTGACCACACTTGCCTATGGTCAGGAAACCTTGACCATCTTTGATCAACGAGCTAGTCAACTAGAGGCTTACTAGGGACAGTGTTTTGTCTATGTATCCGTACAAGTATTGTGTTTCCAATCAATACAATTATAGCATGGATAATAAACGATTATCACGAACAAAGAAATATAATAATAACTAATTTATTATTGCCTCTAGGGCATATTTCCAACAGTCTCCCACTTGCACTAGAGTCAATAATCTAGTCCACATCACTATGTGATTCTAACAAATCCAACACCCTTAAAGTTCTGGGGTTTGATCACGTCTTGCTTGTGAGAGAGGTTTTAGTCGACGGTTCTGAACCCTTTCAGATACGAGTGAGCTTTACAAATCTTTATGTCATCTTATAGATGCTGCTACTATGTGCTATTCGGAAATATTCCAAATATCTACTCTACCATACGAATCTGTTTCACTACTCATAGTTATTCGGATTAGTGTCAAAGCTTGCATCGACGTAACCTTTTACGACGAACTCTTTAACCACCTCCATAATCGAGAAAAATCTCTTAGTCCATTAGTTACTAAGGATAACTTTGACCGCTGATCAGTGATTCAATCCTGGATCACTCTGTGTACCTCTTAACAGATTTGTAGCAAGGCACACATCACGTGCGGTACTCAGCATGGCATACTTTAGAGTCTACGGCTAAGGTATAGAAGACGACCTTCGCCTATTCTCTTTATTCTGCCGGGGTCGGGTTTTGAGTCTTACTCAAATTCACACCTTATAACACAACCAAGAACTCCTTCTTTGCCGATCTATTTTGAACTCCTTCAAAAACTTGTCAAGGCATGCATCTTGTTCAAACTTCTATTAAGCGTTTCGATCTATCTCCATAGATCTTGATGCTCAACGTTCAAGTAGCGCAATCTAGGTATTCCTTTGAAAAACTCCTTTCAAACAACCTTTTATGCTTTACAGAAATTCTACATTACTTCTGATCCACAATATGTCAACCACATATACTTATCAGAAATTCTATAGTGCTCCCACTCACTTCTTTGGAAAATACAAGTTTCTCACAAACCTTGTATAAACCCAAAAGCTTCGATCAAATCATCAAAGCATATATTCCAACACCGAGATGCTTGCACCAGTCCATAGAAGGATCGCTGGAGCTTGCATACTTGTTAGCATCCTTAAGATCGACAAAACTTTCCGGTTGTATCACATACACCCTTTCCGTCGAGGAAAACAATGTTTTGACATCCTATGTGCAATATTTCATAAATAATGCAGCAACTGCTAACATAATTTCAACAGATCTTTAGCATCGCTATGAGTGAGAAAGTCTCATCATAGTCAACTCTTTGAACTTGTCGGAAAACATCCTTGCGACAATTCGAGCTTTTCTTAATGGTGACGATTCACCATCATCTTCTGTCTTCCTTATAAAGATCCATCTTTACTTAATAGTCCTATGACCATCAAGTAGTTCGTCCAAAGTCTATACTTTCTTCTCACACATGGATTCTCTCTCGGATTTCATGGCTTCCAGCCATTTGTCGGAATCCGGGCCCACCATTGCTTCTCCATAACTCATAGGTTCGTTGTTGTTCAACAACATGACCTCCAAGATAGGGTTACCATACCACTCTGTAGTAGTACGCGACCTTGTCGACCTACGAGGTCTGTAGTAACTTGATCTGATGCTTAATGATCACTATCATCAGCTTCCACTTCAATTGGTGTATGCACCACATGAACAACTTCCTGCGCCCTGCTACACACAAGTTGAAGTGATGTTTCTATAACCTCATCAATTTCTATCACCCTCCCACTCAATTCTTTCGAGAGAAACCTTTCCTCGAGAAAGGACCCGTTTCTAGAAACAAACACTTTGCTTCCGAATCTGAGATAGGAGATGCACCCAACAGTTTTGGATATCCTATGAAGATGCATTTATCCGCTTTGGGTTCGAGCTTATCAGACTGAAACTTTTTCAGATAAGTGTCACAGCCCCAAGCTTTCAAGAAACGACAGCTTAGATTTCTCTAAACCTCGGTCTATACTGTGTCATCTCAACGGAATTATGCGGTGCCCTATTTAAAGTGAATGCGGTTGTCTCTAATGCATAACCCATAAATGATAGTGGTAACTCCATAAGAGACATCATAGTATGCACCATATCAAATAGGTCGCGGCTATGACGTTCGGACACACCATCACACTATGGTTTTCCTGGTGGCATGAATTGCGAAACAACTTCCACATTGTATTAACGGTGTACCAAAACTCGCAACTCAGTAATTCATCTCTACGGTCATACCGTAGACAGTTTATCCTCTTGTTACGACGAACTTCACTCTGAAACAGAATTGAACTTTTCAATATTTCAGACTTGTGATTCATTAAGAAAACACTCCTGTATCTACTTAAATCGTCATTGAAGTAAGAACATAATGATATCCACTTCACGCCTCAGCACTCATTGGACGGCATACATCAAAATGTATTACTTCCAACAAGTTACTTTCTTGTTTCATCTCAATGAAAACAACGCCTTGCTCATTTGGTATGATTTGCATGTCTCAAGTGATTCAAAATCAAGTGAGATTTAAAGATCCATCAGCATGGAGCCTTTCATGCAATTTACACCAACATGACTCAAGCGGCAGTGCCACAAGTAGGTGGTACTATCATCATTACCTTGTATTTTTTGGCACCAATATCATGAACATGTGTAACACTATGATAGAGATTCAATAAACCATTGAAGGTGATTATTCAAGCAAATAGTGTAACCATTATTCTCTTTAAATGAATAATCGTATTGCAATAAACACGATCCAATCATGTTCATGCTCAATGCAAGCACCAAATAACAATTATATAGGTTTAACACCAAACCCGATGGTAGAGGGAGCGTGCGACGTTGATCACATCAACCTTGGAAACACTTCCAACACGTATCGTCACCTCGCCTTTAGCTAGTCTCTGTTTATTCCGTAGCTTTCATTTTGAGTTACTAATCACCCAGCAACCGAACCGGTATCCAATACCCTCGTGCTACTAGGAGTACTAGTAAAGTACATATCAATATCATGTATATCAAATATACTTCTGTCGACTTAGCCAGCCTTCTTATCTACCAAGCATCTAGGGTAGCTCCGCCTCAGTGACCGTTCCCCTCATAATAGATCACTTAGTCTCGGGTTTGGGTTCAATCTTGGGTTTCATTAGAGCAGCAACTGGTTTGTCGTTTCATGAAGTATCCCTTTTAGCCCTTGCCTTTATTGAAACTTAGTGGTTTTACTAACCATCAACAATTGATGCTCCTTCTTGATTTCTACTTTCGCAGTGTCAAACATTGCGAATCTCTCAAGGATCATCATATCTATCCTTAATTTGTTTATAGTTCATCACGAAGCTCTAGCATCTTAGTGGCAGTGACTTTGGAGAACCATCACTATCTCATCTGGAAGATTAACTCCCACTTGATTCAAGCGATTGTTGTACTCAGACAATCTGAGAACATGCTCAACAATTTGAGCTTTTCTCCTTTACTTTGTAGGCAAAGAATCTTGTCGGAGGTCTTATACCTCTCAACAAGGGCACGAGCATGAAATCTCAATTTCATCTCTTTGAACATCTCCTATGTTCTGCGACGTTTTCAGAACATCTTCGGCGCCTTGCTTCTAAGCCATTAAGTATTGCGCACTGAACTATCATGTAGTCATCAAAGACGTCTATGTTTAGATGTTCGCAACATCCACAGACGACGCCCGAGGTGCAGCACACCGAGTGGTGCATTAAGGACATAAAGCCTTCTGCGCATCAATGAGGACAATCCTCAGTTTTACGGACACAGTCCACAAAGTTGCTACTATCAACTTTCAACTAAATTTTCTCTAGGAACATATATAAAAATAGTAGAGCTATAGCGCAAGCTACATGTAATTTGCAAACACCATTAGACTATGTTCATGATAATTAGTTCAATTAATCATATTACTTAAGAACTCCCACTCAAAAAGTACATCTCTCTAGTCATTTGAGTGGTGCATGATCCAAATCCACTATCTCAAGTCCGATCATCACGTGAGTCGAGAATAGTTTTAGTGGTAAGCATCTCTATACTAATCATATCAACTATACGATTCATGCTCGACCTTTCGGTCTCTTGTGTTCCGAGGCCATGTCTGCACATGCTAGGCTCGTCAAGTTTAACCTGAGTGTTCCGCGTGTGCAACTGTTTTGCACCCGTTGTATGTGAACGTTGAGTCTATCATTCCCGATCATCACGTGGTGTCTCGAAACGAAGAACTGTCGCAACGGTGCACAGTCGGGGAGAATACAATTTCGTCTTGAAATTTTAGTGAGAGATCACCTCATAATGCTACTGTCGTTCTAAGCAAAATAAGGTGCATAAAGGATTAACATCACATGCAATTCATACGTGACATGATATGGCCATCATCATGTGCTTCTTGATCTCCATCACCAAAGCACCGGCACGATCTTCTTGTCACCGGCGCCACACCATGATCTCCATCAACGTGTCGCCATCGGGTTTGTTGTGCTACTCATGCTATTACTACTAAAGCTACGTACTAGCAATATAGTAAACGCATCTGCAAGCACAAACATTAGTTTAAAGACAACCCTATGGCTCCTGCCGGTTGCCGTACTATCGACGTGCAAGTCGATATTAACTATTACAACATTATCATCTCATACATCCAATATATATCACATCATCGGTCATATCACATCACAAGCATACCCTGCAAAAACAAGTTAGACGTCCTCTAATTGTTGTTGCATGTTTTACGCGGTTGCCATGGGTATCTAGTAGGATTGCATCTTACTTACGCAAACACCACAACGGGGATGTACGAATTGCTATTTAACCTCTCTCCAAGGACCTCCTCGGTCCAATCCGATTCAACTAAAGTTGGAGAAACCGACACTCGCCAGTCATCTTTGAGCAACGGGGTTGCTCGTAGCGATGAAACCAGTCTCTTGTAAGCGTACGAGTAATGTCGGTCCGAGCCGCTTTGATCCAACAATACAGCGGAATCAAGAAAAGACTAAGGAGGGCAGAAAATCACACATCACCGCCCACAAAAACTTTTGTGTACTACTCGAGATGACATCTACGCATGAGCCTAGATCATGATGCCACTGTTGGGGAACGTCGCATGGGAAACGAAATTTTTCCTACGCACACGCAATACCTATCATGGTGATGTTCATCTACGAGAGGAGATTTCCGATCTACGTACCCTTGTAGATCGCACAACGGTAAGCGTTAAGAAACGCGCACGATGTAGTGGAACAGCTTGCATGATTCAAATCACCGTAGTCGTACACTCCATCCCATGATCTCATCATGATCCGTCCCACGAACTTCATCGCTATCCGTCCCGCAATCTCATCATGATCCTTCCCGATCTAGTGCCGAACGGACGACACCTCCGCGTTCAGCACACGTACAGCGCGACGATGATCTCAGCCTTCTTGATCCAGCAAGAGATACGGAGAGGTAGATCAGTTCTCCGGCAGCGTGACGGCGCTCTGGAGGTTGGTGGTATCTATCCCAGGAGGGCTCCGCCCGAGCTCCGCAGAAATACGATCTAGAGGAAAAACCGTGGAGGTATGTGGTCGGGCTGCCGTGGCAAAAGTTGTCTCAAATCAGCCCTAATACCTCAGTATATATAGGAGGGAGGGGGAGGGCCTTGCCTTGAGGCTCAAGGGAGCCCCAAGGGGTCGGCCGAATCAAGGTGGAGGAGTCCACCTCCAATCCTAGTCCAACTAGGATTGGAAGGTGGAGTCCTTCCCTTCCTTCCCACCTCCTTTTTTTCTTTTCTTTTGATTTCCTTATCTCCTGCGCAAGGCCCTCTTGGGCTTGCCCACCAACCCACTAAGGGCTGGTGTGCCCCCACAATGCCTTTGGGCTTCTTCCCGGGTAGGTGGGCCCCTCCCGGTAGAACTCCGGAACCCATTCGTCATTCCCGGTACGATGCCGGTAATGCCCGAAAATCTTCCGTTAACCAAATGAGACAAACCTATATATCGATCTTCATTTCCGGACCATTCCGGAAACCCTCATGACGTCCGTGATCCCATATGGGACTCCGAACAACATTCAGTAACCAACCATATAACTCAAATACGCATAAAACATCGTTGAACCTTAAGTGTGCAGACCCTGCGGGTTCGAGAACTATGTAGACATGACCCGAGAGACTCCTCGGTCAATATCCAATAGCGGGACCTGGATGCCCATATTGGATCCTACAAATTCTCTGAAGATCTTATCGGTTGAACCTCAGTGTCAAGGATTCATATAATCCCGTATGTCATTCCCTTTGTCCTTCGGTATGTTACTTGCCTGAGATTCGATCGTCGGTATCCGCATACCTATTTCAATCTCGTTTACCAGCAAGTCTCTTTACTCGTTCCGTAATACAAGATCCCATGACATACACTAAGTCACATTGCTTGCAAGGCTTGTGTGTGATGTTGTATTATCGAGTGGGCCCTGAGATACCTCTCCGTCACACGAAGTGACAAATCCCAGTCTTGATCCATACTAACTCAAAGGACACCTTCGGAGATACCTGTAGAGAATCTTTATAGTCACCCAGTTACGTTGTGACGTTTGATACACACAAGGTATTCCTCCGGTGCCAGTGAGTTATATGATCTCTGTTGGAAATATGCCCTAGAGGCAATAATAAATTAGTTATTATTATATTTCTTAGTTCATGATAATCGTTTATTATCCATGCTATAATTGTATTGATTGGAAACACAATACTTGTGTGGATACATAGACAAAACACTGTCCCTAGTAAGCCTCTAGTTGACTAGCTCGTTGATCAAAAGATGGTCAAGGTTTCCTGGCCATAGGCAAGTGTTGTCACTTGATAACGGGATCACATCATTAGGAGAATCATGTGATGGACTAGACCCAAACTAATAGACGTAGCATGTTGATCGTGTCATTTTGTTGCTACTGTTTTCTGCGTGTCAAGTATTTGTTCCTATGACCATGAGATCATATAACTCACTGACACCGGAGGAATGCTTTTTGTGTATCAAACGTCGCAACGTAACTGGGTGACTATAAAGATGCTCTACAGGTATCTCCGAAGGTGTTAGTTCAGTTAGTATGGATCGAGACTGGGATTTGTCACTCCGTGTGACGGAGAGGTATCTCGGGGCCCACTCGGTAATACAACATCACACACAAGCCTTGCAAGCAATGTGACTTAGTGTAAGTTGCGGGATCTTGTATTACGGAACGAGTAAAGAGACTTGCCAGTAAACGAGATTGAAATAGGTATGCGGATACTGACGATCGAATCTCGGGCAAGTAACATACCGAAGGACAAAGGGAATGACATACGGGATTATATGAATCCTTGGCACTGAGGTTCAAACGATAAGATCTTCGTAGAATATGTAGGATCCAATATGGGCATCCAGGTCCCGCTATTGGATATTGACCGAGGAGTCACTCGGGTCATGTCTACATAGTTCTCGAACCCGCAGGGTCTGCACACTTAAGGTTCGACGATGTTTTATGCGTATTTGAGTTATATGGTTGGTTATCGAATGTTGTTCGGAGTCCCGGATGGGATCACGGACGTCACGAGGGTTTCCGGAATGGTCCGGAGACGAAGATTGATATATAGGATGACCTCATTTGGTTACCGGAAAGTTTCCGGGCATTACCGGAAATGTTTCGGGCTCATCGGTAGTGTACCGGGAGTGCCGGGAGGGGTGCCGGGGACCATCGGGAGGGGTGTCACGCCCCAAGGGGTCTCATGGGCTATGGGAAGAGATAAACCAGCCCCTAGTGGGCTGGAATAAGTTCCCACTAAGGCCCATAAGGTTTGAGAAGGAAAAAACACAAGGTGGAAAGAGTTTCCAAGTGGGAAGGTGGAATCCTACTCCAAGTAGGATTGGAGTAGGACTCCTCCACCTCCAATTTCGGCCAAACCTTGAGGGTTTGAGGCTGCCTCTTCCCTCCCCCTCCCTCCTATATATACTGAGGTATTAGGGCTGATTTGAGACGACTTTTCCACGGCAGCCCGACCACATACCTCCACGGTTTTTCCTCTAGATCGCGTTTCTGCGGAGCTCGGGCGGAGCCCTGCTGAGACAAGGTCATCACCAACCTCTGAAGCGCCGTCACGCTGCCGGAGAACTCTTCTACCTCTCCGTCTCTCTTGCTGGATCAAGAAGGCCGAGATCATCGTCGAGCTGTACGTGTGCTGAACGCGGAGGTGCCGTCCGTTCGGCACTAGATCGTGGGACTGATCGCGGGATTGTTCGCGGGGCGGATCGAGGGACGTGAGGACGTTCCAATACATCAACCGCATTCACTAACGCTTCTGCTGTACGATCTACAAGGGTACGTAGATCACTCATCCCCTCTCGTAGATGGACATCACCATGATAGGTCTTCGTGCACGTAGGAAATTTTTTGTTTCCCATGCGACGTTCCCCAACAATCTCATGGTCATAGGAATAAATACTTGACACGCAGAAAAACAGTAGCAACAAAATGACACGATCAACATGCTACGTTCATTAGTTTGGGTCTAGTCCATCACACGATTCTCCTAATGATGTGATCCTGTTATCAAGTGACAACACTTGCCCATGGTCAGGAAACCTCGACCATCTTTGATCAACGAGCTAGTCAACTAGAGGCTTACTAGGGACAGTGTTTTGTCTATGTATCCACACAAGTATTGTGTTTCCAATCAATACAATTATAGCAGGGATAATAAACGATTATCACGAACAAAGAAATATAATAATAACTAATTTATTATTGCCTCTAGGGCATATTTCCAACAGCTGCGCCTACTGGCTGGAGGACGAGACGACCAACTCTCTGGCCGGCCAGGCAACCCTTGCCAGCTAGAGGCGAGACGGCTACCTCTTCTTGACCGCCTTGGCCAAGCCAGCCGGCTAGGAACGAGGCGGCCGTGCCCAAGCCGGCTAGCCAAGCGGGCTAGCCGGCCGAGGATCTCAAGTCACATCAGATCGTAGGTCATGACGTGACCCTACGATTAAAGGTGGCTATGCATCAGCAAAGGTACTGGATCGGAGTGCCTGGCAGGTACGAGCGTCGGCGGCCACGCCGCTGACCTACCCCGGCTCTGATCCATCACCGAGCATAGTGTCGGAGCGTCAAACTCCCACTCCATTACTGCACTAGGCATGGGAACAGGGGAGGCGGCCATACTATCTGCCCATGAAGAATCTCGCTAGACGACACCAGACGTACCGCGCGTGCTCGGCGTCAACCTTACGCGAGAGCTTCATTGGCTAACCGGCAGGTCCCACAGCCAGACGGGACCTCGCAGCTGGCGGGCCCCTCAAGCGACAAGACAAGACCCTCGTGCCCCCCTGGCCGGCCGGCGAGGCTGCCAGCTGGGTCCCACTCTTGTACCCTTTATCCCTATTGTAGGCCGGTGGGTTCGTCTATAAAAACCCCCGGTCACCCTCCATGCAGAGGGTCGGTCGAACAACATATCACACTCACTAACCACATAGAGAGAGGCAGAGACGAGCCGGCTGTTCTCCTCTTCCTCCTCCTCAACACAGCTCTAGGAGCAACCTTGTAATCCATCCATATACATCATACACTCCGGCAGGACTAGGGGTATTATCTCTACGGAGAGCCCTGAACCTGGGTACATCGTGCGTTCCATGCTTGTACCAACCTCGTCCCCAGCGCCCTCTGTTGCCACTTGGGTTCTCACCGACTTTATCCTACCTATGGAATATGTTGTGAGTATTCACCGACATTTGGCGCCCACCGTGGGGCTGATCGCGGCATCGACTGGCTTTACGTGCTGGGCGGGGCCCCGCACCTACACCACAGGATGCATCGCGTCCGCATCGATCTGCATGCCCGTGGAGCCCACTTTCGATGAGGCAACACCGATGATGATCGACGTCCCCGTCTGCCATGCGGATTCCGACGAAGATTCCGATGATGAGGCGCCTCCTAGCGTCATCGCCGCTGCTATGCGGAACCTCAGCGTTCTCTTTAGCGACCTGCGTCTCAACGATGGTCCTCGCTACTTTGGTAAGAACTTCGATGTTGAGGTGCTATGCGCCAGCTTCAGTAGGCTCTCTATCGCCCAGATGCCTGCACATGACGTGTACCCCAGCAACGTACTCGTCTTCGATGACCCTCCGCCGTCGGTGGGGTTCTTCACCCCGTACCATGTCGCTGCCGTCTCCAACATCGTGGAGGTGATGGTCATCGGCGCTGGCACCATCACGGCTCATGGCAAGGCGTTAGCAGACACTGGTGAGCCTGCTGCTGTCACCGCTGACACTCTTCAGGACGCACTCGCCGGTCTAAAGACGCCCATCGCCGCTTCCACAAACCCTAACGACGCCCGAGCCTCGCTGGAGGAGGCTCACAAGCAGATCTTGGAGGAGGGCATTGTCGTCACCTCGGCAAAGCGTCGGATGGAGGCCACGCAGCGCGAGTATAACTCCTGATACGACCTCACTCCGATTTCCGAGGCCCCTAGCCGGCTTGGATCGGTCCGCGGCAGTGGCTGGTTTATTGCCGAGATCCTAGGCGGCAACTAACCCGTCTGCGAGACCCCTACAGCCAACTTGCGGGCAGCACATGCGGTCATGGAAGAAATGCCAAGCTTGGAGGGCGAGGAGCGCGCCTTCTAGGAGAAGCGGGTCAAGGATCTCCTTGACGCCGCCAACGAGCAGCAGACGCGGCTTGACCCCGGTCATGCCCAGTCAGAGTCTCCGGGACCCAACCCCGGAGCGCGTTGCAACCCTAGCGGTCATCACCATGCGAAGGGATCTTCCTCGCATCGCACCTCCGGCCGGAGGGGCGAGGGAAGCCAAGACAGGAGCGCCCAGTGCTAGAGTGAGCATACTTCAAGCAGGCGTTGCGGAGGTGACGAGAGCGACTCGGTGTATGAGGTTCCTTGTCCGAGGAGGACCCATGCCACCGGTTCGCAAGGTGCCCTTCCGATCGCAGCTCAGATTGGCGCTCGCGTTCCCCAGGGTGACCAGGACGCCCGCAGGCGTCTCAACACCCTGGCCCAGTCAGCCCTCGTGGAGGAGGACGGTCCCATCGGTCCGGCCTGCTTCGGCCCTCGGATCCGAGGGGAGCCGTTTCCCCAAGGCTTCACCTTGCCTCGGGATACTCTCAAGTACAATGGCACCGCCAAGCCAGAGGACTGGCTGATCGACTACACCACCGCCGTTGGCATTGCCAGGGGCAACAAGCGCATAGCAGTCCGCTACGTGCCACTCATGTTGGTCGACTCAGCTCAGACTTGGCTCAACAACCTTCCAGCCGGCAGCGTCAACTCATGGGTGGACTTCGAGGAGGCGTTCATCCGCAACTTCACCGGCACCTACAAGCGCCCTGGCCGGCTTCACGAGCTGGCCATGTGCGTCCAGAGGCCCGACGAACCCCTTCGCGACTACGTCACTCGCTGGACGGAGCTTCGCAACTCCTGCGAGGGGGTGCATGAGGTACAGGCCATCCAGTACTTCATCGACGGTTGCCGAGACGACACCCTTCTCAAGCACAAGCTCATGTGCTCCGAGCCCACCTCTCTGGCGGTGCTCATGGCCAAGGCGGACAAGTACGCCACGGCCGACTCGGCGATGCGGGTCAAGGTGACAGCTTCAGACAAGGCTGTCCCCACGCCGGCTACTCCCAAGCCGGCTGGAGACAGTCGAGGCGGCCAGAACAACAACAAGCACAAGGCGGATCACCTAGATTCACGCTCCAACAACAAGTTGGTAGCCAGCGTGGAGGGTGAGGCGTCGGCTTCTCAAGCCGGCTCTCAACGGAAGCGGCCCAACAGGGGCAATACAAACTGGTTGCCCAAGGAGACCTTCGAGCACCTGCTTGACGCCCCCTGCAAGATACATTCTGGGGCACAGCCTTCTACCCACACCCTTCGACAGTGCAGCTTCGCACGACGGCTGTCGCAAGGGGAGGGCCTGCCGGCTGCCCCAGGTGTGCAGGCTGCATCTCAAGCCCCGGCTCCTGGTCCTGCTCCGGCTCCACCGCCACCGCCTCGCGACGACGACCACCTCCACGACGACTACCCCCATCAAGACGGAGCATTCGTCGTCTTTAGCAGTGAAGGCGACAACAAGCATAGCCTACGCCACAGATGGCGTGAGGTGAATGCCATGGTTCCCCCGGTTCCCCAATACATGCATTGGTCTGACAGACCAATCACATGGAGCCGGGTAGACCATCCTGCGGTGATGCCCAACCCGGGCTCATACGCGCTCGTCCTCGACCCCACCTTCGCCTCCAAGAGGCTCACCTGCCGGTTCTCCCGGGTGCTGGTCGATGGCGGCAGCTGCATCAACTTCCTCTACCCCGACACTCTCCGTAAGCTCGGGCTCAAGGAGACGCACGTCCTGCCGACCAACACTGTCTTCCACGGCATCGTGCTTGGGCAGTCCTGCTTGCCTATCGGCAAAATCCAGCCGGACGTCCTCTTCGGCGACAAGGCTCACTTCCGCCGCGAGTCCATATGGTTCGAGGTAGTGGACCTCAGCAGCCCGTATCACGCGCTGCTGGGCAGACCCGCTCTGGCCAAGTTCATGGCTATCCCGCACTACGCCTACCTGAAGATGAAGATGTCGGGTCCGAAGAGCATCATCACCATTGCTGGCGACCACAAGAAGTCGCTCGAGTGCGCCCAAGACAGCAGTCGCCTGGCCGACGCCCTGGTGATTGCTGAGGAGAAGAGACGGATCGACCGGCTCATGGCCGAGGCTACCGAGCAGCCGGCGATCCCTTATCCTCCGTCCCAGTCGGTCGGCGAGGGCTCCTTCAAGCCGGCCAAAGAGACTAAGCAAGTGCCACTAGACCATGCAAACCCCAAGCAGTGCGTCACCATCGGGGCTGGCCTCAGCCCCAAATAGGAAGGCAAGCTCGTCGATTTCCTCCGTGAGAATCGGGACATCTTCGCATGGTCCCCCAAAGACATACCGGGTGTTCCGAGGAAGTGCACCGAGCACAAACTTCACGTGCGACCAGATGCAAAGCTGGTAAAACAACCTTTGCGCCGCTTCGCCGAGGGGAAGCGACGCACAATTGGAGAAGAGATTACCCGGCTCCTTACAGCCGGCTTCATCATGGAGGTTTTCTACCCGGACTCGTTGGCCAATCCAGTCCTGGTGCTCAAAAAGAACAACACCTGGCGAATGTGTATCGACTACACTAGCTTGAATAAGGCCTGTCCGAAAGACCCTTTCGCGTTGCCTAGAATAGTCAAGTGATCGACTCCACTACAGGCTACGAATGCTGTCATTTTTGGATGCTTATTCAGGCTACCATCAAATCAAGCTGGATCCGGCTGATCGCCTGAAGACCTCCTTCATCACGCCCTTTGGGGCCAACTGCTACACCACCATGACGTTTGGTCTGAAGAACATTGGTGCGACGTTCCAACACTGCATGCAGCAGTGCCTACTGCCACAGATCGGCAGAAACATCCACGTCTATGTGGATGACATCATCGTCAAGACGAAGCGGCACTTCAGCCTCCTCGACAACTTGCGAGAGACGTTCACGAACCTGCGCGAATACAAGATCTGGCTCAACCCGGAGAAGTGCGTCTTTCGGATTCCAGGCGGCAAGCTCTTGGGGTTCTTCGTGTCCGCTCATGGCATCGAGGCAAACCCCGAGAAGATCGGCACCATCGAGCGGATGGTGCGGCCGGCTCGGATCCTAGACGTCCAGAAGTTCGCCGACTGCCTGGCCTCCCTTAGCCGGTTCGTCATCCGGCTCGGCGAGTAGGCCCTTCCACTCTACCGGCTTATGAAGAAGACGACGAAGTTCGAGTGGAACGACCAGGTGGACGAAGCCTTCCGCAACCTCAAGCGGGTCATCTCAAGCCTGCCAATCTTGGCAGCGCCGGCTGAAAGGGAACCCATAATCATATACATTGCAGCGACCACTCGCCTGGTTAGTGTAGTGCTGGTAGTTCAACGCAAGGAGGAGGGCAAGGTGCTGTTAGTGCAGCGCCCTGTCTACTACCTCAGCGAGGTCTTGTCCGCCTCCAAGCAGAACTATCCCCGCTTCCAAAAAATGTGTTATGGTGTTTACCTTGCTGCAAAGAAGTTAAAGCAATACTTCCACTTTCACAAATCATGGGAAACCGTGATGCAACGGGCAGGATCGCCAAGTGGTCCATCGCCATGGCGGACCACGATATCCACTATGAGCCTTGCACCACCATCAAATCTCAGGTGGTGGCCGACTTCTTGGTCGACTGGGCCGAAACCCAGTTCGAGCCACCACCTCGAGACTCTACGCATTGGCGGATGCACTTCGATGGCTCAAAGATGCAGACTGGTTTGGGAGCCGACATCTTCTTGATGTCTCCGAAAGTAGACCAGCTCAAGTATGCTCTCCAAATCCACTTCGCCGCCTCCAACAACGTCGCCGAGTACGAAGCACCTGCTCATGGCCTTCGGCTCGCCAATGAGATTGGCATCCGACGGCTCATCTGTTTCGGCGACTTAGACCTGGTGGTGTAACAAGTTTCTGGCGAATGGGACGCCAGGGACGCCAACATGGCAAGCTACCGCTTCCTCATCCAGCAGCTCAACGGCCCCTTCGAGGGTTGCGAGTTCCACCATGTTCCCAGAGCAGACAACAAGGCGGCTGATACACTGGCCAAGATTGGCTCCATGAGACAGACTATCCCAGCCGGTGTCTCCCTCGAGCAGCTCAACAAGTCATCTATCAGGCCGTCTCCAGAGTCGGCATCGATCTTCGTGCCGGCTGATTCTTTGGTCCAAGCGCCGTCGGCTCCACCAGCTACGCCGGCTACAGCTCATGTGCGGCTATGCTGGCTATGCCGACTCCAATTGTGGCACCGACTGAATCTTTGGTGCAAGCACCGTCGGCTCCACCAGCTACACCAGCTATAGCTCCTGTGCCGGCTACGCTGGCTATGCCAACTCCAATTGCGGCACCGGCTACAACAACAACTCCGGCTCCGCCCTGCGTCGAATCCTGTCGTCTCGACACCCAGTGGGTGGACGTCATGGAGGTAGACGGCGAGCCAGCTGCCACGACGGCATCACAGACACCTTGTCTCGAGCCCACGACTATTGCTTCATCAAGCGCGGGGGCTGCAGAAGCCTCTGACAGTCAGGTCGAGGCGGAGCCAGCTCTTGCGTCGACTCCGTCATGGGCTCAGCCCATCCTGGCCTTCCTCCTTCATGGCGAGTTTCCTCAAGACGAGGCGGAGGCGAGGCAGATCCAGCGTAGATCTGCAGCCTATGCCATCATCAATCGCGAGCTGGTTCTGTGTAGCGTGACTGGCGTGTTCCAGCACTGCGTTGAATTAGAAAAGGGACAGGAGATCCTCACAGACATTCACCAGGGGGAGTGCGGGCATCATGCCGCCTCTAGAACCCTGGTGGCCAAGGCGTTCCACCATGGACTCTACTGGCCCACGGCCTTCGAGGAGGCCATGGATTTGGTCAACAAATGCGAGGGCTGTCAATTCTTTGGCACACAGAGCCACATGTCGCCTTCGGCCCTCAAAACAATCCCCTTGTCATGGCCTTTCGCCGTCTGGGGGCTGGACATGGTGGGGCCTTTCAAGATGGCTCGTGGTGGCATGACTCACCTCTTGGTAGCCGTCGACAAATTCACCAAGTGGATCGAGGCTAGACCCATCAAGAAGCTTTATGGCCCCACGACTGTCAAGTTCATCACACACATCTCTGTTCGATATGGCGTCCCCCACAGCATCATCACCGACAATGGCACTAACTTCGCCAAGGGCGCTCTGGCGCTCTACTGCTCCAAGGTAGGCATCCAGCTTGACTTGGCGTCAGTGGCACATCCCCAGTCCAAAGGCCAGGTGGAGAGGGCCAATGGTCTGATCCTGGCCGGCATCAAGCCAAGAATGGTGGCACCACTTGTCAGGTCAGCCGACTGTTGGATCGAAGAACTGCCGGCTGTACTGTGGAGCCTCCGCACCATGCCCAACCGGTCGACCGGCTTGCTACTTCTCAAACAACAACGCCAGCAATTGACACGTTGACGGAGACTTGCTTGCGTTGGTTTTTCCCTTGAAGAGGAAAGGATGATGCAACACAGGAGCAGTAAGTATTTCCCTCAGTTTGAGAACCAAGGTAGCAATCCAGTAGGAGAATCTCGTCAAGTTCAGAGTACCCGCGCAAACACAAACGAGCTTGCACCCAACGCTATAAAGGGGTTGTCAATCCCTTCAAGATTGTTTGCAAAGAGAGATCCGAAGGAGGAAAGTCCAACGAAGTAAAAGAGTAAGGCTGAAAATATGGTGTGGAGTAGACCCGGGGGCCATAGTGTTCACTAGAGGCTTCTCACAAAATAGCAAGTATTACGGTGGGTGAACGAATTACTGTCGAGCAATTGATAGAACCGTGCAAAGTCATGACGATATCTAAGGCAATGATCATACATATAGGCATCACGTCCGAGACAAGTAGATCGATACTTTCTGCATCTACTACTATTACTCCACACATCGACCGCTATCCAGCATGCATCTAGTGTATTGAATTCATGACGAACAGAGTAACGCTTTAAGCAAGATGACATGATGTAGAGGGATAATCTCAAACCAATGATGAAAACCCCATCTTTTTACCCTTGATGGCAACAACATGATGCGTGCCTCGCTACGCCTTCTGTCACTGGGTGAGGTCACCGCACGGTATGAACCCAAAACCAAGCACTTCTCCCATTGCAAGAATCATAGATCTAGTTGGCCAAACAAAACCCACAACTCGAAGAGAATTACAAGGATATGAAATCATGCATAAGAGAAATCAGAAGAAACTCAAATAAGATTCATAGATAATCTGATCATAAATCCACAATTCATCGGATCTCAACAAAAACACCTCAAAAGAAGATTGCATCAGATAGATCTCCATGAAGATCATGGAGAACTTTGTATTGAAGATCCAAGAGAGAGAAGAAGCCATCTAGCTACTAGCTATGGACCCGTAGGTCTATGGTGAACTACTCATGTATCATCGGAGAGGTCATGGTGTTGATGAAGAGGCCCTCTATATCCGAATCCCCCCTCCGACAGGGCACCAGAACGTGCCCCAGATGGGATCTTGCGGAGACAGAAGCTTGCGGCGGTGGAAAAGTACTTTCGATGATCTCCTGATTTTTTATGGAATTTTAGAGAATATATAGGCGCAAAACCTAGGGCAAAGGAGGCTCAGGGAGCCCACAAGCCAGGGGGGCGCGGGCCCCCTGGCACGCCATGAGGGCTTGTGGGGTCCCTGGTGGCCCAAGCCCTGATTCTTCGGCTTCTCGATCTTTTTCTGTTATGGAAAAAATCTTTTTGGCAGTTTCATTCCGTTTGGACTCCGTTCAAAATCCTCCTCTGAAAGGGGTCAAAAACATGGAAAAAACAGGAACTGGCACTTGACACTGAGTTAATAAGTTAGTCCCAAAAAATATATAAAAGGCATGCAAAACATCCAAAGTTTGACAAGATAATAGCATGAAACCATAAAAAATTATAGGTACGTTGGAGACGTATCAAGCATCCCCAAGCTTAACTCCTGCTCGTCCTCGAGTAGGGAAGTGATAAAGACTGAATTTTTGATGTGGAATGCTACATAGCATAGTTGTCCTTTGCAACTTCTTTCACGTGACATGAATGTTCAGATCCGTAATATTCGAAACAATAGTTTGCTATTGACATGAAAACAATAATACTTCAAGCAAACTAGCAAGGTAATCATGAACTTTCAAAATAACAAGGCCAAGGAAAGTTATCCCTACAAAATCATATAGTCTGGCTATGCTCCATCATCCTTACACAACTAATGTAAATCATGCACAACCCCGGTATTGGCCAAGTAATTGCTTTCGCACTCTTACTTTCTCAAACCTTTTATAACTATCACGCAATACATGAGCGGGAGCCATGGATATAACACTATAGGTGGAATAGAGTGTGGTGGTGGTTGTGAGACAAAAAGGAGGAGATGGTCACATTGACTCGGCGTATCAAAGGGCTATGGAGATGCCCATTAATAGATATCAATGTGAATGAGTAGGGATTGCCATACAAAAGGATGCACTAGAGCTATAAGTATGTGAAAGCTCAGAAGGAGAACTAGTGGGTGTGCATCCAACTTGCTTGCTCACGAAGACCTAGGGCAATTTTCAGGAAGCCCATCATTGGAATATACAAGCCAAGTTATACAATGAAGATTCCCACTAGCATATGGTAGTGACAAAGCAAGAAGCTCTCAATCATGAAGAACATGGTGCTATTATGAAGCACAAGTGTGGAAAAAGATAGTAGCATTGTCCCTTCTCTCTTTTTCTCTCTTTTTTTATTTTTTTATTTGGGCTCTTGGGCCTCTCTCTTTTTTTCTCTTTTTTATGGGCTCTTTGGCCTCTTTTTTATTTATTATTTTATTTCCTCACATGGGACAATGCTCTAATAGTGATGATCATCACACTTTTATTTACTCACAGCTCAAAGCTTAGAACGATGATGACTCTATAGGAAATGGCTCCGGCAGTGTACCGGGATGTGCAACGATCTAGCTTGGCGTATGACGTTGAAACATCTCGCTAGCTATCTTACGATCATGCAATGGCAATATGAGAGTGACGGCACAAGTCATGAGACGGAACGGTGGGAGTTGCATGGCAATATATCTAGGAATGGCTATGGAAATTCCATAGTAGGTAGGTATGGTGGCTGTTTTGAGGAAGGCATATGGTGGGTTTGTGCACCGGCGAGAATTGCGCGGCACTAGAGAGGTTAGCAATGGTGGAAGGTAAAAGTGCATCTATACCATGGACTCACATTAGTCATGAAGAACTCACATACTTGTTGCGAAAGTTTTGATTAGTAATCGAAACAAAGTGCTAAACGCTTACTCCTAGGGGAAGGGTAGGTAGGTGTTAACCATCGCGCGATCCCGACCTCAACACAAAGGATGGCAATCAATAGATCAATTATGCTCCAACTTCCTAACATAGCGGTTCACCATACATGCATGCTACGAGAATCACTAACTTCAACACAAGTATTTCTAGATTCACAACACCCTACTAACATAGCTCTTAATATTACCAAATCCACGTCTCAAAACTAACTGAGAGGAATCAAGACTTCTCTTTCTACTCAATGCACATAAAGATGGAGGTTTTTGTATCCTCTATGGGTACCTATCACCTTTGGGACTACTTTCATAGCATAAGCTAACTACCAAGTCACACACCACCGTGCTCTAAAAGATATAAGTGAAGCACATAGAGCAAAATTATCTAGCTCAAAAGATATAAGTGAAGCACTATGAGCATTCTAGCAAAATCATGATGAGTGCATGTCTCTCTCTCTCAAAAAGGTGTGCAGCAAGGATTATTGTGACACAACAAAAAGAAAAGACTCCTACGATACAAGACGCTCCAAGCAAAACACATATCATGTGGTGAATAAAAATATAGCTCCAAGTAATGTTACCGATGCATTGAAGACGAAAGAGGGGATGCCTTCCCGGGGCATCCCCAAGCTTAGGCTTTTTGGTGTCCTTGAATTTGGCTTGGGATGCCTTGGGCATCCCCAAGCTTGAGATCTTTCCACTCCTTATCTCTTTGTCCATGAGAACATCACCCAAAACTTGAAAACTTCACAACACAAAACTTAAACAGAACTCGTGATAACATTAGCACAAGAAAACAAACTACCACTTCTTTTGGTACTGTAGCAAACTTGAATTCTATCTATATTGGTGTTGGGCTACTGTATTCTCACTTTTCCATGGCTAGTACCCACCGATACTAACCATAGTTTCATCAAAACAAGCGACCAACTCAACAAAAATAAAATCTGTCAAGAACAGACCAGTCTGTAGCAATCTGTATACTTCGTATACTTATGGTACCTCAAAAATTCTGACAAATTACGACTGCCTGGGCAAAAGGCATATCAACCAGCAGCAAAAAGAATAAACTCAAAAGCTCTTTCTGAATAAAAATGACAAATTATCTCGTGAGGGAAAAGTTTCTGTCTTTTTCCAGCAGGATCAAACAACCATCACCAAGACTAGTCATAAAGGTTTTGCTTGGCTCAAACACAAAAAGAAACACAAAAAACACAATCACAACAGAATTATGATGGTGTGGACGCAACAAAACAGAAAGAAAAATATAAATTCATTGGATTGCCTCCCAACAAGCGCTATTGTTTAACGCCCTTAGCTAGGCATAAAAGCGATAGAATCACGTATCGTCGTCTTTGGTGCTCAAACCATAAGTGGCCCTCATGATGGATTCATAAGGCAATCTTATTTTCTTTCTAGGAAAGTGTTCCATGCCCTTGTTTAAAGGAAATTGAAATCTAATATTCCCTTCCTTCATATCGATGATAGCACCGATAGTCCTTAGGAAAGGTCTACCAAGAATAATAGGGCATTAGGATTGCAATCAATGTCAAGCACAATGAAATCCACGGGTACATAGTTCCTATCTGCAATAATAAGAACATCATTGATCCTTCCCATGGGTTTCTTGACAGTAGAATCCGCAAGATGCAAATTAAGAGAACACTCTTCAATCTCATTAAAACCTAGAACATCACATAAAGACTTTGGAATCGCGGAAACACTAGCACCCAAATCACACAAAGCATTGCATTCATAGTTTTTGATTTTGATTTTGATGGTAGGTTCCCACTCATCATGAAGCTTTCTAGGGATAGAGACTTCCAATTCAAGTTTCTCTTCAAGAGATTTTATCATAGTTTCGACGATATGATCGGTAAAGGCCTTGTTTTGGCTATAAGCGTGTGGAGAGTTTAACATGGATTGCATCAAGGAAAGGCATTCAATCAAGGAGCAACTATCATAATTGAATTCCTTGAAATCCATGGTAGTAATTTCATTACTACTCAAAGCTTTAATATCTTCTACTCCACTTTCAATGCTTTTAGCATCAAGATAGATGGACTCCGAATCATTGGGGCACTTTTCAACCAAAGTGGATTCATATCCAGCCCCATAATCATTAGGTTTGTCACAAGAAAACAAAGATTCAATGGGAGTGACACCAAGCACTTTAAGATCTTCGCGATTCTTATCACGAGAACACACCTTTTTAAGCCATTCATGTCTAGCACGAATTTGGGCGGTTATTTCTTGGCTCTCAATCATGGAAACACGAATAGTTTTCAAAGTTTCATCCATATTGATCTTGGGAGGAGCACATCTAACTTTCAAAGCATCAACATCACTAGACATTCTATCAACGCTCTTAGCCAAAACGTCAATTTTGAGTAGCTTTTCCTCTATGGACGCATTGAAAATCTTTTGTGAGTTGATGAACTCTTTGATATGACTCTCTAGATCAGAGGGTAATCTATTGTAATTTCCAAGAGTATTGTTGTAGGAGTTGCCAAAGTTATTAGAGGAGTTACTAGGAAAAGGCCTAAGAACATAGTTTCCTCAAAAGCATTGTTGTTGCCAAAATTATTCCTACCAACAAAATTAACGTCCAAGCTAGCGTTGCTACTCTCAATCAAAGAAGACAAGGGCATATCAATAGGATCTCAAGGATCACTTCTACTAGCAACCAAATTCATTAACTCATCCATCTTAGCAATCAACGAGTTAATTTCTTCTATAGCGTGTACCTTCTTACTAGTAGGTGACCTTTCAGTGTGCCACTGAGAATAGTTCGTCAAGATGTTGTCTAGGAGCTTTGTGGCTTCCTATAACGTGATTTCCATGAACGTTCCACCTGAGGCGGAGTCGAAGATATTTCTAGAAGCGAAATTCAAACCAGTGTAAAAGATTTGAATAATCATCCAAAGACTCAAGCCATGAGTGGGACAATTTCTAATCATCAATTTCATTCTCTCCCAAGATTGTGCAACATGTTCATGATCAAGTTGCTTGAAATTCATGATATCATTACGGAGAGAGATAATCTTAGCCGGCGGAAAATACTTGGATATATAAGCATCTTTGCACTTATCCCAAGAATCGATACTATTTTTGGGCAAAGAAGAAAACCAAGTTTTTGCGCGATCTCGCAACGAGAAAGGAAAAAGCTTCATTTTAATCACATCATTATCCACATCCCTCTTCTTTTTCATATCGCAAAGCTCAATGAAGGTATTGAGATGGGATACGACATCTTCACTAGCAAGGCCGGAGAATTGCTCTTTCATAACAAGATTCAGCAAAGCGGCATTGATTTCGTATGACTCCGCACTAGTGGCGGGAGCAATCGGAGTACTAATAAAATCATTATTATTAGTATTCGAGAAGTCACAAAGTTTGGTGTTTTCATTCATGGTGACTTCAGCAAGCAAGCAAGCACACAAGCGAACAAAGAGCAAGCGAGAAAAAGGGCGAACGAAAAGGCGAACGAAAAAGGCAAACAAAAAAGGCAAATTCTGAAGTGGGGGAGAGGAAAACGAGAGGCAACTGGCAAACAAAGTAAATGCAAGAGATGAGTCTACGACACTTACTTGGATGAGTTCTTGACTTGATCCTCCCCGGCAACGGCTCCAGAAATCCTTCTGCTACTTCTCAAACAACAACGCCAGAAATTGACACGTTGACGGAGACTTGCTTGCGTTGGTTTTTCCCTTGAAGAGGAAAGGGTGATGCAGCACAGGAGCAGTAAGTATTTCCCTCAGTTTGAGAACCAAGGTAGCAATCTAGTAGGAGAATCTCGTCAAGTCCAGAGTACCTGCGCAAACACAAACGAGCTTGCACCCAACGCTATAAAGGGGTTGTCAATCCCTTCAAGATTGTTTGCAAAGTGAGATCTGAAGGCGGAAAGTGCAACGAAGTAAAAGAGTAAGGCTGAAAATATGGTGTGGAGTAGACTCGGGGGCCATAGTGTTCACTAGAGGCTTATCTCAAAATAGCAAGTATTAGGTGGGTGAAAAAATTACTGTCAAGCAATTGATAGAACCGCGCAAAGTCATGACGATATCTAAGGCACTAATCATACATATAGGCATCACGTCCAACACAAGTAGACTGATACTTTCTGCATCTACTACTATTACTCCACACATCAACTGCTATCCAGCATGCATCTAGTGTATTGAGTTCATGACGAACAGAGTAACGCTTTAAGCAAGATGACATGATGTAGAGGGATAATCTCAAACCAATGATGAAAACCCCATCTTTTTACCCTTGATGGCAACAACACGATGCGTGCCTCGGTACCCCTTTTGTCACTGGGTGAGGTCACCGCACGGTATGAACCCAAAACCAAGCACCTCTCCCATTTCAAGAATCATAGATCTAGTTGGACAAACAAAACCCACAACTCGAAGAGAATTACAAGGATATGAAATCATGCATAAGATAAATCAGAAGAAACTCAAATAAGATTCATAGATAATCTGATCATAAATCCACAATTCATAGGATCTCGACAAACACACCGCAAAGAAGATTACATCGGATAGATCCCATGAAGATCATGGAAAACTTTGTATTGAAGATCCAAGAGAGAGAAGAAGCCATCTAGCTACTAGCTATGGACCCGTAGGTCTATGGTGAACTAGTCACGCATCATCGGAGAGGTCATGGTGTTGATGTAGAAGCCCTCCGTATCCGAATCCCCCCTCCGGCAGGGCACCAAAACGTGCCCCAGATGGGATCTTGCGGAGACAGAAGCTTGCGACGGCGGAAAAGTACTTTCGATGATCTCCTGATTTTTTATGGAATTTTTGAGAATATATAGGCGCAAAACCTAGGGCAAAGGAGGCTCAGGGAGGACACAAGCCAGGGGGCATGGGCCTCCCCTGGCCGTGCCATGAGGGCTTGTGGGGTCCCTGGTGGCCCCTTGCCATGATTCTCCAGCTTCCTGATTTTTTTCTGTTCCAGAAAAAATCTTTTTGGCAGTTTCATTCCGTTTGGACTCCGTTCAAAATCCTCCTCTGAAAGGGGTCAAAAACATGGAAAAAACAGGAACTGGCACTTGGCACTGAGTTAATAAGTTAGTCCCAAAAAATATATAAAAGGCATGCAAAACATCCAAAGTTTGACAAGATAATAGCATGAAACCATAAAAAATTATAGGTACGTTGCAGACGTATCACGGCTTCACTCCGTTCTTCCTTGTATACGGGTCCGAGGCCATTATCCCTACGAATATCGAGTTTGACTCGCCTCGGGTCACCCTATACACCGAAATGGAGGCGAAGGAGGCAAGAGAAGATGGTGTGGATCTCCTCGAGGAAGCAAGTGACTTGGCCTTGAGCCGGACGACCATCTATCAACAGAAGCTGAGATACTACCACAGCAAGAAGATCAAGCCTCTTTCTTTCAAAGAAGGAGACTTGGTGCTTAGAAGATTCCAGCGCACCACAGGCCAGCACAAGCTCTCCTCCCCATGGGAGTGACCGTTCATCATCAGTAGGGCATTGCACAACAACGCACACTACTTGATCGATGCCCAGAAGCCAAGGAAGCGCAAGAGGGATGACTCCGGCCAGGAGACGGAACGTCCATGGAACGCAACGTTGCTCCGCTCGTTCTATTGCTAGAAGGCAAGTATCAAACATGGAAAGAGCATGCACATATGTATCTTTCTCCCTCTTCAGGGATTTCCAATGAATGCAATGAAAAGAGCATGACTTATGCTTCTTTTGAAGTTCATATCTAGAGTGCTCACTCTCCGAAGCCCCTTGCTGGCTCTAGTAAGCTCGAGGGCTCGCTAGCCGCCCGGACGCCTTCCTTACGTTGTAGAAAAACACATAGTGTACGCCGGACCGATCCCTGGTCACCTCGTAACAGCTACAGACCGGCTCCCGGCTGTTCGGCTAGCGAGGGGACGCGAGGTAAGGCCGGATGCATGCAAAGTTTGACTACAAAAAGGTTGCCCGCTCGGGTTGGCTTGATCCATTTTACGATCTCATTCTAGCCGGCCTCTGATGGTTTATGTCTGAGTCTTTAAGTCTTGATGGCTTCGAAAAATCTAAGTCTTGTATTCTCAAGGCCAGAAACCTCGACCCAGTCACATATCGGCTCCCGGCTATCGGGCTGGCGGGGTGGAAACTTGGGGGTACAGGAATTGGAGAAAAAGGAGTCAAACATGAATCAAAAGATAAAGATATAAAACAACACGCATGGAAATACGAATATAATGTTGAATCCATACATTCAAAATGCATTGGCCCACGGTCGAGGTTCATTACACCCCCCAATGGGTAGAACTGCTGGACTGACAAGATAATTTTAGACAACAAAAAGAAAACACAGGACCGGCTAAGGGGTTGCGGCCTCATTGGTATCCCCGGCTGCTGCTCCTGAAGTGGTGGCTTCACCATCGCCGACTGCTCCCGAGGTGGTGGCGTCGTCTCCTCCGCGAGGGCTTCCGGCTCCGTCCGCACCGGAGTCGGCGTACGCCGCACCGCTGGAGGCGGCAGCACTCTCCACCTCATGGGCCACCTCGTCGGAGCTGCCATCGGCGTCATAGGGCTGAAGGCCATGCAGATCTTCAGGGATCACATTGCCGCCTTCGCCCCGCTCCAAGTTGAGCTCATCCCAGGTGGCGTGCGAGGCGATGTCGCTGGCCCTCACGCGCAACGCCTCCTCCACGGCCTGGAGCTCCGCCTTCGAGCCGTTGCGCTGAGCGACGAGCTTGCCCAAGTCCAGGATTCGGCACCAGGACTTGGCCAAGTGCACGGCCATGTAGGCTCCAACGCGCGCAGCCGAAGCATGCCAGGCGTCAAGACGGTCCTCGCCAGCCGCAAGCCCGCAGGAGAGATGGCTCATCGACGCCGGCTCCACGCCATCAGGCCATAGGGCCGCCACCATCGATGAGCCTGCGATCTGGAGCTCAGCCACAGACTCGCCAAGGACGCACAGGCGGGCCGTGAGGCCCACTCCGATCTCCTCCACGCTCCAGTCAGAGGTAGCATCTATCTCCTGCCCGGCCGCGCGGCGCTCCTCGCGGCTCACCTCAACGGTCGTGTCGGCTGTGCCCTGTGTCTCAGGGAAGAGGCTTGAGACAGGGAACAGGGGCGCAAAAACGAGTAAGAAGAGGAGACAGCAAAGAAAGTTCAAGACGAAACAAGAGAAGACTCATGATTGAAGACGCTATCAGTCTCATGGGCGCTCTCCAGGGCCTCGAGCTCCCGCACCTTGCTCAGTTGAGTAAGGCGGGCGACTTCGTCCTGGAGGGCCGCCGCCGAGTCCAGGGCCTTGGCCAGCTGCGTCTGCTTCTGGACCGAGGCGTCCCCCTTCTCCTTCAAGGCAGCGTCCTTGAGCTTCATCTCCCCGAGACGAAGCGACTCAAGACGTTCCACGTCGGCAGTATGGGAGGCATCCTTCTCCTATAGAGAGGCGCGCAGCTGCTCCAGTTTGGCCCGGCTGGCCGCCTCGAGCTCCTTCTTCTCCGTTTGGAGAAGAGTCAGCTGCTCCTGGAGCCGACCGTCCGTGTCACGCAGGGCGTCCCGCTCCACGACAACCTCGCCCAGCCGGGCTTGAAGCTCGGCAACCTGGCCATCAGCTGCCTAGTTCTGAGCCCGCATCGTGTTGTAGGCCAGCACCTGGGCATCATAAAGATCCTACAAAGCAAGGAAAAAGCAGAAGTAAGATTCGGCCTGCTTAAGTCATAAACAGCCCGATTCTCGGGGGCTACACACAGTGGGTGCGCTAGCGCGCCCCCACTAAAGAAGCAAAGCAAGAGAAGAAGCTCAAAAGAGATTCGGCCCGGCCGATGCTCGACCGACCCGACTCTCGGGGGCTACACCCAGTGGGTGCGCTGGCGCGCCCCCACTGATTCAAGAAGAAGAAAAGAAAAAATCAAAGACAAAGATAAAGCACTTAACCCGGTGCGTTCCTCCAAGCGCTCTAGATCGCCGCCCACCACGCGGGCCGCCTGGTCCACCTTGAACCGGCTGCTGGCAAACATCGACACCAGTTCTGGGACGCCGTGGAGCATGGTGCCTGCGGGCAGCTTCGACCCTGGCACCGGCTCCTGGAGCAGCCGGACCGTGGTGGGAGACAACGATGGTGTTGTCTCCAGGTGCCGGCATGGCGAGTGGCTCCGCTGACATTCCGGCCGGCGCCGCCTCCTCGGCAGGAGGTGGATGGGCCGCGTCCGGCGCTTCCATGTTCACTCCTGGCGCATCCCGGGCCGCGTCTGGCGCGTCCAGGATCAGTTCCGGCGCGTTGGGCGCCGCCTCGGCCCTAGGTGAATCAGGGATCACCTCAAGATCCACCAGCGCAGAGGCGTCCGACTCGCTCCTCAGTCCTCGGGGCGCACCTCGGGGCCGCCTCACTAGCTGGCTCCTTCACGCGAGCACGCGTGGAGGGGTCATGTATAGCCGTCGTACACTTCTCCGCCGTCTCCTCGGCACGGCTGGGGCGAGACCGGCCCTCGGCCGTCTTCCCCGCGACCGCATCCCACCGGCGCTTGGACTGCACCTCAAGCTCCCTCTGGGGCAGCGTCAGCCGCTGTCCAGCCGGCCCGTTCGGCTGCGGAGGCGGTGTCTTCCTCCACATCTTCCGCCTCCCTGTCGGGCGATGTTTTTGAGGAACGAAGCTTCACACAAGACAAAATAAAAAGAGGGGAGGGGAACCCTTACGCCGCGACGATGGGCACCTGCCTTCTAGCGCTGCCACGACGCTTCTTAGTGCCGCATGCTCGTGATCCGGCTGGAGGACCCGTCGCCGGGCGCTTAGGGGTCGGCCTGGAAGTTGTGTCACCCTTGCCCTTCTTCCTGGCTGCCTCGTCGGGTCCGGCCGCCTCGGCCCTATGACGCCGTCCACGCGTCAGAGGCGGGCTCGTGACCTCCTCCACCCCGTCGGAGTCTTCCTCGAAGGCTGCATCAGATAGGGAGGAATGAGTCTTGTCATCATCCATCCAATCTACGATGGAGGGCCGCAGATGCTCACCAGACGGTTCCGTCCCTTCCGACTCCAGCGCATTCTCCGAGCCTTCGGAGGAGGAAGAGCGGGACTCAATCATGCCCTCGTCCTCGATCTCTGAGGCGTCAGGCGTCGCCACGTCACGGCCAGGCGGGTTGAGTGCTGCCTGCAGCTTCTCAAACATCTGCACGAAGGATTTGATGACCAGCTCAGCGAGACGGCCGATCGAAGACAAACATCAAAAACAGAACAACAAAGAGTGCTTACCACCGGAGGCGGACGTGACCTGCAGTAAGGGATCATCCCCCACGACCAGTTCCCACTATCATCCATGCGGGCGGTGGAAATCTGGTTCACCCCTCGCGCCACCGCGCTGGGGGTGAATCTCTTGGTGGATGTCCGGCAGGGGTCGTGCCGGCCGCTCATCTGGCAGACCAGATGGGGCCGCCTCTACAGCGGCAGATCCTGCGTGTAACCATGGTGGTGAGCAGGTCGCGGCCAAGGAGGCCGCCTTTCTCGAAAATGTCGAGGTGCGCGTCGATTTGCGCCACCTCGGGAAGCATCTTCGGGAACTTCGCCCCCCAGTTCAACTTCGTCGGAGGGTTAGTGTTGAACGGGGGCATGTTGAGGGCGTCGCGGGCAGGGTCGGCATTCTTCACGTAGAAGAAACCCTTCTGCCACTGCTTGATGGACTCCTGCAGCGAAAGCTGGGGGAAACCGGACTTCGAACGATGATGCACCAGTACGGCTCCGCACGGCGTCATCGGGCGTGGCCCGATGTGCTTGTCCAGCACAGCCTTGTCCACCGCAATGGACTGCTGCTTGAAGAAAAACAAGCATCGCCAGAGATCGAGGCGGGGCTCGATCCCCAGGAAGCCCTCGCACAAGACCACGAAGGCCGACAGCTGCAAGATGGCGTTCGGCGCCAGGTGGTGCGGCTGTAGGCCGAAGAAGTGGAGCCATTCGGAGAAGAAGGGGCTCGCCGGGAGCCCAAAGCCCCTCTAGAAGTGCTCGTCAAAAACGCGATCTCTCCCTCTGCTGGTGTTGGGGCAGTCTCGGCGCCAGGGATCCGCACCAGCACCTGGGAGGCCGGGGGCAACAACCGGTGATGGCTGAGCGCCTCGATATGTCCTTCGCAGATCTCACTGCCAATCCAAGCTCCGTGCAACGAGGTATTCTTCGAGGAGGAGCTGCCGGCCATGACTGCGGGCGGCAGAAGCTCGGGAAGGCTGGTGGCTCGATGACGACTGTCGTGGGTATAAGCCTGACAGTAGATGTGTAGGGTACGAATGAGATGGGCAGAGTCCTAGCTACGGCGAGGTTGTATGAGTTCAGGCCCCTCTGTGGTGGAGGTAACAGCCCTACGTCTCAGTGCTCTCGGAGCTTGTTACCGAGTGTGATATGGAGTACAAAGATTTGCTAACCCCTTTACCAGTGGGGGAGGGCGGCTTATATAGAGTGCGCTGCCCTCCACAATGGTTCTGATTCAAGGGTGGGGTAGTGGCGATTGAATGCATACGTTACAGGTAACTTATGCTCTAAATGCTAGTAAATGCACCCGGAAACGTACAGCAGTTTCCCTCCAGAGAGGTTACGACGTACCGAGTGTATCCAGTCGGTAGGCCCGGTGCTCTCCGAATGTTAGTTTCCGACTGGATGATTCTGGGCCTGTTACCGACTGGATGATGGGGGCACCTTAATTCAGTCGGGGCATACTTAAGGTCCTGTCCCTTGTGTGGGGTAGTCCTTGGGTAGGACACGTAGGGCAGGCCTATGACCCTACCCTAGGACCATGACCCCATCATTAGTCCCCGAATGGATTGGGGTTGAAACGTCGAAGCAGTGCTCGAGGTTCAGATCCGACTGGACTAGGTTCGGCTTGGGCGTTGCTTGCCTCTATCCATTTTATCTCTCCTGACCAATGATCCGAGTGGAGGTGTTTTGCGAAACAGATTGTCGGGAACCGAGTGCTTTCGCGGCATCTTTTGATGCGACCGGTCAACTGACAGCGGCGGATTTTCCGGGATCTCAAATTTCGGGCTCCGCGCGCTTAGCGGGGACGACGTTAGCACGCTCAAGTAGCGCCTGACTCCTCGATGCTCGCGCCTTCAACTCCTCCACTGATATCGCTGCGGCTGGTTGGGCAGATAAGATTCCGGGCCCGCTCGCCAGCGACCCAGTCGGTGCTCTATTTAACTCTGGGCGACGAGACCCTTCGGTTACGCTCGCCGAATCCTTTGCTCTTGCCTGCTCCGTCTTCCTCGCCACCTCCTGCGCTCATACACCCTTCTCTTCCCCTCCTTCTCGAGAGCTCGCCATCGCCGCCATGACCAAAGGTCAGACCAGCAAGATGGAGGCGAGGAAGAAGAAGAACAAGGCGGCGGCTGCTCAGCGGCGGCAGCGGCCGTTGCCGGCGGGGGGGATCCAGGGAGACTTTCTCCCCTCCACGGTGACGGAGGGGGACCTGCTGGAGCTGGTAGAGCACGACCTGCTCGTGCATAAGTCCTGGAGGCTGCCGGCGGACGACGAGGTCGAGCCGGCGCCACGGGAGGGGGAGCGCGTCTTGCTCCTCAGCCATGTTCGCAGAGGTTTTTCTCTGCCCCCGCATCCCTTCTTCAAAGGCATCATGAATCATTTTGGTGCTCAACTCCATCACTTCCCTCGGAATGCCATCGCCCACCTTTCTGCCTTCATTGTTTTGTGCGAGTGCTTTATCGGTTGCCCCCCCATTGGGGTTTATTCAAACATATCTTCTCCGCTCGCTCTCAAACCATCAAACGTCTTAGTCAGTCGGATGACAAGACGCATCTCCTCCAGCTCTGCGGGGTTTTAGGGTTTCAGAAGAAGAGTCGGAGCAGCTACCCTGCTCTCCAGTTGAGCGAGTCGGTTAGGAACTGACAGTCGACGTGGTTCTACTGCCAAGACATAGCCTGTCCGAATGCGTCGACTGGGCTGCCTCCGTTTAGTCTAGACCGTCCTGCTCCGCCCAAGCAACTCGCCCTATCGAAAGCCGAGAAGAACGACATACAGCCTTTGGTCGAGGCGCTCGTGGATGTTGTCAGGAGGGGGGTCACCGGTATTGACCTGCTCGAAGTCTTCATCGGTCGGCGAATCCAGCCTCTGCAGGCCCGCGACCATGCTATGTGGCACTACACAGGGCCTGAGGATTCCACTCGGACCAACGTGGAGGGCATACTCGAGGAGAAGGTGACCTCGTGGGTGCTCCAAATCACGGGTCCCTGTGAGAACCCCAAAGGAGCCCGCCGAGTGACGCCTTACAGCGCGGACAACCCTCCACCGAATCAGGTGAGTAGCATTAGCCGAGTGCATTGAACTGTCTTGATTCCAGTCGTTTATTTATATCTCCGTGTGATGCTTAACGTTTCTGACTGAACCTCATGCAGGAGCGTACCAATTGGTCCTCCCCCGTCTCGAACGAGAATCCGGAGGAGGAGGAGGAGGAAGACGGCAGCCAGGAGGGGAGCGTGGAGAGCGCCGAATACGTCTCCGACAGCGGGGAGTCGGAGGAGGATGACAACGAGGAAGAAGAAGAGGACGAAGAGCCAGACTCGCCACCTCCGCGGCTAGAGCATCGGAGCAAGCGTCGGCATGAGCCTGCCGTCCCTTCAGCTCCTCCTGCGTCGTCGACTGCTCCGCCTGCTGCCCCGGCGATACCGAGTGTTCGAGGCACCAAGAGGGCCAGAGGCGCATCCGTTGAACTTGCAGGCCAGCCCTCCAGGGCGCCCAAGCCGAGTGGGCCCAAACCTCGGAAGGCTCTGCCGCGGATGAGGATGGCCATCCCCGTCACCTCCACGTAAGTGAATCTAACTTTCGGCTCTTTCTGTTGACCGAGTGAACTCCTGCTTTACAAGTCGAATGGACTTCACTCGACAGGGTTGCCACTTCTGCGACCTCGCCAGCCCGCCTAGGGGACGACCCCATGGACACGGACAACGTCGTTTCGTCCCAGCCAGGTATGTTGTGGGAGAGTCGGGTATTTTATTCCTGTAGACTGCGCCATCCTTTTCTTTTTCTGAGGCGCCGTGTTATTCGGCTTGTCAGGGGCGACTTGTCTGGACGGGGACGACCAAGGGAGAGCCGACCCGACCGTGGAGCCTGTCATGGAGCCTGTCCCTGAGGCTGCTCCTCCTGCTGCCGCCCCTGCCGCCGACGCTCCACCGACCGAATTGCCTCCACCGACTGAACCGGTGCCGGTGGGTGAGGAACCTACTGGGGCGAACCTTGGGATGCCCCAGGAACTTCCCACGATTCCCGGTTCGTGGAATGCTGAATTCAGCATTCGGTGTGTCCCAGAGGAGCAGGTGGGAGCGGCCAAGGGAGCCATGATCCAGGCGGAGCTGATGGCCGGAGAGGCCAAGAGGGCTTATGACTCCGTTGCGGCTTTGTACCGGCGGAGCTTGGAGCTGCGCGATGACATCCGAGTAAGTAGTCTAGTAAGTACTTACTTTTCTTCTGTAACCCACTGGGTGTTGTCTGCTGTTTGCAATGGGTTCACTCCCAGTGAACCCAGTGGGTGTAGTCCCCGAGACTTCTGTCGAGTGCTTGCACCGACAGTTGTCTTTATACATTTGGTCTTTAGTTTGGTTGTGTCCGTAGACAAGATTTCCGAGTGCGAGTACTTATTGCAGTCGGAGCGCTCTTGCGGTAAGAGTCTCCGAGAGTAAGTTGCACGCAGGTGGAGTAGTATTAGCCCCTGAGGCGTAGGTGAAAACATGCATCTCAATAGGGCGGGCCTGCTTGAGGTGCATGCCAGTGGGGTCACTCTCAGTGAACCCACTGGGTGTAGTCCCCGAGACCGCTGTCGACTGCTTGCGTCGGCAGGGGTCTGAAGAACTTAGCCTGTGAACTGATAAACTTGCTGATTACCGTTTGTTTCTTGGTGCAGAAAACTTGTGAAATGGGAACTGCTTATGAAGCCTTGAGAGCGGAGAGGAACCAGTATGCTGGTGAACTGGAAGTATGTCAACGACTGGGCTGTCCAGATGATGACTCGTCTGGCTGGTAAGTCTTATGCTTTTTCGAGTGGTTATACCGTGTGACGAACACTCGGTTTTTACTGTCTGTTTGCTCGTTTGGTTCAGACTTTTGCGGTGATGCCGAAGCCGAAGCGGCGGCTGTGGAGCGGTCCATGAAGGACAATGTGCCACTCGGCGAGGACGCCAACCGAGATCTGCTCCGGGCGCATATCCGCGTAAGCAAAGTGGGTCCTTTCATCAGCCGACTGAAAGAAGTCATCGGCCGCATTGACAAGGAGCTTTGGCCGGAAGACGAGTCGCGGCAGGAGATGGAGACTCTGTTGGGGCGACTGGAGGAGATTCCGGACCGAGTGCAATCCTGGAAGAAATCGGCAGCGCGTTGCGGTGCTGACGTTGCGCTGTCCTTGGTCCGAGTCCATTGCAAGGAGGTGCGGGAAGATAAGCTGAAAGCATTGAAGGTCGCCAACACGAAGAAGCTTCGATTCGAAGACTTCATGGAGACGTTCCTTGAGACTGCTACCCGTATCGCTGATGGAATCGACTTGGACACGTTTGTGGAGCCCTCCAGTCCTGAGGCCGGCCCAGCTGACGCGTGATCAAACTTTATCCTCGGTATGCCGAGTGTTTACCTGTAAGATACTCTGGCCACTTCTGTTGGCCGTCATACTTTTAAATCGGTGCGCGTAATCTTGATCCGCACTGAGTCAACTATCGTTTATGAACTTATGTTGTCGGAATGAAAACATTTAGTCTTTTGTTGAAATGTTGTTCTGAGTGCAACACTTAGTGCATACTCGGAGAAGATTAAGACTTAGGTGATTCTTGGTCACGTCTAAGTCCCTGAGTGCGACTTGTAGTGCACACTCGGAGGAGATTAAGACTTAGGCGATTCAGGATCGCAGCTAAGTCCCCGAGTGTGACGTATAGTTCACACTCGGAGGAAGTTATTACTTAGGTGATTCTTGATCACAGCTAAGTCTCCGAGTGCGACGTATAGTGCGCACTCGGAGGAGGTTAATACTTAGGCGATTCAGGACCGCAGCTAAGTCCCCGAGTGCGACGTATAGTGCACACTCGGAGGGAGTTATTACTTAGGAGATTTGTGATCACAGCTAAGTCCTCGAATGCGACGTATAGTGCACACTCGGAGGGAGTTATTACTTAGGTGATTCGTGATCACAGCTAAGTCCCCGAATGCGACGTATAGTGCACACTCGAAGGAAGTTAGTACTTAGGTGATTCTTGATCACAGCTAAGTCTCCGAGTGCGACGTACAGTGCACACTCGGAGGAAGTGCGTACTTAGGTGATTCTTGATCACAGTTAAGTCCCCGAGTGCGACGTATAGTGCACACTCGGAGGAAGTTAGTACTTAGGCGATTCAAGATCACAGCTAAGTCTCCGAGTGCGACGTACAGTGCACACTCGGGGGAAGTGCGTACTTAGGTGATTCTTGATCACAGCTAAGTCCCCGAGTGCGACGTATAGTGTACACTCGGAGGAAGTTAGTACTTAGGCGATTGAGGATCGCAGCTAAGTCCCCGAGTGCGACGTATAGTGCGCACTCGGAGGAAGTGCGTACTTAGGTGATTCTTGATCACAGCTAAGTCCCCGAGTGCGACGTATAGTGCACACTCGGAGGATGTTAGTACTTAGGTGATTCAGGATCGCAGCTAAGTCCCCGAGTGTGACGTATAGTGCACACTCGGAGGAGGTTAGTACTTAGGCGATTCAGGATCGCAGCTAAGTTCCCGAGTGTGACGTATAGTGCACAATCGGAGGAAGTGAGCACATAGGCGATGCAGGATCGCGGCTAAGTCCCCGAGTGCGACGTATAGTGCACACTCGGAGGAGGTTAGTACTTAGGCGATTCAGGATCGCAGCTAAGTCCCCGAGTGTGACGTATAGTGCACACTCGGAGGAGGTTAGTACTTAGGCGATTCAGGATCGCAGCTAAGTCCCCGAGTGTGACGTATAGTGCACACTCGGAGGAAGTGAGTACATAGGCGATGCAGGATCGCGGCTAAGTCCCCGAGTGCGACGTATAGTGCACACTCGGAGGAGGTTAGTACTTAGGCGATTCAGGATCGCAGCTAAGTCCCCGAGTGTGACGTATAGTGCACACTCGGAGGAGGTTAGTACTTAGGCGATTCAGGATCGCAGCTAAGTCCCCGAGTGTGACGTATAGTGCACACTCGGAGGAAGTGAGTATTTAGGCGATGCAGGATCGCGGCTAAGTCCCCGAGTGCGACGTATAGTGCATACTCGGAGGAGGTGAGTACTTAGGCGATGCAGGACCGCAGCTAAGTTTTTTTTTTGTGTGTGTGAGAACTCTGAATCTGCACAAAACTGAATCTGCTGAATATATTATTTCTTCAAACTTGTTCGTTACACTGCTTCTGTCGATGATCACGTATAAAAACGCTTGAGGAGATCTCCGTTCCATGCACGCGGCTCCTCTGTCTCCCTCTGAATGTTGTATAGTCTGTATGCTCCGTTGTTCAGCACCTTGGAAATGATGAAAGGCCCTTCCCAGGCCGGAGCCAACTTGTGGGGTCTTTGCTTGTTGGAGCATATATTGGAGCATATATCTCCATATGTGGTTTTGGTACTTGATGACAATTCCTATGGACTAATGGTTGCCTTAAGTTACATTTATAGGATTTGTCCATAGGCACTTCTTGAAGTCCATCTGTTGGGTTCAGGGAGTTTATATGATGACCAAGATGGTATTCAAGGTATTATCCAAAGAATGGTCATAGAGAGACATGGTTGATCAAGATCTCAGACAAAGAGTAAATCAAGATGATCAACACACAAAGCGTACAAGATGTACCGAGAGGGATCAAGTGATCCCATGGTATGGTAAGCATTGTCCATTACGTGTTTGTGTACTAACCCATGGTCTTCGTGAGAGTTCTATGTGGGGGTTAGGTGTGTTTACATGAGCTTGCGTCAAAGGGAAGATCTCATACAACCCATGGAGTATGACGTCAAGTTGTGATCGTCATCAAGATTGCGACGTGCAAGTTCAAGTGGATCAGCACGAAGATAGCATGCTTGAAGCTTGCCGTCCATTATGGTGGCAATGGACTTGTGAAGATATGCTGAAGAGTGGCTCACCCATAGTGAGTATGGGGGAGCAATCAACTAGTATTCATCAAGCCAACACAATCAAGAAAGGTGGTCCATCTTGAGGAAGCCAAGATCATCATCATCTAGCTCAAGAGGATGAGGTGCAAGGTATAGGTTTGCCCTTGATAGGTTTTCTGGTTAGGATAGATTGTTGTTCTATCAAGGGGGGCTCTCAAGTGAGTAGCTTGATCGTATCGTTCGTTGAGAGCTCAAACCATTTGCATCCTTGCATCATACTTCTTGGTTCTTAGTTGGTGTTTCTCTTTGTGAGTTTTAGAGCTTATGGTCATCTTCATGACAAGCTCGAGTTCATCGAAAACGGAGTCCATATGCATCTACTATGATGTTTTCGATGTTGGAGTTTTTGCCGGTTCTTCATTCATAGAGATCTCACATCTCTATATCTTTGGCATATTCATAACCGCATGGTCTTAAGATTTCCACATCTTCCGCCTCCCTGTCGGGCGATGTTTTTGAGGAACGAAGCTTCACACAAGACAAAATAAAAAGAGGGGAGGGGAACCCTTACGCCGCGACGATGGGCACCTGCCTTCTAGCGCTGCCACGACGCTTCTTAGTGCCGCATGCTCGTGATCCGGCTGGAGGACCCGTCGCCGGGCGCTTAGGGGTCGGCCTGGAAGTTGTGTCACCCTTGCCCTTCTTCCTGGCTGCCTCGTCGGGTCCGGCCGCCTCGGCCCTATGACGCCGTCCACGCGTCAGAGGCGGGCTCGTGACCTCCTCCACCCCGTCGGAGTCTTCCTCGAAGGCTGCATCAGATAGGGAGGAATGAGTCTTGTCATCATCCATCCAATCTACGATGGAGGGCCGCAGATGCTCACCAGACGGTTCCGTCCCTTCCGACTCCAGCGCATTCTTCGAGCCTTCGGAGGAGGAAGAGCGGGACTCAATCATGCCCTCGTCCTCGATCTCTGAGGCGTCAGGCGTCGCCACGTCACGGCCAGGCGGGTTGAGTGCTGCCTGCAGCTTCTCAAACATCTGCACGAAGGATTTGATGACCAGCTCAGCGAGACGGCCGATCGAAGACAAACATCAAAAACAGAACAACAAAGAGTGCTTACCACCGGAGGCGGACGGGACCTGCAGTAAGGGATCATCCCCCACGACCAGTTCCCACTATCATCCATGCGGGCGGTGGAAATCTGGTTCACCCCTCGCGCCACCGCGCTGGGGGTGAATCTCTTGGTGGATGTCCGGCAGGGGTCGTGCCGGCCGCTCATCTGGCAGACCAGATGGGGCCGCCTCTACAGCGGCAGATCCTGCGTGTAACCATGGTGGTGAGCAGGTCGCGGCCAAGGAGGCCGCCTTTCTCGAAAATGTCGAGGTGCGCGTCGATTTGCGCCACCTCGGGAAGCATCTTCGGGAACTTCGCCCCCCAGTTCAACTTCGTCGGAGGGTTAGTGTTGAACGGGGGCATGTTGAGGGCGTCGCGGGCAGGGTCGGCATTCTTCACGTAGAAGAAACCCTTCTGCCACTGCTTGATGGACTCCTGCAGCAAAAGCTGGGGGAAACCGGACTTCGAACGATGATGCACCAGTACGGCTCCGCACGGCGTCATCGGGCGTGGCCCGATGTGCTTGTCCAGCACAGCCTTGTCCACCGCAATGGACTGCTGCTTGAAGAAAAACAAGCATCGCCAGAGATCGAGGCGGGGCTCGATCCCCAGGAAGCCCTCGCACAAGACCACGAAGGCCGACAGCTGCAAGATGGCGTTCGGCGCCAGGTGGTGCGGCTGTAGGCCGAAGAAGTGGAGCCATTCGGAGAAGAAGGGGCTCGCCGGGAGCCCAAAGCCCCTCTAGAAGTGCTCGTCAAAAACGCGATCTCTCCCTCTGCTGGTGTTGGGGCAGTCTCGGCGCCAGGGATCCGCACCAGCACCTGGGAGGCCGGGGGCAACAACCGGTGATGGCTGAGCGCCTCGATATGTCCTTCGCAGATCTCACTGCCAATCCAAGCTCCGTGCAACGAGGTATTCTTCGAGGAGGAGCTGCCGGCCATGACTGCGGGCGGCAGAAGCTCGGGAAGGCTGGTGGCTCGATGACGACTGTCGTGGGTATAAGCCTGACAGTAGATGTGTAGGGTACGAATGAGATGGGCAGAGTCCTAGCTACGGCGAGGTTGTATGAGTTCAGGCCCCTCTGTGGTGGAGGTAACAGCCCTACGTCTCAGTGCTCTCGGAGCTTGTTACCGAGTGTGATATGGAGTACAAAGATTTGCTAACCCCTTTACCAGTGGGGGAGGGCGGCTTATATAGAGTGCGCTGCCCTCCACAATGGTTCTGATTCAAGGGTGGGGTAGTGGCGATTGAATGCATACGTTACAGGTAACTTATGCTCTAAATGCTAGTAAATGCACCCGGAAACGTACAGCAGTTTCCCTCCAGAGAGGTTACGACGTACCGAGTGTATCCAGTCGGTAGGCCCGGTGCTCTCCGAATGTTAGTTTCCGACTGGATGATTCTGGGCCTGTTACCGACTGGATGATGGGGGCACCTTAATTCAGTCGGGGCATACTTAAGGTCCTGTCCCTTGTGTGGGGTAGTCCTTGGGTAGGACACGTAGGGCAGGCCTATGACCCTACCCTAGGACCATGACCCCATCATTAGTCCCCGAATGGATTGGGGTTGAAACGTCGAAGCAGTGCTCGAGGTTCAGATCCGACTGGACTAGGTTCGGCTTGGGCGTTGCTTGCCTCTATCCATTTTATCTCTCCTGACCAATGATCCGAGTGGAGGTGTTTTGCGAAACAGATTGTCGGGAACCGAGTGCTTTCGCGGCATCTTTTGATGCGACCGGTCAACTGACAGCGGCGGATTTTCCGGGATCTCAAATTTCGGGCTCCGCGCGCTTAGCGGGGACGACGTTAGCACGCTCAAGTAGCGCCTGACTCCTCGATCCTCGCGCCTTCAACTCCTCCACTGATATCGCTGCGGCTGGTTGGGCAGATAAGATTCCGGGCCCGCTCGCCAGCGACCCAGTCGGTGCTCTATTTAACTCTGGGCGACGAGACCCTTCGGTTACGCTCGCCGAATCCTTTGCTCTTGCCTGCTCCGTCTTCCTCGCCACCTCCTGCGCTCATACACCCTTCTCTTCCCCTCCTTCTCGAGAGCTCGCCATCGCCGCCATGACCAAAGGTCAGACCAGCAAGATGGAGGCGAGGAAGAAGAAGAACAAGGCGGCGGCTGCTCAGCGGCGGCAGCGGCCGTTGCCGGCGGGGGGGATCCAGGGAGACTTTCTCCCCTCCACGGTGACGGAGGGGGACCTGCTGGAGCTGGTAGAGCACGACCTGCTCGTGCATAAGTCCTGGAGGCTGCCGGCGGACAACGAGGTCGAGCCGGCGCCACGGGAGGGGGAGCGCGTCTTGCTCCTCAGCCATGTTCGCAGAGGTTTTTCTCTGCCCCCGCATCCCTTCTTCAAAGGCATCATGAATCATTTTGGTGCTCAACTCCATCACTTCCCTCGGAATGCCATCGCCCACCTTTCTGCCTTCATTGTTTTGTGCGAGTGCTTTATCGGTTGCCCCCCCATTGGGGTTTATTCAAACATATCTTCTCCGCTCGCTCTCAAACCATCAAACGTCTTAGTCAGTCGGATGACAAGACGCATCTCCTCCAGCTCTGCGGGGTTTTAGGGTTTCAGAAGAAGAGTCGGAGCAGCTACCCTGCTCTCCAGTTGAGCGAGTCGGTTAGGAACTGACAGTCGACGTGGTTCTACTGCCAGGACATAGCCTGTCCGAATGCGTCGACTGGGCTGCCTCCGTTTAGTCTAGACCGTCCTGCTCCGCCCAAGCAACTCGCCCTATCGAAAGCCGAGAAGAACGACATACAGCCTTTGGTCGAGGCGCTCGTGGATGTTGTCAGGAGGGGGGTCACCGGTATTGACCTGCTCGAAGTCTTCATCGGTCGGCGAATCCAGCCTCTGCAGGCCCGCGACCATGCTATGTGGCACTACACAGGGCCTGAGGATTCCACTCGGACCAACGTGGAGGGCATACTCGAGGAGAAGGTGACCTCGTGGGTGCTCCAAATCACGGGTCCCTGTGAGAACCCCAAAGGAGCCCGCCGAGTGACGCCTTACAGCGCGGACAACCCTCCACCGAATCAGGTGAGTAGCATTAGCCGAGTGCATTGAACTGTCTTGATTCCAGTCGTTTATTTATATCTCCGTGTGATGCTTAACGTTTCTGACTGAACCTCATGCAGGAGCGTACCAATTGGTCCTCCCCCGTCTCGAACGAGAATCCGGAGGAGGAGGAGGAAGACGGCAGCCAGGAGGGGAGCGTGGAGAGCGCCGAATACGTCTCCGACAGCGGGGAGTCGGAGGAGGATGACAACGAGGAAGAAGAAGAGGACGAAGAGCCAGACTCGCCACCTCCGCGGCTAGAGCATCGGAGCAAGCGTCGGCATGAGCCTGCCGTCCCTTCAGCTCCTCCTGCGTCGTCGACTGCTCCGCCTGCTGCCCCGGCGATACCGAGTGTTCGAGGCACCAAGAGGGCCAGAGGCGCATCCGTTGAACTTGCAGGCCAGCCCTCCAGGGCGCCCAAGCCGAGTGGGCCCAAACCTCGGAAGGCTCTGCCGCGGATGAGGATGGCCATCCCCGTCACCTCCACGTAAGTGAATCTAACTTTCGGCTCTTTCTGTTGACCGAGTGAACTCCTGCTTTACAAGTCGAATGGACTTCACTCGACAGGGTTGCCACTTCTGCGACCTCGCCAGCCCGCCTAGGGGACGACCCCATGGACACGGACAACGTCGTTTCGTCCCAGCCAGGTATGTTGTGGGAGAGTCGGGTATTTTATTCCTGTAGACTGCGCCATCCTTTTCTTTTTCTGAGGCGCCGTGTTATTCGGCTTGTCAGGGGCGACTTGTCTGGACGGGGACGACCAAGGGAGAGCCGACCCGACCGTGGAGCCTGTCATGGAGCCTGTCCCTGAGGCTGCTCCTCCTGCTGCCGCCCCTGCCGCCGACGCTCCACCGACCGAATTGCCTCCACCGACTGAACCGGTGCCGGTGGGTGAGGAACCTACTGGGGCGAACCTTGGGATGCCCCAGGAACTTCCCACGATTCCCGGTTCGTGGAATGCTGAATTCAGCATTCGGTGTGTCCCAGAGGAGCAGGTGGGAGCGGCCAAGGGAGCCATGATCCAGGCGGAGCTGATGGCCGGAGAGGCCAAGAGGGCTTATGACTCCGTTGCGGCTTTGTACCGGCGGAGCTTGGAGCTGCGCGATGACATCCGAGTAAGTAGTCTAGTAAGTACTTACTTTTCTTCTGTAACCCACTGGGTGTTGTCTGCTGTTTGCAATGGGTTCACTCCCAGTGAACCCAGTGGGTGTAGTCCCCGAGACTTCTGTCGAGTGCTTGCACCGACAGTTGTCTTTATACATTTGGTCTTTAGTTTGGTTGTGTCCGTAGACAAGATTTCCGAGTGCGAGTACTTATTGCAGTCGGAGCGCTCTTGCGGTAAGAGTCTCCGAGAGTAAGTTGCACGCAGGTGGAGTAGTATTAGCCCCTGAGGCGTAGGTGAAAACATGCATCTCAATAGGGCGGGCCTGCTTGAGGTGCATGCCAGTGGGGTCACTCTCAGTGAACCCACTGGGTGTAGTCCCCGAGACCGCTGTCGACTGCTTGCGTCGGCAGGGGTCTGAAGAACTTAGCCTGTGAACTGATAAACTTGCTGATTACCGTTTGTTTCTTGGTGCAGAAAACTTGTGAAATGGGAACTGCTTATGAAGCCTTGAGAGCGGAGAGGAACCAGTATGCTGGTGAACTGGAAGTATGTCAACGACTGGGCTGTCCAGATGATGACTCGTCTGGCTGGTAAGTCTTATGCTTTTTCGAGTGGTTATACCGTGTGACGAACACTCGGTTTTTACTGTCTGTTTGCTCGTTTGGTTCAGACTTTTGCGGTGATGCCGAAGCCGAAGCGGCGGCTGTGGAGCGGTCCATGAAGGACAATGTGCCACTCGGCGAGGACGCCAACCGAGATCTGCTCCGGGCGCATATCCGCGTAAGCAAAGTGGGTCCTTTCATCAGCCGACTGAAAGAAGTCATCGGCCGCATTGACAAGGAGCTTTGGCCGGAAGACGAGTCGCGGCAGGAGATGGAGACTCTGTTGGGGCGACTGGAGGAGATTCCGGACCGAGTGCAATCCTGGAAGAAATCGGCAGCGCGTTGCGGTGCTGACGTTGCGCTGTCCTTGGTCCGAGTCCATTGCAAGGAGGTGCGGGAAGATAAGCTGAAAGCATTGAAGGTCGCCAACACGAAGAAGCTTCGATTCGAAGACTTCATGGAGACGTTCCTTGAGACTGCTACCCGTATCGCTGATGGAATCGACTTGGACACGTTTGTGGAGCCCTCCAGTCCTGAGGCCGGCCCAGCTGACGCGTGATCAAACTTTATCCTCGGTATGCCGAGTGTTTACCTGTAAGATACTCTGGCCACTTCTGTTGGCCGTCATACTTTTAAATCGGTGCGCGTAATCTTGATCCGCACTGAGTCAACTATCGTTTATGAACTTATGTTGTCGGAATGAAAACATTTAGTCTTTTGTTGAAATGTTGTTCTGAGTGCAACACTTAGTGCATACTCGGAGAAGATTAAGACTTAGGTGATTCTTGGTCACGTCTAAGTCCCTGAGTGCGACTTGTAGTGCACACTCGGAGGAGATTAAGACTTAGGCGATTCAGGATCGCAGCTAAGTCCCCGAGTGTGACGTATAGTTCACACTCGGAGGAAGTTATTACTTAGGTGATTCTTGATCACAGCTAAGTCTCCGAGTGCGACGTATAGTGCGCACTCGGAGGAGGTTAATACTTAGGCGATTCAGGACCGCAGCTAAGTCCCCGAGTGCGACGTATAGTGCACACTCGGAGGGAGTTATTACTTAGGAGATTTGTGATCACAGCTAAGTCCTCGAATGCGACGTATAGTGCACACTCGGAGGGAGTTATTACTTAGGTGATTCGTGATCACAGCTAAGTCCCCGAATGCGACGTATAGTGCACACTCGAAGGAAGTTAGTACTTAGGTGATTCTTGATCACAGCTAAGTCTCCGAGTGCGACGTACAGTGCACACTCGGAGGAAGTGCGTACTTAGGTGATTCTTGATCACAGTTAAGTCCCCGAGTGCGACGTATAGTGCACACTCGGAGGAAGTTAGTACTTAGGCGATTCAAGATCACAGCTAAGTCTCCGAGTGCGACGTACAGTGCACACTCGGGGGAAGTGCGTACTTAGGTGATTCTTGATCACAGCTAAGTCCCCGAGTGCGACGTATAGTGTACACTCGGAGGAAGTTAGTACTTAGGCGATTGAGGATCGCAGCTAAGTCCCCGAGTGCGACGTATAGTGCGCACTCGGAGGAAGTGCGTACTTAGGTGATTCTTGATCACAGCTAAGTCCCCGAGTGCGACGTATAGTGCACACTCGGAGGATGTTAGTACTTAGGTGATTCAGGATCGCAGCTAAGTCCCCGAGTGTGACGTATAGTGCACACTCGGAGGAGGTTAGTACTTAGGCGATTCAGGATCGCAGCTAAGTTCCCGAGTGTGACGTATAGTGCACAATCGGAGGAAGTGAGCACATAGGCGATGCAGGATCGCGGCTAAGTCCCCGAGTGCGACGTATAGTGCACACTCGGAGGAGGTTAGTACTTAGGCGATTCAGGATCGCAGCTAAGTCCCCGAGTGTGACGTATAGTGCACACTCGGAGGAGGTTAGTACTTAGGCGATTCAGGATCGCAGCTAAGTCCCCGAGTGTGACGTATAGTGCACACTCGGAGGAAGTGAGTACATAGGCGATGCAGGATCGCGGCTAAGTCCCCGAGTGCGACGTATAGTGCACACTCGGAGGAGGTTAGTACTTAGGCGATTCAGGATCGCAGCTAAGTCCCCGAGTGTGACGTATAGTGCACACTCGGAGGAGGTTAGTACTTAGGCGATTCAGGATCGCAGCTAAGTCCCCGAGTGTGACGTATAGTGCACACTCGGAGGAAGTGAGTATTTAGGCGATGCAGGATCGCGGCTAAGTCCCCGAGTGCGACGTATAGTGCATACTCGGAGGAGGTGAGTACTTAGGCGATGCAGGACCGCAGCTAAGTTTTTTTTTGTGTGTGTGAGAACTCTGAATCTGCACAAAACTGAATCTGCTGAATATATTATTTCTTCAAACTTGTTCGTTACACTGCTTCTGTCGATGATCACGTATAAAAACGCTTGAGGAGATCTCCGTTCCATGCACGCGGCTCCTCTGTCTCCCTCTGAATGTTGTATAGTCTGTATGCTCCGTTGTTCAGCACCTTGGAAATGATGAAAGGCCCTTCCCAGGCCGGATCCAACTTGTGGGGTCTTTGCTTGTTGGAGCATATATTGGAGCATATATCTCCATATGTGGTTTTGGTACTTGATGACAATTCCTATGGACTAATGGTTGCCTTAAGTTACATTTATAGGATTTGTCCATAGGCACTTCTTGAAGTCCATCTGTTGGGTTCAGGGAGTTTATATGATGACCAAGATGGTATTCAAGGTATTATCCAAAGAATGGTCATAGAGAGACATGGTTGATCAAGATCTCAGACAAAGAGTAAATCAAGATGATCAACACACAAAGCGTACAAGATGTACCGAGAGGGATCAAGTGATCCCATGGTATGGTAAGCATTGTCCATTACGTGTTTGTGTACTAACCCATGGTCTTCGTGAGAGTTCTATGTGGGGGTTAGGTGTGTTTACATGAGCTTGCGTCAAAGGGAAGATCTCATACAACCCATGGAGTATGACGTCAAGTTGTGATCGTCATCAAGATTGCGACGTGCAAGTTCAAGTGGATCAGCACGAAGATAGCATGCTTGAAGCTTGCCGTCCATTATGGTGGCAATGGACTTGTGAAGATATGCTGAAGAGTGGCTCACCCATAGTGAGTATGGGGGAGCAATCAACTAGTATTCATCAAGCCAACACAATCAAGAAAGGTGGTCCATCTTGAGGAAGCCAAGATCATCATCATCTAGCTCAAGAGGATGAGGTGCAAGGTATAGGTTTGCCCTTGATAGGTTTTCTGGTTAGGATAGATTGTTGTTCTATCAAGGGGGGCTCTCAAGTGAGTAGCTTGATCGTATCGTTCGTTGAGAGCTCAAACCATTTGCATCCTTGCATCATACTTCTTGGTTCTTAGTTGGTGTTTCTCTTTGTGAGTTTTAGAGCTTATGGTCATCTTCATGACAAGCTCGAGTTCATCGAAAACGGAGTCCATATGCATCTACTATGATGTTTTCGATGTTGGAGTTTTTGCCGGTTCTTCATTCATAGAGATCTCACATCTCTATATCTTTGGCATATTCATAACCGCATGGTCTTAAGATTTCCACATCTTCCGCCTCCCTGTCGGGCGATGTTTTTGAGGAACGAAGCTTCACACAAGACAAAATAAAAAGAGGGGAGGGGAACCCTTACGCCGCGACGATGGGCACCTGCCTTCTAGCGCTGCCACGACGCTTCTTAGTGCCGCATGCTCGTGATCTGGCTGGAGGACCCGTCGCCGGGCGCTTAGGGGTCGGCCTGGAAGTTGTGTCACCCTTGCCCTTCTTCCTGGCTGCCTCGTCGGGTCCGGCCGCCTCGGCCCTATGACGCTGTCCACGCGTCAGAGGCGGGCTCGTGACCTCCTCCACCCCGTCGGAGTCTTCCTCGAAGGCTGCATCAGATAGGGAGGAATGAGTCTTGTCATCATCCATCCAATCTACGATGGAGGGCCGCAGATGCTCACCAGACGGTTCCGTCCCTTCCGACTCCAGCGCATTCTCCGAGCCTTCGGAGGAGGAAGAGCGGGACTCAATCATGCCCTCGTCCTCGATCTCTGAGGCGTCAGGCGTCGCCACGTCACGGCCAGGCGGGTTGAGTGCTGCCTGCAGCTTCTCAAACATCTGCACGAAGGATTTGATGACCAGCTCAGCGAGACGGCCGATCGAAGACAAACATAAAAAACAGAACAACAAAGAGTGCTTACCACCGGAGGCGGACGGGACCTGCAGTAAGGGATCATCCCCCACGACCAGTTCCCACTATCATCCATGCGGGCGGTGGAAATCTGGTTCACCCCTCGCGCCACCGCGCTGGGGGTGAATCTCTTGGTGGATGTCCGGCAGGGGTCGTGCCGGCCGCTCATCTGGCAGACCAGATGGGGCCGCCTCTACAGCGGCAGATCCTGCGTGTAACCATGGTGGTGAGCAGGTCGCGGCCAAGGAGGCCGCCTTTCTCGAAAATGTCGAGGTGCGCGTCGATTTGCGCCTAAACCTAAACCTTAACTATTTTAAAGCGCCTATTCACCCCCCCTCTATTCACGTGCATTTCTTGACATATTAAACGTTAGTTTTATTCCGCATTTGTTCAAGCCTAAACCTTAACTATTTTAAAGCGCCTATTCACCCCCCCTCTAGGCGACATCCACGTCCTTTTCATTGCTGATCCACTCGGAGCACTAAATCGCCTGCTTGGAACATGCGGCTCCTGACATGACGTGCGTGAAAGCGTCGCAGATCTTGCTGGTAAATTGTTGAACGAGTGAGTGCCATCTCGCGTTCCTCCTCCAGAAGATCGACTCCATCTTGCCTTGCTTGTTCCGCTTCGGCTTCGGAGAAGAGTTCGACTCGCGGGGCATTGTGAAGCAGGTCACTCGGAAGGACCGCTTCTGCTCCATAGACGAGGAAGAACGGCGATCGCCCCGTTGATCGGTTTGGAGTGGTGCGGAGGCCCCAAAGTACTGAAGGTAACTCGGTGACCCATGCACCAGCAGCATGTCCTACCTCTCACAAGACTCGAGGCTTCAAACCTTGAAGGATAAGTCCATTCGCGCGCTCAGCTTGTCCATTGGATTGCGGATGTGCTACGGAAGCAAAATCCACTCGGATACCCTGACTCGCACAGAAACCTTTGAATCTGTCCGAGTCGAAGTTTGTCCCATTGTCCGTGATTATGTTGTGAGGCACTCCGAATCTGGAGATGATGTCCCTGACAAACTTAACGGCTGTGGAGGCGTCGAGCTTCTTGATGGGCTTGGCTTCTATCCATTTTGTAAACTTGTCGACTGCCACCAACAGATGTGTGTAGCCTCCTTGGCCTGTCTTGAGTGGTCCGACTGTGTCTAATCCCCAAACTGCAAATGGCCACACAAGTGGGATTGTCTTTAGTGCAGATGTTGGCTTGTGGGACTTGTTGGAGTAGAACTGACAGCCTTCACATCGGTCGACCATAGCTTTGGCCATCTCGTTAGCCTGCAGCTAGAAGAATCCAGCTCTGAATGCCTTGGCGACGATTGCTCTCGAAGAAGCGTGATGGCCGCAGGTTCCCGAGTGGATATCCTCTAGGATCAATTGTCCTTCCTCTGGGGAAATGCAACGTTGGAGGACGCCTGAAACACTCTCCTTGTACAATTGACCGTCAATGATAGTGAATGCCTTCGACTTGCGAACTATTTGCCGGGCTAGGACTTCATCTTCTGGAAGTTCCTGTCTCAGGATATATGCCATGATCGACACAGTCCAATCAGGAATGACTACTAGAATCTCTGTGACTAGATCAACCACAGCGGGCACATCGACTTCTGTCGGATCTGTTGCGCTCTTGGGTTGTACTGGTTCTTCCGTGAAGGGATCTTCTTTGACTGAAGGAAGATGAAGGTGCTCAAGACAGACATCACTTGGGACTGGTCTCCGAGTGGATCCGAGTTTCGCCAACTCGTCAGCTGCTTGGTTCTTCAGTCTTGGAACATGATGAAGTTCTAGACCTTCAAACTTCTTCTCCAGCTTCCTGACTGCATTGCAGTATGTCGTCATGGTGGGGTTCCTTACGTCCCACTCTTTCATCACTTGGTTGACCACCAAGTCCGAATCGCCGTAGACCATCAGGCGACGGACGCCGAGTGAGATGGCCATGCGCAATCCGTAGAGAAGAGCTTCATACTCTGCCTCGTTGTTAGAGGAATCAAAGTGAATCTGAAGCACGTACTTGAGCTTGTCACCCTTTGGCGATATGATCACAACACCAGCGCCGGATCCATTCAACATCTTAGACCCATCGAAGAACATTGTCCAATGAGCCGAGTAGATGTGAGTCGGTTGCTGTTGTTCTACCCATTCTGCTATAAAGTCAGCTAGGGCTTGAGACTTAATAGCTTTCTTGGCCTCGAACTTGATGTCACAGTACAGCATCTCCATTGCCCACTTCGCCACTCGGCCCGATGCGTCCCGATTGTGGAGAATTTCCGACAACGGAGCATCAGAGACGATAGATACCGAGTGGTCTTGGAAATAATGGGCCACCTTCTTTGTAGTCATATAGATCCCATAGATAAGTTTCTGATAATGGGGATACCTCTGCTTGGAAGGGGTCAGGACTTCAGAGACGTAGTACGCTCGCCGCTGAACTTTGTATGCTTTGCCTTCTTCTTCTCGCTCGACTGTAAGAACAGTACTGACGACTTGATTTGTAGCCGCGATATATAGAAGAAGGGGCTCTTTACTGAGCGGAGCAGTAAGAACCGGCTGGGTGGAAAGTAGGACTTTGAGGTCGTTGAATGCGACTTGGGCTTCGTCTGTCCACTCGAAGGTATCTGACTTCTTCATGAGTCGGTACAAAGGAAGTGCTTTTTCGCCGAGTCGACTGATGAACCTGCTCAAAGCCGCTAGGCAACCTGTGAGCCGTTGAACATCGTGTATTCTGACCGGCCTCTCCATTCGGACGATGGTCCCGATCTTTTCGGGGTTAACATCGATCCCTCGTTCGGAAACGAAGAAACCGAGTAACTTTCCGCTGGGAACACCGAATGAACATTTGGCTGGGTTTAGCTTGAAATCGTACCTACGAAGGTTGGCGGATGTTTCTGCCAAGCCAGTCAGCAGGTCGGAACCTTTGCGTGACTTGACTATGATATCATCCATGTATGCCTCCACATTGCGACCGATCTGGTCGAGGAGACATTTTTGGATCATGCGCATAAAGGTAGCTCCTGCATTCTTCAGACCGAAAGGCATAGTGATGTAGCAGAAGCACCCAAACGGGGTGATGAAGGCTGTTTTCAACTCATCGGGACCATACAGACGGATATGATGATAACCCGAGTAGGCATCAAGGAATGACAAACGCTCGCATCCCGCAGTCGAATCGACAATTTGATCTATGCAGGGGAGCGGAAAATGGTCTTTCGGCCAGACCTTATTGAGGTGCTTGAAATCAATGCACATTCGGAGTGACTTATCCTTCTTGGGCACCATGACGACATTGGCGAGTCACTCGGAGTGGTGAACCTCGCGAATGAAGTTGGCAGCCAGCAGCTTGGCCACCTCTTCTCCGATTGCCTTCCTCTTGTGCGCGGCGGACCGACGCAGGCGCTCTCGGATGGGCCGAGCGACGGGATCCACATGTAGTCGGTGCTTAGCCAACTCCCTGGGTACACCCGGCATGTCAGAAGGTTTCCATGCGAAGATGTCCCAGTTCTCACGGAGGAATTGGGTGAGCTCGGCTTCCTATTTAGGATCGAGGGTGGTGGAGATGTTCGTCGGGGCGACAGACTCGTCCATTGGGTGGATGCTGACCTTCTTCGTCTCTCCCGCCGACTAGAACGCGGACTCAGAAGCTGGCTTCTTTGAGCGCATTAAGTCGGCAGGGTCGACTGTCTTCTTGTACACTTCGAGCTCGAGTACAGCCATCTGCTGGTCGGCGATCCTTGATCCCTCTTGCAGACACTCCTCGGCTCGCTGACGGTTGCCGGTGATGGTGATAACGCCTTTTGGACCTGGCATCTTCAACTTCAAGTACACATAGCACGGGCGTGCCATGAAACTCACGTACGCTGGGCGGCCCAGAATTGCATGGTAAGCGCTCTGGAAATCCACCACCTCGAATGTGAGCTTCTCCTTGCGAAAGTTTTTGTCGGAGCCAAAAGTGACGTCTAACGCGATTTGACCGAGTGACTTGGCCTTCCGCCCGGGGACGACTCCGTGGAACTGCATATTGCTCTCGCTGAGTCTGGACATCGGAATGCCCATTCCCTTGAGGGTGTCGGCGTACATGATGTTCAGTCCGCTACCGCCGTCCATGAGGACTTTGCGCAGTCGGACTCCTTCCACCACCGGGTCGACGACCAGAGCCTGTCTTCCTGGAGTGGGGACATGCATTGGATGGTCCGACTGATCAAAGGTGATCGCAGTCTGAGACCATCTAAGGAACTTGGGAGCAGTCGGAACGGCCATGTTGACCTCTCTGTTCACTAGCTTCAGTCGACTCTTGCTTTCGACGTCAGCAAAAATCATGAGGGTTGCATGGACTTGGGGGAACGGATCCTCCTTATCCTCCTCATCTTGTTCAGGATTCTTCTCACTTGGTTGTCCTTCGCTGAACCCCTGGATCAGGAGACGACACTGCCGAGTGGTATGCTTCGCGTATATGGGATTGCCTTCTTCGTCCATCTTCGTGTGTATTGGACAAGGCTGATCCAGGATGGGATTGTTGAACGGCTTCTTCTTGGGGGCATACTGCGCTTTCCCTTTGCCCTTGAACTTGGCGCTGGTCACAGCTGCAGCTTCTGCCCGTGGAGTGGGTGGAACTTTCTGTTTCTGCTTCCGAGTGTTGCCTCCGTCGGCATCGCCGACTGTCTTGTGTTTACCGCTCCGGATGCGGTCTTCTTCCTCGCCATTTGCATAGCGAGTTTTTATCTCCATCATCTTGCTCATGGAGATGTCGCCTGTTCGGCCGAACTTTAGGTATAGCTCTCTGTACCGTACGCCTGCCTTGAATGCGCAGACTGCTTGATGCTCGGTGACGTTGTCCACCGCGTGGTAGAGAGTTGTCCATCCTTGAAAGAAGTCGCGCAAGGGCTCATTCGGCTTCTGGACACAGTGTTGAAGATCCACAAGGCCTGCAGGGCGTTTGCACGTCCCTTCGAAGGTCCTGATGAACACTCGGGCCAGATCTGCCCAACCGTAAATGCTTGAGGGGGCCAACTGGTTCAGCCAAGCTCGCGCCGAGCCGTCGAGCATCAGAGGGAGGTGCTTCATAGCGACATGGTCATCCCCTCCTCCGATCTGGACTGCCACTCGGTAGTCGTCTAGCCATGTTTCAGGCTTGGATTCCCCCGTAAATTTATCGATTCCCGCTGCTAATCGGAAGTTGGGCGGGATGTCAGCCGAGCGGATGGCTCGACTAAAACACTCGGGGCCGGACACGATGGTCCTCTTGCCACTCGGACGATCCAGATCGTGGCCATCGCGGTGGGCTCGACCTCTGTCGACTCTTCGCTGGGCGATTCGGCCTCTTGCGTCGGGTCTCGGGTCGTAAGTGTCGTCGACTGAACGCCGATCATCATGATGTCGGGACCCATAGGGCCCACCCCGCGGAGGGGTGCGCGAACGGCGGCGATCTTCACGGACCATGGAACAACTGCCTCCCCTGTGGTGCTGATTGTAGACGCGGACTGCGAGACCACTTGCTGCGGCGCGTGACGAAGGTGCAAGCTGGCAATGGAGCCGATTGTTGGAGAAGAAGAACGCCGCGAGCGCCGGCACGGAAGTGTGTGGCCCCGCGAGGGGGAAGCGCCTCGACGTCGAGAGGTGCCTCCCGAAGCCACGCCGAATCGTCGACGACGAAGGAGAGAGCGCCGAAGAGGATCTAGTGACCCATGCTCGAATCTCCACCGGACGACATGACGAAAGGAAGTAGTCGCAAACTCGCCGGAAGTCGCTTAGACGCCTGCCCCACGGTGGGCGCCAACTGTCGTGGGTATAAGCCTGACAGTAGATGTGTAGGGTACGAATGAGATGGGCAGAGTCCTAGCTACGGCGAGGTTGTATGAGTTCAGGCCTCTCTGCGGTGGAGGTAACAACCCTACGTCTCAGTGCTCTCGGAGCTTGTTACCGAGTGTGATTTGGAGTACAAAGATTTGCTAACCCCTTTACCAGTGGGGGAGGGCGGCTTATATAGAGTGCGCTGCCCTCCACAACGGTTCTGATTCAAGGGTGGAGTAGTGGCGATTGAATGCATACGTTACAGGTAACGTATGCTCTAAATGCTAGTAAATGCACCCGGAAACGTACAGCAGTTTCCCTCCAGAGAGGTTACGATGTACCGAGTGTATCCAGTCGGTAGGCCCGGTGCTCTCCGAATGTTAGTTTCCGACTGGATGATTCTGGGCCTGTTACCGACTGGATGATGGGGGCACCTTAATTCAGTCGGGGCATACTTAAGGTCCTGTCCCTTGTGTGGGGTAGTCCTTGGGTAGGACATGTAGGGCAGACCTATGACCCTACCCTAGGACCATGACCCCATCAGCGACAAAGAAGAAGAAGATGAAGAGGACGTGCTCTTTCTCTCTGGGCTCGAGGAGTAAGAGGGTGTCGATGCGGGGCGAGAAGGGGGCGAGTGGCCTCCTCGGAACCCCCGCATCCCATTTAAACCCCACGAAGCGTTGTGGGGAGGGGATCCGGTGCGCAAGGAACCCCACTAACCCCGTGTATTACGGGCGGTAATGCTTCTCAAAGCCCAACCGTCGCGGAGTAAATCCGTAGAGGATCTTCCGCGCGGAGGCCGAGGGGGCGTCATGGCGGGACCCAGGGCCCAAGCCCGGCCCCGTCACTAGTAATAACCATCATTACGTTAGGCTGGGCCTGGCACGTGGCGCGATCTGCGCAGCCTACGACGAAGCCGAGGCGTCGCTGCGAAGCCAACCAGCTTCGGAGCCAGCGTCCCCTGCCGCGGATGGCGGTAGGAATACCAAGAGAAAAAATCAAGCCGGCGAGGCCACCCGTCCGCAGACGACGGGCCTCTCCAGCTTCGGGGACTACTGTCGGAGGGATAACCCCGGGGTAGGCTCATCGAGCCTGCTCCTTCATCTCCTGTCCAAAAGGAATGACCAAGCATAAGTCTCCAAGCCCCAAGTCCTCTGGCCGTTTAGGCTGCGCCTACTAGCTGGAGGACGAGACGGCTAACTCTCTGGCCGGCCAGGCAACCCCTGCCGGCTAGAGGCGAGACGGCTACCTCTTCCTGAGCGCCTTGGCCAAGCTAGCCGGCTAGGAACGAGGCGGTCGTGCCCAAGCCAGCTAGCCAAGCGGGCTTGCCGGCCGGGGATCTCAAGTCACATCAGATCGTAGGTCATGACGAGACCCTATGTTTAAAGGTGGTTACGCGTCAGCGAAGGTACTGGATCAGAGTGCCTGGCAGGTACGAGCGTCGGCAGCCACGCCGCTGACCTACCCCGGCTCTGATCCATCACCCAGCATAGTGTCGGACCGTCAAACTCCCACTCCATTACTACACTCGGTGTGGGAACAGTGGAGGTGGCCGTACTATCTGCCCATGACGAATCTCACTGGACGACGGTGGACGTACCACGCGTGCTCGGCGTCAACCTTACGCGAGAGCTTCATTGGCTAGCCGGTGGGTCCCACAGCCAGACGGGACCTCGCAGCCGGCGGGCCCCTCAAGCGACAAGACAAGACCCTCGTGGGCCCCCTGCCCGGCCGGCGAGGCCGCCAGCCGGGTCCCACTCTTGTACCCTTTATCCCTATTGTAGGCCGGTGGGTTCGTCTATAAAACCCCCCGGTCACCCTCCATGCAGAGGGTTGGTCGAACAACATATCACACTCACCAACCACATAGAGAGAGGCAAAGACGAGCCGGCTGCTCCCCTCTTCCTCCTCCTCAACACAGCTCCGGGATCAACCTTGTAATCCATCGATATACATCATACACTCCGACAGGACTAGGGGTAGTATCTCTATGGAGAGCCCTGAACCTGGGTACATCGTGCGTTCCATGCTTGTACCAACCTCGTCCCCAGCGTCCTCCGTTGCCACTTCGGTTCTCATCAACTTTAGCCTACCTATGCCCTATGTTGTGAGTATTCACCGACAAATACTTTAGTTGCACACCATGTGGGCTCAAAAAGTCACTTCTACGAAAATCCACTGCACAACTAACATATCATCTTAATTAGTACCACGTCTTGATTATTTTAAGTTGCCATGCACATATCCCAACGAATTTCATAGTATTTTATGAATTGGATGAAGTACACAATCATATCTGGGTAGCTAAGTATGTCAAATTTATCTCCACGATTTAGGGATGGAGGGATTGGGCTCATACACACATCATGAGGTTGTCAGTTGTGGGGACGCGCATGCGCCGATAATTAGCTTGTATGAAGTTTTGCTCGTCTCCGTAACTGCTCAACTCCGATGACGACGAAGACGACCTATTAGAGGGTGTGTTCACGTGGACCAGCCTGCGACACTCCCGGGGAGACGACTAGGCCGGGTGAGGGCCTTCCACGATGGGGAGAAAGCCGCCTTGGCCCTGGCCTTCGAGGGGGATCGTCGCCGTCCGCGGGTGCTACCGGCGTCGTGTCCTTCGCCACCGCGACCTCACAGAGGTCGAGCATGAAAACGCTTGCCGACCTCACCAAGGTGCAGCAAGGAGGAGCCCCCTAACCGGGTGTGGTATCTGATGATGTCCTGCAACACGGGGGTTGGACACACCCCTAGTCATGGATGTCGGCGCGAAATCGCTATAATTTTCTCTCTCTGCTATGCTCTCTCACTCTTTGCGGTCCAAACGAGGGGAATGAGGATATCAAGTGGGGGGCACCGATGTCAAATGGAGCGGACGCGGACGCGGTCACATTTCGTGTAAACGGGTTGGATTTTCTGACGAGCAAATCTAGAGTGCTTTAGGATTCATGTTTTTGATCCAACTTGTGTCCAAATAGTTCACTGGGAAAATTGATTATTGATTGTTGTTTCACCAACAAAACTGTTTCTAATACAACATAAGCACTTTTGGTGTGATCCCTTCATGGAAAGTCGTACATGTGCAAAGGGATAATCTTTTACTATCGAAGGGGAATTGGTCGTTATACGTTCACCTTCGCATCCACCTCTCCCTACGCCATCGTCCCGATGTCTTGTATTAACTCGACCAAATTAAATAGTACTAAAATCTCAATTAAAAAAATCCTGTCTTCTCATACCCATACGAAATTAAATCGAATCTTACCAAAACCTCAACTAAACCAAACTTTCTTGTCTTCCTCTATCCATATTCAAATCAAATGGAATCTTATCAAAATCTTAAATATGATGGGTGTACAATTTATTATGTTAGAAACGATTAATGTTGAACCACTAGAATATGTGATGATGTCCCGGCTAGTAGGCCGGGCTAAGGAATACTTGTCGGTTCCGTCTGGGTCAACTATCGGTGGTCCATGGCAGATAACAGAAAAATTTCAAAATACTTGATGTAAAGACAAGAAAGTTGAATTCTTGGAGGATTCTACGTCCTTATCCTCATACCTACTAGGATCATGTATCCTAGGATCCCACGATATGCTATATAAACCGAGGGCGAGTATCTAAAATAATATGCAAGTGAAGGATGATACCAACATAGAAACCGGCATGTCATGCCCTAAGCTTCGCTTCATCAACCGTAAAGCATCGCTCAATAAAATACCACGATGAGATGATGATGTCGCCTGAAGAATTCTAGCAACAACCCCAACACTTGATTTATACAAGGTGCATGCGTCGTACTGTATATTATGCTTTTACATCAAAACTTTGAAGAACATCTTATTCATAATTATTACGAGATGTGAACTGTCAGAAAATGCTTCTACTAAAAGTTTTAAATTTTGTTTCACGCAGTAGATAATTGTTGGCCAAAGAATAGGCCTGAGAGTGCCTTTCATATAAATCAATAGACGGCAGAGTATTCTATTTGCAGGTGTAGGAGCGAGATCGAGCGCATTAATTACTTATGTTGGACTTCTTTTTTGATACCTATACTGCGTGGCTCATCGTTGGAAATCTTATCATTCCTAGTCACGAACAGCGCATCTTGACACACAAGGTACAGACATCTCTCCTACTTGGACAAGGCGATGTGTAATGTCGTAATGATCAGCATGTTCTCGATAAGAGACGTTTTCTCATTTCTGTAGCTGCGATACCAATGCACCAAACGGGGATTCTCTCAAAATCCGACACCTCCCCAACTTCTTTCAGAATCTTTGACGCTCATTTGTTTTATAATTCAATCTAATTAGACCCTAACTAGATAGAATTGTAAAATAAATGAGGCTTCAAGATTCTGTAAGAAGGTGGGGAAGGGTCAGATTCTAGGAGAATCCTCAAATTCTGGCAAAATAACTAGGCTTGGATCAATAGTGCTGAGTATCGTAATTGTATTGAAAACATAGCATAGACTGTAAATATTCTGATGTGTCTTGTATTCTAAATAAATTATATATATATATATACAAAGCTCATGCAACACAACAACTATTCAATCAATCCTTTTTTCTTTTTTAATATGGTATCTTCCGCAAGTTCCTAGACTAGCCGTCGTTCGCCGCTTCCGCTCCGTGCGCCGCCCCCGAGGCGGTCGGCCACCATGGCCGCCGCCGGGGGCCCCGCCGCCTGTACTTAGGGTTCGTCCGCCGTTTATGTTGACCGGCTGCCCTAGAGAGTCTTTTTTTTGATCTTTTGATCCGGGCTTTCTCCCTCTCATCGGTTGCATTGATCGGCGTTTTCTTTTTGGTTTTTTGATTTAAGGTCGGTTTGCGTCGCCGTCGCCGTTGTCGACCCTCGCGCCTCTACTCCAACACTGATGCCGACTCTACAACGGCGACCTTCGTGCCTCTACTCCAACACTGACGCCGACTCTACACCGGCCACTTCGTCATCAACCGCGCGGCAAAGCTGGGCGCGCCGCCCAAGGGACGTCTTCGTGCGTCACTGCTGGCGCTCGCCTGCGTGGTCTTCATTGCCGGTGCATCTTAGATCTACAATGTCACCATCGACTCCGATCTATGCGTCATCCCTGCCGTGGCGCATACAGCGATGCTGTCGGTCTGATCAACCGATCACGTGCATGTCTTCGCCAAGCATGTACCCGAGCACACGCCTACCGCCGATCGAGCCACACGATGTCGTCGCGTCGTCCCTTTAGACTGCTGCATCACCGCCCTGAGGTCCTCCCACCGGCCGCTATGACCTGCACGTCGTTCCCACCGACGCCCCTTCAGGCCGTCGCGCTACGGCACGCGGTGCATGCCGTTGTCCTGAGATCCTCTTAATGGCTACCCCCGTAGCCGCTGCCACCTTCGTGTCACCTCTCCAGGGCTGTCGCGCCACGGTACGCACTCCGCGTTGCCGCTCGCCGGGCCGTCGCCTCTGGATAGTGGTTCTCCATGCGGTTGCCCCGACCCTCGCGCTGCCGCTATTTCGCTCCGTCTGGGCCGTAGCGAGCATGGGACGCAGTCCCTGTTGCCCCGTAGTTCAACCCATGGCCGCCGCCGGGGGCCCCACCGCCTGTACTTAGGGTTCATCCACCGGCCATGTTGACCGGCTGCCCTAGAGATTCTTTTTCCCGATCTTTTGTTCCGGGCTTTCTCCCTCCCATAGGTTGCATTGATCGGCGTTTTCTTTTTTGTTTTTTGATCTAAGGTCGGTTTGCGTCGCCGCCGCCGTCGTCGACCCTCGCGCCTCTACTCCAACACTGACGCCAACTTTACAACGGTGACCCTCGGGCCTCTACTCCAACACTGACGCGGACTCTACACCGGCCACTTCTTCATCAACCGCGCGACAAAGCTGGGCGTGCCGCCCAAGGGACGTCTTCATGCGTCACTGTTGGCGCTCGCCTGCGTGGTCTTCATTGCCGGTGCATCTTAGATCTGCAACGTCGCCATCGACTCCGATCTACGCGTCGTCCCTGCCGTGGCGCATACAGCAATGCTGTCGGTCTGATCAACCGATCACGTGCATGTCTTTGCCAAGCATGTCCCCGAGCACGCACCTACCGCCGATCGAGCCACACGATGTCGTCGCGTCGTCCCTTTAGACTGCTGCATCACCGCCCTAAGGTCCTCCCACCGGCCGCTATGACCTGCGCGCTGTTCTTACCGACGCCCCTTCGGGCCGTCGCGCTACGACACGCGGTGCACGCCGTTGTCCTGAGATCCTCTTAATGGCTACCCCCGTAGACGCTGACACCTTCGTGTCGCCTCTTCAGGGCTGTCGCGCCATGGCACGCACTCCGCGTCGCCACTCGCCAGGCCGTCCCCTCTGGATAGTGGTTCTCCATGCGGTTGCCCTGACCCTCGCGCCGCCGCTATTTCACTCCATCTGGGCCATAGCGAGCATGGGACGCAGTCCCTGTTGCCCTGTAGTTCACCCCACGGCTGTACCGGCCCGCGTGCTGTCGCTCTGTCGCCCCTTCGAGCCGTAGAGCCACGGCCCGCTGTCCATCGCCACCGCGAGGCCGTCCCTGTGGCTGCATCGACCAACGCACCGTCGCCCCTCTGCCGTAGCGCCGCGACACACGGTCCGCGTCGTCACCTCGAGGTCTTTGCGTCGTCGTCCCGACCCGTCTGCTGCTGCTGTGTCGTCCCTTCTGGCCGTAGCGCAGCGGCTCGTGGTCCACTCAGCCGTCCCCGCCACTACTAGGAAAAACCTTATGGGTAGGAGCCTATTAGTAGCGCTGGAAAATAGCAAGCGCTACTGCTACTTAGCAGTAGCGCTCGAAACACTACATGCTATTGCTAATGTCCTTAGCAATAGCGCTGGCCTTATATTCTGCGCTACTGATAAACAGGGCCCAACGAGGCCATCCGCAGTAGCTCTAGTAGCAGCGCTGGTCCTAATCCAGCGCTACTGCTAAGGTCCATAGCAGTAGCGCTGCGTTGCATCCAGCGCTACTGTTAAAAGGGGCCCAACGAGGTAACCGACAGTAGTTGTAGTAGCAGCGCTGGCATGGTAAAAGCGCTACTGGTAAGTACAATAGCAGTAGCGCTCCTCCGGAACCAGCACTACTGCTATGTTGAGTTAACACCCCACCGCGTGCTCAAAAGTTCCTAACTCCCCCACTCCCCCACCCCCTCTCCTCGATCTGAAGCCGTCGCCGCCTCCCTCGCCGCCGCCGTCGTCGTTGTCGCCGCCGCCTCCATCCCCGTCGCCACCGCCCCCTCCCCTCTCACTCTGATAAGCCCCCTTCCCCTCCCGCTCTGGTAAGCCCCCTTCCCTCCCGCTTCGGTAAGCCCCCTTCCCACCCCGCTCCGGTAAGCCCCCCACACCCCTCCAGGCTCCGCCGCCCCCTCCCCTCCCGCTCTAGGCACCCCAAGGCTGCTGCCATTTTGCTTTTAGGGCCATCGGTTTGGTGAGATGGCAGTTCTAATTCCATGGTTGAAACCGATGAATTTTTTATGTTACACTAATGTTCAAATGTTGTTTACGGTTCCAGTGGTGTTTTTGGTTACACTAATGATTTTTTGATGTTTAGGACAGTGGTGTTTAGGACAGTTTTGATGGTTACACTAATGATTTTTTTTATGTTACACTAGTAAAATAAAATGAGCACGAACCATGTGAATCTAGAATGATGGGCTAATGAGTAGGAGCTATAGTTCCAACGGTGTTTATGGTTCAATATGTCATCTTGAGATACATGTTAATAACAAAACCAAGATATGTTTGTTGAAGATCTTTTGATGGGCTAACTAGAAAGAAGGAAAAAAATCCTATGGTTCACACATGAATATTATGTAAAGAATGTGAAATAAATCATTCTTGTTTGTAAATTTCATGTAAGTAGGCACATTAGGTTTGAATTAGACAACCAATGGTTTCAAACAACTTATTTAAACTTTGGAGAGGAAAAAGGGCACATACATATTTCACCAACCTACAACACTTGCATGACATGTTGGACACCGTTCATCCAGGGGATAGAAAGAGTCACACAAAAATGATGAATGAGATAACTAACCGACTAATTAACTAATTAGTTAATTAATCAATTAATGAAGACTACAAATATCATCCTTTTGTTGGTGTTAATGCATAAAACAGTAGTGAGTTTCTCAATTTTGCTTGCAAAGTTGTGCTAAGTTTTGCCGGAATGTCCGAGTGGCCTATGTTTTGCTGGAATGTTGATTCATTTCCGTTCCGGCAAATTTCAGGCGCTCCATATGTCCACTTTTTAGCAAAGGTCATGTCGAAAATTTCCGTGAATTTCGACATGACTAGTGCTAGAAACGACTAGGACATATGGAGTGCTTGGGAATTGCCGGAAAGGGTAATGAATCAACATTCCGACCAAATATAGGTCCCTTTTTATTATTCATGCTTCTGTTTATATATAGATGTTCAATTCTTTCGATATAGTGTCACGGTTTTTGTTTACACATTTACAAACATGTTCCATGAATTATAAGTTAAATTACCACATTAAAACAGGAATTGTGTGACAATGAATATTGGGAGTGTGAATATTGCGACGGCTGTCGGGGTATGTGCGACACGCCTCACCTGTGAGACGATAGGTTCTTCCACATGAAGCTTGACGAGAATGGAGATATGTTCCTCCCTTGCCATGCAAGAAGATATGTGTTGGAGAGGCTCGGTTTCGAAGACCACGAGAGAATGGAGACGAGGAGCGCTAACCTGAGGACTATACATGGTCACACATTTGTTATCAAAGTATTTAATTCAGTTTTTCACACAGAAATAGGGTGCCCAAATTGGGAAGATCTTTGCAAGGCATATGGATTTCAGGAGGGTATGAAAATAACCTTCGATCTTCGTCCTGAAGATAATATGCCAGGCAACATCGACATTTGGGTGGTTGTCGATATGCTTTCTGTTTTACCTCCATGTGAGTTCCTCAACCATATTTGTCAAGTAATTTGCATTCTATATTTAGAAATAGTGGGTGTTCATCCGTATACTAAATTTGTTAAATTATAATTTACAACATATTTCGTTTCTTCGAGTGAATTACGGAAATTAATTGACACGACACACTACACGTATGGATCACATCTAACTTGGGAGGAGAATGATGTTCTTCTCTACTTTCTTGTTGGTGTCCTGGTTTCTAGGGATAACTTCCCGTAAAATTTGGGAATTGGTTAAAATTACACATTTTACATGCCACTAGTGCATAGATTGAGGCCGGATGACATTCGCCGAAATATCTTGGTAATAATTTCCTAATTAAGTACGCTCTACTATTGCATAAATGTTGTTGATTACATTGGTAACTAGGTTATTATTATGTTCTTCAACAACAACTGCCAAATGATGTAGTGCCTCTGTTGATGCACCTAGAAGGTCATATAAAAATTAAAAGCCCGCTGAGGGCTGAGTTCGATGCTCCATACTCGAGTAACTGCAAATCAAAATCAAAAAGGCTCCAAATTGAAGCATGGAGAGGAATAAAGAAGGATCGCAAGCCACAAGTTGGAGACTGTTGGATCTCTGTGCTTCATCATGGAGACATATGTGTTATTCTGTTTTATGACATTATACCTATGAGCGAAGACTAGGTCTTATGAGAGACAAGTTATTCTGGTTTATATTAACTTGACATGATCGATTAGGATGCATGCATATAATGACTATTATGATGTTTTCTGTTTTACGAGATTTTGACTTGGTATATGATTAAGATGATGATGAGTTGTGAGATGAGTACGTAAGATGATGATGAGTTATATGACATGATACTTTATGTGTATGATGTGATGCAAATTATGCATGTTTATTATGATATGATGAAACCACTGTATAGAGCATGCACAAATACGTAGGGGGGACATAAATACGATGCGAATTAAATATGAAAAGCAGGAATATTAGCAGTAGCGCTGGAATATTAACAATAGCACGCACTTAACAGTAGCACTTTATTTATTCCAGCGCTACTGCTAACGTAGATACCAGCAGAACTTTCAATCGGGCGCTACTGCTAACAGGTTAGCTGTAGCGCGTTAGCAATAGCGCTGGCCCCAGCGCTACTAGTAAGGGTAAAACCAGCGCTACTGGTAGCCTTTCTCCTACTAGTGCGCGTGTCGACTTCCTTTGATATGCGCCGCGCGACCTTCCTCGGCACGGGAACACCATCGTCTGCGCTGGTCTTCATCACGCTGTCGGGTTCTTCCTCGCCTACTTCGAGCATCGTCGCCACACTCCTAACTAGCCGTCGCCGCTACTAGCTTCGACGTCGCTGCGGCTCACTCACCCGAGCCACGCCACGCCTATTCGGCGCCGTTGTAGCTCGCCCACACGAGCCGGGCCGCCCGTCCAACCCCTTCGTCATCCGTCCAGTACTAGCTCATCGCCAATGTCGCCATCGTCAACCCTGACCACTTCATCTACTCCGACCACCGCAGGTGACATCGGCCCCCGCTGAGTTACACCATAACCATCATCGAGTTCTTCCCACTACATCTACTCCGACCACCGCAAGCTACATCGCCCTCCCATGCCAATTTGCGCTGCAACCGTTGTCGAGTCCTTCTCTGCTAGCCTCCTCGACATGGCGTACAACTTGTGTAGGTCTCTCATCTACGCATGCCCGGTGCTGGCAACACTGACGCGTGCCTTCGTCCCGGTGTGTTCCCATGACTGGCAAGTCTGGAGCGGCGCATCGTCAATGTCGCCTTCATCCGTCTATGCATTTCCGGTGCTCGCAACACCGACGTGTGTCTTTGTCCACAAAGTGTCCCCGATCTTGGCAAACCCGGCGCAACGCATCGTCAACAACATGTTCTTTCCGGCGCACCACTACTTAGACACAACTGTGCCCATGCTAACTCGGCGCCTCCTTGCGCCCGTGGCTTCACGACAACTTCCTCGACATCGGCTACCTCGACTCGACATCGACCGCGGCGTTCTTCGCACGGCTACCTCGACCATGGCTACACCATCCTACGTTCTCGGCTACCTCGACAAACGCACAAAGGGCTACCGCCTTTGCTTGATCAACCTCCTCGGTTTCCACTCCAGCCACAACATCCATGATGCATCGACTGTTACGACTGTGAGGGGATGTCCATCGGCTTACCTTCATATTCTTCTCCAGTCTTACCGTCTGCGTCGCTACTGTTGTGACAACGGGGGATGTTGAGTACCGTGATTGTATTGAAAACATAGGATAGACTAGAAAGTATTTCTAGCTTGTCTTGTACTCCAAATAGATCATGTACTTCTATATATATACGCCCACGAGGCTCAAGTAATACAATAACTATTCCATCATTCCCTCTCTCCCTTCTAACAAATAGTTATGTACGATTCGGACATTCAAAACGGAGCTCTGGCTCAGTAGTAAAGTTGAAAACGTAAAATAATAATTAAAAGGGTCCGTCTATATTACATTTAAATATGATTTTTCATTGTTTGTCGTTTTAATATGTCAAAGCTCAAAACTAAAAACTAGCTCGCGGAGGGTCCGCCCCATGGCTGGCCTATACACAAATATGGTCACTAGCTATCCATACAAAAAACAGAAATGATTAGTATTCATTGGCGGATTACTCACAAACGTTCACCGTCTTCATCTTCAACCTCATGTTCATGTAGCCTTATGTGTCTACCATGCTCTCTATAAGACCATTTAAGATAGTTGCAAAGCATTAGTTCATGCGGATGTCTTTTGTGACAAGACCTCTATAAATTTATGCAATAACAACTTTGTTGCAGAACAATTCTACAATAATATCGTTGTTGCGAAAATATTTTGTACTTCTGTATTTTTTTGTAACAAGAATTTTGTCGTGAAAATTTCTACGACAAGACCTCTGTTGCAAGAAAAACATTATAACAAGACCTTTATTGAAAAATAAACTACGACTTAACCTATATTGTAAAAAATTCTACAAGTTGACCCGTGTTACAAGAAAATTCTTCAACATTACTCGTGTATGTTTCTGACACATGGGGAGTATTGATTGATAATGTAATGGTGTGATCTGCTCGAAGTAGTTTTAGGAAACACAACCGGGGGGTTTGTGAACCAAGAGGAAACTCCAACATATAGTGGAACCCACCCGGCGGCGCTCGGAGCTGAGAACGATGGTCGCACCTGTTCTCAAAGCAGGGCCCCTCCATGAGCTTGATTTGCGTCATACCCAACCATCTGGCGCGCGATATGGTTCGTCATAGTGTTGCAGAAACTTCAGTTTAGCTATTGCACGTCGGAGGCGGGCTGATTTTGTGGTGGGTTGGTAGTGGTGCCGTACGGGGTGCAATTCTGTCGGGCCGGGGAAGGAGTATCTAACAGAGCGCTTGTTGCGGAAAAAGATGAATGGGCATGCGGGGCGCGGACATTAGATTGGACGGCTATCTCGGGTATCCAATGGCGTCGAGATGACAGATAATATCTACACATCGACCGGAGGATGCGTAATAACACTCTACAATAGGTCTGATCGCTAGGTTTTTGTAAAGAAAAAAAACCTGACCGCTAGTGCTAACATGGATTTGTTAGAGCATCTCTAGCAGACCCGTATAATGGTCAAACCCGTAGAAAAACAACGTGTTTACAGTTTCGGTTGGAAAAATGATGCCTAGAAGACCCTGTAAAACTTGTTCGATTGGTAAACTTTTTAAAGGGCACGATAAATTCATCCGCGAAAACCTTATATGTGCAGTTTTAAAGGCATTATACAGTTCGACCCGTAAACTGGTCAAAACTCGTTGGAGCAAACGAGCCACCGCGGAACTGGCCGGAATGTACCTAGAACTCACGGGAATCCGTCCTGCATGTCGAAAGAAGCCGCTGCACGCCGGAATTTGTCGCCACCAGTCCGAATTGCGGCCATCTCGACCTCCACTGCCGAGGCGAGGCCGTCCACGGACAGGATGGAGCAGGCCACCGACGCCCCCTGAATCAGGACGAGGCGACATCGGAGAAGAGCGGGGCAGGGTGGGGGAGCTCCCGCAGCCACGACGGGGAACGTACGCGCGGCAACAGGCTGTGTCGAGCTCAATCGGGGACGGGCAGTACCGAGCTCAATCGGGAGCGGGAGGCGGAGGGCTCCTCCACTACATGCATGACCGGGAACGGGCGGCGCCAGGATAAGGCGGGGGCGAGGCGGGCGGCGCCGGGACGGTAGGGCGAGGCACGTCGCGGCCGGAGACGGATTCATCGAGACGGAAGGAGATAAAAATAGGCTATAGCTGGACACAGTTTTATTTACACGGTCTGTTCTATCAAGGGTAATTTTATACCATAAAAACAGTTTACAATACTCTTTATACACGTTTCTAAGTGTCGGTTTTATGGATCTTGTAGAGATGCTCTTAGCTTTTGCATTTGACCGTTATAAATTTGCAAGCACATTTTTTATTATTAGCTTCTATACTACCAACGATTATAAAAAAGAGGTGAGTACCACAATATATCTCAAAAAACTTGTTCATAAATTTGCATTTTTTTAAATTATAAAAAGTGTTAACGAATACCATTTATTTTCTATTATATGGTGAACAATCCTTTAATACATGACTATCATTTTCTGAATACACACTGATTGTTTGCAATATACATTGAACAGTTTTTGATATACAGTGAACTTTTTTACAGGATGAACTAAAAACAAACTTTTTTATATATATTGAACTAAAAGAGAATAGGAAAAAATAAAGAAAATGAGAAACCCAAATAGACAAAATAGATAAATAAAAAGAGGAGAAAACCACTTTATATCGTTCACGTGTGGTAACACGACCCCTCCGTTAAGTGAACAATCACACACGGGTCAAATTATCCCATTTTGGGTTGCACCAAGCTTCATTTTTTTTGAGGAATTAAATTTTCATCATTTTGTGTATGTACAGTTTGCCCTCTACATGTAAGTATGGACTCTTGTATTGGGCCTACGTGTAACGTCAAGATGCGATCCTATTCTTATTTTGTTGCGAGGGTCTCGAGAGGGATATAAACGCATCTCGTCGTTCCGCAAGAATGAATGTCGTTACAAGTACATGTACAAAAGATGTGAGTGTATGGAATTGGCTTACACTCGCCACAAGCTACAACAATATCACATTAATTCAACAACATAATCAATCATCATGAAGAAGAGCAGGGTCCCTCCACGGACGAAAACAAACGATAAAAGAACGACGTCCATCCTTGCTATCCCAGTCTGCGAGCGTGGAACCCATCCTAGATCAAAGAAGAATAAGAAGAAACTCCAAATCGAACAATCATCGCGCTCACGTCAAAGTGTTGCTTTACATGTATCTACAAATGTTGTTATAGTAATATGTGAGCCACATGGACTCAACAATCTCATTTTCAAAGGTATCAAGACTAGCAAACCTTAGTGGTTGAGGTATGATTAAGTGGTGAGGCTGCAACAAGCGACTAAGCACTTATTTGAGGTGGCTAACTTACGAGTACAAGAATAAGAGGGGGGTGGTCTATGTATAACCAGACATGAACTAACAATGATCAAATGAATGATCCTGAACACCTACTTACGTCAGACATAACCCCACCATGTCCTCTTCCGGATACAGAACTCACGAGAAGAGACAATCACGGTTTTGCACACAGTTGGCATATTTTAATTTAATTTACTTCAAGTTAACTACAACCAAATGTTAAACAAAATTTCCAAGTTTGTCACATAACCGTGGGCACGGCTTTCTGAAAGATTTAACACTGCAGGGGTGCTCCAACTAGTCCATCACAAACTAGCACACGCTGCGCCGGAATGACCTCGATCAGGGAAAACCCCTGATCTCCTCGGGTTCCTATTGGAAAACCTCAACCCCGAAATAGCCCAAAGTATCCTCAGAATCCGACGCACGAGACGCTCAAGAAAGGTAAAACATGTCGAGCAAGGCAGCCCGGCATGTTGACTATCCCGATAGGATCCGCGTATCTCGTTCACAAGACGCGACGGATAAGCTTTAGTACATGGCCTGATAGACATCACCCGAGTTGCCTCGAGTTGGCCCCGCACAGTACTCTATTTAGGACCATCACCATCAGCACTGGTCCTCCCTGTATTATGTTGAATTACTCCCCGAGTTCATGACACCCTATGCTTTTTAATGGTGGTGAGTGTTATTATGTTGGGAAAATATAGTACCAATGTTGGGCCTTGCTAGACGAGTTCTATCCCAAAACGAAAGTCAAGAGGGTCCTCATAACAACCCCAAGGATGTTAGGAGTGCTCATTTATGGAACATAACACCAGTAGCCGAAACTAAGGCGGCAAAGGTGGAACAAAACACCAGGCTAGAAGGGCAAGCCTTTCCTCCTTTTACCAAGTATATAGGTGCATTAAATTAATTAGCAATAAAATGATGATATAACAAGGAACCCATCTTTTCACATGGAAGCAACTTCACCTGCAACTAGCAATGCTATAAGAAGGATGAGAAAGCAGTAACATATATAGCCAAAGAGTGGTTTGTTGGGTAGTGGAAAAGGTTAGAGTTTTTTCATGACAATGTTGGGAGGCTCACATTTAAGTGCGATACATAGCGAAACAAACGAGACAACTAGCATGGCATTGGTAGAAATGGTATCTAGGTAAATAGTCATCTTGCCTGTGATCTGATACGTCCCAAACGTATATATAATTTCTTCTTGTTCCATGATCTTTTGGGTGACATTGTTATATGTTTTGCTACACTTTCATATCTTTTTACACATATTTGTACTAACCTACTAACTCAGTGCACCCAGTGCGAGTTTCTATCTGCTGATGTCTTTTTTGGAGGGACTTTTACCCAAATTTCCAAAGCCCCAAAAATCCCGAGAAAAATATATAAAAATCAGCGTGATGAAAGCTTCCGGAGCACCGAAGATGGGCCATAGGGGAGCCAGGGGCTGCCCAGGCGGCCTCCCTGCGCGGTCTGGCCCCTGGCCGTGCCCACAGGTCGCCTGGGAGGGCCCCACCTCCTCTGACGCCCTCCTTTGGCCTACATTTAGCCCTCCGATTGGAAACCCTTAAAGCATATCCAGAATTGCAAATTTCTCCATCGTTCCACCGCCGCAGCGCTTCCGAGATCGGGAGCGTCACGAGACCTCTTCCCGGCACCCTGCCGGAGGGAGGATTGACCTTCGAGAGCTTCTCCACCGTCATGGACGCTTCCCGGACGTGCCGTGAGTAGTCCTCCTTGGACCATGAGTCCATGACCAGTAGCTATGTGATGTCTTCTCTCCAATCTTGTGCTTCAATGATTAGCCCTTGTGAGCTGCCCTACATGATCAAGGCATCTATGTAATTTTCCTGCTATTGATATGCTTGGTTTGTTGGGATCCGATGGATTATGAGATTATGTTCAGATTGTGATGAGTTATATATTTGATTATCCTTTTATATTTTGTTCTTTAGTGATTCATGCATGTTCTCCGTTGCTCTTTATTGCTTTGGCCGACTAGTAGATTGTAACTCCAAGAGGGAGTGTTATGCATGATTGTGGTTTCATGCCCCCTGATGTCTAGCTAGAGTGACAGAAACATGAGACTAGGGGATGTGACCGTGGAGAAAACAACGGTGCTTGTGACCGCGGTTGCAAGGATTGTTTACCTTACGTAAAGTTCGTTAATGCAGTTGTCCGTTGCTTTGAGTTTACACTTTGGGTGGGGCTCGCAACTTAATACCAGCGAGAAGTTCTGGATAGATATCTCAAGGTGGATGATTAGTGAGTAGATGCTGATGAATAAACGGTCTACTTGTCTTAGCGTACTGCACATTACTATTGAGCCTCTAACTTTCAAGTAGCATAATTAGCATTGCGGTGCGTTCATAATTCTGTCAATTGCCCAACTGTAATTTGTTTACCCATGCATAGTTGTTTATCATCTTTTGGGAGAGAGACATCACTAGTGAACATCATGCGACTCAGGTCCATATTACCACCATTGATTACACCTCCATCATTTACTGCTTTCATTTACTTTTCCGTTGCAATCACTATCACTATCCCCGCTTGTGTTTTCATCCTTTGCAAACTACAAGGACGGAGAGATTGACAACCTCTCTGTACTCGTTGGGAGCAAAGTTATTTTCTGTGTGTGTAGGTCCATGTCTTCAGCTAGCGCAAGAGCAGCGGACACCTACTTGTTGATACTCAGAGTCCTCCTGGTTCGATAAACCTTACAGTCTCCGTGTAAGGGAAATATGCTGCTGACTACATGTCCACCTTCCACTTGGGGTAACCAACGAGGGGCGAGAAGTATATCCATCAACTCGTCATCAAGCAAATTTCTGGTGCCGTTGCCGTGGACTCCAGTCTTCAAGATAGGGGAGTTGCACGCTATATTTTACCTTTGCTTTTTAGTCTTGTTAGTTTTCGTTCTAGTTTTTTGCTTTAGAGTCTTATACCAAAAACCACAGAAAAATAGTTTCTTTGTTCTTGCTTGTTGCTAAATACCCCCTTCTCAACATGATGTTTTGTTAGGCTCAATGGAAAACAACAAAAATATGAGAGAGCTTTATAAACTTTGTCTTGAACTAGGTCATGAAGTGTTTGAGGAGAAAATTAAAAAACCTATGGAACTTTACTATTTGCATAACAATTAGATGGTGACAATGTTATTAGTATGCTTTTGTTTGAATATCAATATTGCTAATGACATGGAAAGCTCTAAGCTTGGGGATGACGGGTTTGATGAACATGATATTTGTAGTCCCCCAAGTTTTGAGGAGAAAATTTGCTTTGATGATACTATGCTTCCTAAACATGATGATTACCATGATGATAATGATTGCTTTACTCTCAGTATTTCTAATAAGTAAGATTTTGCTTATAAGAAGAGTAATGATACTTTTATGCTTTTGGATCATGGAAACAATGCCTTATGTGATAGTTATATTGTTGAGTTCATCCATGATGCCACCGAAATTTATAATGAGAGGGGGAGACATGGTTCTAAATATCTAAAAAATAAGAAGTTTCCCCTCTTTATGTCGAAGGTTTTGAAGCTGCACTTGTTTTGCCTTCCTATGCTTATTGTTTTGTGCTTCAATGAATTATTCTATCGCAATATTCCTATGCATAGGAAGCATGTTAAACTTAAGTGTGTTTCGTATTTTCTTCTTGACGCTCTCTTTTGTTCTACAACACTTATTCCTACGAGAGCATCATTAAAATCTTAAGCCTATCTTAATGGCTATAAAGAAAGAGCTCTAGGGAGACAACCCTTGTTATCTTTACTTTCAGTTTTTTACTTTTAGTTTTAGTGGTATTGATGCTTGTTACTACTGTAGCAACATCATTGTATCTTTATTTTCAAGCTTTGTGCCAAGTTTTAGCCTCCGATTGCAAGAAAGTTCAAAAGTTCTGACATGCTGTCCAGAAACAGATTCTATCCGCTTGACGAAAAAATTCGCCAAAAATCACCAGATCATCTTTTTGATCTGAACTTTTTTGACAGTATGCTCTATATAATTGTCTTTCTGGTGTCTGTTGTGAGTTTTTTTGATTTGAGTTGCAGAAGTGCCCCGAAGAAATTATTTACTACCTGCTCTTCTGTTCTCACAGATTCTGTCACGTCTTGCGTTTTCATCATTTTGCAAACCTTAAGCTTGTTTTTTCTTTCCAAAAACCTTTTGGAAATCTTGATAAATAGTAGATTTTCATGAAAATATTTATTTCCTGTAGGAAATGAATTATTTTATTATGGGCACTAACCACTCTAATTAGCTTATAATGAGTTTCGTATGAAGGGAGTTTTCAAGTATGCGATGGAAGATGATGAAAGAAGATCTAGGAGTGTCAAGCGCTCAAGCTTGGGGATGCCCCCATGCACCCCAAGAAATATTTAAGAGACTCAAGCGTCTAAGCTTGGGGATGCCCCCATGCATCCCCTTCTCCATCAACAATCATCAGTTCGTGTATCTCCATCCTATATTTTTATCACTTCATATGTCATGTGCTATGCTTGGAGCGTCCCGCTCTTTACTTTTTAGTTTGTTTTAGTTTTGCTTGTTGTTCATAACAAGTTGGAACCTAGCTTATTTGTTTTGGAGAGAAACACGCTCCACTCCACCCTAGAACACAACATAGGTTTTCATGCTTAACTTTTTTGTGTGTTCTTTATCTTTTCATAGATGTTGTCACACTTAGCTCTTAGTTTTCATGCTTTATCTTTTTAAGAGATTTTATTTAGGTTTCTTTTGGAAATCTCTTGAGTTATCATGCTTATCTTGTTTAGAGAGTTGGCTCGTTGCACTGAGTTGTGTGTCTTGCATGAGTAGGTAATTGAGGTTGCTATTTAAGTATAGTAGTAACTTGCAATAGTTTTGAGGTATTGATTTGAGTAATGTTTGGACTATTGGTGCCAAGAGCTTGAGCCTATTAGTGATAGGTGTCGTATTTTGGGAAATCCGTGTGTTTTTCAATAACTAAAAAATTAGTTGAGAACTCTAGCCACTAAATTGATCGCTAACCTCTGGAGTGGTTGGAATATATAGAGTACCCTCACGTTACCATGGGTTGAGGATGCGCAAGGATAACCAAACCCCCAAACACTCCTCCTCGGGGTACTTGTCTCATTGTGAATTTCCTAACTAGATAGAGAGTTACCGATAATAAGTGTATGAGTTCTTCGGACTAATGTGAGTATTCGATTGTTGGCACTTCCACCATCCATATTTTGCTAGCCTCTTTGGTACCGTGAATTGCCCTTTCTCATCTTGAGAGTTGGTGCAAACTTCGCCGGTGCATCCAAACCCTTGGCATGATACACTCTGTCATCATAAGCCGCATTATATATTTCCTCAAATGAGCCACCATACCTACCTATTAAGGCATTTCCATAGCCTTTCCGAGATACATTGTCATGCAACATCCACCATGCCATGACTTGATCTTCATGTCATACATGCTTTTACTTGATCGAGCCGCAAGCTAGTTGGGCCTTGCCCTTGTTATTGCTACATGACGCGCTAGTTTCATTGCATATCATGCTACACTGGCAGAGGCATACATTTGCATACATCATGATAGTTTTCATTTGTCTTTATGTGAGTACTTCTTATAAAGTCTGATGATCTTCTTTTTATTCTTGTAAAACATAGAGTGTTGCCCTTAAGAGAGGAAAAGATCCCAAAGAGGACAAAGTAAAAGACCCCAAAGAGGACAAATGAAAAGATCCCAAAGAGGACAAATGAGAGACAAATAGAAAGAGCCAAAGAGGCCACAAAAAATAAAAAAAAATAAAAAAAGAAAAAAAAGAGAGAAGGGGGCAACACCACTATTCCTTTTGAAAGATCCACACTCGTACTCCATTGTTATATTTGTACTCCATAGAGATTATCATTCATGCATAACTATGTGGGTACCCTTACACTATAGAACTTGGCTTGTATATTCCAATGATGAGCCTCCACAAATGAGCTCTAGGTCTTCATGAGCAAGCAAGTTGGATGCACCCCCACTAGTTCCATTGGAGTGCTTACCTTAGCTCATATGTGCATTCGTTGCATGGCAACCCCTACTCCTCACATCATATCTATCATTTGGCTTTCTCTCGCCCATGGTTGTACTCATTGATGTGAGACTTTCACACCTTTTTGTCTTCCTTCCCCATCGTTATTATCTTTGCCATCCTAAGTGCCACTATATCTTGCTTGCGCTCATCCATTGCATGAGTGCTCAAAGTCGAAAGGGAGAGGATCATTTTGACTTGTGCCTGACTAGTGGTCTGGGGATGAGTCAAAATAAGATTCCAAAGGAGACCAAGTGTGAAGTTTAGTAGATTGAGTTCTCAATTAAAAAATATTTTTATGCTCTAAACCCATCTCCCACTTCTTGCACACAAACACCATTTGGAGACATTCGAGTCACGGACAACGAGAGCTCTTGCACCTTTATGTTCTTACTTTGCTATTTTCAATACTAAATATAGACTCTTGCTTGTTATTGTCTTGGCTTGAATTGCATATCTTACTTGTTTTACTTTGAAGTTCTTATATCTGTGTTAGCATGTCACCATAGAAATTATTTGTGTTATCATTTACTTACTCGAGGACGAGCAGGAATTAAGCTTGGGGATGTTGATACGTCCCAAACGTATCTATAATTTCTGCTTGTTCCATGATCTTTTGGTGACATTGTTATATGTTTTTCTACACTTTCATATCTTTTTACACATATTTGGACAAACCTACTAACTCAGTTCACCCAGTGCCAGTTTTTGTCTGCTGATGTCTTTTTTGCAGGGAGTTTTACCCAAATTTCCAAAGCCCCAAAAATCCCGAGAAAAATATATAAAAATCAGTGTGACAAAAGCTTCCGGAGTACCAAAGATGGGCCAGAGGGGAGCCACGGGCTGCCCAAACAGCCTCCCTGCGCGACCTGGCCCCTGGCCGCGCCCACAGGTTGCCTGGGTGGGCCCCACCTCCTATGATACCCTCCTTTGGCCTATATTTACCCCTTCGATCAGAAACCCTTAAAGCATATCCAGAATCACGAATTTCTCCATCGTTCTGCCGCCGCAGCGCTTCTAAGATCGGAAGCGTCAGGAGACCTCTTCCCGGCACCCTACCGGAGGGAGGATTGACCTACGAGAGCTTCTCCACCGCCATGGACGCTTCCCGTACGTGCCGTGAATAGTCCTTCTTGGACCATGAGTCCATGACCAGTAGCTATGAGATGTCTTCTTTCCAATCTTGTGCTTCAATGATTAGCCCTTGTGAGCTGCCGTACATGATCAAGGCATCTATGTAATTTTCCTGCTATTGCTATGCTTGATTTGTTGGGATCTGATGGATTATGATATTATGTTCAGATTGTGATGAGTTATATATTTGATTATCCTTTTATATTATGTTCTTTATCGAGTCATGCATGTTCTGGGTTGCTGTTTATTGCTTTGGCCGAGTAGTAGATTGTAACTCTAAGAGGGAGCATTATGCATGATTGTGGGTTCATGCCCCCTGATGTCTAGCATGAGTGACAGAAACATGAGACTAGGGGATGTGTTGTTGGCACCAGGGAGAAAACAACGGTGCTTGTGATCGCGGTTGCAAGGATTATTTACCTTACGCAAAGTTCGTTAATGCAGTTGTCCGTTGCTTTGAGTTTACACTTTGGGTGGGGCTCGCAACTTAATACCAGCGAGATGTTCTGGATAGATATCTCAAGGTGGATTATTAGTAAGTAGATGCTGATGAATAAACGGTCTACTTGTCTTGGCGTAATGCCCATTACTATTGAGCCTCTAACTTTCAAGTAGCATAATTAGCATTGCGGTGCGTTCATAATTTTGTCAATTGCCCAACTGTAATTTGTTTACCCATGCATAGTTGTTTATCGTCTTTTGGGAGAGAGACATCACTAGCGAACATCACGTGAGTCAGGTCCATATTACCACCATTTCTTACACCTCCATCATTTACTGCTTTCATTTACTTTTCCGTTGCAGTCACTAACACTATTCCCGCTTGTGTTTTGATCCTTTGCAAACTACAAGGCCGGAGAGATTGACAACCTATCTGTACTCGTTGGGAGCAAATTTATTTATTGTGTGTGGATGTCCACGCCTTCTGCTAGCGCCAGAGCAGCGGACACCTACTTGTTGATCCTCGGAGTCCTCCTGATTCGATAAACCTTACAGTCCCCATGTAAGGGAAATATGCTGCTGACTACATCTCCACCTTCCACTTAGGGTAACCAATGAGGGGTGAGAAGTATATCCATCAAATCGTCATCATGATCCCTCTTGGAAGAAGAACGAATCCGTGAAGTAGGCGAACTAACCTAGTCGAACGGATCCTCATACTTCGAAGCGGTTGGGAACTCTGTCGAGAAGAAACAAACTAGAAATAAGAATCAACACACGATATTCACCACGGCACATGCAAGATATGATGCACAACCTAATATGATGCATGTCCAGTTTAATATGCAAGGCATGACATGGCAATTCAGAACAATCAAACACTATACATTAAGTGAAGCTCAATATGCAACAAGTTGCATATTGATGAAATCCAGATACAAATTACTTAGTTCACTCCCGCTTAGGTACACGGTAATATTAAATGTTGTTTAAACATGGCAAGAGGTGCAACACAAATAAAATACCTATCTAGGCATTTTAAATGAGGCCGGAAACGACATATAGCATTTTCCGAAACGACCCCACACGTTAACTTTGAAACCTGTCCAGATCTGACCTAAACTTATTTTACGTTTGTTAAAAGGCAAAATAAAGTGGTTCACATGAAATTACACGTCATTCTAGTCGGATTACATATATAGCTCATCTCCAACGGAGTTACGGATAACTAGCTACAAAGTAAATCATTTTAACACGTTATCATGCAAAACGACGCAACAACAAGGTTAAATAGTTTGAAATATGCATAAAACTGGGAAAATATTAATTTACACGAAATTCTACATGTTTTACATATCTAACTTTTTTCGGTCCGACGAACGGTTTAAAAGTTATAAGCGTTTTTAAAACAATGGTTTTTCTCAAAATTAGCAAATTCGCAAGACGTAAAAAAATGACTACGGGCCGAAACTGGTGGGTGCTAGATAGAAGTTCATTGCATATGGCACTCAATAGAGGGGGGTCGGGTGCTAGGGCTTACCCAATAGGCCAAAACCGGCCTGCTGGTGGAGGGGATGGGCTAAGGCCGGGGCTGGGCCATGGGGACTGGCCCTAGCCTAGGCGGGCGCTGGGAGGCCGACCCACGAGAGAGGCTACGGGCGAGCTAGACTTCGTCTCCCTCGTGCCTCTACACGAGGCACATGACTTGGCGGTGGCGGTGGCTCCACGGGAAAGGGGCGGCGATCGACGGAGGACTTAGGGCCGTCCGAGATTCGGACGGGCGGCGACCAGAACCGACAGATTCGGTCGGTGGCGGCCGGATCGAGGCTTCGCGACGGGTCGACATCCCGCAGTAGAGAGAGAGATGAGAGCAGGAGAGAGTGGACTAAAGGGAAGATAGGGAGTAGCTCGAGGGCATGGCGGCTCGGGCCAGGCTGGTGGTGACGGCGGGCGGCGCGGCTCCAGCGGCGCGGTGACCTCCATGGTCGGCGACCAAAGATGACGGCGGAGGCTGGTGCCGAGGCGAGGAGGAGATTGAGCTCGAGCACGGAGGCGATTGGTTCCACGGGCAGCGGCGCGCGCGGGCTTGTACGGGCTCTAGATGGGCTCGGGCGGGCTGCACATGGGTTCTCTAGGGCCGACGCGAGGTGGGAGGAGGGGAGGCTGGCTGGGCGCTCACGGATCGAGAGGGAGGACTAGGGTTTGCCCAAAAATAGGCAGGGAGGGGTGCTTAAATAGGTAGGTATTAGGGTTAGGGGTTTTCGGGCGCGTGCATTTGTGGTTGGTCTCAAAATGGTCAACGACAAAACAGAGAGAACCGACAGCTAAACAACGGATGCAAGTTTTGAAAACTGCCGACAACGGAGTGCTGATGCAATGCAGATGATGCAAATGATGCGATGATGAATGCGACAAACAATCTAACACACATCAACAACGGAATAAAAGGGGAATCTTTTGGAGCTTCGGTTCCGGGTTGTTACAATACGTCAACGTGCCACCATATCTCGTACTACCTATGTCCGAGTTTTTACTCTACATCTTATTTCTTATGAAAGTTTGTTAACATAATTAACTATAGGAAAAAATTCAGATCCAACTCATAAATAAAATGTTTATACAACTCAATGGTTTGTGTGGGAATGTACAATCACATCGATCGATATGTCGGTGTGGGAGGGGGAGGGAGAGACCTAAATTGTGTACTAGCAATATTTACGTAGGTCTAGCATATCTCATTTACGGGCATCCGAACCACTGCCACACACACTCGTGACCGCCCTGGCCCACCCAAACCCCCTTCATCACCACCCACGCTCCTCCCCTAAATGGTCAGTGCAGCTCCGGACGTCATTGCCACATTCATGCCCCCACTAGAGTGGACACGACATATCATTGACGCCGGCACTGAAGCGACGCACCGGTTAAGAGCGCCGCCTGCATCGCTGGCACGTCTCGATCGTATGTATAATTTTTTATTGTTTCATGTCATTATTTTTCATTTTTTTTGATATTTTTGGCAACAATTTATATTATTTTTTGGACTAACATATTGATATAGTGGATAGTGTGAGTTCCTGTTTTTGTATTTCACAGAAAGTCCATATCAAATGAAGTCCAAATGTGATAAGAAGTTACTATGATTTATTATGGAATATATGGGATTTTTTGGCGCAACAATCAATGCAAGACAATGCTCGAGGGGCCCACAAGCTTTGGTGGAGCGCCCCTACCCTGGGGTGCATCGGTGAGCTTGTGGCCACCCCGTAACTCTGTCGTGACTCTCCTTCTGGCGCAAGGAAGTTAACATTTGAGATTTTTTTTGTTTAAATTTCAGCCCTATCGGAGTTACAGATCTCCGGAAATTGAAGAAACAGCGAGGGGCTAGAAAACAGAGTCACAAAACAGAGAAGAAATAGAGAGAGAGATTCAATCTCGGAAGGTTTCCTCCGCTCCGGGAGTAATGGAGGCCAAGGATGAGAAAGGAAACCCTTCTCCCATATAGGTAGAAGGCCAAGGAAGAATAAGAAGGAGGGGTCTCTCTCCCCCTCTCTTCCAGCAGCGTCAGAGCGCCGCCAGGGGAATCATCGTGGCAGCGATATATACCAACAACTTTGTCGTCTTCCTCAACATCACCATCATCTTCCCTCATCCATTATCAGCGTCCACTCTCCCGAAACCCATTGTACCCCTACTTGAACATGTGCTTTATGCTTCCTATTACTATCCAATGATGTGTTGCCATCCTATGATGTTTGAGTACATTTTTTTTCCTATGGGTTGATTGATGATCGTGATTGGGTTGAGTTGTATGTTTTAATTTGGTGATGTCCTATGGTGCCTTCCATGCCGCGCATACGTGAGGGATTACCACTATAGGGTGTTGCAATATGTTCATGATTCTCTTATAGTGGGTTGCGAGAGTGAGATGAACTTAAAAACCTGGGTAAGGGAATTATTTCATATGGGATAAAGTCGACTTCATACTTAAAGCTATGGTTGGGTTTTACCTTAATGATCTTTAGTAGTTCCGGATGCTTGATAGAGTTCCAATCATAGGTTCATATGATCCAAGTACGGAAAGTATGCTAGCTCATGCCTCTCTTATAACCCACAAGTATAGGGGATCATTTGTAGCCCTTTTTGATAAATAAGAGTGTCAAACCCAACGAGGATCTAAAGGTAGAACAAATATTCCCTCAAGTTTATCGACCACCGATACAACTCTACGCACACTTAAGTTTTCTTTACCTAAAACAAGAACAAAACTAGAAGTACTTTGCAAGAATAAAATAGAAATAAACTGCAAGATAATAAATATAGTAGCAAGCTTTTTGTAACACAAGAGAAGGATTTTCCCCTAGGCAATTGACTACGTTACTAGACCAATAGCAAATTTTTATGTGGGAGAGGCCACTTCTAGCATGTCTTCCCTTACATGGAATTCTATGCACCTATGATTGGAAATATTAGCAAGCATCCACAACTACTAACGTTCATTGAGAAAAAAAATCCAACAATAGCATTAAGACACATATTGGCCCCCCTTCAATCCCGTATGCATCAATTTCTATGTTAGGAAGAAGTATTTTGTCACGCTTGCCCTCCAATGCATAGTCCTATCAACATACAAATAACCCTATGGTGTGATCCACACATGCGCTCAAATGATGGGCACCAAAGGACAACAACATATCCACAAGCAAATTAAACCAATCATAGAAATTTCACCAATTCACCCATATGACAAAACGGATCTACTCAAACATCATAGGATAGCCACATGTTTAAATAGAGATCTACAACAGGAAAAGAGGTGTTACACCGCTGCATAGAGGGGGAGAGAGTAGGTGTTGACGGCGTCAAGATTGTTGATGTAGATCGCGGTCACATTTCTTGCCCCGGCGACACTCCGGCGCCACCAGGATAGGGTGGATCCCCTCCTTCTTCTTCCTTGGCCTCCCCTAGATGGGAGGAGAGTTCCCCTATAGTACATGACCTCCATGGGTCGCGCCCTAGTGTGTAGTGGAGGCCGCGGGCCTCTGTTTATGTTGATTCCACCTCCCAAAAATCACATACATTCCAAAATAATTCTCCATAAACTTTTATCGCATTTGTTCTTTGTTTGATATGGATATTTTGTAAAACAAAAAACATGCAACAAACATAAACTGGCACTTGGCACTGTATCAATATGTTAGTCCAATAAATCATATAAAATGTTGCCAAAAATGTGAAAGTTGTATAATATTGGCATGGAACAATAAAAAATTATAGATACGGCGGAGACGTATCACTCTCCCTCATATAAACCTGCAACGACGACGACCGATCTAGTTATCAATTTCCTAGGACAATCTTGCAAATCCTACCACCGCTTTTGCACACTTGCTATACTAACTTAATTGTTCTTTATCTAGACAATCCTAGCTTTTTTACGTGTTATTTAATTTCTTCCAAACCTATCCAATTACACCTACAAACTAGTTTTTTTTTCTTGTACTAGGTAGAATAAACATTGTTGCGGGTAAAGTTGTATCGGCCAGTGAGAGAATATTAATTGTACCTTTAGCTCATCGTTGGGTTCGGCACTCTCATTTATCGAAAAGACTATAAATGATTCCTACACTTCTGGGTTATCAGGCGCTTCCCGGTGCACGCAACTACTCCGTGTTGAAACTACAGCATGACCGTCCGTCCAGACCCCTGTCACGCATGCTCCTGGCAGCCCTGGCCCACTCAAACCCCCTCCATTTCCACCACGCGTTTGCCCAAAACGGTCAGTGCAGCTCCGGACCTTTAGTGTCGCATTCATGCCAGGCTAGAGAGGACGCGACGTCTCACTGGTGTTTGGTCTCCTCTCAAAGCTTCCCGGGTCCAAAATCTTTAAAAAATCACCAAAAAGGTTCGTTGTATTTGGACTCTATTTGATATTAATTTTCCGCAAAAGTCAAAAACATGCAAAAACACGAACTGGCACTAGGCACTGGGTTAATAGGTTAGTTCATAAAAATGATATAAAATAGCATATTATTGCATATAAAGTATCCAAGATTGATAATATAATAACATGGAACAATAATAATTTATAGATACGTTGGAGACATATTAACATCCCCAAGCTTAATTCCTGCTCGTCCTCGAGTAGGTAAATGGTAAATACAATTTTTTTGATGTGACATGCTACCCAACATGTAATCTCTTTTAGGTATGATCTTTGAGAAACAATTAAATTATTGACATCAACATAATAATATCCATAATCATAAGAAGAATAATCATCAATATTCAAGATATACAATCCTTAAAGAATGTTATTACCTACTCATTTTGTAATATTAGCATGGCATGACTCCGACTTCACTGCATTAGTATAAATCATGAGCACCCCGGTGTCAAACCAGACAATTGGATCGGACTTCTAACACGCTTCAGCATTTTCAACTTCACTCAATACAGCATGAACCATGGATATAGCATATGGGTGGAATAGAGTATGGTGTAGAGATCAAAAGGAGTCAAAGTGGAAAGAAAATCTCGCATCAACTAGGTGGATCAACGGGCTATGGAGATGGCCATCAATCGATATCAATACAAGGAGTAGGGATTGCCATGCAACGGATGCACTAGAGCTATAAGTATATGAAATTTGAAATGAAGCTAAGTGGGTGTGCATCCAACTTGCTTGCCCATGAATACCTCGGGCATTTGAGGAAGGTCGTCATCGGAATATACAAGCCAAGTGCTATAACTAAAAAAATAACCCCACTAGCATATGAAAATGACAACTCGGGAGACTCTCTATATGAAAAACATGGTGCTCCCTCTAATCACAAGTGTGGAAAAAAGATAGTAACACTGCCCCTTCCCTATTTTCTCTCATTTTCATATTTTTTTCTTTTTTCATGGTGGGCTTTTCTCTTTGTTTCATTTTCGCCTCCCCATTTTTTTTCTTTGTATGTCTAGAGAGTCATCCCGAGTTGTGGGGTAATTATAGTCTTCATAATCCTTTCCTTACTCAGACAATGCTCTTATAATGATGATCATCACACTTTTATTTACTTATAACTCAATATGAAAACTATAGAAGATGACTCTATATGACTTCCTCTGGCAGTGTACCATGACGTGCAATGATCTATCATAACATGTAGATAATGATGAATGGTGGCTTTGTCACGAATAGTATGTCAGCTGCATGATGATGCAAAGCAATATGATGATGGGCACACAAGTCATGTGATGAAACGGTTGGAGTTGCATGGCAATATATCTCGGAATGGCTATGGACATGCCATAATAGGTAGGTATGGTGGCTGTTTTGAGGAATATATAGGGTGGCTTATGTGTGATAGAGCGTATCATATCACGTGGTTTTGATGCACCGGCGAATGTTGCACCGACTGTTGAGGTGAGAATGGGAAATGCACGGTACCGAAGAGGTTTGCAAATCATGGAAAGGTGAGAGCGCGTATATCCATGGATTCACACTAGTCATAAAGAACTCACATACTTATTGTAGAGCCTTATTAGCAATCTCGAAGCAAAGTACTATTATATTCCCCTAGGGGTAAGGTCGGTAGAAGTTAAATAACGTCCCCCCGACCCGAACAACACGATAGTATTTCATTCAGACATAAGAATGCTCACACCTCATCGCCATGCCATAACCAGTATTTAGATGAGTAACAAATAACAAGCTTTAATACTGATATTCCTACTAACCTATGATAATGTACTCCCGTCCTTTCATATTACGACATCAATATAATTAACCCACACTTCTCTTGTATGATGAGCTACATGAAAGTTTTTATTATATCGTCCTTGAATACCTACCCTTTTTGGACTAGTCTTATAACACATGCACATTACTGTTTTATTATTTAGAACTCTCAAAAAACTAAGTGAAGCATGAGAGTATATTATTTCTCTGAACTTTTACACCACTATGCTCAAACAAGATATAAGTGAAGCACTAGAGCAACTGCCTAGCTCAAAAGATATAAGTGAAGCATATAGAGTATTCTAACAAATCATGATGAACATTTGTCTCTCTGAAAATATGTATGTAAAGAAAACAATGATTGTGGTAAAGTAAAAGAAAATAAAACTATAATACACAATGATCCAAGCAAAACTCATATCATGTGATGAACAAAAATATATCTCCAAGTGACATACTTCTAGAATGGAGACGTAAGAGGGGATGCCATCTAGGGCATCCCCAAGCTTAGACGCTTGGGTCTTCCTTGAATATTATATAGGGGTGCCTTGAGCGTGCACATTACCGTTCCTATTATTTAGGGTCTTGCCGCTCCTTGTTCCTTCATCCCTCGTTATCTCGCCCAAAACTTGAGCACACAAAACTCAACACAAGCCTCGTGAGATCCGTTATATAATAGGTAAGTTATACACTTTTAGGAATTGTTGTAAATTTATTCATATTTAAAATTTGCATAAGTTACTGTATTCTAACTTCTCCATGACTTATACCCCCCGATATAATCCATAACATCATTAAAATAAGCAAAATGTGCAAGCAAAAACAGAATGTATCTAAAACAGAACAATTTGTAATGATCAGAACCAAAACCGTACTTCGGTAACTCCTAAATTCTGAAAAATTAGCAAAAATTGGGAAATTTGTATACAAATATTGTGTAAGAAATTCAGGTCGATACAAATTCCTAGTTAAATCAGGAAAATTCTGGATTGGATGTAAAAGTTTCTATTTTTGCACATGATCAATTCTACTATCTTCCAAATAATCCTAAAAGCTTTCTTGACACAAACACTAATTAAAACATAAAAACAAAATTATTACAGTATCAATAATCATGTCATCACACCCAAAACGTAAAATAAAATAAATAAAATAAGATAACTATTGGGTTGCCTCCTAACAAGCGCTATTATTTTATGCCCCTAGCTAGGCATAATGTATAATATCAAGTATTGTCATCGTCATCATCTAATTTGGCTACCTTAGCGGGTCCCTTCTCAAACCTGGGAGGTTCCTTTTGTTTACCTGTAACCTCTGAAAGTAATTTCACCATTTTCTCTAGAGAGTTCCAACCACCCCTTCTATTATCTCATGAGTAGTATTAGAGTCAATGTCGATAAAATTTCCTTTAGCAGCAAAGTATGGAATTTGCCTATTACTCATGCTGAGTTCCACATAAAAGTTATGAAAAAGGATCTTCATATAATTTTTTATAGTAGCATTGAGGTGGGATTCTATTATATGATACCAAGCATCTTTTAGGCTTTGTCCTTGTCTTTGATTAAAATAGAGTACTTCAAAATCCCGGGAAACAATGATAGGAGGCCCAGACATTGTAACAATCAAGCGGACAAACAAACAAATAGAAATATTTTTGTGTTTATTTTTAAACAAGTAAATATAAAATAAAATAAAAATTACAACAAGTGAATGACAATTTGTGTGAAGGATCTTGATGAGAATTTGATGATGTGTCCCCAGCAAAGGCGCGAGAAATTTTTTATGCTACTTGTGAGCTGCGTTGGATTTTTCCCCAAATAGGAAGGGTGAAGCAATATAGTAGTGATAAGTATTTCCCTGAGTGAGAACCAAGGTTATCGTACCAGTATGAGAAGCAAGCAAACTCTTGTCTTCAACACTTACACATACAAAACCAAACACTTGCACCCAAAGCAGTCAAGAGGGTTGTCAAGCCCCTTGAACTCGTTACATGCAAGGATTAATTATGATATATATATATTTATAAAAAGCAAAAGTATATAAATAGTAATAAAAGGCAGCAGCGTATGCTACTTCTTGAGATTGCGTTGGTTTTTCCCTTAAAGAGGAAAGGGTGATGCAGCAAAGTAGAGATAAGTATTTCCCTCAGTTTGAGAACCAAGGTATCAATCTAGTAGGAGTATCAAGATGAGGCACTAATGAACCTGCGCAAAAACAAATAAACTTGCACCCAACGCGATAAAGGGGTAGTCAATCCCTTCACGATTACTTGCAAGGCGAGATCTGATAGTGATGAAAGGTCAATATAAATAAAAGTGCTGCAAGGTATTTTTGGTATTTTTGTATGTAGATCTGAATATAATGTGTAAAATAGACCTGGGGGCCATAGTGTTAACTAGAGGCTTCTCTCATGATAGCAAGTATTACGGTGGGTGAACGAATTACTGTCGAGCAATTGATAGAACCGCGCAAAGTCATGACGATATCTAAGGCAATGATCATACATATAGGCATCACGTCCGAGACAAGTAGACCGATACTGTCTGCATCTACTACTATTACTCCACACATCGATCGCTATCCAGCATGCATCTAGTGTATTAAGTTCATGACAAACGGAGTAACGTCTTAAGCAAGATGACATGATGTAGAGGGATAAATTCATGCAATATGATATAAACCCCATCTTTTTACCCTTGATGGCAACAACATGATGCGTGCCTCGCTACCCCTTCTGTCACTGGGTGAGGACACCACACAGTATGAACCCAAAACCAAGCACTTCTCCCATTGCAAGAATTATAGATCAAGTTGGCCAAACGAAACGCATAACTCGAAGAGAATTACGAGGATATGAAATCATGCATATAAGAAATTAGAGGAGACTCAAATAATATTCATAGATAATCTGATCATAAATCCACAATTCATCGGATCTCGACAAACACACCGCAAAGGAAAGTTACATCGGATAGATCTCCATTAAGAGCATGGAGAACTTTGTATTGAAGATCCAAGAGAGAGAAGCCATCTAGCTACTAGCTATGGACCCGAAGGTCTGTGGTGAACTACTCACGCATCATCAGAGAGGCAATGGTGTTGATAACGAAGCCCTCCGTGTCTGAATCCCCCTCCGGTAGAGCACCATAACGGTCCCCTGATGGGATCTCGCGGAGACAGAAGCTTGCGGCGGCGGAAACGTATTTTCGTGGCTCCGTCTGTTGGTTTCGGGATTTTTGGGAATTTATAGGCGAAAGAGGTAGGTTAAAGGAGGCAAGGGGGGGCCCACGAGCCTGCTATGCTCCCCCTAGGGCGTGCCTAGGGGGCTCGTCACCTCCCACGAGACCTCCTGCCTTGGTTCTCAAGTCTTCTGGGTTTCTTCTGTTATGGAAAAAATCGTCCCGCATGTTTTATTCCGCTTGGACTCCGTTTAATATTCTTTTCTGAAAAAGGTCGAAAACACGAAAACAACAGAAACTGGCACTAGGCACTGAGTTAATAGGTTAGTCACAAAAATGATATAAAATGGCATATAAGTGCATATAAGACATCCCAAGTTGATAATATAATAGCATGGAACAATCAAAAATTATAGATACGTTGGAGACGTATCAAGCATCCCCAAGCTTAACTCCTCCTCGTCCTCGAGTAGGGAAGTGATAAATACCAAAATTTTCATGTGGAATGCTACCTAACATATTTGTTCTCTATAACTTATTTATTGTGGCATGAATGTTCAGATCCATAAGATTCAAAACAATAGTTTAATATTGACATGGAAACAATAATACTTCAAGCATACTAGCAAAGTAATAATGAACTTTTGAAATAACAAGGCCAAAGAAAGCTATCCCTACAAAATCATATAGTCTGGTGTGCTCCGTCATCCCCACACAACGAATTTAAATCATGCACAACCCCGGTATTGGCCAAGTAATTGTTTTCGCACTCTTACTTTCTCAAACTTTTTCAAATCTCACGCAATACATGAGCGTGAGCCATGGATATAGCACTATTGGTGGAATAGAGTGTGCTGGAGGTTGTGAGGAAAAAAGGAGAAGATGGTCACATCGACTCGGTGTATCAATGGGTTATGGAGATGCCCATCAATAGATATCAATGTGAATGAGTAGGGATTGCCATGCAACGGATGCACTAGAGCTATAAGTGTATGAAAGCTCAAAAAGAAAACTAGTGGGTGTGCACCCAACTTGCTCGCTCACGAAGACCTAGGGAAATTTTGAGGAAGCCCATCATTGGAATATACAAGCCAAGTTATATAATGAAAATTCCAACTAGTATATGAAAGCAACAAAACAAGAGACTCTCTATCATGAAGAATATGGTGCTATTTTGAAGCACAAGTGTGGAAAAAGATAGTAGCATTGTCCCTTCTCTCTTTTTCTCTCATCATTTTTTTGTTTGGGCTCTTTGGGCTCATTTTTTCATTTCATTTTTTTTCTATTTTTTTGGTCGGCATCTATGGCCTATTTTTTTATTTTGTTCACATGGGAAAATTCTCTAATAATGATGATCATCACACTTTTATTTACTTACAACTCAATACTTAGAACAATAATGACTCTATATGAAATGCCTCCAGCAGTGTACCGGTATCTGCAACGATCTAGCTTAGCGTATGTCGTTGAAACATCTCGCTAGCTATCTTACGATCATGCAATGGCAAAATGAAAATGGCAGCACATGTCATGAGACGGAACGGTGGAAGTTGCATGGCAATATATCTCGGAATGGCTATGAAAATGACATAATAGGTAGGTTTGGTGGCTGTTTTTAGGAAGGTATATGGTGGGTTTGTGTACGGACGAAAGTTGCGCGGCACTAGAGAGGCTAGCAATGGTGGAAGGTGAGAGTGCATCTATACCATGGACTTACATTAGTCATAAAGAACTCATATACTTATTGCGAAAGTTTTATTAGTAATCGAAACAAAGTGCTAAACGCATACTCCTAGGGGAAGGGTTGGTAGGTGTTAACCATCGCGCGATCCCGACCGCCACACAAAGGATGACAATCAATAAATCAATTATGCTCCGACTTCCTAACATAGCGGTTCACCATACGTGCATGCTACAGGAATCACTAACCTTAACACAAGTATTTCTAGATTCACAACACCCTACTTACATAACTCTAATATTACCATATCCATATCTCAAAACTAATTGTGAGGAATCAAACTTCTCTTACTAATCAATGCACTTGAATATGAAAGTTTTATTATATCCTCTTTGGATGCCTATCATATTTGGGACTAATTTCATAGCACACAACAATTACCAAGTTACTTAGAGAGAGCACTCTCAAAATGATATAAGTGAAGATCGAGAGTTTTTATTTCTACAAAATATGACACTACCGTGCTCTAAAAAGATTTAAGTGAAGCACTAGAGCAAAATTATCTATCTCAAAAGATATAAGTGAAGCTCATGGGAGCAAAGTTATCTAGCTCAAAATATATAAGGGAAGCTCATGGGAGCTAAATTTCCTAGCTCAAAAGATGTAAGTGAAGCTCATTGAGTATTCTAACAAATTCACGATGAGTGCATGTCCCTCTCAAAAAGGTGTGCAGCAAGGATGATTGTGATAAAACAAAAAGAAAATACTCCTATAATACACGACGCTCCAAGCAAAACACATATCATGTGGTAAATAAAAATATAGCTCCAAGTAACGTTACCGATGGATTGAAGACGAAAGAGGGGATGGCTTCCCGGGGCATCCCCAAGCTTAGGCTTTTTGGTAACCTTGAATTTGGCTTTGGATGACTTGGGCATCCCCAATATTAGGCTCTCTCCACTCTTTATTCCATTGTCCATAAGAACATCAACCAAAACTTGAAAACTTCACAACACAAAACTTAAACAGAAACTCGTGATATCATTAGCATAGGAAAACAAACCACCAACTTTTTAGGTACTGTAGTAAACTTAATTTCCATTTAGATTGATGTTATATTACTATATTCTAACTTTTCCATGGCTCCAACCCCCCGATACTAACCATAGTTTCATCAAAATAAGTAATCAACACAACAAAAACATAATCTGTCAAAAACAGAACAGTCTGTAGCAATCTGTATATTCGGTATACCTATGCTATCCCAAAAATTCTGAAAAATTATGACAATTATGGACATTTGCATATCAATCAGCAGCAAAACGAATAAACTCAAAAGCTCTTTCTGGATAGGAATTAAAAGTAATTTTGTGAACACAAAGTTTCTCTCTTTTTCAGCATGATTAAACAACTATCACCAAAACCAATCATAAAGGTTCTACTTGGCACAAACACTAATTAAAACATAAAAAACACAATCATGATGGTGTGGACTCAACAAAACAGAAAGTGAAAAGCAAAAATAAATTTATTCATTGGGTTGCCTCCCAACAAGAGCTATCGTTTAACGCCCCTAGCTAGGCTTAACGATTTCAATGATGCTCACATAAAAAGTAGTAGTTGAGATATGCAAAAGAGCATCATGATTGGCAAAAAACACGTTTAAGTCTAACCCACTTCCTATGCATAGGGATTTTGTGAGCAAACAATTTATGGGAACAAGAATTAACTAGCATAGGAAGGCAAAACAAGCATAACTTCAAAACGTTGAACACATAGAGAGGAAGCTTGATATTATTGCAATATGTAAAAGCATATGTTCCTCTCTCATAGTAATTTTCAGTAACATCATGAAGGAATCTTACAATATAACTATCACACAAAGCATTCTTTTCATGATCAATTATAGCATAAGGGTCATCACCAAACTTGGGAAACAAAAAATATCATCTTCATCAAGCATAGCATCCCCAAGCTTGTGGTTTTGCATATCATCAATATCATAGATATTCAGAGAATTCATTCTAAAAAACATGGCAATCATGTTTTTCATTCAAGCAGATATCATGAACCACTTTATAATTTTCTTCTTTCAACACTTCATGAAAATTTTCATATTCATGATTTTCAAACAAAATTCCATAGAGATAGTCAAGTGCACTCACCTCACTAGCAAATTGTTCATCATAATTTGGTCTTTTGAAAAGATTAGCAAGTGGATGAGGATCCATATCAATAGATTTTTAGAAAGCAAAGATGCAAGCAAATAGAAGGCACATGGCAACACAAGCAAACATAGCAACAAAAAGGCGAACGGAAGAAGGGCGAATAAAAAGGAAAAACTTTTTGCTATTTTCGGAAAATCATTTTAGAAGTGGGGGAGAGGAAAATGAGAGGAAAAAGGAAAATAATGTAAATGCAAGAGATGAGTTTGCGATAGGTACTTCGTAGATATGTTTCACTTGAATACTCCCCGGCAACGGCGCCAGAAATTCTTCTTGCTACTTCTTGAGCTTGCGTTGGTTTTTCCCTTGAAGAGGAAAGGGTGATGCAGCAAAGTAGAGATAAGTATTTCCCTCAGTTTGAGAACCAAGGTATCAATCTAGTAGGCGTATCAAGATGAGGCACCAATGAACCTACGCAAAACCAAACAAACTTGTACCCAATGCGATAAAGGGGTTGTCAATCCCTTGACGATTACTTGCAAGGTGAGATCTGATAGTGATGAAAGGTAAATATAAATAAAAGTGCAGCAAGGTATTTTTGGTATTTTTGTATGTAGATCTGAATATATTGTGTAAAATAGACCCGGGGTCCATAGTGTTCACTAGAGGCTTCTCTTATGATAGCAAGTATTACGGTGGGTGAACGAATTACTGTCGAGCAATTGATAGAATCGCGCAAAGTCATGACGATATCTAAGGCAATGATCATACATATAGGCATCACGTCTGAGACAAGTAGACAAATACTTTCTGCATCTACTACTATTACTCCACACATCGACCGCTATCCAGCATGCATCTAGTGTATTAAGTTATTAACAAACATAGTAACGCCTTAAGCAAGATGACATGATGTAGAGGGATAAATTCATGCAATATGATATAAACCGCATCTTTTTACCCTTGATGGCAACAACATGATGCGTGCCTCGCTACCCCTTCTATCAATAGGTGAGGACACCGCACGGTATGAACCCAATACCAAGCACTTCTCCCATTGCAAGAATTATAGATCAAGTTGGCCAAACGAAACCCATAACTCGAAGAGAATTACAAGGATACGAAATCATGCATATAAGAAATCAGAGGAGACTCAAATAATATTCATAGATAATATGATCATAAATCCACAATTCATCGGATCTCGACAAACACACCGCAAAAGAAAGTTACATCGGATAGATCTCCATGAAGATCATGGAGAACTTTGTATTGAAGATCCAATAGAGAGAAGAAGCCATCTAGCTACTAGCTATGGACCCGAAGGTCTGTGGTGAACTACTCACGCATCATTGTAGAGGCAATGGTGTTGATGAAGAAGCCCTCCGTGTCCGAATCCCCCTCCGGTAGGGCACCAGAACGGTCCCCAGATGAGATCTCGTGGAGATAGAAGCTTGCGGCGGCAGAAAAGTATTTTCGTGGCTCCCTCTGTTGGTATGGGGATTTTTGGGAATTTATAGGTGAAAGAGGTAGGGCAAAGGAGGCAAGGGGGGCCCACGAGCATGCTAGGCGCCCTCGAGGGCGCGCCTAGGGGGCTCGTGACCTCCCACGAGACCTCCTGCCTTGGTTCTCAAGTCTTCTGGGTATCTTCTGTTATGGAAAAAATCACCCCGCGGGTTTTATTCCGTTTGGACTCCGTTTAGTATTCTTTTATGAAAAAGGTCAAAAACACAGAAACAAACATAAACTGGCACTAGGCACTGATTTAATAGGTTAGTCCCAAAAATGATATAAAATGGCATATAAATGCATATAAGACATCCCAAGTTGATAATATAATAGCATGGAACAATCAAAAATTATAGATACGTTGGAGACGTATCAGCGTATTTTTTTTATTTAGCAATATTTTAAGTAGACCCGGGGGCATAGTTTTCACTAGAAGCTTCACTGTCAAAAATAACATACGGTGGGTCAACAAATAACTGTTGGATAATTGACAGAATAGCGCACAATTTTGACAAGTTATTCATGGCAATGATCATGTATATAGGCACCACCTCCATAAACAAGTACACCATAATTATCATGCATCTACTACTATTACTCCACATCGAGAGTGCTTCTATGCTTGCCTCTCTAGGTATTAAGTTCGTGACAAACGAAGTAATGCTTGAAGCAAGATGACATTATGTAGACAAAGTAAGACAAGAAATATGTTCAGACCCCATAGTTTTATACTTTGTAGCAACAATACAAATACATGTCTTGTCCCCTTCTGTCACTAGGATATGGAGCACCGCAAGATTGAACCCACTACAATGTACCACTCCTACTTAAGATAAATCAATCTAGTTGGCCAAACCAAACTGATAGATCAGAGAAAAATACGAAGCTATAATAATCATGCATAATAGAATTTAGAGGAGACTCAGTTACTTTCAATGAATAATCTAATCATAAACCCATAATTCAACGGATCCCAATAAACACACCGCAAAACAGGACTACATCGAATAGATCACCGTGAGAATCGCGAGAAACATTGTTTTGAAGATCATAGAGAGATAAGAATCCATCTAGGTACTAGATATGGACCGGTAGATCTGTGGTGGAGGACTCACACATCATCATGGATGCAGCAAGGTTGATGTATATGGCTTGTGTGATGGATTCTCCCTTGAGAAAGGCACCGGAAAGAGTCTCTATATGGGATCACGGCGGAACAAAGACTTACGACAGCGAAAAAAGTCTTTCTAGTTCCCCTTTGCGGTTTTCAAAAAATTTAGAATTTTTAGAAGTGGAATTAGGCTAAGTGGACCAACGAGGACCCCAGAAGGCTGTAGGGTGCACCCTCCAAGATTGTGGCCACCTTGTGGAATGTATGGCCTCCTCCGAAGCTTCGTGGGTCCAAAATCTTGCAGAAAAAATCAACAAAAAGTTTAGTTATATTTGGACTCTATTTGATATTGTTTTTGTTTGCAAAATTTAATAAATGAAAATGGGAACTCACACTGGGCACTAGGTTAAGTGGTTAGTTGCCAAAAACGATATAAAATAGCATATTATTGCATATAAAGTATACAAGATTGATAATATAATAGCATGAAACAATAAGAAATTATAGATATGTTGGAGACGTATGACTTCCCCATAGGTCTCTAGGACAGACTGTCACCAAAGGAGAAGAAGGAGATGACCACCATTGCTATCGGCTCCGCGGAGGCCATGCCCTGCCACAACGATAATGAAACTAGGACGTGCACGGGCGCCTACGGCAGTGAGGAAGAGTTAGTACACGATAGGTCGACACTGCTCGGGTCCCCAGAATGCCACCACTCTTCCCCTCCACCTCAAGGGAAGGTTGGAAGGTTGATAATCAGCGGTGACCAGTCGCTCTAGCTACGGTGGCGGAGGTTGCAGAGGCAGAGCTAGAGAGCGACGAGGCAGAACTGCAGAGGGTGAAGGCAAGTGCTAGAGCCTAAGTTCTCGGGGCTGATAGCCATACACAGGGAACGGGCATCGATGATCATATAGGTTACGTTTAGATTAGAAGCATGTCCTATATGCATACACTCTCAAGGGGATGGGCATTCTGATGTCCCAACTCAGCGAGAGCTCCATGTCTTTTCATGGAGTTATCCCAGGGAAGAAGGCCAAGTCACTCGGCCAAATCGGGCTAGATCTTGTTTTCGGCTCTGACAGAAACTTCCGCAAAGAGAAGCTGACATTTGAGGTGGTGGACTTTCAGAGTGCCTACCATGCTATTCTGGGTCATCCTGCTTATGCATGTTTCATGGCCCGTCCATGTTATGTGTACTTAAAGATGAAGATGTCAGGCCCTAAAGGGGTCATCACTGTTTCCGGCAATCGGCAGAGAGCTGAAGAGTGTTTGCAACAAGGTTCAAAGATTGCAGATCAGCGGATGGCCGTGGTAGAGTTGGAAGAGAACCAGAGGACTGCCGACCCAACTGACCTAATGCACTCTAAGAAGCCTGCTTCTGAGTTTGCTTTTCAGTCGGCAAGAGAGGTCAAGCCAGTGAACGTCCACCCATTTTCTTGTGTACAATATTTCTGTAGCTAGGACTCTGCCCTCTCCGTTCGTACCCTACACCTCTACTGTCAGGTTTATTCCCATGACAGTTGGCGCCCACTGCGGGGCAGGCGTCTAAGCGACTTCCGACAAGTTTGCCTTTTTTCACTCTTCGTCATCTCTACTGGCGGCGGTTCGTTCATGGGTGGTGAGATCCGTTTCGGCGCCCTCATCTTCGTCGCCGACGACTCGGCATGGCTTCCAAAAGCGCTACTCGACATCGAGGCGCTCCCAGTCCGTGGAGTGATGCACTTCCATGCAAACTCCTTCGGCGTTATCCTTCTACAGCCGTCGACTCCGCTGTCGACTCTTCACTCTGTTGTTCGTCATCGCAAGCGATCTGGTCGCTCTCGACTCTAGCGGTGGGTGAAGCACGCAGTAGCTTGCCAGGTGTCGTCTCTGACGAATCCTTAGGTCGGAGCCATCGAGCCTGTTGTACCCCTTCAAGACCCGATCCACTCGGCGTCATATCAGTCTAACGTTCCCTCCGAGTGCGAGAGCTGCAACCCAGCAGCAGATGTATTCATGGCGGGGTCCGCGGAGAGCCCAGCTGGGTTCGATCGCAGCGGGCACGAGGCCGACGAAATGTCGTCTAGACATAGTCGTCGTCATCCTCCAACTTCCAGTCAGCGACAACTCTTCTCAGGCGATCATCGCACCAATACTGAGGTATATCGTATTCCGATACTCAATGTCGCAGCAACAACCAAAATAGCAGATTCAATCCAACCTTCAGATTCAGAGGCAGGCAGAGGCTTAGAGCAGATTCACACTTTGCTTCAAGCAGCACAACAACAGAATTCGACTGTATCACAGTCGATCAATAGATTACATAGCAATCGCCAAGGGCTGAGACATTCCAATCAGTTTACAATCCAGGCTCACCCCAGCGTCACAGAGACGGAGGCCACCGAGAGTATCAACACCGAGACCAGGGTTGGAACTAGTTTCCCCGTTGTTATCACTGTGATGACCACCGTCTGGTGCATTCTCCTCCGTGGAGCGGCTCGTATGTGCCCCGACACTATGATGATTGGCGCCGTTTGGTGACGAGCGGAACCCTGGATTTGGTGCAAGAGATGTACTTGCACAAAGAAGGATCGACAGAGGCAGAGCCTAAAGGGATGGTCCATACAGACATCAACCGAGTGGAAGTCGAACTGCAGTTTCCGGTCCCGAGTGTTTCAGTAGGCCAATCCGCTGTGCTTATATTCCCCCCAACTTCAGGTTGGCGGTTTGAGTTAGTAAGTTCACAGGCGAGTCCAAGCCCAAAACTTGGTTGGATGATTATCGAGTTGTAGTACAGATTGGCGGTGGCAACGACAACATTGCGATGAAGCACTTGCCCCTGATGCTGGATGGTTTGTCCTGTGCATGGCTGAATCAGGTGGCGCCTTCAAGCATATATTGTTGGGCAGATCTGGCTCGAGTGTTTGTCAAGACCTTCGAGGGCACTTGCAAGCGTCCTACTGGCCTTTCTGAGTTACAGCACTGCATGCAGAAGCCGAGTGAGTCCTTGCGCGATTACATCCAGCGCTGGACCACTCTTCACCACAAAGTGGAGAATGTTACCGAGCACCAAGCAGTTTGCGCCGTCAAGGCAGGTGTCAGGTATCGAGAGTTGTATCTAAAGTTTGGTCGCTCAGGTGACATGTCAATGAGTAAAATGATGGAGATAGCCACCTATTAAGCAAACAGGGAAGAAGAAGACCGCCTCCATAGCGGCAAGGGTAAAGAAGTCGACAACACTGACGCTAATTCCAATCGAAAGCAGAAGCGAAAGGTTGAGAATGCAACCCAAGGAGAATCGGCCACTCTGGCGGCAGGAAAATTTAAGGGAAAGTCCAAGGCACCATTCCCCCCAAGAAGTCCAAGATGCAGTCGGATGTTTTGGATCAGCCGTGTGTTTTTCACACGAAGAAAGTTGATGAAGGCAACCTGATATTGCCAAAGCATACCACTCAACAGTGTCGATTGTTGGTCCAAGAGTTCAAGGACCAGTCAAGTGGAAAAGAGCCTGAAGAAGAAGATAATGAAGAGAAAGATGACTTCCCCAAGGTTAACACAACTCTGATGATTTTTGTTGACGTAGAGACAAAAGTCAACTGAAAGTCATCAATAGGGAGGTCAACATGGCAGTACCTACCACCCCAACATACCTAAAGTGGTCGCAAACGCCCATGACATTTGATCAGTCGGACCATCTAGCTGTAGTTCCGATTCCAGGTCGCCAGGCTCTGGTGGCCGACCCAGTTGTCGAAGGTGTTCGGCTTCGCAAAGTCTTGATGGATGGAGGGACTGGACTCAATATCCTATATGCAGAAACTCTCAAGGGGATGGGCATTCCGATGTCCCGACGCAGCGAGAGCTCCATGTCTTTTCATGGAGTTATCCCAGGGAAGAAGGCCAAGTCACTCGGACAAATCGGGCTAGGTGTTGTTTTCGGCTTTGACAGAAACTTCCGCAAAGAGAAGCTGACATTTGAGGTGGTGGACTTTCAGAGTGCATACCATGCTATTCTAGGTCGTCCTACTTATGCACGTTTCATGCCCCGACCATGTTACATGTACTTAAAGATGAAGATGCCAAACCCTAAAGAGGTCATCACTGTTTCCGGCAATCGGCGGAGAGCTGAAGAGTGTTTGCAACCAGGTTCAAAGATTGCAGATCAACAGATGGCCGTGGTAGAGTTGGAAGAGTATCGGAGGACTGCCGACCCAGCTGACCTAATGCGCTCTAAGAAGCCTGCTTCCGAGTCTGCTTTTCAGTCGACATGAGAGGGCAAGCCAGTGAACGTCCATCTGACGGATCCCAACGCAGCTCCAACCAACATATCCACGACACTCGACAGCAAATAGGATGCTGAGCTCACCCAGTTCCTCCGGGACAACTGGGATATCTTTGCATGGAAGCTTGCTGACATGCTGGGTGTACCCAGGGAGCTGGCTGAGCACCATTTGCGAGTGGATCCAAAGGCAAAGCCGGTCAGGGAGCGCCTGCAAAGATCTCCATCAAAGAAGAGGAAACCAATCGGTGAGGTGGTGGCGCAACTCTTGGAGGCCAAATTCATTCACGAGATTTACCACTCAGAGTGGCTCTCGAATGTTGTCATGGTCCCCAAGAAGGACAAATCCCTTCGCATGTGTATCGACTTCAAAAACGTTAATAAGGTCTATCTGATAGACCACTTCCCGCTCCCCCACATTGATCATATTGTTTCAACTGCGGGATGCAAGCGTTTGTCTTTTTTGAATGCTTACTCTGGTTACCATTAGATCCGTCTGTTTGGCCCAGATGAAATAAAAATAGCCTTCATCACCCCTTTCGGGTGTTTTTGTTACATCACTATGCCTTTCGGTCTGAAGAATGCCGGTGCAACCTTGATGCGCATGATCCAGAAGTGTTTGCTCGACCAGATCAGTCGGAATGTTATTCGTATATGGATGATATTGTTGTCAATTCACGCAAATGTTCCGACCTGTTGACTGACTTAGCAGAAACATTTGCTAATTTGTGGAAGTACGACATCAAGCTAAATCCAGCTAAGTGCATGTTCGGCGTTCCTGGTCGCAAGTTACTCGGTTTTCTCGTTTCCGAACGAGGGATCGATGTTAACCCCGAGAAGATTGGTGCCATCGTCCAAATGCAGAGCCCCGTGCGAGTGCATGATGTACAGAAACTTACATGATGTCTGGCAGCATTGAGTCGGTTTATATCTCGTCTCGGTGAGAAGGCACTACCTTTGTACCGACTGATGAAGAAGTCAGATGTATTCGAGTGGAATGATGAAGCAGAAGCAACGTTTGTAGAACTCAAATATCTTCTTTCCACCCAACCCATGCTTGCTGCTCCGCACAGCAAAGAACCACTGCTCCTATACATCACATCCACCAATCAAGTCGTCAGTACAGTGTCGAGAGAGAAGAAGAAGGTAAAGCCTACAAGGTTCAGCGTCCAGTCTATTATATTTCCGAAGTGTTGACTCCTTCGAAGCAAAGGTATCCCCATTACGAGAAGCTTCTTTATGGAATATATTTGACAACAAAGAAAGTGGCTCATTACTTTCAAGATCACTCCATATCAGTCGTTAGTGATGCTCCGCTATCATAAATCCTTCACAATCGGGATGCAATGGGCCGAGTGGCTAAATGGGCCATGGAGTTATTGTAATTGGACATCAAGTTTGAAGCAAAGAAAGCCATCAAGTCTGAGGCCCCTTGCTGATTTTATGGCCGAGTGGGTGGAACAACAACAGCCAACCCAGATTCACTCGACACACTGGACTATGTTCTTTGATGGATCCAAAATGCTAAATGGGTCTGGTGCTGGTGTAGTACTTGTGTATCCAAAAGGCGACAAGCTTAACTATGTCCTTCAGATTCACTTTGACTCATCCAAAAATGAAGCTGAGTATGAAGCTCTCCTTTACGGGTTGCATATGGCCATCTCACTCGGCGTCCGATGCTTGATGGTCTACGGTGATTCAGACTTGGTGGTCAATCAGGTGATGGAGTGGGACGTCAGGAACCCTGCCATGACAGGAAACTACAATGAAGTGAGAAAGCTGGAGAAGAAGTTTGACGGCTTAGAACTCCATCATGTACCCCGACTGAAGAACCACACAGCTGATGAATTGGCTAAGATCGGATCTACTCGGAAGCCTATACCCAGCAATGTATGTATGGAACACTTGCACACTCCGTCTGTGCAAGAATATCCTTTCACTGAAGAGCCCTCACAACCAACAAGTACTTCCAATCCGACTGAAGTTGATGTTCCAGTAGTCGTCGATCTAATCATGGAGATTATGGTAATCACCCCCGATTGGACAGTGCCGTATATTGCATACTTCTTAAGGCGAGAGCTGCGAGAGGACGAAGACAAAGCTCGACAGATTGTCCGCAGGTCAAAGGCCTTCAAAGTGATGGGTGATCAGCTCTACAGAGAGAGCGTGACCGATGTAGCTCAATGATGCATATCCCCTGATGAGGGCCAACTGATTCTGGAAGAACTCCACTCGGGGACCTGTGGTCATCATGCGTCCTCTCGGACCATTGCTGCCAAAGCATACCGATCTGGGTTCTTCTAGCCACGCGCGAATGAAATGGCCAAAGATCTCGTCGACCGTTGTGAAGGCTGTCAGTTCTACTCCAACTTGTCTCACAAACCTGCATCTGCCCTGAAGACAATCCCTCTCATTTGGCTGTTTGTTGTCTGGTGCTTAGATATGGTCAGGCCTTTCCGGACAGGTCAGAGTGGGTTCACACACTTGCTCGTTGCAGTCAAAAAGTTCACCAAATGGATCAAAGCTAAGCCAGTCAAGAAGCTGGATACCCACACAACCATCAAGTTTCTTAAGGAAATTACATTCTGATATGGAGTCCCGCATAGCATCATCATGGACAATGGGTCAAACTTCGACTCGGACGAGTTCAAACGTTTTTGCACTAACCAAGGGACCCGAGTGGATTATGCATCCGTTGCCCATCCTCAAGCCAATGGCCAAGCAGAGCGAGCGAATGGCCTTATCCTACAAGGATTAAAGCCTCGACTCATGCGAGACCTGGAGTATGCCGTAGGCGCTTGGGTGACTAAGCTACCTTCTGTTCTCTGGGGTCTGAGGACAACACCAAACCGGTCGACTGGGAGAACTCCTTTCTTCCTGGTCTATGGAGCAGAAGCCGTTCTACCGAGTGACTTGCTTCACATTTCACCCCGAGTGGATCTCTATTTAGAAGTTGAAGCCGAGCAAGCATGTCAAGATGGAGTGGATCTTTTGGAGGAAGAACACAAGATGGCACTGATTCAATCTATAGTTTATGAACATGACCTGTGACATTTTCATTCAAGGCATGTGAGGAGTCGGACATTTCGTCAAGGTGATCTGGTACTCAGAGTGGATCGACAACGACCTCATAAGCTAGCTCCTGCTTGGGAAGGGCCTTTCATCGTCACTAAGGTGTTAAACAATGGAGCCTATCGACTTTATAGTCTCCAGAAGAGGATTGATGAGACGCGCGCATGGAATGCAGATCTGCTCAAACGCTTTTATGGTTGATCACCGGTCAGTCCTGTGTAACAGATGAAGTTTGCTCAATAAAGTTGTTTGTGAAAGTAATAACTTCTTCAATTTTTGTCGATTCCGGTCGAGTCGATGTACGCCCAAATCCTACTCCGAGTGAAGAGTGATCCTCACACTCGGAGGCTTAGCTGCGAACAAGATTCTCCTAAGTTAGCAAACTCTTCCGAGTGGATAAAAACTATTCACTCGGACGCTTAGCTGAGAACGAGTCTTCACCTAAGTATAAAATGTATTCCGAGTGAAGAGCGATCCTCACACTCGGGGGCTTAGCCGCGAACAATGTTCGCCTAAGTTAACAAACTCTTCCGAGTGGATAAAAATTATTCACTCACATGCTTAGCTGCGAACTAGTCTTCGCCTAAGTACAAAATGTACTCCGAGTGAAGAGAAATTCTCACACTCGGGGGCTTAGCTGCGAACTAGTCTTCGCCTAAGTATAAAATGTACTCCGAGTGAAGAGCGATCCTCACACTCGGGGGATTAGCTGCGAACAAGATTCGCCTACGTTAAGAAACTCTTTAGAGTGGATAAAAACTATTCACTTGGGGGATTAGGTGCGAACTAGTCTTCGCCTATGTATAAAATGTACTCCGAGTGAAGAGCGATCCTCACACTCGGGGCTTACCTACATACAAGATTCGCCTAAGTTAACAAACTCTTCCGAGTGGATAAAAACTATTCACTCGGACGCTTAGCTATGAACAAGTCTTTGCCTAAGCATAAAATGTACTCCGAGTGAAGAGCGATCCTCACACTCGGGTGCTTAGCTGCGAACAAGATTCTCCTAAGGTAACAAACTCTTCCGAGTGGATAAAAATTATTCACTCGGATGCTTAGCTACGAACTAGTCTTCGCCTAAGTACAAAATGTACTCCGAGTGAAGAGAAATTCTCACACTCGGAGGCTTAGCTGTGAACACGATTCGTATAAGTAAAAATATGATCCGAGTGGAAAGAAGACTTCACACTCGGAAACTTAGTTGCGAGCAAATCACCAAGTCAAAAACTTTTTCCGAATGACTAGCAATATATTCACTCGATGGAAACCAAGCAAATCTTGCAAATATCGAAAGCAGATAAATTCAAAAGAGCTCAAGACGGATCAAAGTTATCCACGCAGCCATGAAGTACTCAGGTTCAACACCCAAACAAAGTTTAACGATACATCAACCACTCGGCATACCGAGGCAAATTTAAAGTTTTTGGGAATAACAATTGTTTTCTCCTCAGCTACCTCCGGGACTTGCTGGCTCAAGAAAAGTATCGAGATTGATTCCATTAGCAATGCGAGTCGCAACGCTGATGAAGGTCTCCATGAAATCCTCAAACTGGAGCTTCTTGGAGTTCGCTACTTGGAGAATTTTCAGTTTGTCTTCTCTCGCCTCCTTACAGTGGACCCTGACGAGTGAAAGAGTAACATTAGCTCCGCACCGAGCAGCGGATTTCTTCCACGCTTGGACTCTCTCAGGAACCCGACCCAAGCGGTCCATCACAGCTTCCAGATTGACAAGGAACGTATCTTCATGCCACAATTCTTTGTCGATTCCCCCCACTGTAGCTCGCAATCGAGTGAGATATCCTTGAACTTTCATGAGGCGACAGTTGAGGCGATACATATTTATGGCCAAGTCATCAAGAACAGGAAACTTGATGGGGTCCAAGTATGGCTCCACCTCGAAGGTCTCTTTCTCCAAGTCCGGACAGAATTCTGTGGAAGAAGAAAGATGAAGTATCAGCCACATTTCATTCGGCAAAAAATGTAAAGATACACTCGGCAAAGAGAACATACCAATGAGGGACGCAACCATCTTTGCCAGGAAATCTTTTACGAAACTTTCTACGGCGTTTCCCCTCTTCGCCATAGAATTAAGCTTCTTTGCCCATTCATCTCTTTCTTTCTTCATTTTCTCATTTTTTGCCATCAACCTGTTAAAGTCCGCAAGCTTCAGCTCATCAGCTTCGGACTTCTCCTTCAGCTTTGCAAGGACTAGATACTTGTCTTCCAGCACCTTTTTCATAGCATCATACTCCAGCTGCAGCTCGTTCTTCTCAGATTCCATCTGGGTATATTGCGACCCAATCTCACAAGCTTGCTGAAAAGCATCAACAATATTGTTTCAGTCAACACTTCAACTTTTTTCTACTTCCGAGTGGAAAAATAAGTTTCATTCGACACAATTATTTTTCTACTTTCGAGTGGAGAAATACAAGTCATTCGACCAATTAGCGGCCCGCCGCACCCACCCAAGTTCTTAAGACTACTGCCCTTCAGAAACCATCGACACTAGTCTCGGGGACTACACCAAGTGGGTGCACTTAGCGTGCCCCCACTGGATACAAAACTACTTGGTCAGACCCATTCTGCCCGAGTCCAACATTTACTGATTCTCAATTAGACCACTCTCGAGGCAAGCACTGGACAATGGTCTCGGGGACTACACCCAAGGGGTGCACTGGGAGTGCCCCCACTGGATACAGAAACAATCGACCAGGTCCAGCCTGGCCGAGTCAAAAATAGAGGACAGATCTCAAATTCAGACTCGTGCTGATGCAAGCATTCAACAGCAGTCTCGGGGACTACACCCAGTGGGTTCAATAAGCGTGCCCGCACTGGAATAAAGACAAACTACCGCGCGACAAACCCCCAGTGGGTGTAAAGCAAGATTGACAAGGTTCAATCGGAAAATAACTTACAGTGGAACTTACTCGGATGTTCGAGTGGAGCGCCGAGCTGGCGTCATACGCCAACTTACTGGCCTCGAACACCTCCTTTGTTTGCTGCATCATCAGCTCGGCCTGGATCATCGCCTCTTTGGCAACGCCGGTTTGCTCCTCTGGGACGTGATGGAGAGAGAATGCAAGTGACGAAGAAGTTGGCATCATGGAAGTGGTAGCTTGGGTTACCATAGGAACACTCTGCATAGTCATCACAACAGTCGATCTAGTCGGAGGGGTTGTTGCCATAGCACCCGAACCGACTGGAGGAACACTCGACGCATGCATCACAAGCATCCCCGGTGCAGATGTAAGTGGCTCAGCAAGAGTTTGTTGTGCAGCTGTCTACATCGGCTCTTGTTCGTCATCTAAATAAATGTCGTTCGAAGCTCTAGCAGTGATGGTCAAATCAGTCGATAGATCCAATATATAAAATGGAATAAAGCTAATTCTTATCATACCTGGTCGAGGAGCAGGCTGATCCACGACATCTAGGTCCATACGGTCCTCTCGAGTCTAGACGGGAGTCGACACCGAAGTAGCAGCACTCGCAAGCAAATTGCACTCGGTTACCAGAAGTTTGAAAAGACACAATGGCGAGACGAAAAAGATAAACACTCACGCTGAGGCGACCGGCACGATGATTCTCATTCGAGGCAAGACCTTCCAAAGCTTGGGCACGTCAAGATTTGGCTATTTGCAGCCTTCTCCGCAGATTCAGCTGCGGCGACTCAGTCCCGCTTCAGATTTCTGCTGTTGGAGGCGACTGTTTTGCTTGGTGCAACTGATGGGTCGTGGTGTTGCTTAGTTCGTGGCTCACAGCGTGGAGGAGGCTGTTCTTCTTCTTCAATGTCTTCTGAAGCATCTTCACTTTCCTCCCTATCATCAATAAACTCATCTCGGTGTTGCCGCCTTCGCTTTCTGCCCCAAGATCGAACTGCTCCCTATTGGGTACAGGAGAGTGCAAGTGTGTCCATTCCTGCAAAGAACAAAGACAACACTGTCAATTGGGAAAATATGTAGTCACTCGACGAAGGCATGAACATAATCAGAAAGGATGTAACATACCAACTTCCACGGCTTATTCTCAGCAGAATATGGCGCGACTCGTTTGGATCTCACGGGGTTGTCGCAAGGACGAGTGATGCTTTTGATCCATTGGCTTCCCGTCTCTTGATCAACTTCCTCTGGGAGCGACCGAGTGGAATCTTCAAAACCAGAGTAATGCCACATGGCACGGTCCCTCGCCTGAAGGGGCTGGATGCGCCGACTGAGGAACGTCTCCAGCAGTCCATACCAGTCAGCTCGTTTCTGACCAAGTTAATCACTTCACCCGCCAACATCTCCACTTCTCCCTTATCATCCTCTAATATAGTCAATATTCCAGGGGCAGTCGTACGATCTAAGGTGAAAGGGGGAAGGCCAGTCGACATGTTCGGAGATGCAATATCTTTGTAGTAGAACCATGTCGACTGCGAGTTCCAAACTAACTCAGGGAGGGTCATTGGAGGATAAGTACTCATATTCCTTTTCTGAATCCCTAAACCACCGCACAACTGGATAACGTTGGTCGAGTGTCCCCAGGGTTCGATTTTTCACTGTTTGAGACCGGGCAGTAAATATGTTCTTGAACAACCCCAAATGAGGATGGCAGCCCAAGAAACACTCACACAGAGTGATGAAGGTGAAGAGGTATGCAACAGTGTTGGGAGGAAGATGATGAAGGAGAATCCCGAAATAAAAGAGGAAGCCACGGAAGAAAGGGTGTGGAGGCAGAGAAAAACCTCGCTCGACATGGGTGAGGAGAAGGACCCTCTCCCCCTCGCGAGGTGCCGGCTCAAGCTCCTCCCCTAGCAGTCTCCAAGAGTTCTCTGCCACCATCCCGTTCTCAACGAGATCCAAGACGTCCTCCTTTGTCACGGTGGACGGGAGAAAGTCCCCCTGTATCCACCCTGGCAGCACTGCGGTCCGACAGGGCTTTCTCCCCTTGCCGCCCTTCTTGGCGCGCTCAAGCTTGGAGGTTTTTCCCTTTAGCATGGCTGCGGTGGTGAAGGAAAGATTGAGCAAGGTTGATGGGACGAAGATGGAGGAGATGCATGAAAAGATTAAAGCACAACCGTAACCCTAGTCCTAGCCACATTTATATAAGCGATCGACTAAATCACCGACTGGTGGGCCCTCCAGATATCAGCCTATCCCGATATCAGTGGAGACGTGACGTGTGGCGATGATGACGGCGCGATAATCGAGGCGTCGTTGCTCCACTTGCCTGACAGTTGCGTCATCCCTACGAGGAGCACGGAAACCGAAATTTCGAATCCCGTGAGATCCGGACCTGCCGTAGTGATGAGTCATATCAAAAGATCCTGTCAGTCACTCGGAATGAGTCCAAGCATCTGAAATCACTCAGGCAAACTTCGCAATAGAATCGATCAATGCGAATGACGAAGATTTTAGTCGACCCAAAGTTTTATCAATCCCAGGAAAATGACCAAGATCAGAACAACTCGACAAGAACTCACGTCGACTCTTTCGTCAATGGAACCCCGATCCATTCGGGGGCTAATGATGGGGATATGTACCTAGGGTAAAGTCACATGCCTGACCTGAATGTCCTACCCAAGGGTACCTCATTATTAGGCCAAGGGTTAGACAGAAGACTCCGACTAGATGCAGATGGCACTTAAAAGTCACTCAGTACGCAAACACTCGGACTACATTTCCACCCACTCTACGACCTGTATACACTCGGAAGGATTCCAGTTGGCATTGAAGACCAGAAGTCACCCACAAGGGCCAACGGACACATGTTCATCCAATGGTCTTTAGTAGCATATATTACCCACTTACGTTATGAGTAACATATATCTTTAACTCATATTGATCGAACCCTTAGATGTTGAGGCCTTGATGAGAGGTGGCACACTCTATATAAGCCACCCCTCCCCGCTGGCACAAGGGTTCGCACCCTCTGTATTACACAATCTACACTACAAGAGCTCCCGAGCACCTGAGACATAGGGCTGTTACCTCCAAGAGAGGGGCCTGAACTCATACATCTTGTGTACAATCTTGCCGTAGCTAGGACTCTGCCCTCTCCATTCGTACCCTACACCTCTACTGGCAGGTTTATTCCCACGACAAACCTCAAAAGTAAACTCATAAAGGGAAAAGAGTGTAATATGATGTTTTAAATAGGAATAGATCAGGAACATACCCCCTGATTCTTGCAAATCCATACCAATCCCATGAACATGTTTCTGGAATGATAAAGTTGGTAGAGACTTCATAAACAAATGAGTCATATGATTTGACTTGCAAGATAAGAAATATAGTGATATTGCTTGCTACACAACTTGTTTGCATCAAGGCAACACAAGCAACATTATCTTTGAGATAATGGTTGGTGGATGTAGCCACGAGATCTGTTTCGAAGACTTTCATAGGATGGCTACCACACCTAATTGGAGTACAAAGCTTTTCTATGATCTTTCATGGTAGGGATTTGATCGATGTATCCAATAATATTGGTGTTTAGATTTCTATGAAACTGAAAAAATAAGACAATATATTTGATGCCTGTGGAGATATCAATAGATATTCTTGAGTCCCAACCAACTGCGTTTGGTAGATTCAATGGCATCATGGAACGTTGAGTCCCAATATATCGTTTCCATCATTTCTTGGTCTAAATAGATCATTCTCTACATCTAGAGAATGAACTACCATGAGAGTTATAGATGGATAAGAGTTGTCCACAATGGATTTCTCCAATATATTTTGGATATAGACAATATAGTATACCATAGTGTATGAATGAAGGTGCTCAAGTTGTAGTAACGAGCGGTATTTTTGTTTACCCAAATTCTTCATTTTAAGCTCCGTCATTTAGATAATTACATGTATCATCATTGCAGACACATAAACATGGATAATCATCATTGTAAGAGTAATCCTTGTGCATAAGGAACTCACTACGTCGGTTGTACCAAAGGTACCAACGATAAATATAAGTCACATGGTCAATTATTGATTTTACACAAAGTATGCTGCGTTTTGCATTTTGATTCACAAGCGATATTCCAAGTACAACCATCTATGTATGAATCTAGTGATCCACATGGAGATGTAATCACTACATCTATCAACTACATAGATAGATGATTTTATACTGCCAATGATATATGTTATCGAAAAGAGATTCACCTCTGGAGAATAGTTGGGTATCTGCGTGAACCCTTGTGCTACATAACTTGCACCATGTTTCAGCACCTTGTTGTTCTCAATTATGTTTCTAGAAGAAAACTGGTGGAGGTATTTGCTTATGAATACTTCCCCATTATTGATCAAGATTATTTCTACATAAATTATACCCTTTGCTTGAGTTCAGTCCGAGTGTTGTTCACACTTTGCCAGGGCCATGGTCTTGGATCTGAATCATTTGAAAGGTTTTGCAATCTACTTGAGAAATGTATGTCGACAATTGTAGACTTCCGGTTATATGTTTCTCCAAAATCTATATATGAATATAGAGTTGATGGAAATATTGTTATCCATAGTGACTGATCGCAATTTCCCAATGCGATTGAGTAAGGTATTCCGATGTCCCGGTCATTACGTGCACTATGACCTGAGTTGGTGGAGGTTTCCCATCCACTGGGTGTATACTACCCATTAGGTGTGTGTCAGTGTGAAGTTGACTTACGTTTACTTATTTATAGGCCTTTATATCCTTGCTTGCAAGAAGCTAAATCCCCATGCACTTTTGCCATACATTTCCGCTTGTTGCATCGAACGGGGAGTGGAGTGCGGTTGGCACCCTCACTCTTCTAGGCATTTGTTGCAGGATTGTAGGATTATGTGACACCCTTATAGTTAGTAAATGCATTTGGCATGTTATTTGCAATGTGTTTCCAATCTTCCGAACGCATGGTTCAGATCTTTGAGTACGTGGATTTGTGGCAGAAATGTATTGAACATTCCACTAATTTCCTAGCATTCTTCATGGTACTTGAACTCTCCCCCTAATTCGTGGAAATATTCCTCATTGAATCAATGTACTGACCTAGAATAACTCCCCATGGGAGGGGCTTGAGGTATCGACGAAAATATAGTTATTCCTCATATAGATCACAACTATATGTTGAGGGGCCAATGATGTATGCTGGGTTGTGATATTGGTATGCAACAAAATTACCGTAGATGGGAAATAATTGGTAGATTTCCATGTATTAAAGATAGAGGGGAATAATATTACGTAGTTTGGTCATGAGCATGTAAAATGACATGATTCCAACAAAGTTGGTAAGTTGTAGTTCCAAAGTAAAGATAATACAATGAGCTTAACTCTTTGGATAAAGGATTCTACCAAACCATTTTGAGTCTAGACATTAGGACAAATTGCTAAACTTCAATCCAAGCGCCATGGAGAAGGCACTCAAGGATAATTCTGCATTGTTATCCATTCAATTTTCTTGAAATCGATGTCGGGATAATGAGGCATTGTGTCCCAGGAATTGCTGATACATAATAACAAGATGCTTAGATCTGAATCAATATAGTGCCTTATGATGTATAAGAAAACATTTTTCTGTTAGCAGTGTGATCCTCACTCACTAGTGAAATTCAGAAATTTGTCGTCTGCCATGGCAGACGGCAAAGGGGGACACCCCGGACGGCAAAGGCCTTTGTCGTCCGTCAGCAGACGGCACACAAAAATCCGGTGTAGGGCCTCTTTGCCGTCTGCATTGGAACAACTGACGACAAATGATCTTTGCCGTGAGGGGGCAGACGACAAAGAATATGGGATGACACATCTACGGGCACCTCCGTCAAGAGCGAACGACAGTCGGCTGGGCCCACAGATCCTTTGCCATCCGCCATGGACCCCTTTGCCGTAAGCCATGCTGGTGGGCTGATGGCAAAGGTGACACCAAAGTCCCTCTTGTTTGCCCCTTTGCCGTCTGCCATCCTTGTGGGTAGATGGCAAAGGCTGCACCCAGTTTGCTTCGACAGCCCAGTTTAGGCCCTTTGTCGTCTCCTATAACACCTTTGGCGTCGGTGGGCAGACGGCAACGGGTCCAAACTGCCACTGTTTATTTTATTTTTAATAATATCCAGCAATTTTCACACAAATCAGGAATATATATATATATATATATATATATATATATATATATATATATATTTGACAGTTTCATCCATAATACATAATATATATTTGAGAGTTTCATCCATAATCCATAATCCATAATATATTTCACAGAAACTGCCCATACTCATAACCATATTAAAATAAGTTTCATCCATAATACATACATATTATGCAAGTTTCATCCGTACCAAACCATATATTACACTAGTTTCATCCATACATACAAAGTTTCATATCGATATACTACAATAGTTTGAATCCAAGCTTCCGTGGAGCCATTTTAGGAGAAACCATATTGAAGCACTCCATCAATATAATCCAAGCTTCCGTGAAGTGAATGTAATGTGCAAAATGGGAAATAAGTAAGTTAGAAGAAGAAGGCTAGATGAAGAAGAGAAGTATAGGTCATTTCTGAGCTAATTTAGCTTACTACATCATTTAGGACGAAACTAAGCTAAGTATATGTCATTTTGGAGCTACTTAGGTAAAAATAAGTCATTTTGGAGCTAACTATGCTTATTAAGCCATTTTGGAGTTAGCTAAGCTAATTATAGGCCATTTAATAGCTAAGTTAGGGGAATAGGTCATCTTGGAGCTATGTAAGCACATTATGTCATTTAGGAGAGGACTTAGCTAAGTATAGGTAATTTTTTTTATTAAATAGGCCATTTTGGAGCTAACTAAGCTAATTATGTCATTTAGGTGGAAGCCAAGCTAAGTATATGTCATTTTGGAGCTAACTATGCTTACTAAGCCATTTTGGAGCTAGCTAAGCTAATTATAGGCCATTTAATACCTAAGTTAGGGGGAAAAGGTCACCTTCAAGCTATGTAAGCATATTATGTCATTTAGGAGAGAACTTAGCTAAGTATAGGTCATTTTTTTATTAAATAGGCCATTTTGGAGCTAACTAAGCTAATTATGTCATTTAGGTGGAAGCCAAACTAAGTATATGTTATTTTGGAGCTAACTTGGGTAAAATATGTCATTTTGGAGCTAACTATGCTTATTAAGCAATTTTGGAGCTAGCTAAGCTAATTATATACCATTTAATAGCTAAGTTAGGGGGATAGGTCATCTTGGAGCTACGTAAGCCTTATTATGTCATTTAGGAGACAACTTAGCTAAGTATAGGTCATTTTTTATTAAATAGGCCATTTTGGAGCTAACTAAGCTAATTATGTCATTTAGGTGGTAGCCAAGCTAAGTATATGTCATTTTGAAGCTAACTTGGGTAAAATATGTCATTTTGGAGCTAACTATGCTTATTAAGCCATTTTGGAGCTAGCTAAGATAATTATAGGCCATTTAATTGCTAAGTTAGGCGGAATAGTTCATCTTGGAGCTACGTAAGCCTTATTATGTCATTTAGGAAAGAACTTAGCTAAGTATAGGTCATTTTCTTATTAAATAGGCCATTTTGGAGCTAACTAAGCTAATTATGTCATTTAGGTGGTAGCCAAGCTAACTATAGGTCATTTTGGAGCTAACTTGGGTAAAATTTGTCATTTATCATCTATATTCATCCGCTAATCAAGTTTGTCAGTGTTATTACGTACATGCAACCTACACGCTAATAGGTAAAGACATGTTCTAATCCCACTCGAGTAGGTGTTGATTGGGTTTGTTTTCCCATGCTCTGCTCCAGCTCGGACGTAGAATTTCGACAAAACCTCCCCGCTGTTCTCCTGATACACGTCTCGACAATAAGCAGAGAGGATGTGTACCCGGAGAACAACTAGGAGGCACTGATGAAATTCCGCATCGGATCCGGAGCACAGCATACGGGAAAATGAACGCAATCTACACATACTCGGGCTGTCCCTGGATAACGTTGGACAAGTCAAAAGGACGGCGGTTATAAATATGCAAAGACATGAATATTTATAGATGTTGCCCTTTCGAACGGGAGACGCATACTGGTCACACATACTCATGATTGAAGAAACCTATAGCTAGCCAGTTTCATCGGCACGAAGACCGGAACAGAGCAAATTAAGGGGGTAAGAGGAGAAGTCATTTGTGCTCAGCAACAAATGCAGGGGCGGAACTCGTCCAATGCACGTGGAGGTCGTCGAACAAATGCACATTGAAATTCACCTAATCAACACAAATATGATGTTTTTATAATTAACATAATCGAAAAATATGTGACCTAACTCATAATTTATAAAACTATGACCCCGTCGGCCTCTAGAAGGCCGAAAAGAACCTTCTCGTTCAACAGTAGGCAGAAGAGGTGTCGGGGGTCGGGGCTTAGTGGCGTCGAGGGTCGGTGGTGTCGGGTGTCAGTGGCTTCGGGGGTCGTGGGTTAGTTGCGTCGGTGGTCGGGGGTCAGTGTCGTCGGGGGTCGAGGGTTGGGGGTCAGTGGCGTCGGGGGTCGGGGGTCGTGGGTCAGTGGCGTCGGGAGTCGAGGGTCAGTGGCGTCAGGCGTCGGGGGTCGAAGGTCAGTGGCGTCGGGAGTCGAGGGTCAGTGGCGTCGGGCGTCGGGGGTCTGGGGTTAGTGGAGTCAGGGGTTGGGAGTCGGGGGTCGGGGGCCCTGGGTCAGTGGTGTCGGGCGTCGGGGGTCGGGAGTCGGGTGTCAGTGGCGTCGGGGTTCGGGGGTCGAGGGTCGGGGGTTTGTGGCGTCGGGCGTCGGGGGTCGTGGGCCAGGGGTCGGGGGTCGTGGTCCTCTTCTTTTTTCTTCTCCTATCTCCTCCTCCTCTTCTTCTTCTTCTTCTTCTTGATCATCTTCATCTTCTTATTCTGCTTCTTCTTTTTTCTCCTCCTCCTCTTCTTCTTCTTCTTCTTTCTTTCTTTCTTTTCTCTTTCTCCTCCTCTCCTCTTTCTTCTTCTTCTTCTTCTTCTTCTTCTTCTTCTTCTTCTTCTTTCTTCTATTTTTTTCTTCTCTTAATTTCTTCTACATTTTTTCTTTTCTATCTGTTTTTTATCTTTTCTATCTACTTTTTTCTACTAATAAACTGACTATCTAATTTAACAGAAAAACAGAAAAAACAAACTATCTAATTTAAAAGAAAAAACAGAAATAAACTAACTATTGAATTTAAAAGGAAAAACAGGTAATAAAGCAAAAAAAACTCACCTGCACGGGCGTCGGGCGGGGGCAGGGCGCCGGCTGCGGCGGGGTGGGGGCCGACACAGGGCGTAGAGGAGGAGGGGTGCGCGGGGAGGGGTGGCACGGTGGTGGAGGAGGGGCAGCGTGGTGGTGGAGGAGAGGGGGGCCGGGCGGCACAGGAGTGGCCGCGACGAGGTGGTGGTGGATCCGGGGGTGGGTGAGGGGTGGGGGCGGCGGGGTGAGGGGAGGGGGCGGCACAGGGGGCCGGTGAGGAGAGGGGGCGGCGCCGGGGCGGGTGAGGGGAGGAGGCGGCACAGGAGTGAATGGCGGCGGGGAAGTTGCCAGCGCAGGAGTGGCAAGCGTGCGGGGGCACACAGAGAGTGGGGGCAATGGGGGAAAACAGTCGTTATAGGCACATCCCCTTTGCCGTCTTCCCCCGGACAGAAAAGTGCCCCACGGTAGACGGCAAAGGCCAGGCTGACGGCAAAGAGCCCGTCCATTGGACCTGCCAGGCCCAAGGTCTAGTGGGACCCATCTTGCCCCTTTGTCGTCTGCCCTAGGGCTCTTTGCCGTCCGCTGGCAGACGACAAAGGTCTGGCCGATGGCAAATAGTCTGTTTGCCATCAGTCAGCCCTTTACCGTCTGCTTTAGGTCAGCTGACGGCAAAGAGTTTCTTTGCCATCAGCCAGCAGACGACAAAGAACTAGCTGATGGCAAAGAACTAGATTCCAGTAGTGACTAGAGATGAATCTTACGGACTTGGATTTCACACATTATCCCACGAGACACAAGAGTGATCATGGTGTCCTTGGCCCAGGAAGGACAGTGGTGGCCATTGAGGGCGAATGCCTCAAATTCTCTTGCCATCACTTACTAGAGATAATTAATTTAAGGTTAGTAAATTAAAGACCATCTTGGTTGATGTTGTAACGAACATAGCAAAATTAATGGGTATGTCAAGAATATATCTTGAGACTATTAATGTGAATCTCAAATTACTAATTATGACTCCTTGAAGATAATCTCCAAAATGGAGTGGATCTCGCAGCACCGGGGAGTATAATTTGATGAAATTAGTAGATACTCACTCGTAATGCCTTATATCATGACTTGGAAAAATGTGTAGGATAGCACTTTATAAAGCAATTATAATGTCGATATGACAAAATGTAGGCTTTATCAATAGTGATCAATAATCTGCGTAGGTAGTAGATCCATATGACTACCTTGTGATACCAATCATCAATTTGAAGAAATCATTTTGAATTTTACATCTGTATTTGCAAGAAATTGAAAATCTCAATTGGGGCTTATGAGACCAGCAGAGGAGGTGGAGGGAAACTTATGAGATAGATGTATTAATCTCGACATGTGTTTAACATGTAAATAGATACATCATAGAAATATTTTGAAATACATCGTACTCAGCGAAAAAATAGTACTACAAAGGTACTGAATTTATCTTTGCAAGAAATTGAAAAATATCTATTGTAAATGAACGTAGTTAATCTCAACACATGATAAACGTGGAAATTTATTACATCTATTAGAAATAGGATATGTGCTTATTAATTAAGCTAATTAGGATTAAATTAATGGTTAGATAACTTACTTGGTTCTCAAGTAACCATGTACTTCCTTGGCTCTCAAGGCAACTATGTAATTCCTTTGCTCTCAAGTAATTATTGGTTACTTGACTGCCAAGCAACAAGTGTACTTCCGCCCAGGTATAAATATCCCACTTCTATCATCAATAAAGACTCATGAATCATCTTTCATTCATCTCTCTTCGTTCTTTACTTGTTTATTTCAAACAACATCAACTTGAGATCTGGAATACATTCGATACTGAACAGAACAGTACTGATGCACTGACATTAATATGCCTAAAACAGGAATAAATCACTGTTAGAACTACTGTTAGATGTTGATCTGCTAATATTTTGAACTAGTACTAGTACTAGTGAAGCGATCAAGGGACTAGAGGGTGTTGGGGCGTTACTGCCGCATGCACATGGCCACACAAGGCACCCAGCCTCGTCCGCCGGTGTGGATAAGAAGAGAGGCAAAATAAAATTCTCCATCCTTCGTTCATCCACGCTCGAGGAAGAAGAACAAGCGGGATGCTCCACGACCGGACGGCCCCCACCAGCACGCACCCTGCCGCTGCGGCGTTCACTGGCAACGAGAGGTACTTCCGTCACACTAGTCCTTGTCTGAGGAGCTGCGTCACTGGCGTGACGCTGTTTGCAAGTCGCAGCACTGCCGGACTCTATGAGCCAACATGACAACCATGGCTGCTCAATGACGAGTCGCTGGTGAGATGGGTGGCGGGAGGCCGAGGGTGATGAGGCAGGGACGTACGCCCGACCTCGGCGAAGGTGGCGATGTCGCGGGAGTTGGTGAGGGCAGAGGCGCAGCGGGCCTGTTCACATCTAGGACCTTGAAGCCGAGCGAGGCCGACTCATTGACATGTGCACCGTCAGCATCGTCCATCGCAGAGCCGCTCATGCCGTTGCCTGGAGGAAGAGTAGCCACCACAAAGGCGACGTGCATCCTCGGGGCTGCCGGTCCAGAGAGGAGTCAGTCCTGCAACGCCGGGACCAGGGGCGCGACATGCGGCACAACCGTGTCGTTGCGGGAGTCGCCCGTGCCGGAGCCGAACACGAAGGAAAACACGTCGATCAGCGCTGAGACGTAGGCGAGGGCGTCGCCCTCCATCTCGACAACAGCATGGGTCGCAGGTGGCAGGCATGACGCAACAACGTCGGCGTTGACTGCAACAGCAATGGAGGTGACGCCGAACTCCAAGATGAAGGTGGGTTACTACCCTACCACGTCCATGTCGACGGCGAGGCCATACTCGTGCAGGGGACAAACCACCCACCTGTGCGTTGAGCATCAGAACGATGGTGGCGACGCTTTGATGTCTATTACGAAACTTTATTCTTGTAGAATCGTGTTGGGCTCCAAGCATAGTGTTTTGTAGGACAATATAAAATTTCCCCTATGCATATATTACCCCAATGTCACCTTAGAATCTCCGAGTTGAGTGCCAAAATATATATCAAGTGAATCAACATGATACCCCATTATCACCATGAGTATTCATAACAAGACATAAATTAAGTGCTCTCAAATCCATAAAAGTATTCACTTCGATAAACCAAAATCTCAAAGGGAAAACTCAATTAATCACAACAAGATAGAGAGAGAGAAACACCATATGATGCAACTATATTAACAAAGACCGTGATACATCAAGATCGTGTCATTTGAAGAACACGAGAGAGAGGGAGAGAGATTGAACACATAGCTACCAGTACAAACCCTCAACCCCGAGGGTGGACTATTCCTTCCGCGTCATGGACTCCACCGAGATGATGAAGATGGCCACCGGTGATGATCTCCCCCTCCAACAAGGTGCTGGAACAGGCCCCCGATCGGTTTTTCATGGTTACATAGGATTACGGCGGCAGAACTTCTCATCTAGGATTATTTCTGGGGGTTTCTGTATTTATAGGATTTTTCTGCGTTGTATTCACGCCAAGATGGGCCACGAGGTGCCCACTACTAACCAGGGCACGCTAGGAGGGTAAGCACGCCCTGGTGCCTAGTGGTCCCCACAAGCCCCCTTCGTGTGCTTCATTGACTCTCTGGATGTCTTCCGGGCACAAAAAATCTCCAAAAAGTTTAGTGACATTTGGTCTCCGTTTGATATTGATTTTCTGTGAAGTAAAAAACAAGCAAAAAACAACAACTAGCACTCGACACTATGTCAATAGGTTAGTCCCAAAAATGTATAACGCCGCTAGAAAATGATTATAAAACATCGAAGAATGTTAATATAACAACATGGAACAATCAAAAATTATAGATACGTTGGAGACGTATCAGCGTCCCCAAGCTTAATTCCTGCTCGTCCTCGAGAAGCTAAATGATAAAAACAGAATTTTTGATGTGGAATGCTGCCTAACATGTTCATTATATTCTTTTCTTTATAGCATGGATATATGGACTTGTAGATGATTCAAAGCAATAGTCTATAATTTTCTTTGCATTTCGGGACCAGTCAACCCTATTACTGTCGTACTCTCGTGAAATGACAAGTGAGTAAACACTCATATTGAGAATAACCTATTTAACATGGAAGATACTGATACGTCTCCATAGTATCTACTTTTCCAAACTCTTTTGCCCTTGTTTTGGACTCTAATTTGCATGATTTGAATGGAACTAACCCGGACTGACGCTGTTTTCAGCAGAATTGCCATAGTGTTGTTTTTGCGCAGAAATAAAAGTTCTTGGAATGACCTGGAAACTTACGAGGATTTTTTGTGGAATATATAAAAAATATTGGCGCAAGAATTACCTGGAGACACGGAGCCAGGAGCCCACAAGCCCAGGAGGCGCGCCCCCCTAGGTCGTGCCTAGCAGGCTTGTGAGGCCCTCGTGGCTCCGTAGCCTGCAACTCCAGCTCTATATATTCTCTCTCGCCTAGAAAAAATTAAGAGAGAAGAGTTCATCGCGTTTCACGATACGGAGCGACCGCCACCACCTGTTCTTCCTCGGGAGGGCAGATCTGGAGTCCGTTCTGGGCTCCGGAGAGGGGAAATCGACGCCGTCGTCATCACCTACCATCCTTCATCGCCAATTCCATGATGCTCTTCATCGTTCATGAGTAATCTCGTCGTAGGCTTGCTGGACGGTGATGAGTTGGATGAGATCTATCATGTAATCGAGTTAGTTTTGATGGGGTTTGATCCCTTGTATCCACTGTGTTCTAAGATTGATGTTGTTACTACTTTGCTATGCTTAATGCTTGTCACTAGGGCCGAGTGCCATGATTTCAGATCCGAACCTATTATGTTTTCATCATTATATGTGTGTTCTTGATCCTATCTTGCAACTTGTAGTCACCTACTATGTGTTACGACCCGGCAACCCCGGAGTGACAATAGCCGGAACCACTCCCGGAGATGACCATAGTATGAGGAGTTCATGTATTCAGTATGTGCTAATGTTTTGTTCCAGTTCTCTATTAAAAAGAGACCTTAATATCCCTTAGTTTCCATTAGGACCCCGCTGCCACGGGAGGGACGAACAATAGATTTCATGCAAGTTCTTTCCATAAGCACGTATGCCTAAATACGGAATACATGCCTACATTAAATTGATGAACTAGAGCTAGTTACATATCACCCTATGTTATAACAGTTACATGATGAATGTCATCCGACATAATTATCCATCACCGATCCAATGCCTATGAGTTTTTCCTACTGGTCCTTGCTAAGTTACTTCACCGCTACTGCTGCCACTACTGCTACTGTTACCGCTGCTACTTTTACTATTACACTACTTTGCTACTGAAACTTTGCTGCAGATACGAAGTCTTTCAGGTTTGGTTGAATTGACAACTCAACTGCTAATACTCAAGAATATTCTTTGGCTCCCCTTGTGTCGAACAAAGAAATTTGGGTTGAATACTCTACCCTCGAAAATTGTTGCGATCCCCTATACTTGTGGGTTATCAGATACCGACCACCCCTCCCCGCATCATGAGTGGTAGTGGCACAAAAAAGAGAAGTTTATTTTGAATATTAGAGTTGGCACATACAAATTTACTTGGAACAACACTGAAATACCGCATATAGGTAGGTATGGTGGACTCATTTGGCACAACTTTAGCTTTAGGATTTGGATGCACAAGCAGCATTCCCGCTTAGTACAAGTGAAGGCTAGCAAATATATTGAGAAGCGCCTAACCAAGGAACAAAAACCATCATAAGCGAACATTAAACATAAATAACACCGAATAATGCAACACAAGTAGGATGTAACTTCATAGCATAACTATTGACTTAATTGCATGCATAGGGAATCAAAAACCTTAACACCAATATTCTTCCTAAATAGTAATTAATCATCAACAAAACTCACATATCACTATCTTCATATCACAAAACTATTGCAAATAAATTAAGTTTAACATCCAATAATCTTCATGGAAGTTTTTATTATATCTGCCCTCGATATCTATCACTTTGGGACCCCAATTTCATTTAAAGCAAATTGTCGTTGCTAATAACAAGCTCTCAAAAAAATATAAGTGAATTCTGATATGTCACATGTGCTTGATGATGCTGCTTCTGCTATCCCTGATGCTTATGATGATGCTTTGCTTGATAATGATATGGCACTGGGTGCATTTCTTGATGCACAAATTGCTAGAGTTACTGCTGAATGTGATGATACTTCTGAGACTGATGAAATTATCGAAGTGGAACCTGCTGTTTCACCTGTTAGACCTAGCTCTCCTAGATATGAATTGCTTGATATACCTAAGGGTTATGTTATGGGGGGAGAGGTAGCTGAAGACTTTGTTGCTTGTAAGGATAGCTATGATCTTGCGAATTTATTACGCAAGTGGAAAGAAAAATCTCTGAATGCTAGAATGAAATACGATCCTAAGTTTGCTACTTCGCCCATCTTTGTTACTGATAAGGATTATGAATTCTTTGTTGATCCTGAGTTAATCACTTTGGTTGAATCTGATCCTTTTCATGGTTATGATTCTGAAACGGTTGTAGCACATCTTACTAAACTGAATGATATAGCCACCCTATTCACGAATGAGGAAAAAATTTGCCATTACTATATCCTTAAGTTGTTTCCTTTCTCATTAAAGGGTGATGCTAAGACTTGGTTTACTTCTCTTGCTCCTGGTTGTGTGCGTAGTCCCCAGGATATGATATACTACTTCACTGAGAAATATTTTCCTGCCCATAAGAAACAAGCTGCCTTGAAGGATATATATAACTTTGTGCAAGTTGAAGAAGAGAGTCTCCCACAAACTTGGGGGAGGCTTGTCCAGTTACTTAATGCTTTACCTGATCACCCTCTTGAGAAGAATGAAATACTTGATATCTTTTGTAATGGACTAACCGATGCTTCTAGGGACCACCTACATAGTTGATCTGGTTGTGTTTTCAGGGAAAGAACTGTGGAACAAGCTGAAATTCTATTGAATAATATCTTGAGCAATGATAATGCTTGGACTATTCCCGAACCACCTCCGAAGCCAACTCCGAAGAAAAGAGGTATTCTATTCCTCAGTCATGAAGATATGTAAGAAGCCAAGAAATCTATGCAAGAGAAAGGTATTAAATCTTAAGATGTTAAGAATCTACCACCTATTGAAGAAATACATGGTCTTGATAACCCGACACAGGTAATAGAGGTAAATTCTCTTCGTAGATTTAATGAGAGTGATATTCCTTATGATAAACCTGCTAGCTTATGCTTAGATGAATTTGATAACTTCGTTGCCAAACAACAAAGTTTCAATGATTATGTTAGCATACAATTGAGACAAAATGCTTGTATGATTAGTCATATAAGTGCTTGTGTGGATAGAAATGTCAATGATCTTAAGCTTTTGGCTAAAAATGCTTCTATGGTCACTACTCAAGTAGAACAAGTACTTAAGGCTTAAAATGACTTGCTCAATGAGTTGAATGACAATTCTGTTAGAGTTGTCACTAGAGGTGGTAGAATGACTCAGGAACCTTTGTATCCTGAGGACCGTCCTAAGATAATTGAACAAGATTCTCAAGGAGTTAACACTGATGCACCTAGTCATCCTAGTAATATGAAGAAAAAGAAAGATGATAGGAACTTGCATGCTAGCAAACATGTTGCTGTTACACCCGAAAATCGAACTGATGTCTCTGTTTCTCATGCCGAAACACAATCTGCTGATGAACATGAGCCTAGTGATAATATTGATAATGGTGTTCATGTTGATGCTCAACCTAGTAATGATAAGGATGTGGAGACTGAACCTGCTGTTGATCTTGATAACCCACAACCTAAGAATAAGAGATATGAGAAGAACGACTTTATTGCTAGGAAGCATGGTAAAGAAAGAGAACCATGGGTTCAGAAACCCATGCCCTTTCCTCCCAAACCATCCAAGAAAAAGGATGATGAGGATTTTGAGCGCTTTGTTGAAATGATTAGACCTGTCTTTTTGCAAATGCGTTTGACAAATATGCTTAAAATATCTCCTTATGCTAAGTACATGAAAGATATTTTGACTAATAAAAGGAAGATACCTGAGGTTGAGATTTCCACCATGCTTGCTAATTACACCTCCAAGGGTGGGATTCCTAAGAAACTAGGTGATCCCGGAGTGCCCACTATACCTTGCTCCATTAAAGGAAATTATGTTAGAACTGCTTTATGCGATCTTGGAGCTGGTGTTAGTGTTATGCCTCTCTCTTTATATTGTAGACTTGAATTGGATAAGTTGACACCCACTGAAATGTCTTCGCAAATGGCTGACAAATCAACTGATTTTCCTATCGACATTTGCGAGGATGTGTGTGTTGTGGTTGCGAACCTTACTATCTTAACGGACTTTGTTATTCTGGATATTCCCGAGGGTGATGCCATGGCGGTCATCCTTGGAAGACCCTTTTTAAACACTGCAGGGGCTGTTAGTTATTGCAACAAAGGCAATGTCACTTTCCATGTTAGTGGTAATGAGCACACGGTGCACTTTCTGAAGAAACAATATCGAGTTCATTGCATCAATGCTATTGAGAAATCTTCATCGATTATTATTGGAAGCTTTGAATGCCCTATACCTACTGTCAAGATGAAGTATGATTTACTTGTTGGGGATATGAACATCCCCGTTGAGGTAACCTATTGATTATTCGAAAATTCTCCGGTTTTATGTGATTCGAAAAAAGCTTGTCAAGGAGACTTGATCAACCTCATTGACGGATTTCTTTTGATGACCATGAGATGGATGAATCTAGAAGTCACAACCTTTTGTTCCCAACTTTTACTTTCTGTTGTTTAGAAGAAAAATGATAAATTTAGCTTTATTTTTCCTGTTTTCTGTGTTTTCCTTTCAATAGAAAGGTGACCCAAAAATAAAAGTTCTCCAAATGCCCTGAAATTCAAGTATGATTTTTTTGGAATATTTGAAAAGTTTTGAGATAGAAAGCTAGTCAGGGGGATGCACCAGTGGGCCACAAGCCCAGGAGGCGCGGGCACCCCCTGGCCGCGCGTGGCAGGCTTGTGGGTCCCACGTGGCCCCCCATCTCCTTCTTCTACCTCCAGAAAAAATCATTCCACAACTCAAACCCGTGTTCTTGCTCTTCTTGCTGCATTTTTCGATCTCCTTGTGCAAAGCCCCATTCACCAAACTATTTTGGGGAATTGTTCCTTGGTATGTGACTCCTCCATTGGTCCAATTAGTTGTTGTTCTAGTGCTTTATTCGTTGCGTATTTTTTGCTGTCTTGGTGACCCTATTCTGGAGCTTTGAATGTTAATTATAGTTGGTCCCAGGTAGTTTTGATGCATGATATGGCCCCTAGGTACTTGTAGGAGTAGTTGCTATGAGTTTTGTTGAGCCTTGTTCACTTTTCTTTTGAGTCACTAAAAATTTCAGAAAAAGAAGATGTTCAGGAAAAACTATCATGGTGGTTCCTCAATAAAAAGGGGTCCCCGTCTCGCGATTCGGGAGCCCGATCCTTATCAACCGAGGAACGCACAGGTACAACCATGTGAATGGCCTTTCGATGAATTCATGATTGATGCAGGTTTCAAGGACGAGTTTGACACATTTGTTCACAACGCCGGGCTCGAAGAATTCATCTCCAATAAATGTGAACAGTATACTTCACTCACTGCCTCTTTTGTTCATAGATTCAAATTTTCAGTTGCCCGTGACACATCAACACTGTTTGATCTTTATGACAAATCATATACCTTGGATTTAGAGGATTTTAATAGAATTTGCAAGATACCTGATTGGGGTAGTCCCAATGATCCTCCTAAGTCTTTTCGGTTAGAGATTTTATTTCTAGTATAACTGTTGGAGAAACTAGAGATATTACGCATGCTACCATGGGGAGCATTCATTTTCCCGACTTACATTATTTTGCCCTCTTCATAGGTAGATGCATTAACGACAAGCATGAGCATTGTCATCTCTGCGCACCTGACCTTAGTATTCTTAAGAGCGTAGTAACGGGTCATAGAAATTTCAACATGGGAGATATAATTGCGAGGAGGCTAAATAATAATGCTAATGAAGGGGATTTATATGGTGGGATCTATGCCACTCGCATAGCAAATTTTCTTGGTATACCCATCCGCGAAGGAGATCCCCCGCTCCATACAGCTTTCCTTGATCGCGCCGCTATGATACGTTATCAGTTCCTTGAGAGGGATAATGAATCCCTCCTATACCGGTTAATATTTAACCGACATCGTGTTTTCCATATTACCCTTCCTGCTCCTGCCTTCTTTGACTTTCAGGGAAAACGACGATATTACATAACCAGAGGAGAGGCAGAGGAGTATGAGATGGAGGCGAAGGCTGCTCGCCTCCGTGAGGCAGCTATTCAGGCGGTAGCTGCCGCATTCTTGTAAAACCCCCATTATGATTTTGGATATCGCCCGAACCAGCCGTGGGAGCAGACCAACTTAGGACAAAAGCCTAAGCTTGAGGGAGTACGTGTTTCTCACTGATTTTATATTCATGCTCACACATTCACGTTGAAAGTCGGTGTTCACACTTTGCCATTGTATCATCCATGCTAGTTTATTTCTTTTTCTCACTTTCTTCTCGCGTGTTTGTTTAAATTGAGAAAAACAAAAACAAATTAGTTGTAAGTTTACTTTCTAGCTTGCTTAGTGGTAATTAAAAAGAAAACCCAAAAATATTTCTCGTTCTTCTTTTGCTTGTTGGGAGCTTTCCCGTGTAAATAGTTTTGTTTTTCTTTGGGTCAAGGTAGAAGGCCATGATTAAAATGCTTAGTGGCTCTCATATGCATAATTGTTTATCCGTCAAAGAGCCATATTACTTTGTCTTCTCCTCTGAGTTTGCTTGTAGATTCCAGCTTAGTCCAATGCATGAACACTCTCATTATTATTCACATCATTCGGTCGTGCAAGTGAAAGGCAATAATGACGATATATGATGAAGTGATTGAGCCTGGAAAAGCTGGTATGAACTCGACTTATTTTGTTTTTGTAAATATGACTAGCTCATCATTCCTAATTCAACATTGTTATGAGAGAAACATGTTTGCAATGACAACTTAGAGATCATAGTTTCTGATGCCATGCGTAATTAGCTAGGAGCTTATAATGGTTTTGTCTTGGATGCCAACATGAATTTCAAGATGATTATGATGTAGTATGATAGGATGGTATCCTCCTTTGAATGATTCAAGTGGCTTGACTTGGCATAGGTTCACAAATGTAGTTGAAACAAAATCAACATAGCCTCTATGATATTCATGTTTATGGTGATTTATATCCTATTCATGCTTGCACTCAACGTTGGTTAATTTCAATGCATATTGATGACTGTTGTCGCTCTCTAGTTGGTCGCTTCCCAATCTTTTGCTAGCCTTCACTTGTACTAGGAGGGAATACTGCTTGTGCATCCACTTCCATAAACCCAAATTTGTTCCATATGAGTCCACCATACCTACCTATATGCGGTATCTACCTGCCGTTCCAAGTAAATTTGCATGTGCCACTCTCTAAACCTTCAAATAATAATCTGTTTTGTATGTCCGAACCGCTCATGTGGTGACAAGGGGCGTTCATTATATTCCATGCTCGGCGTGTTATCCTCGTTACGTGTTTATTCACTATCACTCACGAGAAAGGGGTCGGTAATCGAAATGCCCAGTTCCATGCTCAAATCGAAAATATAATTGCAAACAAAACTCCCCCTGGATTGTTGTTGGTATGGACGGCACCCGAGGATTCGGCTAGTCGTGGAGTGTGATTGATCGGTGGTGGGGGAGTCAAAACTTTACTTTTCTGTTTGGGAACCGCCTATAATATGTGTAGCATGGAAGATGGTGAAAACTCTTGGTCATCGCGTTGACAATGAAAGCATACCACCCAAAATTATTTATCTCTGTTTTAAAAGCTTGAGCTCTGGCACCTCTGCAAATCAATGCTTCCCTCTGCGAAGGGCCTATCTATTTACGTTTTTGTTGAGTCATCTTCTTCTTATTAAAAGGCACCAATTAGAGAGCACCTCCATCATTTTTATGCTTTGCTATTAATTGATATTGAGTATGTATGACTGGATCTTCTTTGCCATGAATTACAATGTTCAGTCAGCCCTTGGTCTTTGAAGGTGCTCTGCATTTATGTTTTGCGGTCTCAGAAAGTGCTAGCGAGATACCATCTATTCATATTGTTTTATGATTGTTTTGATTGAAGCGTTGACGTTTGAAACTTATTGGTATTGCTCGCTAGTTGATTATGTCATTCATATGAGTACACCATGAGACCTAAATGTTATTGCTTATGTGGTTAGCTTATGATCTTTCTGAAAATCCGAATATGAGTTAGACATAATTACAACAACAAGATCAAAGAGAGTTCTTAAAAGTTTTTTTCTTTTGTCTCTTTCAGTTTGTCAACTGAATTGCTTGAGGACAAGCAAGGCTTTCAGCTTAGGGGAGTTCATACGTCTCCATCGTATCTACTTCTCCAAACTCTTTTGCCCTTGTTTTGGACTCCAATTTGCATGATTTGAATGGAACTAACCCGGACTGACGCTGTTTTCAGCAGAATTGCCATAGTGTTGTTTTTGCGCAGAAATAGAAGTTCTCGGAATCTCCTAGAAACTTACGAGGATTTTTTGTGGAATATATAAAAAATACTGGCGCAAGAATTACCTGGAGACACGGAGCTAGGAGCCCACAAGCCCAGGAGGCGCGCCCCCCTAGGTCGCGCCTGGCAGGCTTGTGAGGCCCTCGTGGCTCCGTAGCCTCCAACTCCAGCTCTATGTATTATCTCTCACCCAGAAAAATTTAAGAGAGAAGAGTTCATCGCGTTTCACGATATGGAGCTGCCACCACCACCTGTTCTTCCTCGGGAGGGCAAATCTGGAGTCCGTTCTGGGCTCCGGAGAGGGAAAATCGACGCCGTCGTTTTCACCAACCATCCTCCATCGCCAATTCCATGATGCTCTACATCGTTCGTGAGTAATCTCATCATAGGCTTGCTGGACGGTGATGGGTTGGATGAGATCTATCATGTAATCGAGGTAGTTTTGATGGGGTTTGATCCCTAGTATCCACTATGTTCTAAGATTGATGTTGCTACTACTTTGCTATGCTTAATGCTTGTCACTAGGTTGCGAGTGCCATGATTTCAGATCTGAACCTATTATGTTTTCACCATTATATGTGTGTTCTTGATCCTATCTTGCAACTTGTAGTCACCTACTATGTGTTATGACCCGGCAACCCCGGAGTGACAATAGCCGGAACCACTCCCGGAGATGACCATAGTATGAGGAGTTCATGTATTCACTATGTGCTAATGCTTTGTTCCGGTTCTCTATTAAAAGGAGACCTTAATATCCCTCAGTTTCCATTAGGACCCCGCTGCCACGGGAGGGATGGACAATAGATGTCATGCAAGTAAACAATTCTTTAAATGAATTGGCATCCATAAGCACGTATGACTAAATACGGAATACATGCCTACATTACATTAATGAACTGGAGCTAGTTACATATCACCCTATGTTATAACTGTTACTTGTTGAATGTCATCCGACATAATTATCCATCACCGATCCAATGCCTACGAGTTTTTCCTTCTGGTCCTTGCTAAGTTACTTCACTGCTAGATGCTGTCACTACTGCTACTGTTACCGCTGCTACTGTTACTATCACACTACTTTGCAACTGAAACTTTGCTGCACATACTAAGTCTTTCAGATGTGGTTGAATTGACAACTCAACTGCTAATACTCGAGAATATTCTTTGGTTCCCCTTGTGTCGAACCAACAAATTTGGGGTGAATACTCTACCCTCGAAAACTATTGCGATCCCCTATATTTGTGGGTTATCAAATACCGACCACCCCTCGTCGCATCATGAGTGGTATGGGCACAAAAAAGAGAAGTTTATTTTGAATATTAGAGTTGGCACATACAAATTTACTTGGAACAACACTGAAATACCGCATATAGCTAGGTAGGTATGGTGGACTCATTTGGCACAACTTTAGCTTTAGGATTTGGATGCACAAGCAGCATTCCCGCTTAGTACAAGTGAATGCTAGCAAATATATTGAGAAGCGCCTAACCAAGGAACAAAAACCATCATAAGCGAACATTAAACATAACTAACACCGAATAATGCAACACAAGTAGGATGTAACTTCATAGCCTAACTATTGACTTAATTGCATGCATAGGGAATCAAAAACCTTAACACCAATATTCTTACTAAATAATAATTAATCATCAACAAAACTCACATATCACTATCTTCATATCACAAAACTATTGTAAATAAATTAAGTTTAACATCCAATGATCTTCATGAAAGTCTTTATTATATCTGCCCTCGATATCTATCACTTTGGGACCCCAATTTCATTTAAAGCAAATTGCCGTTGCTAATAACAATCTCTCAAAAAAATATATGTGAAGAATGAGAGAATAATTTTTTTTGAAATAATAGCATCACCGTCCTCAAAAAGATATACGTGAAGTACTAGAGCAATTCAATCAAGCTACTCTCAAAAGATATAAGTGAACATCAATGAGTAGTCAAACAATTAAGTAGCTCTGTGAGGAATCCTTCTCAATAAATATTTTCAGTTCTGATATTTTATTTAAAACAACAAATAAAACAAAATACACTCCAAGAATAGAACATATCATGTGGACTAATAAAAATTTAGGTTCAACATAGGCTAACCGATAGTTGTTGATGAAGAAAGGTGGGATCTGTAGCATCCCCAAGCTTAGATGCTTGAGACTTCTTGAAATATTTACTTGGGGTACCTTGGGCATCCCCAACCTTGAGCTTGTGTATCTCGTTCAACTCTTTGATATCCTAGTTTCACCTAAGTCTCAAAAACTTCATCCACACAATACTTGAAAAGAACTCATGAGATTGGTTAGGACACATAAAAGTAAACCAACACTTCATGTAATGACAAGACAAGTTACATACTATTTTTCAAACATTAGGTACTGTATACTATCATTTCGACATTTTATATCTATCAATATAAGCTATGGAAACTATAGGATAAATAGATAACAAAACTATAATAGCAATCTGTCCAAACAGAAAAGTCTATAGCAATTTATGTAAATAGTGTCCTTCTGTTTCTACAAAAATATCTGAAAATTAAAAATCTGAAAATTTAGGACGTGATGAAAAATTTGTATAAAAATAGCATGTTAAAATTTCAGAAACTTTCCACGTTCTAGTAAAATCTGATAATTCAAATACTACAACATAAGTTTCTGTTTTTGTACATCACACATCACACAAGCAATTCAAGCATTCTACACGCAATTTTTGGAACTTTTTATTAAAAACAAGATTAGAAATAACACCTAACATAGAACAACAAAATCAAATGATTCTCCAAAGAAAACACATGTCATTTGATGAATAAAAGTATAGCTCCAAGTAAGATATACCAATAATGTTGGAGATAAAGAGGGGATGCCTTCCGGGGCATGACCAAGCTTAGATGCTTGAATCTTCCTTGGATATTACCTCAGGGGTGCCTTGGGGATCCCTAAGCTTAGGTTCCTGCTGCTCCTTATTCTCCTCATATTGGTATCTCACCCAAAACTTGAAAACTTCAATCACACAAAACTTAATAGAACTTCGTGAGATGGGTTAGTATGATAAATATAGATCATCCTCTTAAATATTGCCAAGACAAGATTCACAATTTTTTCACATTATTACTAATTCATTATATCATCCCCCTAATTTATACCACTCAATATAAGTTATGGAAACACTAAAAATGAGAAAACTATGCACGCAAAACAGAATAGTGTGTGAAGATCTGAACGAAAACCATACTTTCTTCACTCTAAAAATTCCGAAATATGAGGAAAACGCAGAGAATTTGCATACCAAAGATGTGCAAAAATTTCAGATATTTTTTATGCTCCAATAAAATCATTGAAATTATGCACTGGACGTAAAAATTTCTGTTTTTGCACAGAAGCAAACAAACAAGTATCCACACCATCCCAAAGGCTTTGCTTGACAAGTTGTTGAAATAAAAGCTACAAAACATGATTAATACAGTAGATTAATCATGTTAACACTCAAAAACATAAAGGGTAATTATTGTGTTGTCTCCCAACAAGCGCTTTTTAATGCCTTTTAGCTAGGCATGATGATTTCAATGATGCTCACATAAAAAGTAATTATTGAAACATGCAAGAGAGCATCATGAAGCACATGACAAGCACAGTTAAGTCTAACCCACTTCCTATGCATAGGGATTTTGCAAGAAAACAATTTATAGTAGCAATAATCAACTTGCGTAGGAATGCAAAATAAGCATGACTTCAAAACTTTGAACACATAGGGAGGAAACTTGATATTATTGCAATTCCTACAAGCATATATTCCATCCTCATAATAATTATCAGTCGCATCATGAAGGAACTCAACAATATAACTATCACATAAAACCTTTTTTATGATGCACAAGGATATAATTTTTATTACTACACACACAAGCAAAATTATTATCATTCATTGTAGTAGGAGCAAACTCAACAAAATTACTATCATGAGATACTTGATTGATATAATCCATGTGAAAATTAAAATCACGGTGACAAGTTTCATGGTTTTTATTACTCTTTATAACGTACATGCCATCACCATTATCATCATAGATAGTCAATTGAGGCCTCTTCCAAAATAGTGGACTCATCACTAAATAAAGTCACGACCTCTCCATATCCACTTATATTATTATGACAATAAGATTTATCGCCCTCCAAATTAGTGGTATCATTAGTACCTAGAGTTAACATTCTTCCAAACCCACTTTCATTGATATAATCAAAATAACTAGGAGGCATGCTATCATCGTAATAAATTTGTCATCAAAATTTGGGGGACTAAAAATAGCATCTTCATCAAACATAGCATCCCCAAGCTTGTGGCTTTGCGTATATATAGCATCATGGATATTCAGAGAATTTATACCAGCAATATTTCTATCATTCTCATCATTCAAGGATTTTATGCCAAACATTTTATTGAATTCTTCTTCTATCAACTGAGCACAATTTTGCTTTCCATAATTTTCAAGAAAGACATTATAAAAATGAACAATATGAGACCACCTCAATTCCATTTTCTTGTAATTATCTATTTATAAACCAAACTAGTGATAAAAAAAAGAAACTAAAAGATTCAATTGCAAGATCTAGAAATATACCTTCAAGCACTCACCTCCCCGGCAATGGCGCCAGAAAAGAGCTTGATGTCTACTATGCAACTTTATTCTTCTAGACTCGTGTTGGGCCTGCAAGCGCAGAGTTTTGTAGGACAGTAGCAACTTTCCCTCAAGTGGATGACCTAAGGTTTATCAATGCATGGGCGGCATAGGATGAAGATGGTCTCTCTCAAACAACCCTATAACCAAATAATGAAAACTCTCTTGTGTCCCCAACACACCAAATACAATGGTAAATTGTATAGATGCACTAGTTCGGCGAAGAGATGGTGATACAAGTGTAGTAATGATAGTATATATTCATTCTTGTATTAGGAATAATAAAAAACATCAAGGTAGCAAGTAACAAAACTGAGCACAAACGGTATTGCAATGCTAATATGATTGGATCACATAACAATCCCTCAACATGTGATAAAGAATCACTCTAAAGTTCCTATCTAGCGGAGAACATAAGAAGAAATTGTTTGTAGGGTACGAAATCACCTAGAAGTTATTCTTTCCGATCAATCTTTCCAAGAGTTTGTACTAAAATAACAAGTTATCCTTTCCGGTCGATCTATCCAAGAGTTGGTACTAAAATAACACCATAACAAATTCAGATTCATAATACTCAATCCAACTCAAAGAACCTCAAAGAGTGCCCCGAGATGTCTATCGGAGAAACAAAGACGAGAATGTGCATCAACCCCTATGCATAGATTACACCAATGTCACCTCGGGAATCCGTGAGTTGAGTGCCAAAACATATATCAAGTGAATCAATATGATACCCCATTGTCACCACGGGTATTCATAGCAAGGCATAAATCAAGTGCTCTAAAATCCATAAAAGTATTCAGTTCGATAAACCGAAATCTCAAAGGGAAAAGTAAATTCATCACACCAAGATAGAGAGGGAGAAACACCATATGATCCAACTATAGTAAGAAAGCCCGCGATACATCAAGATTGTGCCATCTCAAGAACACGAGAGAGAGAGAGAGAGAGATTAAACACATAACTACTGGTAAAACCTCAACCCCGAGGGTGGACTACTCCCTCCGCGTCATGCCTCCCCCGGGGTGATGAAGATGGCCGTCGATGATGATCCCCCCCTACGACAGGGTGCCGGAGCGGGCTCCCGATTGATTTTTTTGTGGCTACAGAGGCTTGCGGTGGCGGAACTTCTCATCTAGGGTTTTTCTAGGGGTTTATGTATTTATAGGATTTGTCTATGTTGTATTCACGCCAAGATGGGCCACGAGGTGCCCACTACCCACCAGGGCGCGCTAGGGAGGGTAGGCGCACCCTAGTACCTAGTGGGACTCACGGGCCTCCCCTCGTGCGCTTCCTTGACGCTCTGGATGTCTTGTGGGCAGAAAAAATATCCGAAAAGTTTCTTGACATTTGGTCTTCGTTTGATATTGATTTTTTGCGAAGTAAAAAACAAGGAAAAAATAGCAACTGACAATGGGCACTATGTCAATAGGTTAGTCCCAAAAAATGATATAAAGTTGCTAGAAAATGATTATAAAACATCCAATAATGATAATATAACAACATGGAACAATAACAAATTATAGATACGTTGGAGACGTATCAACATCCCCAAGTTTAATTCCTGCTCGTCCTCGAGTAGGTAAATGATAAAAACAGATTTTTTGATGTGGAATGCTGCCTAACATGTTCATCCTATTCTTTTCTTTATGGCATGGACATATGGACTTGTAGATGATTCAAAGCAATAGTCTATAGTTTGACATGAAAACTTCAATAGACAAGTATATCAACAAGCAACCAAGTATTTCAAAATATCAATGCTAAAGAACACTATCCCAAGCCCATCATGCTTAATTATTGATCCATTCATGCAACACACCCAAATATTAGCTATATCCGATGCTCAAGTATGATAACAGTGTTCCATAGTTGGTGCTTCTCTAAGAGAAGATGGATACTCAAATAAAATAAAAAATTGCATAAAGTAAACAGATAGGGCATTCGCAGAGGGAAGCGGAGGTTTGTAGGAGGGGCCAGAGCTCAAGGCAAAAAAATTGAGATAAAATATTTTGGGTGGCATGCTTTTCGTGTCAATGAAAACGAGTAAGAGTTCCAATATATTCCATGCTAAACAAATCATAGGCGATTCCCAAACTGAAAATAAAGTTTATTGCTTTTTCCACCATTCTCTCACACTCCACGGTAGCCGCATCCACGGGTACCGTCCATACCAAACAGAATTTATTATTTTACAACATAAAATAATTTTTCTTTGCATTTTGGGAATGGGCATCCCTATTACCGCCATAATCTCGTGCAATGACAAGTGAATAAACACTCGTCTTGAGAATACCCTATTTAACAAGGAAGATACCAGACACCCCTCATCGCTTCATGAGTGGTACATCACACAAAGGAGAAGTTTGTTTTGAATATTAGAGTTGGCACATACAAATTTACTTGGAACGACATTAAAATCCCGCATATAGGTAGGTATGGTGGACTTGTTTGCCACAACTTTAGGTTTAGGATTCGGATGCACAAGAAGCATTCCCGCTTACTACAAGTGAAGGCTAGCAAATAGATTGAGAAGCACCCAACCAAGGAACTAAAACCATCATAAGGGAACATTAAACATAACTAACACCGAATAATGCAACACAAATAGGATGTAACTTCATAGCATAACTATTGACTTAATTTGCATGCATAGGGAATCACAAACATTAACACCAATATTCTTACTAAATCATAATTACTCATCAACACAACTCACATATCACTATCTTCATATCACAAAACTATTGTAAAGAATCAAGTTTAACACCCAATGATTTTCACGAAAGTTTTTATTATATCTCCCATGGATATCTAACACTTTGGGACCTATTTCATTTAAATAAAATTGCCATTGCTAATAACAAGCTCTCAAACAAATACAATCGAATAATGACAGCATAGGTTTCTTTAAAATAACACCACCACTGTGCTCAAAAAAATATAAGTGAAGTACTAGAGGAATTCAATCAAACTACTCTCAAAAGATATAAGTGAAGATCAATGAGTAGTCAAACAATTAAGTAGATATATGAGGAATATCTCTCAATAAATATTTCCACATGTGATATTCTATTTCAAACAGAAAAATAATCAAAATACACTCCAAGAATATAACGTACCATGTGGACAAATAAAATTTTAGGCTCAACATAGGCTAACCGATAGTTGTTGATGAAGAAAGGTGGGATGCGTAGCATCCTCAAGCTTAGATGCTTGAGACTTCTTGAAATATTTTCTTGGGGTGCCTTGGGAATCCCCAAGCTTGAGCTTTTGTATCTCGTTCAATCCTCTCATATCCCGGTTTCTCCTAAGTCTCAAAAACTTCATCCACACAATACTTGAAAACATCTCTTGAGATAGGTTAGTACACATAAAAGTAAATCAACACTTCATGTACTGCCAAGAGAAGTTGCAGAATAATTTTCAAACATTAGGTACTGTATACTACCATTTCAACAATTTATGTCTACCAATATAAGCTATGGAAACTATAGGATAAGTGGATAACAAAACTATGACAGCAATCTGTCCAAACAGAATAGTCTATAGAAATTTATGTAAAGAGTGTACTTGTGTATCTCCAAAAAATCTGAAAAACTTAGGACCCGATAAAAAATTGTATAAAAGTATCGTGTAATAATTTCGGAAACGTTCAACGTAGCAGTAAAATCTGATAATTCAAATACTACAACACAAGTTTCTGTTTCTGGACAACACACATCACACATGCAATTCAAGCATTCTAAATGCAATTATTGGAACTTTTAATTGTAAAACAAGATTATAAATATCATCTAACAGAGAACAACTAAATAAAATGATGCTCCAAACAAAACACATTGCCGCTGCACTAGTAATGGGGTACCTAGTTCCCCTCATTCTTGCACAAGCGTTAAGAGCATAACCCCTCAAGGGCAACCACCAACACAAGCAAACAGCCGGAACCAAATGCCGGCAAGACCTGCACAAGCAGCCCAGGACATGCCAAGAACCGACAAGGCGCCTTGCTACTTCTCAAACAACAGCGCCAGAAATTGACACGTTGACGGAGACTTGCTTGCGTTGGTTTTTCCCTTGAAGAGGAAAGGGTGATGCAGCACAAGAGCAGTAAGTATTTCCCTCAGTTTGAGAACCAAGGTATCAATCAAGTAGGGGAATCTCGTCAAGTCCAGAGTACCTGCGCAAACACAAACGAGCTTGCACCCAACGCTATAAAGGGGTTGTCAATCCCTTCAAGATTGTTTGCAAAGTGATATCTGAAGGCGGAAAGTGCAGCAAAGTAAAAGAGTAAGGCTGGAAATATGGTGTGGAGTAGACCCAGGGGCCATAGTTTTCACTAGAGGCTTCTCTCAAAATAGCAAGTATTACGGTGGGTGAAAAAATTACTGTCGAACAATTGATAGAACCACGCAAAGTCATGACGATATCTAAGGAAATGATCATACATATAGGCATCATGTCCGAGACAAGTAGACCGATACTTTCTGCATCTACTACTATTACTGCACACAACGACCTCTATCCAGCATGCATCCAGTGTATTGAGTTCATGACGAACAGAGTAACGCTTTAAGCAAGATGACATGATGTAGAGGGATAATCTCAAACCAATGATGAAAACCCCATCTTTTTACCCTTGATGGCAACAACACGATGCGTGCCTCGCTACCTCTTCTGTCACTGGGTGAGATCACCGCACGGTATGAACCCTAAACCAAGAATTTCTCCTATTGCAAGAATCATAGATCTAGTTGGCCAAACAAAACCCACAACTCGAAGAGAATTACAAGGATATGAAATCATGCATAAGAGAGATCATAAGAAACTCAAATAAGATTCATAGATAATCTGATCATAAATCCACAATTCATCGGATCTCGACAAACACACTGCAAAATAAGATTACATCAGATAGATCTCCGTGAAGATCATGGAGAACTTTGTATTGAAGATCCAAGAGAGAGAAGAAGCCATCTAGCTACTAGCTATGGACCCGTAGGTCTATGGTGAACTATTCACGCATCATCGGAGAGGTCGTGGTGTTGATGAAGAAGCCCTCCGTATCTGAATCCCCCCTCCGGCAGGGCACCAGAACGTGCCCCAGATGGGATTTTGCGTGGACAGAAGCTTGCGGCGGCGGAAAAGTACTTTCAATGATCTCCTGATTTTTTATGGATTTTTAGAGAATACATAGGCACAAAACCTAGGGCAAAGGAGGCTCAGGGAGCCCAGAAGCCAGGGGGCATGGGCCCCCTGGACCGTGCCATGAGGGATTGTGGGGTCCCTGGTGGCCCCCTGCCCGGATTCTCCGGCTTCCCGATCTTTTTGTGTTCCGGAAAAAATCTTTTTGGTAGTTTCATTCCGTTTGGACTCCCTTCAAAATCCTCCTTTGGAAGGGGTCAAAAACAGGAACTGACACTTGGTACTGAGTTAATAAGTTAGTCCCAAAAAATATATAAAAGGCATGCAAAACATCCAAAGTTTGACAAGATAATAGCATGAAACCATAAAAATTATAGATACGTTGGAGACGTATCAAGCATCCCCAAGCTTAACTCCTGCTCGTCCTCGAGTAGGGAAGTGATAAAAGACTGAATTTTTGATGTGCAATGCTACATAGCATAGTTGTCCTTTGCAACTTCCTTCACGTGACATGAATGATCTGATCTGTAAGATTCGAAACAATAGTTTGCTATTGACATGAAAACAATAATACTTCAAGCAAACTAGCAAGGTAATCATGAACTTTCAAAATAACAAGGCCCAGGAAAGTTATCCCTACAAAATCATATAGTCTGGCTATGCTCCATCATCCTCACACAACTAATGTAAATCATGCACAACCCCGGTATTGGCCAAGTAATTGTTTTCGCACTCTTACTTTCTCAAACCTTTTATAACTATCACGTAATACATGAGCGTGACCCATGGATATAGCACTATAGGAGGAATAGAGTGTGGTGGTGGTTGTGAGACAAAAAGGAGGAGATGGTCACATTGACTCGGCGTATCAAAGGGCTATGGAGATTCCCATTAATAGATATCAATGTGAATGAGTAGGGATTGTCATACAAGAGGATGCACTAGAGCTATTAGTATGTGAAATCTCAAAAGGAGAACTAGTGGGTGTGCATCCAACTTGCTTGCTCACGAAGACCTAGGGCAATTTTGAGGAAGCCCAGCATTGGAATATACAAGCCAAGTTATACAATGAAGATTCCCACTAGCATATGGTAGTGACCAAGCAAGAAGCTCTCAATCATGAAGAAAATGGTGCTATTATGAAGCACAAGTGTGGAAAAAGATAGTAGCATTGTCCCTTCTCTCTTTTTCTCTTTTTTTTATTTGGGCTCTTGGGCCTCTTTTTTTTATGGCCTCTTTGGCCTCTTTCTTTTTATTTCCTCACATGGGACAATGCTCTAATAGTGATGATCAACACACTTTTATTTACTCACAGCTCAAAGCTTAGAACGATGATGACTCTGTAGGAAATGCCTCCGATAGTGTACCGGGATGTGCAACGATCTAGCTTGGCGTATGACGTTGAAACATCTCGCTAGCTATATTACGATCATGCAATGGCAATATGAGAGTGACGGTACAAGTCATGAGACGGAACAGTGGGAGTTGCATGGCAATATATCTCGGAATGGCTATGAAAATGCCATAGTAGGTAGGTATGGTGGCTGTTTTGAGGTAGGCATATGGTGGGTTTGTGCACCGGCGAGAATTGCACGGCACTAGAGAGGCTAACAATGGTGGAAGGTGAAAGTGCATCTATACCATGGACTCACATTAGTCATGAAGAACTCACATACTTGTTGCAAAAGTTTTTATTAGTAATCGAAACAAAGTGCTAAACGCTTACTCCTAGGGGAAGGGTTGGTAGTTGTTAACCATCGCGCGATCCCGACCTCAACACAAAGGATGACAATCAATAGATCAATTATGCTCCAACTTCCTAACATAGCGGTTCACCATACGTGCATGCTACGGGAATCACTAACTTCAACACAAGTATTTCTAGATTCACAACACCCTACTAACGTAGCTCTTAATATTACCAAATCCATGTCTCAAAACTAATTGAGAGGAATCAAGACTTCTCTTTCTACTCAATGCACATGAAGATGGAGGTTTTTGTATCCTCTATGGGTACCTATCACCTTTGGAACTACTTTCATAGCATAAGCCAACTAAAAAGTCACGCACCGCCGTGCTCTAAAAGATATAAGTAAAGCACATAGAGCAAAATTATCTAGCTCAAAAGATATAAGTGATGCACTATGAGCATTCTAGAAAAATCATGATGAGTGCATGTCTCTCTCTCTCTCTCAAAAAGGTGTGCAGCAAGGATGATTGTGACAAAACAAAAATAAAAGACTCCTACGATGCAAGACGCTCCAAGCAAAACACATATCATGTGGTGAATAAAAATATGGCTCCTAGTAATGTTACCGATGGATTGAAGACGAAAGAGGGGATGCCTTCCCGGGGCATCCCCAAGCTTTGGCTTTTTGGTGTCCTTGAATTTGGCTTGGGATGCCTTGGGCATTCCCAAGCTTGAGCTCTTTCCACTCCTTATCTCTTTGTCCATGAGAACATCACCCAAAACTTGAAAACTTCACAACACAAAACTTAAACAGAAACTCGTGATAACATTAGCACAAGAAAACAAACTACCACTTCTTTTGGTACTGTAGCAAACTTGAATTCTATCTATATTGGTGTTGGGATATTGTATTCTCACTTTTCCATGGCTAGTACCCCCCGATACTAACCATAGTTTCATCAAAACAAGCAACCAACTCAACACAAACAGAATCTGTCAAAAACAGACCAGTCTGTAGAAATCTGTATACTTCGTATACTTATGGTACCTCAAAAATTCTAAAATGTTACAACTGCCTGGGAAAAAGGCATATCAACCAGCAGAAAAAAGAATCAACTCAAAAGGTCTTTCGAAATAAAAATTGAAAATCATCTCGTGCGCGAAAAGTTTCTGTGTTTTTCCACCAGGATCAAACAACTATCACCAAGACTAGTCATAAAGGTTTTGCTTGGCTCAAACACAAAAAGAAACACAAAAAGCACAATCACAACAGAATTATGATGGTGTGGATGCAACAAAACAGAAAGAAAAAGATAAATTCATTGGGTTCCCTCCCAACAAGCGCTATTGTTTAACGCCCTTAGCTAGGCATAAAAGCGATAGAATCACGTATCGTCGTCTTTGGTGCTCAAACCATAAGTGGCCCTCATCATGGATTCATAAGGCAATCTTATTTTCTTTCTAGGAAAGTGTTCCATATCCTTCTTTAAAGGAAATTGAAATCTAATATTCCCTTCCTTCATATCGATGATAGCACCGATAGTCCTTAGGAAAGGTCTACCAAGAATAATAGGGCATGTAGGATTGCAATCAATGTCAAGCACAATGAAATACACAGGTACATAGTTCCTATTTGCAATAATAAGAACATCATTCATCCTTCCCATGGGTTTCTTGACAGTAGAATCCGCAAGATGCAAATTAAGAGAACACTCTTCAATCTCATTAAAACCCAGAACATCACATAAAGAGTTTGGAATCGCGGAAACACTAGCACCCAAATCACACAAAGCATTGAATTCATAGTTTTTGATTTTGATTTTGATGGTAGGTTCCCACTCATCATGAAGCTTTCTAGGGATAGAGACTTCCAATTCAAGTTTATCTTCAAGAGATTTTATCATATCTTCGATGATTTGTTCGGTAAAGGCCTTGTTTTGGCTATAAGCGTGTGGAGAGTTTAACATGGATTGCATCAAGGAAATGCATTCAATCAAGGAGCAACTGTCATAATTGAATTCCTTGAAATCCATGGTAGTAATTTCATCACTACTCAAAGTTTTAATATCTTCTACTCGACTTTCAATGCTTTTAGCATCAAGATAGATGGACTCCGAATCATTGGGGCACTTTTCAACCAAAGTGGATTCATATCCAGCCCCATAATCATTAGGTTTGTCACAAGAAACACAAAGATTCAATGGGAGTCACACCAAGCACTTTAAGATCTTTGTGATTCTTATCAGAAGAACACACCTTTTTAAGCCATTCATGTCTAGCACGAATTTGGGCGGTTGTTTCTTGGCTCTCAATCATGGAAACACACATAGCTTTCAAAGTTTCATCCATATTGATCTTGGGAGGAGCATATCTAACTTTCAAAGCATCAACATCACTAGACATTCTATCAACGCTCTTAGCCAAATCGTCAATTTTGAGTAGCTTTTCCTCTATGGACGCATTGAAAATCTTTTGTGAGTTGATGAACTCTTTGATATTACTCTCTAGATCAGAGGGTAATCTATTTTAATTTCCATGAGTATTGTTGTAGGAGTTGCCAAAGTTATTAGAGGAGTTACTAGGAAAAGGCCTAGGAACACAATTTCCTCTAAAAGCATTGTTGTTGCCAAAATTATTCCTACCAACAAAATTAACGTCCAAGCTAGCGTTGCTACTCTCAATCAAAGAAGACAAGGGCATATCTGTCACGCCCACGATGCGATTCTATCCTCAATTTGGCACGAAGGCCTCATCAGGGATAGAAGCACATCTCGTCGTGTCGCAAGAATGGATATCGTTACAAGTACATGTACTGAAAAGAAGAGATATATAAATAGAATTGGCTTACACTCGCCACAAGCTACATCACAGTCACATCAGTACAATACATAATCATCAAGAGTAAGAGCAGGCTCCGACTATGGACGAAAACAAACGAGAAAAATAAGAACGACGTCCATCCTTGCTCTCCCAGGCTGCCGGCGTTGAACCCATCCTAGATTGATGAAGAAGAAGAAGAAGAAGCAACTCCAAATGAACAATCAACGCACTCGCATCAAGTGATCTTTACCTGTACCTGCAATTGGTGTTGTAGTAATCTGTGAGCCACATGGGACTCAGCAATCTCATTTCCAAAGGTATCAAGACTAGCAAAGCTTAATGGGTGAGGTAAGGTTAAGTGGTGAGGTTGCAGCAGCGGCTAAGCATATATTTGGTGGCTAACTTACGAGTACAAGAAATAAGAGGGGGCAGTGTCACATCCCTGACGCTTTAATCAAGTTAGCTTTGTGTTCATGTCTTCTTTGCATTGCATCTAGGAAATTTTCAACAAGAAGAAAGTAAGTGGTGAAGGAAAACTCAAAAAACCCTAGCCACTTCTCAAATTAAAGGAATTTTCAAACTAGTTAAAATCAATGAACCCAAAATGGCCTCAAGAAAAGTTCAACTTTTCTGATAAATCATGGAAGCAGATAAGCAATGAAGAAAACCATTTTCATAACACTTTTCGCATTTTAAACAAATGCAAAAAGCTACTGGTTTCAAGTTTAAAATTTGAAATCAGAAACTTTAAGCTTTCAAAAATGTTGAAAACTTTAGGAATGGTTGGATACATTCCACCTAATATTCTGGTGTGTTCAAAATGTTTTTACAAACTATTTTGGGAGCTGAAATATATAGCAAATCAATAGTTAACAAAACAGAAACAAAATAGAAAATAAAAGAGAAAGAAAAGAGGAAAAAACCTTACCTGTCGCCGGCCCAGCCGACCAGGGGCTCCCCGGTCATCTTCCTCCTCCTGCCAGTAGGCAGGGGAGAAGATGAGCACGGCGGCCAAGCCCGGCCACCTCATGCCTGCCTGCTCGCTGCTGGAGGCCTCCAGGAGCGCCAGCGCAACGCCCTGAGCCTTCTTATCCTCCTCCCCGCGGCTCTATCTTCCCCCTAGGCCTCTCGATCCCCTTTCCCCTCTCGGATCTCTCTCTCCCCGAAGCTCCGGTCGCCGTCAATTCGTCGTCTCCCTGTCCTCCCCGACCCTGCCGGCAGCCTCACAAGATCCGTCGTGAGCTCCTCTTCCCGTTCCCCCACTTCCCGAGGCTTTTCCCCTCCTTTAACCCCCTTAGCCGCTGGAGCCTGAAGGACCTCATCGCCGGTCATGTCATTGTCATCGTTGTGGTACTCCGCTCGCGAGACCGAGCTCAGAAATGAGCTCCTGGAGCTATGTAGATGGCGTAGGGCCCCTTTCCCAGCTCGCTAGTCCCCCGCATCGGCACCCCCATCGATGCCCGAGCCGCAGCCGTCGCTGACCTCATCGCCGGCGTGGATTCCAGTGACCACTGGGTCCATCTCCTCTCCCTTTAGATGTGGCGTTTCTCTAGCTGTCCGTAGCACTAAACTGCGCCCAAAACCGACGCCCGTAGCGCCGTTTAGCTCACTCCAGCGAGCCCTCCGCCGCGCACGTGGTCGCCGCCGGCCATATTCCGGTGGGGGCCGACGTGGCCAGCTTAACCCAGTAGGTTTAACCCTAACCACTCGCTGACAGTGGGCCCAAGGCCAAGTCAAACTCACTTAGGGGCTGGTGAGCGCGGGATTAGTCCGTGAGACGCTCATGCCATGATGATGAAGTAGTGACGCAATAAAGGGGTTTTCTAGTATAAAAACAATTCCATAAATGTTTAAAACTTCTAAAATTCATAGAAATTAATCTGTAACTCCAATGAAAATAATTTATATATGAAAAAGTATCAGAAAAATTCAAGGAATCTGAATATGTCATTTTCAAACATGTTTGAAAATGTTACAGAACCCAAACATGTAGATTAATGAATAAATTAATTCTTATAAATACTTTGTAGATGGAATTTGGAAAATATTTAAATTCCACTATAAATGACATGATCAAACACTGTTCCAATTACAAACCAGCAACCTAACATGTCATCCCATGCATGTTAAAAGCAAGTTGATCTGAGCATCAGGTCGAATCAATTAAAATGGTATCCGAGAATACCTCGTTTGAAGTGATATATGAATTTGATTCAAATCAACTTCAAACCTAATACATCTTAGCTATAATAGTATACCACCTTGCATCCTCATTCCATGCTCATGCATCATCTTGATTGCATATGTTTGATATTGATTGTTGTCATTCCTTTCGGTAGGCTCCGCTCCCCCGGATTCCACTGAATATCCGTCTGACAGATATTGTCACTCCTCTGAGCAACAAGGCAAGCAACCATTTTGATCATTCCGATAAATCCCATGCCGTTGCTCCTGCACTTACTTATTGCATTAGGATCAAATGCTTCAAATGCTTTTGCCACGTTAGTTGAACCCACTTCCTTTGCATGACCTATCCTTGTCACAGTAAATAGCTGAACCTTGCAACCTAGCATACCTGGTAGATGCTTGAGCCATGATGTGCCTTATCCTGCTATGCATGCTATGCTTAGAGTTATGTATGGTCTGTCATCTAGGAGATGAACAAAATTGTGAGAATGTGTTCGGTAAGCAAAGGCTGTGTGTTGAACCTGATTTGGTAAAGGTACCGGTGAAAGGCTGTGTAGGAGTACATGGCGGGTTGTTTCATTGGAACCGTCCTTAGGAACTGAGTTCCGTGTATGTAATCCAAGACTAGATACTACCACACGTTGGGATACTTAATTGACCCTCTCGACTTATTAATCGCTTAGTACTCGGTCCAGGATTTGCAAGTAGTTTCTGGTGTTTATAGTCATGCTGGAGGCCGTGCATAGCACTGACCTGAGAGGTAGGCTGTGATGCGGTAGGCCGTGGCACGGTGTACCAAGTGGCACCCGGATGGTGGGTTTGGGAACCCTGCGCACATCGTTTGAGGCTGTGGCGGAAACCTCGCCCGGACTTCCGTACGGGTTACTCTCAGATAGGCGATAAACCTGGACTAGGTACTAGTGTGGTTAACGGTCGTGGCCGACTCCCTCGCTGGGCTTCTGCTTGAAGGTTGCCGAGGTGCATGAGGTACACATGGCGATAAGTGGCGAGAGCGTGTGTGACGAAGTACACCCCTGCAGGGTTATGATCTATTTGAATAGCCGCGTCCGCGGATATGGACTACTTGGAGACATATGTTGTTCATAGATAACTTAAATGGCTACTCATAAAATTGTCAAGATAAGCGTGAGTGTCATGGACGGCATTTCCGTATGGAGACGGAATGACTCCACGATGGAGTATTGTTGTGGTGTTAGTGGACTCGAGTGCGAGAAATCAAGTTGTCAAAATTATTTAAAAATGCAAGTTATCTAGCCAGGAGTCAAATGCTGGTTTTCCGCATGAAACCCCATAATACCTTATTGATGCAGTGCATGAGTAGATAGCTATCCTAAAGTCTTGCTGAGTACCTCCGTACTCATGTTTGCTTAATAAATGTTGCAGAGGTTGCTAATGACCCTAATGGAGGGTTCTTCATAGACATCAACGACGACGAGTAGCTGGTGTCCCAGCTACGATCTGGCCCTAGGTTGGGTCTGTAGTATATTCAGGCCATGTGCCTTCTAGTTTCACCTGTCTGTACTCAGACAGTTTTAAACACTTACGCTGGCTTGTAACTGAATGAGTGCTATTATGGGTCGTGAGACCCTTACTGTGTAATATTATGTGTGTGGCTCTTCCGAGCCTCTTAAATAAAGCTTGTATGTTTATGGTTATGTTGTGATGCCATCGATGTATCTATACATATCGATATGCCATGCGTACGTGTGTCGTACTTGATATGTATGTGGTTCGATTACCTAGCCGTGAACTTTAGTAGCACTCCTTACAGGGAAATGCCCCTTTGTGATCCAACGAGCCATGGTAGCTCGCTACTGCTCCAGACACATTGGTTGACCGGCATGTGTCCTTCTTAGCTGCTGTGTCTGTCCTCTTTGGGGAAATGTCACGCGATGTAATGGAGTCCTTGTAGCTTGCTGCGACTCGTCTACACTCGCTGGTGACCGACACCTGCTTTGTTGGGTCATGTATGCCTGTCCTTGTGCGGTACTGCCACTTTGGTTTATGACTAGACTTGTCGATCCGGGTTCTTTGACATTGGAATGCTAGCGACACAATTGCATACGTGAGTCAAAAGGCGCAAACGGTCCCGGCTAATGTAAGGCTGCAGCCGTGGGGTTAACCGTGCGTGAGACCGCAAAGGGATGCGATGTGTTACAGGCTGGATTCCTATGGCTTAGGATCGGGGTCCCGACAGCGTTGGTATCAGAGCCTGACTGATTGTTGGACTACTAAGCCAAACTGGTCGAAGTTGAGTCTAGAATTGCTTTAGTTATACATAAGGGAATTGTTTGTGGAAGGGAACGTAAGACTCTTGTTCTCTTCTCAAGTTATTCTATTCTGGTCATCCTCGTCTTTTTTGCGGGAATTAAGGACTAGGTTACTCATCTTCTTCTAGGCTCATGTTTCTGATCGGTAGATTATAGGACTACGGGTCAAGAGATATTTGGGTTTCTTTCGTTCCTAGGAAAAAGGAAGTAAGTCTGATGATCAGAGAATTAACTTGATAGTTGAGTGGTTACGCTATTCCATTTTGGGTTGTCTCCAAATTTGTTTTGAGCATTTACAGCCGTTATGCTGCCCAATTTTGCATTCAGAGCTCTAATGCTTTTGCATTACTCTCTATTTTTAGATGCATGGCCGTCCTTCTCGTCAGGTGGTACGTCTGACCAGGTGCATTGATGTGCCGGGTCATACGGCCACGCTGGTCAGAGTGATGTCAGTGTGCGGTTACCGCTGGTACCCCGAGTACACAGTGGAGGAACAGTACCGAGACTTCAACCAGAGCCAGTATATCTGCACTATTAGGGTATTTCCAGACTACCCTGGAGCTGAGGAGCCAATCCATTGGTCCTATGGGTTGGGAGTCACTGTTGACATGGCAGTACAAGATGCTGCCTATTCAATGCTGACCATTATGAGGGCGAGACATGCACTGCTGCAGAATTCAGAGTTCTGCTATGTTCCGGCCTCTCAGCCTGGTGAAGAGGGATACCTCAGCGGAGTCTATTTTGATTCTTCTATGGAGGATCCACTATTGCAGTCCACTGTTGAGATGCTAGAGAAAAGAGACAGGGATGCCCGTGCTCTCCGCATGGAGCTTTATGCTACCCGTGCCCGTCTATGGACGGCTTTGACGCAGCTGGCAACGGTAGTCCAGACAGGGTACGGAGATATGGAGATGCTGAACCCTGTTAGGACCCACCTTCTGGCCCACGTTGACTGGCTAGCTATAGGAGGAGTCACCCCTCTTCGGGGAACCCTCTTACCACCAGTCAGGGGACCAAGGCCACATCCGTGTCCTTATGGATCCCAGGGATCTCAGGCCAGAGTGTTTCCTGATCTGCAGGTTGAGCTTCCAGGCCATGGAGGTAATCTCTATGAGATGTTCTATGTGGATGCCTGAGCTATGAGCGGAAGGATAGTATGGTAGTAGCTGTACGTTCACAGTCCTGCGTGACTTGTGAAGTATGCCTGTGATGTGAAATGAATTCCGGAGGCCTAGATAATTAATGTATAGGAAGCTTGTAAGCCTCTGATGAGTAGTTTCATAATTTCAGTAGTTTTCTCTTCGATTAAGGTTGTACAGAACTATGTAAGGGTGTGTATGAACCATGGTATATATAGCAGTTGCTTGTTACCATGTTGTTGGATGTTCATTTCCGCATTCCGTGTGTTCAGTACATTCTTAATCCATAGCCAATATTGATATGATGTTGGTCTAAGCTGTGAGTTTGTTTGTGAGGATGGTGTTCACCAGGTTGAACCATGCGCCTGCTCATGAGCAAGGCGAGGGTAGTCAAGCATCGCAGGAAGACCTGCCTCACCCGCCCTCTCTAGCGGAAGTTATGCTTGAGGCAGAGAGAAACAAAAGGGAGACCAACCGACTGTTAGAGCGTATTGAGCAGAATACGGCTCGTCAGCCTAGGAATGCTGCAGTGTCCCTCAACGACTTTGTGAAGCTGAATCCTCCAAAGTTTCATCACTCCGTCGATCCCCTCGACGCTGATGACTGGCTGTGCAGCATCTCACGCAAGATCCACTCTGCGAATGTTTCTGAGGCCGACAAGGTGACCTTTGCGGCGTATTTCCTGGAAGGACCTGCCAATCTGTGGTGGGAGAACTTTGAAGCTATGCGTCCTGCTGAACCAGCAGCCACATGGGCAGACTTCAGTGCAGCCTTTTGTCTGCAGCATATTCCAGAGGGCCTGATGGATAGAAAGAGAGAGGAGTTCTGTGCTTTCACTCAGGGCAAGTTGACCGTGGATGCCTATAGCCGCGAGTTCGGTAACCTCGCCCGCTATGCAAGCGAGGAGGTGTCTACTGACGCAAAGAAGCAAGCAAGATTCCGTAAGGGTCTGAGCCTAGAGCTTCGTCGTGATCTGCGCCTCCATGAGTGCGCAAGCTTTCAAGCCCTGGTCAAGAAGGCAATCAGTGCCGAGACTGGTCATACTGACTTTGAAGCCACAAGGAAGCACTCCCGTGACTTTGGCTCGTCATCTGGTTCCGCGTTTCCAAAACGCAGGCTGTGGGTTCCGAACAGTTCTCTGCCGCCAAGATACACTCCGAGGCCATCCTGCGTAGCGCCTCAGACGAATCAGACCAACCCTCCAGCAAAAACTTATGGTGGTCCAGCTAGCAATGTTGCACCACGTGCCAACTAAGTGATATGCTACAAGTGTGGAGAACCAGGGCACTATTCCCGTGAGTGTCCTCAAAATGTGGGTGCCAAGCAACCCGGAAAGTCCGTCGGGCAAGGCAAGTCAGGCAAAGCTTACTATGTGAAGCCAACTCCTGCACGTGGCCGTGTGAACTATGTCTCAGCAGAAGAAGCTGCAGAGGATCCCGACGTCATACTGGGTACACTTCTTGTTAATCATCACCCAGCATCTGTTCTCTTTGACACTGGGTCTTCTCATTCCTTCATTTCATAAAGTTATGCACAGTTGCATAACATGTCTTTTTGTGATATGCCAATTCCATTGGTTGTCCAAACTCCTGGTAGTAAATGGCAAACCTCTAGGATAACCTATGACGATGAAATTCTAGTAGACAGGCTAGTTTTTCTAGCCTCATTGATAGCCTTGAAATCTTCGGATATTAATATCATCTTGGGTATGGACTGGATGTCAGCTCACTATGCAAAGATTGATACTCATTCTAGAAATGTCCAGCTTACCCATCCCTCGGGTGAGATAGTCAATGTCTCTACTGGAGTGGCCAAATGCCAACTCTATTCCCTAAATGCCAACCCTCTTCCGGAACTTGAAGACATTCCGGTAGTCCGTGACTTCCCGGATGTTTTTCCAGAGGAACTGCCAGGAATTCCACCTGACAGAGATGTAGAGTTCGTGATAGATCTTGTTCCCGGAACTGTCCCAATAGCCAGAAGACCATATAAGATGGCACCCCTGGAGCTAGCCGAACTTAAGAAGCAACTAGATGAGGCCTTGAATAAAGGTTTCATTCATCCTAGCTCTTCTCCTTGGGCTTGCCCCGTTCTCTTCGTCAAGAAGAAAGACGGAATGGATTGGATGGTTGTAGATTACCGACCAGTTAATCTGGTCACCATAAAGAACAAGTATCCGCTCCCAGGATCAACGATCTGTACGACCAGCTCGCTGGGTCCTCAGTCTTCTCCAAAATGGACTTGAGGTTCGGATACCATCAAATCAAGATCAAGAACGGGGACATTCCAAAAACGGCTTTTGTTACTCGTTATGGCCAATACGAGTACACCGTCATGTCCTTCGGTTTAACCAATGCCCCAGCCGCCTTCTCTCGTCTGATGAATTCAATCTTCATGGAGTATTTGGATAAATTCGTCGTGGTATACCTCGATGATATTCTCATCTACTCGAAGAACGAACAAGAACATGCCGAACATCTAAGGCTGGTATTGATGAAACTTCAAGAGCATCACCTTGATGCCAAGATTTCAAAATGTGAATTTTGGTTACCAGAAGTAACCTATCTAGGTCATGTAATCTCTGGTAAGGGTATTGTTGTCAATCCCGAGAGAGTTCAAGCTGTCCTTGATTGGACTCAACCTGAATCGGTTAAGCAAGTTAGGAGTTTTCTTGGTCTAGCGAGCTATTGTCGCCGCTTTGTCGAGAATTTCTCCAAGGTTGCAAAGCCTCTAACTTAACTCCTCAAGAAGGATAAAAAGTTCGAGTGGACACCACAGTGTGAGCATAGTTTTCAGGAATTGAAAAGACGCCTGACATCCGCACCTGTGTTGCTACCACCAGATTTTTCTAAGGACTTTGTTATCTATTGCGACGCCTCACGACAAGGATTAGGTTGCATTCTCATGCAAGATCGTCATGTGATCGCATACGCATCTCGACAGTTGCCTCCACATGAGGATAATTATCCCACACATGACCTTGAGCTTGCAGCTGTGGTCCATGCACTAAAAACCTGGCGACATTACCTTCTGGGTAATCGTTGCGAAATATTCACCGATCACCAAAGTTTGAAATATATCTTCACCCAGCCGGATTTGAATCTCAGGAAAAGACGGTGGGTTGAGTTGATCTCGGATTACTACTTAGGGATAACTTACACCCCGAGGAAGGCCAATGTTATGGCTCATGCAGTAAGTCGTAAATTTTATTGTAACAATTTGATGCTACAACAAGGTTAACCACATTTCTATGAGGAATTTCGAAAGTTGAATCTTCATATTGTTCCTCAAGGATTCCTTTCTACCCTGGTGGCGAAGCCTACTCTTAGGGATCAAATCATAGCCGTGCAGGCTTATGATAAGGGTATATCCTGGATCAAGGAGAATATTGCTAGCGGTAACGCTAGGGATTTCTCCATCAATGAGAAAGGTGTTGTGTTCTTTCAGAACCGTTTAGTGGTTCCTAAGAGCAAACGTCCGCGGCAATTGATCCTTAAGGAGGCTCTTGATTCTCCTCTCACCATTCATCCCGGTAGTACTAAGATGTATCAGGACCTACGCCAGAGGTTCTGGTGGACTAGGATGAAGAGAGAAATTGCTGAGTTCGTTGCTAACTGCGACGTTTGTCGTCGAGTTAAGGCAGAACATCAAAGGCCTGCTGGCACCCTTCAACCTTTAGCTATTCCTGAATGGAAATGGGATAAAGTTAGCATGGATTTCATTACCGGATTTCCCAAGACCAAGAAAGGAAATAATGCTATCTTTGTGGTCATTGACCGTCTTTCCAAAGTGGCTCATTTGCTTCCCGTTCGTGAGAGTATAACAGCTAGCCAGCTAGCAGAGTTATATATCTCTCGAATAGTGTCTCTTCATGGTGGTCCCCTGGAGATTAACTCGGACCGTGGGAGTATCTTTACTTCTCGCTTCTGGGAAAGTTTTCAGAATGCCATGGGGACTCACTTATCCTTTAGCACTGCCTTCCATCCTCAATCAAGTAGTCAAGTAGAAAGAGTGAATCAAATCCTAGAAGATATGCTCCGAGCTTGTGTTATATCGTTCGGTATGAATTGGGAGAAGTGCCTTCCATTCGCCGAATTCGCTTATAACAATAGTTATCAATCAAGCTTGGGGAAAGCTCCTTTTGAAGTTCTCTATGGACGAAGATGTCGAACACCTCTTAATTTTTCAGAAACCGGAGAGAGGCAACTCTTTGCCCCGGATATGATCCAGGATGCAGAAGAGCAGGTTCGCATTATTCGTGAAAAGTTGAAAACAACTCAGTCTCGTCAAAAGAGCCAATATGATTGTCATCATAAGGCTGTGACCTTTGAAGTTGACGAGAAGGCTTACCTTCGGGTTACACCTTTGAAGGTTACCCATCGATTCGGTATCAAGGGCAAGTTGGCTCCTCGTTACATTGGTCCTTTTTGCATTCTTGACAAACGGGGAGAAGTTGCCTACCAGTTGGAACTTCCTCCGCATCTTTCCAAGGTTCATGATGTCTTCCACGTCTCGCAACTCAGGCGTTGCTTTTCGGATCCTATCCGTGAAGTGGACCACGAAATGCTTGATCTCCAAGATAACCTTTCATACCGAGAATACCCCGTGCGTACTCTTGATCAAGCTGAGCATACCACTCGACGTCGAAACCTCAAGTTTCTTAAAGTTCAATGGTTAAATCATTCTGAAAAGGAGGCAACTTGGGAAAGAGAGGATCGTCTCTGACTTGAGTATCCTGCGTTATTCCCGACGACTTCTAAATCACGGGACGAGATTCTTTTGAGTGGGGGTGAGTTGTCACATCGCTGACACCTTAATCAAGTTAGCTTTGTGCTCATGTCTTCTTTGCATTGCATCTAGGAAATTTTCAACAAGAACAAAGTAAGTGGTGAAGGAAAACTTAAAAAACCCTAGCCACTTCTCAAATTAAAGGAATTTTCAAACTAGTTAAAATCAATGAACCCAAAATGGCCTCAAGAAAGTTCAGCTTTTGTGATAAATCATGGAAGCAGATAAGCAACGAAGAAAACCATTTTCATAAAACTTTTGGAATTTTAAATAAATGCAAAAAGCTACTGGTTTCAAGTTTAAAATTTGAAATCAGAAACTTTAAGCTTTCAAAAATGTTGAAAACTTTAGGAATGGTTGGATACATTCCAACTAATATTCTAGTGTGTTCAAAATGTTTTTACAAACTATTTTGGGAGCTGAAATATATAGCAAATCAATAGTTAACAAAACAGAAACAAAACAGAAAAGAAAAGAGAAAGAAAAGAGGAAAAGACCTTACCTGTCGCCGGCCCAGCCCACCAGGGGCTCCCCGGTCATCTTCCTCCTCCTGCCAGTAGGTAGGGGAGAAGATGAGCACGGCGGCCAAGCCCGGCCACCTCCTGCCTGCCTGCTCGCTGCTGGAGGCCTCCAGGAGCGCCAGTGCGACGCCCTGAGCCTTATTATCCTCCTCCCCACGGCTCTATCTTCCCCCCTAGGCCTCTCGATCCCCTTTCCCCTCTCGGATCTCTCTCTCCCCGAAGCTCCGGTCGCCGTTGATTCGTCGTCTCCCGGTCCTCCCCGACCCTGCCGGCAGCCTCACAAGATCCGCTGTGAGCTCCTCTTCCCGTTGCCCCTCTTCCCGAGGCTTTTCCCCTCCTTTAACCCCCTTAGCCGCCGGAGCCCGAAGGACCTCGTCGCCGGCCATGTCATTGCTATCGTTGTGGTACTCCGCTCGCGAGACCGAGCTCAGAAATGAGCTCCTGGAGCTATGTAGATGGCGTAGGGCCCCTCTCCCAGCTCGCTAGTCCCCCGCATCGGCACCCCCGTCGATGACCGAGCCGCAGCCGCCACTGACCTCATCGCCGGCATGGATTCCGGTGACCACTGGGTCCATCTCCTCTCCCTTTACATGCGGCGTTTCTCTAGCTGTCCGTAGCACTAAACCGCGCCCAAAACCAACGCCCATAGCGCCGTTTAGCTCACTCCGGCGAGCCCTCCGCCGCGCCCGTGGTCGCCGCCGGCCATATTCTGGTGGGGGCCGACGTGGCCAGCTTAACCTAGTAGGTTTAACCCTAACCACTCGCTGATAGTGGGCCTAAGGCCAAGTCAAACTCACTTAGGGGCTGGTCAGTGCGTGATTAGCCCCTGAGACAGTGACCAGTGGGTCCCCCCTATCAGGTTTGACCTGATCAGGTCAGTTGACCTGCTGACGCCATGATGATGCAGTAGTGACGCAATAAAGGGGTTTTCTAGTATAAAAATAATTCCAGAAATGTTTAAAACTTCTAAAATTCATAGAAATTAATCTGTAACTCCAATGAAAATAATTTATATATGAAAAAGTATCAGAAAAATTCAAGGAATCTGAATATGTCATTTTCAAACATGTTTGAAAATGTTACAGACCCCAAACATGTAGATTAATGAATAAATTAATTCTTATAAATACTTTGTAAATGGAATTTGGAAAATATTTGAATTCCACTATAAATGACATGATCAAACACTGTTCCAATTACAAACCAGCAACCTAACATGTCATCCCATGCATGTTAAAAGCAAGTTGATCTGAGCATCAGGTCGAATCAATTAAAATGGTATCCGAGAATACCTTGTTTGAAGTGATATATGAATTTCATTCAAATCAACTTCAAACCTAATACATGTTAGCTATAATAGTGTACCACCTTGTATCCTCATGCCATGCTCATGCATCATCTTGATTGCATATGTTTGATATTGATTGTTGTCATTCCTTTCGGTAGGCTCCGCTCCCCCGGATTCCACCGAATATCCGTCTGACGGATATTGTCACTCCTCTGAGCAACAAGGCAAGCAACCATTTTGATCATTCCGATAAATCCCATGCTCTTGCTCCTGCACTTACTTATTGCATTAGGATCAAATGCTTCAAATGCTTTTGCCACGTTAGTTGAACCCACTTCCTTTGCATGACCTATCCTTGTCACGGTAAATAGCTGAACCTTGCAACCTAGCATACCTGGTAGATGCTTGAGCCATGATGTGCCTTATCCTACTATGCATGCTATGCTTAGAGTTGTGTATGGTCTGTCATCTGGGGGATGAACAGAATTGTGAGAATGTGTTCGGTAAGCAAAGGCCGTGTGTTGAACCTGATTTGGTAAAGGTACCGGTGAAAGGCTGTGTAGGAGTACATGGCTGGTTGTTTCATTGGAACCGTCCTTAGGAACTGAGTTCCGTGTATGTAATCCAGGACTAGATACTACCACACGTTGGGATACTTAATTGACCCTCTCGAATTATTAATCGCTTAGTACTCGGTCCAGGAGTTGCAAGTAGTTTCTGGTGTTTATAGTCATGCTGGAGGTCGTGCATAGCGCTGACCTGAGAGGTGGGCTGTGCTGCGGTAGGCAGTGGCACGGTGTACCAAGTGGAACCCGGATGGTGGGCTTGGGAACCCTGCGCACATCGTTTGAGGCTGTGGCGGAAACCTCGGCCGGACTTCCGTACGGGTTACTCTCAGATAGGCGATAAACCTGGACTAGGTACTAGTGTGGTTAACGGTCGTGGCCGACTCCCTCGCTGGGCTTCTGCTTGAAGGTTGCCGAGGTGCATGACGTACACATGGCGATAAGTGGCGAGAGCGTGTGTGACGAAGTACACCCCTGCAGGGTTATGATCTATTTGAATAGCCGCGTCCGCGGATATGGACTACTTGGAGACATATGTTGTTCATAGATAACTTAAATGGCTACTCATAAAATTGTCAAGATAAGCGTGAGTGTCATGGACGGCATTTCCGTATGGAGACGGAATGACTCCACGATGGAGTATTGTTGTGGTGTTAGTGGACTCGAGTGCGAGAAATCAAGTTGTCAAAATTATTTAAAAATGCAAGTTATCTAGCCAGGAGTCAAATGCTGGTTTTCCGCATGAAACCCCATAATACCTTATTGATGCAGTGCATGAGTAGATAGCTATCCTAAAGTCTTGCTGAGTACCTCCGTACTCATGTTTGCTTAATAAATGTTGCAGAGGTTGCTAATGACCCTAATGGAGGGTTCTTCATAGACATCGACGACGACGAGTAGCTGGTGTCCCAGCTACGATCTGGCCCTAGGTTGGGTCTGTAGTATATTCAGGCCATGTGCCTTCTAGTTTCACCTGTCTGTACTCAGACAGTTTTAAACGCTTACGCTGGCTTGTAACTGAATGAGTGCTATTATGGGTCGTGAGACCCTTACTGTGTAATATTATGTGTGTGGCTCTTCCGAGCCTCTTAAATAAAGCTTGTATGTTTATGGTTATGTTGTGATGCCATCGATGTATCTATACATATCGATATGCCATGCGTACGTGTGTCGTACTTGATATGTATGTGGTTCGATTACCTAGCCGTGAACTTTAGTAGCACTCCTTACAGGGAAATGCCCCTTTGTGATCCAACGAGCCATGGTAGCTCGCTACTGCTCCAGACACATTGGTTGACCGGCATGTGTCCTTCTTAGCTGCTGTGTCTGTCCTCTTTGGGGAAATGTCACGCGATGTAATGGAGTCCTTGTAGCTTGCTGCGACTCGTCTACACTCGCTGGTGACCGACACCTGCTTTGTTGGGTCATGTATGCCTGTCCTTGTGCGGTACTGCCACTTTGGTTTATGACTAGACTTGTCGATCCGGGTTCTTTGACATTGGAATGCTAGCGACACAATTGCATACGTGAGTCAAAAGGCGCAAACGGTCCCGCCTAAAGTAAGGCTGCACCCGTGGGGTTAACCGTGCGTGAGACCGCAAAGGGATGCGATGTGTTACAGGCTGGATTCCTATGGCTTAGGAACGGGGTCCCGACAGGAAGATCTACGCTTAACGGACGTGACTACTGATGATCAAATGAATGATCCTGAACACCTACCTACGTCAGACATAACCCCACCGCGTCCTCGATCGGAGTAAGAACTCACGAAAGAGACAGTCACGGTTACGCACACAGTTGGCAAGTTTTAATTAAGTTAACTTCAAGTTATCTAGAACCAGTGTTAAACAAAGTTTACACGTTGCCACATAACCGCGGGCACGGCTTTCCAAAAAGATTTAACCCTGCAGGGTTGCTCCAACTAGTCCATCACAAATTACCACAAGCCACATAGAAATCCTCAATCACGAAGCTCGCGATCTCGTCGGATTCCCTAGTGGAAAACCTCAACTCTGAGATTACCCAAAGCATCACCGGAATCCCGATGCACAAGATATCTCGTCAAAGGTAAAACTAATCCAGCAAGGTTGCCCGACGTCTCGACGATCCCGATAGGAGCCGCGTATCTCGTTCTCAGGACACGACGGTAAGCACAGCGTACGGTGGCCTGATAGAAATCTCCCGAGTTGCCCCGGGTTGGCCCCGCAAACGGCTCTAGTTTTGGACCAGCACCAACAACACTGGCCCCCCTGTATTATGTGAAATTACTCCTTGGGTTCATGACGCCCTATGCTTTCAGTATTAACAAGTTATTATGTTGGGCAAATGTAGTACCAATGTTGGGCCTTGCCAGACCAGTTTTTATCTAAAACGAATTATCAAGGGGGTCCCCATAACAACCCCGATCGTGTTAGGAGCGCTCATTTATGGAACATAACACCGGTAGCCGAAACTAAGGGGCAAAGGTGGAACAAAACACCAGGCTAGAAAGGCCGAGCCTTCCACCTTTTACCAAGTATATAGGTGCATTAAATTAAATAGCATTTAATATGGTGATATGACAAGGAACCCATGTTAACACATGGAAGCAACTACACCTGCAACTAGCAACGCTAACAACATGGTTAAGCAAGCGGTAACATAGCCAATCAGTGGTTTGCTAGGTCGAACAGGTTGAAGGTTATCATGGCATGATTGAGAGGCTGATATTTAACATGTGGTAGGCAACGAGAGATAATCGGTAGAAGCGATAAAACTAGCATGGCAATGATAGTAATGGTATCTGGGGAAATGGTCATCTTGTCTGAGAGCCCGCTTGGAAGAAGAACAACTCGGTGGACTTGGCAAACCAACGTAGTCGAACGGGTCCTCGCATTCCGACACGCTTGCGGAACTCTATCGAAACGGAGCAAACCGGAAACAAACATCAACACAGATATTCACCACGGCAAATGCAAGACATGATGCACACCCTACTATGATGCATGATCAATTCAACATGCAAGGGATGGCATGGCAAAACACCTCATGCAGACACTACACATTAAATGAAGCTCGATATGCAGCGAGTTAGATATCGACGAAACTCCACATTTAATTATTTAATTCACTCCCGTTTATTTACACGGCAATATTACATTGTTGTTAACATGGTAAGGGGTGAAACGTTGATCCTACGTGTCATCCTAGTCGGGTACACGCGAAACAAAGATCGGAGCTACGGCACAAGAGACATGCAACACAAGATATATATGCCATGAATGCGTCATGCATGCGAGTTTCAACACGGGCAAGAAGGGGAAGAAACAGGTGTCGCCATGGCGAGCGAGAGGGAACCATGGCGGCAAATCGGAAATGATGCCACAACAATGTTCCTATCCCGATAACCCGTCGAGATATCGTGCCAACGTATATGAAGCGTGTTCGGGAACGTTAAATAAAGAATGGGGTGATCCCGTATCTCGGGTTCCCATGTGTCGAGGCACGACGAAAGAAGACAACAGGCAACGGGCAACATACGGTGCATACATACATATATTCATACATCACTTGTACACGGTACACGACAACGTCTCAACGTTATACCTTCGGAGCGTGCACATCGGAGCGGTTCGGTCGAAGCGGACGTCGTGGAGGTCATAGTCGTCGTGGAAGTAGTCGTACACGGTCTCGTCGACGGAATCGTTTTCTTGTCGTCGGTGCACGGTCTTCGCGTCGGTTACGGTCTTCACCTCGGAAGTCGATCACGTCTTCGTCGATGTTCGAGGATTGTCGAGGATGTCGTGGTACTCGCCGTTCTTGTCGGATCTACGGCAGGCGGGGATGGCAGGCGACAGAACAACAACAGCTGGCAACAACGCGGATTAGCAACAGCAGCACGCTACGCCAACTAGCAAGGCCAGCGGCAAAAACTACCTAGCAGCAAGCAAGCAACAGCAACTACAGCAACCTAAGCAGCAGCTAGCACTAACCTAGCAACTAACGGCAGCACGATCAACAGCAACAACGGCGGCCAGCACACGCAATAGCTACAACAGCTAGCAGCAAAACGCACAGCAACAACAACTTAGCATAGCAGGCAACGCGACAGCGACAGCAGTGGGCACCATCTACAGCAGCAGGCTTCAGCGGCGGCAGCAGGCAACAACAACGATTCTGCAAGGGGCTGTGGTGGTCGAAGGCTGCTGCAGTGCTGCTAGGGATGCGCGAGGTGTGGCGGCCTTGGCAGGGCGGCAGGCCACATGCGAGGGGAGCTCGGGCTGCAGGTGGCGTGCAGCAGGGGTGAGGTCCTGCTGGCGACGGGGCGAAGCCATGCGATGGATGCGGCGCGGAGGCATGCTTGGGGGCCGGTGAGGGGGTTAGCTTCTGGTTGGCCAGAAGAGGCACTGGAAACTCTGGCAGGGCAGAGGAGCTCGGCGCAGGCAGAAGGGATGCGGCGGTGCTAGGTCTGGTGGCCGGAGGGGCAGAGGAGAGGCATGGAGAGGGGGGCCTCGCAACGCGGGAAGAGGGAGGCTGCGGCGCGCGGGGAGACGGTTAGGCGAGGGTGAGGGGCGTCGACTCCGAGGGCGGAGCGTGGGGACGCAGCTGCTCGGGCAGGGGAACGGTGGGAGGAGCTGGATCGGGCAGAGGGGGGGGGGGAGAACGAGAGGGGGCTCGGGGCGAGGGGAAGAAGACGGCGCACGGGGGGAGAGATGCTGGTCGCGACTGCACGGGGTCTGTTGGGCCGGCCAGCTGGGCCTTGCAGGTTCCTCCTCTCTTGGGGTTTTTTCCCTTTAAGAAAAAAAACACAAAGCTTAAAGAAAAAGAAATTTTTTTAAAACTACATAAAAAATAAAGGCCTTTGACTTCTTAAAACAAAAATTATGCCCCAACTATAAAATAGATTGGGCACTTTTTAAAGAATAAAATTAACCTTTTGAAAAATTAAAATAAACCCTTTTACAAAAGAATAAAATAAAACCCCTTTTTATTTAAAGAATAAAATAAAAGCCTTTTAAAAGAGACAAGAAAATGAGTCGGTTTTAAAATAAAACAAAAGGAAAAAAATAAAATAAAAACCCAAGGGTTGCCCCCACATTTAATAAAAGGACCTTTTAAAAGAAGACACCTTTTTTTAAAGGGGTTAAAACGGAAACTTAGCAAAATCACAAAATGAAATAAGAGGAGAGAGAGGGGGAACTTCTATCCCTCTACGACTCGGTGATCACTCAAAGCACAATACTCCAAACACCACACGCGACAGACGATGCAAGATGCCATGCATGATGCGATGATGCAACTACATGATGATGCAACAAATAAGAAAATAAGCACACGACGGAAACGGAAATAAAGGGGAATCTTCTGGAATGCCGGTCTCACGCTGTCACAACTCTCCTACACTACAAGAGGATCTCTCCCCGAGATCCAAGAATGAAAGGGGGAGAGGATGAGAAAGAACAAGAGGTAAGAACTTAGTCGCTTCTTTGACAAACGAGTGACACCAACAATCCTTGAAGGTTGGAAAGAGATGAGGACTGATATGAGAAAGAAGCAAGAATTCACGGAAAATTTCGGCAGCACTTTGGTAGGAAAATGGGACAAAACATTCGATAAGACGGAAGAATTAAACAATATGCACAACAAACAACTAAGTAGAGCAAGGGAACACCATGATCTTGATAGCACAGCAAGATTGACCCAAAAGAGCAATATCACAAAGCCTCCGGAACAATAGAATAGGAACTAGCTCATATGGAAGAAGAGAATGAAGAAAATAATGACAACTATCATCACAATAGAGTTGAAGAGCCTCCGGACAGAAGACTTAAGATCATTTGATGAAACAAGAATAAGAATTATGTTATGCTAATCCTTCATCAAGTATAATTGATGACAAGCAACGGATCTAGCATACAACTTATTCTTCTTGAAAAGATTGAGGAGAGATATGAGCACAAACTAGAAGAAGTCTTGAAGGAGACACCGGTGAGAATTGAAATAATGAGGCAACCATGAATGAATGGAGATACATGAGAATGAAGAGATCATGATCCACCTGAGATAAAACTTAAACAAGACACCGGATAATCGATAGACGAACGAAGAGACATAAATTGAGAAGAATTAGAGAACGAAAGCTGAAAGCTGAGAATGAAGAAGTCTTTTGAAATGATGGCCTTCGAAGGAACGAGAAATAAAAACAACTCGTAAATGCACCGGATAGCAAGAAAGGGATACTCATGATTGAAACCAAATTCAAAATGATAACACGAAGCTGAAATAACAATCTTCACATCAATGGAGCAAGATTTGAGAGAAACACTCCTTCGAATTTGCAAGGTGAGAAAGATGACGAGAAACAACACCAAGAATTACTGAGACACTCCAGAACAAAGAAGAATAAAAGGGTGAGCCAAATAAGAGAATTAATTCAAATTGATCTTGAGAAGGAATATGACTGATGAAATTCATACTTACGTCATAGCTGAAAAGAATTAATGATCTCTGGAAAGGATTACAAGCACCAGATAAGATCCTGGGAAAACCTGTGGGTTATGGGCCCACTCAAAGAAATCACCGTTGAAAAGATTTCTAGCAAGAGGGATATTGCACCGGTAGAAATGAAAACTCGATGAGGATAGCACCTCGAAATAATTGAAAGAATTGAAAACAAGAATTTCTGAGATAACTTCAGCACTCCGGATAGACTAGAGAGAAATGACTAATAAGATAGGCTAATAAGAATCTCCAACATAGGAAAGAATTACAAGGATGAAAACGGATATGATGAACACGGACAACTGAATTAAATTCACCGGTAAGGACGACAAGAATGAACAAATATGACACGAATCTCCTAAGAATCTTCACAACGAATCACCAGATACGACATGGAAGAAAAGATAGCGGAAGCACAAAGAAAAGAAAACTCTTGGATGAAAATCCAATCACTGAAGGAAAGGGTGGGAGGGCGGGGAAAAACAAAGACGACTTGGAACAGATGAGATGAACTCCGGCAAAAAAGAGAGAATGATCTGCAACAATTTAGAGAGGATTGAATTCAGTTGAAGAGAAGCACACCGGTTGAATGGAATTGATACGATGACTCGGTTTGAAAAGAATTGATAAGACATTTGATTAAGCCAATAATTTGCATTCACATAAAAATATGAGAACACAGATTAGGAAAGATGTGAAATCACCATTGACATCGAAGCAACTTGAATTACCATATTCCAACAAAAACAGGGGTGAGGCTTATGAAATAAGCCAGAACAAACTCATGAGCAAGATTTCGTCTGATATTTTCGTGGACAGGATCGCACGGGCTCGATTTTACAGTAGCCATCAAGTGCAAGGCAGTGCACCCGACATACGAAGCGTCCCCGAGTCGTAGCAAGCTGCAAGGACTCTTTAAGACCCAACGTGTACTGCTGTAAGTCAACCGTGAACAAATGAATCCACTAGATGTCGAACCCCAACCTAACATCATGCATTTGTTGGAAGACTGTGCTATAAGCAACTACTTGAATTCCCACCTATGAATTCCCGAAATATCTGGTCATGCAATCTGGTACACGGATACAAGGAGTAATAACACACAACCAGATCTCGGATCTTCATCTACAACAGACCCTCGTGATCACAACGATACAAAGTATGGCAGTACTCCCGAACAATCTGCACCAGTACCGGGGACATCGGGGTTATCTCACCACTACTAGTATTGAATCAATTACGAACATCCTTCATTCTGAGATACTAAGAAATCTGAATGATAACGATGTGCTCAAGAATCCCCTGGAGCTCCACTCCCCTGAAACTTAAAGCAGATAGGAGGCACCAAGACAGAACTCCGTCACATCGGCATCATATAGATCCCAAGAATATCCGCGTGATCCTAAAAAAAATTGAGTGAGAAGAGGAGTAGAATTAAACTATTACGTCAAGATTCCTCACCAGAGCATAGAAGAGGAGAAAAAAGAATCCTACTCTGCGATATATAACTAGACTCAAAGAAGTTTTTTACTAGACTCGACTCGGCCAAGTTCGATCAATCAAGGGGGCTCCTAGGTCGGTACTGCTCTGATACCAACTTGTCATGCCCACGATGCGACCTTATCCTCAATTTGGCATGAAGGCCTCATCACGGATAGAAGCGCATCTCGTCCTGTCGCAAGAATGGATATTGTTACAAGTACATGTACTGAAAATAAGAGATATATAAATAGAATTGGATTACACTCGCCACAAGCTACATCAGAGTCACATCAGTACAATACATAATCATCAAGAGTAAGAGCAGGGTCCGACTACGGACGAAAACAAACGAGAAAAATAAGAACCACGTCCATCCTTCCTATCCCAGGCTGCCGGCCTGGAACCCATCCTAGATCGATGATCAAGAAGAAGAAGAAGAAGCAACTCCAAATGAACAATCAACGCGCTTGCGTCATGTGACCTTGACCTGTACCTGCAACTGGTGTTGTAGTAATCTATGAGCCACAGGGGATTCAGCAATCTCATTTCCAAAGGTATCAAGACTAGCAAAGCTTAATGGGTGAGGTAAGGTTAAGTGGTGAGGTTGCAGCAGCTGCTAAGCATATATTTGGTGGCTAACATACGAGTACAAGAAATAAGAGGGGGAAGATCTACGCACAACGGACGTGACTACTGATGATCAAATGAATGATCTTGAACACCTACCTACGTGAGACATAACCCCACCGTGTCCTCGATCGGAGTAAGAACTCATGAAAGAGACAGTCATGGTTACGCACACAGTTGGCAAGTTTTAGTTAAGTTAACTTCAAGTTATCTAGAACCAGTGTTAAACAAAGTTTCCACGTTGCCACATAACCGCGAGCACGGCTTTCCAAAAAGATTTGACCCTGCAGGGGTGCTCCAACTAGTCCATCACAAATTACCGCAAGCCGCATGGAAATCCTTAATCGCGAAGCTCGTGATCTCGTCGGATTTCCTAGTGGAAAACCTCAACTCTGAGATTACCCAAAGCATCACCGGAATCCCGATGCACAAGATATCTCGTCAAAGATAAAACTAATCCAGCAAGGTCGCCCGGCGCGTCGACGATCCTGATAGGAGCCGCGTATCTCGTTCTCAAGACACGACGGAAAAGCACACCGTACGGTGGCCTGATAGAAATCTCCCGAGTTTCCCCAGGTTGGCCCCGCAAACGGCTCTAATTTTGGACCAGCACCAACAGCACTGGGCCCCCTGTATTATGTGAAATTACTCCTCGGGTTCATGACGCCCTATGCTTTCAGTATTAACAAGTTATTATGTTGGGCAAATGTAGTACCAATGTTGGGCCTTGCCAGACCAGCTTTAATCTAAAACGAATTATCAAGGGGGTCCCCATAACAACCCCGATCGTGTTAGGAGCGCTCATTTATGGAACATAACACCGGTAGCCGAAACTAAGGGGCAAAGGTGGAACAAAACACCAGGCTAGAAAGGCCGAGCCTTCCACCTTTTACCAAGTATATAGGTGCATTAAATTAAATAGCATTTAATATGGTGATATTACAAGGAACCCATGTTAACACATGGAAGCAACTACACCTGCAACTAGCAACGCTAACAACATGGTTACGCAAGCAGTAACATAGCCAATCAGTGGTTTGCTAGGTCGAACAGGTTGAAGGTTATCATGGCATGATTGAGAGGCTGATATTTAACATGTGGTAGGCAACGAGACAAAATCGTTAGAAGCAATAAAACTAGCATGGCAATGATAGTAATAGTATCTGGGGAAAAGGTCATCTTGCCTGAGATCCCGCTTGGAAGAAGAACAACTCGGTGGAGTCGGCAAACCAACGTAGTCGAACGGGTCCTCACATTCCGACACGCTTGCGGAACTCTATCGAAATGGAGCAAACCGGAAACAAACATCAACACAGATATTCACCACGGCAAATGCAAGACATGATGCACACTCTACTATGATGCATGATCAATTCAACATGCAAGGGATGGCATCGCAAAACACCTCACGCAAACACTTCACATTAAATGAAGCTCGATATGCAGCGAGTTACATATCGATGAAACTCCATGTTTAATTATTTAATTCACTCCCGTTTATTTACACGACAATATTACATTGTTGTTAACAAGGCAAGGGGTGAAGCATTGATCCTACGTGTCATCCTATTCGGGTACACGCGAAACAAAGATTGGAGCTACGGCACAAGAGACATGTAGCACAAGATATATATGCCATGAATGCGTCATGCATGCGAGTTTCAACACGGGCAAGAAGGGAAAGAAACAGGTGTCACCACGGCGAGCGAGAGGGAACCATGGCCGAAAATTGGAAATGATGCCACGGCAACGTTCCTATCCCGATAACTCGTCGAGATATCGTGCCAACGTATATGAAGCGTGTGCAGGAACGTTAAATAAAGAATGGGGTGATCCCGTATCTCGGGTTCCCATGTGTCGAGGCACGACGAAAGAAGACAACGGGCAACGGGCAACATACGGTGCATACATACATATATTCATACATCACTTGTACACGGTACACGACAACGTCTTAACGTTATACCTTCGGAGCGTGCACATCGGAGCGATTCGGTCGAAGCGGACGTCGTGGAGGTCGTGGTCGTCGTGGAAGTAATCGTACACGGTCTCGTCGATGGTAGCCGTTCTCTTGTCGTCGGTGCACGGTCTTCGCATTGGTTATGGTCTTCACCTCGGAAGTCGATCACGTCTTCGTCGATGTTCGGGGATCGTCGAGTATGTCGTGGTACTCGCCGTTCTTGTCGGTTCTACGGCAGGCGGGGATGGCAGGCGACACAACAACAACAGCTAGCAACAACGTGGATTAGCAAGAGCAGCACGCTACGCCAACTAGCAAGGCTAGCAGCAAAAACTACCTAGCAGCAAGCAAGCAACAACAACTACAACAACCTAAGTAGCAGCTAGCACTAACCTAGCAACTAACGGCAGCACGATCAACAGCAACAGCGGCGGCCAGCACACGCAACGGCTACAGCAGCTAGCAGCAAAACGCACTAAAACAACAACTTAGCAAAGCAGGCAACGCGACAGTGACAACAGCGAGCACCATCTACAACAGCAGGCTTCAGCGGCGGCAGCAGGCAACAACAACGATTCTGCAAGGGGCTGTGGTGGTCCAAGGCTGCTGCGGTGCTACTAGGGATGCGCGAGGCACGACGGCCTTGGCAGGGCGGCAGGCCACGTGCGAGGGGAGCTCGGCTGCAGGTGGCGTGCAGCACGGGCGAGGTCCTGCTCGCGGCGGGGCGAAGCCATGCGAGGGATGCAGCGCGGAGGCAAGCTCAGGGGCTGGCGAGGGGGTTAGCTGCTGGTTGGCCAGAAGAGGCACTGGAAACTCCGACAGGGCAGAGGAGCTCGGTGCAGGCAGAAGGGATGCGGCGGCGCTAGCTCTGGTGGCGGGAGGGGCACAGGAGAGGCATGGAGAGGGGGGCCTCGCGATGCGGGAAGAGGGAGGCTGCGGCGCGCGGGGAGACGGTGAGGCGAGGGCGAGGGGCGTCGAGGCCGAGGGCGGCGCACGGGGACGCAGCAACTCGGGCAGGAGAACGGCGGGAGGAGCTGGATCGGGCAGAGGGGGGAGAACGAGAGGGGGCTCGGGACGAGGGGAAGAAGACGACGCACGGGGGGAGAGATGATGGTCGTTAGGGCAGGGGTCTGTTGGGCCGGCCAGCTAGGCCTTGCAAGCTCCTCCTCTCTTGGGGGTTTTTCGCTTTAAGAAAAAAACACGAAGCTTAAACAAAAAGAAAAATGTTTAAAAGTAAATAAAAAATAAAGGCCTTTGACTTCTTAAAACAAAAATTATGCCCCAACTATAAAATAGATTGGGCACTTTTTAAAGAATAAAATTAACCTTTTGAAAACTTAAAATAAACCCTTTTACAAAATAATAAAATAAAACCCCTTTTTTATTTAAAAAATAAAATAAAAGCCTTTTAAAAGAGACAAGAAAATGAGATGGTTTTAAAATAAAACAAAAGGAAAAAAATAAAATAAAAACCCAAGGGTTGCCCCCACATTTAATAAAAGGACCTTTTAAAAGAAGACACCTTTTTAAAGGGGTTAAAATGGAAACTTAGCAAAATCACAAAATGAAATAAGAGGAGAGAGAGGGGGAACTTCTATCCCTCTACGACTCGGTGATCACTCGAAGCACAACACTCCAAACACCACACGCGACAGACGATGCAAGATGCCATGCATGATGCGATGATGCAACTACATGATGATGCAACAAATAAAAAAAATAAGCACACGACGGAAAGGGAAATAAAGGGGAATCTTCTGGAACGTCGGTCTCGGGCTGTCACAATATCAATAGGATCTAAAGGAGCACTTCTACTAGCAACCAAATTCATTAACTCATCCATATTAGCACTCAACGAGTTAATTTCTTCTATTGCGTGTACCTTCTTACTAGTAGGTGACCTTTCAGTGTGCCACTGAGAGTAGTTTGTCGTGATGTTGTCTAGGAGCTTTGTGGCTTCCCCTAATGTGATTTCCATGAATGTTCCACCTGAGGCGGAGTCCAATATATTTCTAGAAGCGAAATTCAAGCCAGCGTAAAAGATTTGAATAATCATCCAAAGACTCAAGCCATGAGCGGGACAATTTCTAACCATCAATTTCATTCTCTCTCAAGATTGTGCAAGATGTTCATGATCAAGTTGCTTGAAATTCATGATATCATTACGGAGAGCGAAATTACGGAGAGAGATTTTTTGGCAAAGAAGAAAACCAAGTTTTTGCGCGATCTCGCAACGAGAAAGGAAAAAGCTTCAACTTAATCACATAATTATCCACATCTTTCTTCTTTTTCATATCGCAAAGCTCAATGAAGGTATTGAGATGGGATGCGACATCTTCACTAGGAAGTCCGGAGAATTGCTCTTTCATAACAACATTCAGCAAAGCGGCACTGATTTCGTATGACTCCACACTAGTGGCGGGAGCAATCGGAGTACTAATAAAATCATTATTATTAGTATTCGAGAAGTCACAAAGTTTGGTGTTTTCATTCATGGTGACTTCGGCAAGCAAGCAAGCACACAAGCGAACAAAGAGCAAGCGAGAAAAAGGGTGAACGAAAAAGGCAAACGAAAAAGGCAAATTGTGAAGTGGGGAGAGGAAAATAAGAGGCAACTGGCAAACAAAGTAAATGCAAGAAATGAGTCTGCGACACTTACTTGGATGAGTTCTTCACTTGTTCCTCCCCGGCAATGGCGCGAGAAATCCTTCTGCTACTTCTCAAACAACAGCGCCAGAAATTGAAACGTTGACGGAGACTTGCTTGCGTTGGTTTTTCCCTTGAAGAGGAAAGGGTGATGCAACACAGGAGCAGTAAGTATTTCCCTCAGTTTGAGAACCAAGGTATCAATCTAGTAGGAGAATCTCGTCAAGTCCAGAGTACCTATGCAAACACAAACGAGCTTGCACCCAACGCTATAAAGGGGTTGTCAATCCCTTCAAGATTGTTTGGAAAGTGAGATCTGAAGGCGGAAAGTGCAACGAAGTAAAAGAGTAAGGCTGAAAATATGGTGTGGAGTAGACCCGGGGGCCATAGTGTTCACTAGAGGCTTCTCTCAAAATAGCAAGTATTACGGTGGGTGAACAAATTACTGTCGAGCAATTGATAGAACCGCGCAAAGTCATGACGATATCTAGGGCAATGATCATACATATAGGCATCACGTCCAAGACAAGTAGACCGATACATTCTTCATCTACTACTATTACTCCACACATCGACCGCTATCCAGCATGCATCTAGTGTATTGAGTTCATGACGAACAGAGTAACACTTTAAGCAAGATGACATGATGTAGAGGGATAATCTCAAACCAATGATGAAAACCCCATCTTTTTACCCTTGATGGCAACAACATGATGCGTGCCTCGCTACCCATTCTCTCACTGGGTGAGGTCACCGCATGGTATGAACCCAAAACCAAGCACTTCTCCTATTGCAAGAATCATAGATCTAGTTGGCCAAACAAAACCCACAACTCGAAGATAATTACAAGGATATGAAATCATGCATAAGAGAGATCATACGAAACTCAAATAAGATTCATAGAGAATTTGATCATCAATCCACAATTCATCGGATCTCGACAAACACACCGCAAAACAAGATTACATCAGATAGATCTCCATGAAGATCATGGAGAACTTTGTATTGATCCAAGAGAGAGAAGAAGCCATCTTGCTACTAACTATGGACCCGTAGGTCTATGGTAAACTACTCACGCATCAACGGAGAGGTCATGGTGTTGATGAAGAAGCCCTCCGTATCCGAATCCCCCCTTCGGTAGGGCACCAGAACGTGCCCCAGATGGGATCATGCGGAGACAGAAGCTTGCGGCGGCGGAAAAGTACTTTCGATGATCTCCTGATTTTTATGGAATTTTAGAGAATATATAGGCGCAAAACCTAGGGCAAAGGAGGCTCAGGGAGCCCACAAGCCAGTGGGGCGCGGGCCCCCCTAGCCGTGCCATGAGGGCTTGTGGGGTCCCTGGTGGCCCCCTTCCCTGATTCTCTGGCTTCCCGATCTTTTTTATTCCGGAAAAAATCTTTTTGGCAGTTTCATTCCGTTTGGACTCCGTTCAAAATCCTCATCTGAAAGGGGTCAAAAACATGGAAAAAACAGGAACTGGCACTTGGTACTGAGTTAATAAGGTAGTCCAAAAAATATATAAAAGGCATGCAAAACATCCAAAGTTTGACAAGATAATAGCATCAAACCATCAAAAATTATAGATACGTTGGAGACGTATCACGCCTCCACAGCAAGTGCGGGCCAATCTACCACTCCGCCACCTCATCGCTACACTAGTCACTTATCGATGAGGTGTCGAACTCCTAGATGGCTAAGCGGCACTCGCTAGATATGTGGAGATGTGCTGGAAGATAGATTACGACCAATTGGCACGTGTCCAGAGGCGTGTCAAGACGCCACGCCATAGCCAGCTACTAGGTGGTAGATGCCTGCCGGCAACGCACCCCCACTCGCCACATAAGGCCGCATTTATGGCGCTTTGGCTTAAGTACCAGAGTTAGGTATGATAGCACTGCTAGATATCTAATCATGTGTGTTTGCCACTGTGGTTTCCCCTTGACCTATAAAAGGAGGCCCGAGGCAACATAGCAAAGGGTTCAACACTTCAAGGACTCAGATCCAAGGAAATTAGAATTAGGAATATTTGTGCGCACGTAGAAACTCTCTGCGGCAACCCTTGCCAGGGGAGAACGACGTGTGAATTCCGTCTTCCCCAATAAATCCACAAAAACAGGAGTAGGGTTTTACGCTTCACATCGGCCTGAACCTGGGTAAACGCCCCGAGTCCCATCATCGTGTTGCCTCGTAGTTTCTGCTCTTTGTGCCACATGATCGCCCCGCCAAACCATAAAAGGTATTAAAGATCCCATAGGGGACCGAGTTCATATCTACACCGACATCCTTGGTGCACCAGGCACGGGGCTTCATTCACGCAAACCTGAAATTAGAGCAGCGTGTTAATCTTCATTGTTGCACCGACATCCTTGGCGCGCCAGGCACATGGCTCCCAAGTAGAAGACTGACACAGACGCCCATCCTTCTACTTTGAAGGCCACGACACTTGCTGTTGCGGACTCTGCTGGCGCCGCAACGGCTATCGCGTCATAAAAAGCACCAAAATTTGTTTAGAAAGCTTCATTCCATTACGTTACATGTGGGCACCATATAAGTGTTACACAATGATAGTAGTAACGTGATGATACAAAACTTATAAAAATTGGCATGTCACATACATTCATGCTACGAAATCCAAAAATGTCACACAAGATTATGTACACAACCTATGTGTCGAATGTAGGATGAAATCATGCCTAGCCAAAATCAACCTCATTCTGCCACACATGAAACATGAAATCATGGAGGAACATTCACATAAATGCATAGTTCAAGTTTGTCAAGCAGGATTTCATCGACGACCACGAGGATGATTTTATTGTAGGATATTGTAATAGGAATATGTTGCAATCTTATGTAATATATATGTTGGAATTCTTAATCAGGGGTTTTCTCTCTGAAGATGTAATTAACAGATTTTTTATGTAAGTGTAACAGCTCTGGAAATATGTAACTACAATATTTGATCTTCTCTTTATTTTATGCATGTATGCATTTTAAATATATTGACTCTCTATCAATGACGTGGACGCGTGTCTCACGCCCGCCATTTTCCCGTCGTCAATTGCAGATAAACAATTGTCACGGAGTGGTAAAATCATCACCGATGGTTCCGTAGTTTAATTTGTATGTGATATGATTTGCTTTGTGTGCATGAACGCACAAATGCTCCCTTGGTGGTTTTGATAATTCATGACAACAGACATTGCCTCTTGGCATTACTCTTTTACCTAGTATATTTCAGGTATAGTCCATAGAGAGCCTTGGCCAAAGGATTGCGAGTAGAAGCCCCTTGATGCAAGGAAAGGAATAAAATTGGCTCAAGCTTCAAGCAAGAAGACTCTACATTTTACATTTGTGAGAAATCATTTTGGAGTCCATAGGAAAGCCAATACAAATAAAAAGGGGTGATGTATTATGATGAATTGGTTGCTCAAGTGCTTAGAGATAGCCACCAAAAATACTCATCCATTCTCCCACAAAATATCTTTGTCCAAACCCAAACCAACAAAATTGATGCCACCAACTTTTTCCACTCGGCCCTACCGATTTTCCACCATACAGATCCTTTGCCAAACCCTAATCTCCCGGTACCACCAACTTTCATATCGGTGCCACCGAGATTCAGTGACCAACTTTCTATTGAGAAAATTCCAAGAATCAGAATTTCCAAGATTGGAATCGGTCTCACCGAGATTTGGAAACTGCTCTTGGTCATTGATACGTCTCCAACGTATCTATAATTTTTGATGGTTTCATGCTATTATCTTGTCAAACTTTGGATGTTTTGCATGCCTTTTATATATTTTTTGGGACTAACTTATTGACTCAGTGCCAAGTGCCAGTTCCTGTTTTTTTTCCATGTTTTTGACCCCTTTGAGAGGAGATTTTGAAACGGAGTCCAAACGGAAGAAAATCCCCGAAAAGATTTTTTCCGTAACAGAAGAAGATCGGGAAGCTTGAGAGCCAAGGCAGGGGAGCCTCAGGGGCCCCACAAGCCCCCACCCCGCGGCCAAGGGGTAGGCCGTGACCCACAGGCTGGCCCCCTTGGCGCCCTCTTCCCTAGGGGTTGCGCCTATATATTCCCTAAAAATCCCAAAAAAATCAGGAGATCATCGAAATCACATTTCCGCCGCCACAAGCTTCTGCCTCCACAAGATCCCATCTGGGGCACGTTCTGGTGCCCTGCCGGAAGGGGGGGGGGGGTTCGGACACGGACGACTTCTTCATCAACACCATGACCTCTCCGATAATGCGTGAGTAGTTCACCATAGACCTACAGGTCCATAGCTAGTAACTAGATGGCTTCTTCTCTCTCTTGGATCTTCAATACAAAGTTCTCCATGATCTTCATGGAGATCTATCTGATGTAATCTTCTTTTGTGGTGTGTTTGTTGAGATCCGGTGAATTGTGGATTTATGATCAGATTATCTATGAATCTTATTTGAGTTTCTTCTAATCTCTCTTATGCATGATTTCATATCCTTGTGATTCTCTTCGAGTTGTGGGTTTTGTTTGGCCAACTAGATCTATGATTCTTGCAATGGGAGAACTGCTTGGTTTTGGGTGCATACCGTGCGGTGACCTCACCCAGTGACAGAAGGGGTAGCAAGGCACGCATCATGTTGTTGCCATCAAGGGTAAAAAGATGGTGTTTTCATCATTGGTTTGAGATTATCCCTCTACATCATGTCATCTTGCTTAAGGCCTTACTCTGTTCATCATGAACTCAATACACTAGATGCAGGCTGGATAGCGGTTGATGTGTGGAGTAATAGTAGTAGATGCATAAAGTATCGGTCTACTTGTCTCGGACGTGATGCCTATATGTATGCTCATTGCCTTAGATATCGTCATGACTTTGTGCGGTTCTATCAATTGCTCGACAGTAATTTGTTCACCCACTGTGATATTTGCTATTTTGAGAGAAGCCTCTAGTGAACACTATGGCCCCCGGGTCTACTCCACACCATATTTTCAGCCTTACACTTTTTTACTTCGTTGCACTTTCCGCCTTCAGATCTCACTTTGCAAACAATCTTGAAGGGATTGACAACCCCTTTGAAGCGTTGGGTGCAAGCTCGTTTGTGTTTGCGCAGGTACTTTGGACTTGACAAGACCCTCCTTCTAGATCGATACCTTGGTTCTCAAAGTGAGGGAAATACTTACTGCTCATGTGCTGCATCACCCTTTCCTCTTCAAGGGAAAAAACAAACGCAAGCCCAGTTTCCGTCAACGTGTCAATTTCTGGCACTGTTGTTTGAGAAGTAGCAGAAGGATTTATGGCGCCGTTGCTGGGGACAGACTTATCTTGCCATAGCAGTCATCGTATAGGTACCACCAAGGTTCATATATCGGTTCGACCGAGAATTCAAAAGTTTCCACATTTAGTGCAACTCGGTACCACCGAGAGTCATTTCGGTGTCATCGAGTCAGGCAATAAATTTTGTAATTGTTGGATTTTGGGGGATGCCTATGTATACCCATCCACCTCCTCTGATTCGCAGAGGAAGAACTCAGAACGCACTTACACTTGCCAGATCCATTTTTCTGAGAGAGAGCGACCTACTCATGTGTTGAGACCAAGATATTTCAATCCAACCATTTGAAACTTGATCTCTAGCCTTCCCAAGTTGCTTTACACAAAATCAATGTCTCCTACCCATGCCAAATCGGTGAGAGAGGGATTGAGTGTTGAGGAGTCTATCTTTTGAAGCACAAGAGCAAGGAGTTCATCGTTCTACCGCATCTATTACCTTTTGGAGGGTGGTGCCTGCTAGATTGGTTAGGTGTATCTTGGGAGAATCCTACTTCGTGTTGTGGAGTTGAACCAAGAAGTTTGTATGGGCAAGGAGATCGCCTACTTCGTGAAGAGCTACCGTGAGTGAGGCCAGTCCTGTGTGGACGTAAGCCATGATGGAATATACTAGGCTGCTTCTTCGTGGACCCCTTATGGGTGGAGCCCTGTGTGGACTCTTGCAACCGTTACCCTCCGTGGGTTGAAGTTTCCACTAGCGTGGGCGTATGATAGCACCGCCTATCGGAACCACGCCAAAAATAGCCGTGTTCATATTTTCATTTGATCTTCCTAATGTCTACTCCTTACTTACATGTGTAATGTCTTTATTTTCCGCTGCATTATTTGTTAACTAGCATGTGTTGGGTGCACTTGATCGCCGTGTGCAATGTCTTTATGGATGTACGATAGCACCACCTATCGGAACCACGCCAAAAATCGTCGTGTCAATCTTTGCATTCGATCTTCCTAAACTCTACTCCTTAGTTACATGTGCGGAGTCTTTACTTTCCACTACAATATTTGTCGACCAGCATGTGTACGGTGCACTAGACCTGTTAGAATTGTTAAAATCTGCAAGTAGTCTATTCACCCCCCTCTAGACACCCCTTCTATCGATCCGTCAGTGCACCACATCTATGCTCTTTCTACAAAACAACAACACATATACTTATCACAACATGATCACATAACCAAATTTAATATCCAATTATAAATTGACTGCATACATGACATTTACACACCTCAATAAACATTTACATGCATAATAAACTAGCAGAAACAATCATCAAATCGCCTTGTTATGTTGAGCTTACCGCCACCCCTCTGTTTGTGCTCGATCCCTCATTGTCTTCAGGTAGGAGTCACTTCCGCTTATCGGCGGTCTGCCTGTACATATATAGCATGTGTACACTTCCTTGGCCACATGCTTGAGGTGACCTTCATCCAGTCTTTACTTGTGGGCAAGTTTTAGCAATTATGGCAAGTCAAGTACACCCTACAGATGCACATCTAAGAGTATAGCAGCGGAATGTAAAACATGCAAGTGAAAAGTAAAGGGGTAAGGTAGGGAGATCAAACGCAAGATGTTGTCATTGCAATTTTTAGCATGGTTCCAATAGGTGGCGCTATTGTATGTCATGATAGTGGAAACTTCAACCCACGGAGGGTAACGGTTGCGATTGTCCATGGAGGGCTCCACCCACAAGGGGTCCACGAAGAAGCGGCCTTGTCTATTCCACCACGGCTTCCGCCCACAAAGGACTAGCCTCACTCACGGTAGATCTTCATGAAGCAGGCGATCTCCTTGCCCTTGCAAACATCTTGGTTCAACTCCACAACACGAAGTAGGAGGCTCCCAAACGACACCTAAGCAATCTAGGGGGCATCACCCTCCAAAAGGTAGTAGATGTGGTAGAAGATGAACTCATTGCTCTTGTGATTCAAAAGATAGTCTCCTCAACACTCAATCACTCTCTCACATATTTGGCATGGGTAGGAGAGATTGATTTGGTGGAAAGCAACTTGGGGAGGCTAGAAATCATGTTTCAAATGATTGGATTGGAATATCTTGATCTCAACACATGAGTAGGTGGCTCTCTCTCAGAAAAATGGATCTGGCAATGAAGTGTGTGTTCTGAGTGTATCCTCTATGAATGAGAGGTAGGTGGAGGGGTATTTATAGGCAGCACCCAAAATCCAACCGTTACACCTAAAGTGACCAACTCGGTGACACCAAAGATAGAAACTCGGTGGTACCGATTTGCTCAAAACGGGCAACTTTTGAATCTCGGTGGAAGCGATATACACAACTCAGTAGAACCGAAAAGGTGGCTAAGGGTCAGATGACCCACCTCGGTGACATCGATACTCAAACTCGGAAATTCTGATTTTGTGTACTAAGGCAACGAAATGTTGGTCACCTAAACTCGGTAGCACTGATGCAGAATCGTCTGTACCAAAATGGTAGGTTTGGCTAGGTTTCTGTATGGGATGAAAATCGGTAGAGCCAAATTTGGAAACTTGGTGGCACTGATTTTCGATATTTAGCTTTGGATAGAACTGTTATGTGGGAGATTGACTGAGTATTTTTGGTGGCTATCTCTGAGCACTTGAGCAACCAATTCATTTTAATACCCCACCACCTTTTAATAGTATTATCTTTCCTATGGACTCAAAAGTAATTTCTCACAAATATAAAATGAAGAGTCTTCTAGCTTGAAGCTTGAGCCAATCTTATTCCTTCGTTGCATCAAGGGGCATCTCCACATAAACATTTAGCCAATGCATCTTTCGAACTTTTATGAAATTTACTTGAATAGAATCATTAGTCCAATGATGCATATGTTGTGATCAATTATCAAAACCAACTTAGGGAGCAATTTTGCTTTCTCCCCTTTTTTGGTAATTGATGACAACATATAGATCAAAGCTTCGACAAATGATATAATCAATGATTAGCATCATCGCTTTGAGAAGTATGTGAAAAGCAAGACCTCCCCCTTAATTTGTGCATTATTTATAATTTTCTTTTAAATGCAAATGCACAACCGATTAGGATCATGGGCCACTCTTCCATGTCACATACATATTGGTGTTGTGCATACATGATATGAATGAATAGTAATGCACATGACACCAAAAGGATAAGTGAATGATCATCATATGAATAGCTCAAAGATAATATTATGGTAGCGTCAACCAAGCAAAGCGTATGATCAAACACAAGGAAACGAATAAAGTCATCCAACGAGACAAAGTTTTGTAAGAACCAAACGAGAGAAAATAAAGTCAAAAGCTCTCTCTCTCTCTCTCTCTCTCCCTTGAAGCCCTATAATCTATACAATTCTCCCACTATGGCAACAAGTTACCAAAAAGTTGAAAAGTATAGAGCTAATCGTCTAGTTGGGATCTATCTCCTCCGGAAGTTGATGATGGAGTAGACAGAAGAGCGTCGGCGACGGCTTCGGCAGAATGTCCCGGAGGTGGAGGTGTTGATACTGGAGGTGCTGGAGGTGGGGCTGAAGCTAAAGGTGCAGATGCTTGAGCTGATGAAGTTGGTCTTGCTTCCGACACTGACACAACTGCTGACTGGGGCTTGGTACTGAACTGAGTGGTAGTGCGAGGAGGCGATTCTTCATCATCACTAGTTGAACTGGGTGTCCTTACACCATCAACTTAATGCTTGAGCTGATTAACAATAGCAGATATCTCGGTCACTTTAACGTCTAAATCATGGAACTTTCTTTCCACGTTCCTCTCTAAGCTCTTTTGGTTCAGCAGGATCTTTGAGATGTTCTTCTTCATGCCCTGGATAGTGCTCACTAGAAATGCCATCTGCTCAGCTTGAGTTCTGAGCTGTGGAACTGGTGGTGGCGCATTCCTAGAAGCCCCTACCTCTGCTGCCTCTCTAGCTGTGGCTGTGCTGGGATCATTGTCATCCATCACAACCACATTATCTTCAAATTCAGGCTGAAGGGGCAAATGGGGACGATCAAGCAAATATGCATGCTTGCCAAGTTTGGCATTGATAAGCATTTGAATGTATAGGGCATATCTACAAGATCTCTTTTGATTTGCAGCAGTCCTCCTCATAGTCTCTACTATCAAATCCATTAGCTTGAAGTGAGTGTGGTTGTCTAGATGGTGCAGCATATTGATGGAATAGCCTCTAATCATCTTGTCATCACCTGACTTAGGCATCAAGGTGTGTCTCATAATGGTATTGGTAGTGGGTATTCCTGCTTGTAAGAAATAGACAGAGCCAAGCTTGTGTGCCAACAAACTAGTGAGGAATCGGGTTATACATATTAGCCATGGAGTTGTGGTTCATCTTCATCTCAGAGTAGACATCAAGATCATCTTCTTTCTGATGTGGGGCACCAATGATAGTGGCCCACGCATCAACTGTGGCTTCATACTTGTGACCATCAGTCATCCACACAATTGAGCCATCACCATAGAAATGAATAGTTGAATAGAATTGCATGGTCAATTCATCATTCCATGGGGTCATCTATCTCCCAACAAGTTCTTCAACATCCACTAAATTGAAATTTTCTTGCAGACGGGGAAATAAATATTCATTGTCTTTGATGTAAGCCCAGTCAACTTATCTCGTCTCACTAACAGCTGGACTCTTGTCATACAATAGAGTCTCATAAAAATCTTGGTGCTCCTTTGTGTGGTATCTAGGATCAACAACAGTCCTTCTCCTGACAACATAGGGATCAATAACTCTCTACTTCCTCATCTCTGCATCTCTTCTCTTTCTCATGTCCTCGGCTACTGGGTGAGTAGCATTGTGAAGTGGCAAATGAGCTCTAAGCTTCATGAGAATGGGTGCATTCTCTTCTTCTTCTACAACAAAGGCACTGGAAGCAGGGCCTTGCTCCTTGGTAACTGCAGGTATGTCCTTTGTAGTCCTCCTGGGAGCTACAACCTTCTTAGCTTTAGTAGGAGGCTTTGGAGCAGATCTCTCTGGCATGGCATCAGCCATGAGCTTCTTCTTCTTCTTTGGAGGAGGGGCTTCAACTCAGATCTCTTCTTCTTCAGCATCAGCTTCTAGGTCCTCATACATTGAGGTTTGTCTCCCAATGACATGAATCACCCCCTTTCTGGCTCTCTTCACACCTAGCTTCTTAGCAGGTTTCTCAGTGGTCATTGCCATACTTTGCCTTGCATACTCAGGGGCTCTAACGTCAGCAGGCTTTGCGTACTCTTACCTGACAGTCTTCTTGGCAGGAGCCTTGTCCTTTTGTTTTTGAGGAACATAAATTTCCTCTGGCACAAAGTCAGAAACTTCCTCATCAGAATTGAGCTTCCTTATTGACCTGGTAGCTGCCTTGGGCAAGCCATGGGAGCTGGGGGTACCTTGGTTAGAAGGTGTCCTCTCAGGACTTGTGCCTGAATCCATCTCAACACTATCCTCAGTGAAATTGTTCTGGCTATCCTCAAAACCTGACATCCGGGCAGTCAAAGGAGACAAGCAGACAGGTAACCAACAAACCAGCACACAAGAAACCCCGTGAAATAGATATAGAAGAGCAAACGGGTTGAGGAACACAAAACACAGAAGATTTTAAAAAATTTGAACAAAGAAATCCTTAGTTTTAGCTTTGTGCAGAATAAATTTCGGTAGCACCGAGTCTAAATTTTTGGATTCACCGAGACATATGAACTTCTTCGCAGAGACATGTCAATCACTTCGGTGGAATCGAAAGTGATCACTCGGTCTCACCGAGTCCATTCTCAGGAAACCTAGACTCAAAATCGGTGGAACCAATTTTTGCGATTTGGTGTCACCGAGATGTGTTTTGCACACGGCTAACCCTAAAAATATTTCGTTCGCTGATCTACGAGAACTTATGGTGGAGAGGAGGAATTGCACACGATGGCTTGTGGATAAAAGTTTCTAATGCGCATGAATTGGAACAATGGCGCGCAAGAGAATAAAGAGCCGTACCCTAGCTTGGTGGCAGTCCGACTACAATGGTCACGACAGCGAAGATTCCGTCGGCGGCGGCGAATCCCAACGGTGGAGGTTCTTAGGGATGCAAAGGTGATGAATAGGGGCCTTTGCATGGCATATTAGGGTTTGGGGTCGATGCGTTTGAAGAAGTAATTTCGAAGTGCTCGGTCTGCCAGGATTTATATCCGTCACGGTCGGTCTTACCGATTCTACAATTTTGGTGTCACCGATATCCTCTACTGTCTATAGACAGGGAAACTCGACGTAATCGAGATGGTGGTATTGATGGTACCAAGATGGAAAACACTGATCATGTTTTGGAATTTGGTGGAACCGAGTTTGTGGGGTTGGTTTCATCGAGATTCACAAAGAGGTGTTTGAGTGCAACATTTGTCTATAGGAATTCCGAGTGCTCCTTCATATTAAAGGGATCGAGAAGTGCTTGTTCAACTTTTGTGATGAAGCATGAATAGAACTTGAGACGAGAAAGCATAGGTAGCTAGAGGAGGGTCGCACGCATTCTTGTCCATACAATTGGCAGAAGATAAATCAAAAAGACAAATAACAACAATTGGATATCCTCGAATGAGCAAAAAATGCAAACCAACATGCTCACACAATAAGATGATAGGTAAAACATGGTAGACATGCACAAAGACCCTAGCATCTATCAAGTACTTTGGCTATGACGAAGTCATCTATATATGAAGTATATTGACATAGGAGCCAAGTGAGAATACTTGATCATAGGTCATACTCATCGATTATGCACAAGCGGGATTACCACTTTTACATAAAGCAATAATGTGTTCATATCCTTAGGAGATGCTTACACTCAAGATTTAGAGTAAAGCTCCCCATTGATATGACACCCCCCTAAGAGGGATAAACTAGCCTTGGGTTTTGTCGTAGAAGACTTCAAGTAGGTGAAGTAGTGGTGGATGCTCAATTTTGATGAAGATCATCTTGAGTTGGGAGCAATCCTTGTTGTTTCTTACTTTTCTCACCTACATGGGTTAGTCCAAAAGCACAAGGAACATATTAAAGAATATCTATGAACATGGAATGAAATACATGTGGGATTATGTCCAACGATACATTAATTACCTTGTTCCTTGCTTACCTTTGTGACTCCTTGAACTAATGCACATGGTTGAGGTTGATTGCATATAGTTATTGCAAAAATAAAGAAGAGTGAATTTCATTGCTGGAGTCACCCCTCAAGAACTTTCTAGTTCTTCCTCTTGGGGATCCACATCAACTTGATGGGGATCCCTGGAATTGTGGTAGCACTAGATGAGGTAGTGCTAGTAGTAGTGTCCTTTGGAATCCACTTGACCTTGGCTTGGGGTTCCTCTTAAAATAAGTCAAGCTCCTCTTGAAGCTTCCCTTTGCCCTTGTGGTCTTGTGGTAGAAGGTCATCTTGAGAGCTTGTTCCCTTGGGAGGAGTATGATCATACTTCTCCTCTTGAGGAAAAAACTTAGGAGTGGGATATGGACCTCCTTACCAAACATCTCCGTCGATGTTGAAGTAGCCAACACCTTGTTTCTTCTCATGTCCTCCTTGCTTGCGCACAATTTCCTCAAATTGGTTACTTCCGGCAAGACTCTTGAAGAAACCTCGCTCTGTAATCCCTTTCAATAAATCATTTTGTTTCTCAAGTGTAACTTGGCTAAGAGAATCATTAGTGGATTCAAGAGATCTACTAGCAACAACATCGTTAGATTTAACTTTAGCATTGTTGTTACTAGATGAAGAAACTTTCTTTCCTTTGTTACTAGTGTTCTTAGGTTTGACTTGTGGAACAAAAGTAGACAAGAGTAGTCGTTTGGCTAGATAAGAAGAACTCTTCTTTCGAATATCATCATTGATGGCTTTTAGGAACTCATGCTCTTGCTCCACGTTGAGCTTCTTGAAGCGTAGCTTCTCATGAGTTCTTGCAATCTCTCTATGATATTCTATAGTAGTTTCATGAGCTGACTTAAGAGTATTTAATTCTTAATTAGTCGTTCAATCTATTTCTTATCATCATCATTCGACTTCTCTTGACTAGCATGATAATTAGAAAGTTCATTTTCAATGCTATCACTAGTCTTATCAAAGAGCAAGTCATCTTCTCTTAACAAGTGATCCTCATCACTATCAAAATCAAGATAGTCCGGGTGTGATACCTTGGGGCCATTAGCCATGAAGCAGTTTCCGAACCCCTCATTTGGTGAATCAAATAAGTCGTAGGAGTTGGAGGAAACGAGTGCAATGTCGGCAACACCTTCGTCTTGACTATAGTCGGAGTCGAAGTGGTAGCTGCTCTCAGATTGGTTGTCAAACTCGGAGCGAGATACCCATATACCAACATGAGCTTGATGTCTTCTTCTAGAGCTTCTCTTGGTGTATTTGTCCTTCTTCTCCGATTCCTTGCCTCTCCGAGAGTGTCTTTGTTCATCTCTGCTCCTCCTATCTCCACAAGGTGACTCATCTCTTGAGATTCGTCTTCGAGGTGAATCTTCTGTTTGTTTGTAGGGAGCCAAGAACTCATTGGACTAGTGTCAAGGCTTCCTAGAGTTGTAGCGGTTTCGGTCACGACTGTGCGAGTGCTTCTCATCATGTCTTGAGCTTGAGCTTATCTCCTTGCCTCTACTCTTGTAGAACGTGTTGAATGTTCTGACCATGAGACTTATCTCTTCATTGGTGACAAGATTGTCTTTTGAAGCGGAGCATCACTTGAAGCTTTGTAATCACCGCTTGACTTCTTGTGCAACTCATCTTTGTCCTGAAGTGACATCTCATGAGTAACAATCCTTCCAATGACTTCTAATGGCTTGAGATCTTTGTAGTTTGGCATCATTTGGATTAATTTTCATAGGATGTCATATTTTCCATCCAGATCTCTAAGTATCTTCTTGATGATGAATTTGTCGGTCATCTGTTTGCTTCATAAGCCGACAATCTCATTTGTGATGAGAGCTGGCCTAGAGTACATTTTAGCGACTCCTTCCCCATCCTTCGTCTTGAACTTGTCAAGTTGACTTTGAAGCACATCCAACTTAAATGCTCTGACAGAATCAGTACCTTTGTGCATATCACCAAAGTCTCCCAAATTTCTTTAGCATTCTCAAGGAGGCTGATTTTGTTGAATTTTTTGGGGCATTGGCAGTTTAAGATGATGTGACACGCTTGTGCATTGTATTGCAACATCTTCAATTCTTCCGCTATCACATCACAATCCGCTTCTCGCCCTTCTCCGAAGAAGTCACCTTGCACACCACCACGAACAACGACCCATACGATAGGATTATAACCAAGAATATGTATTTTCATCTTGTGCTTCTAACTAGCAAAATTAGTGCCATCGAAGGATGGACCTCTATGGTGATAACTTCCCTCAATAGAACTCATACTCTCCTAGGTTAATAAACCAATTCAATAGAGACGAAAGCTCTCACACCAATTGTAGGATCGAAATTATGTCTAAGGGGGGGGTGATTAGACTGCTTGGCCAACAAAAACTTGGCCTTTTTCCAAATTTCAGTTGTGGGAAAGTTTTAGCAATTATGGCAAGTCAAGTACACCCTACACATGCACATATAAGAGTATAGCAGCGGAATGTAAAACAAGCAAGTGCAAAGTAAAGGGGTAAGGTAGAGAGATCAAACACAAGAGGTTGACACGTCGATTTTTAGCATGGTTCTGATAGGTGGCGCTATCGTACGTCCATGTTAGTGGAGACCTCAACTCGCGGAGGGTAACGGCTACGAGAGTCTGCGGAGGGCTCCACCCACAAGGGTTCCACAAAGAAGCGGCCTTGTCAATGCCACCATGGCTTCCGCCCACGGAGGACTAGCCTCACTCACGGTAGATCTTCACGAAGTAAGCGATCTCCTTGCCCTTACAAACATCTTGGTTCAACTCCATAACACGAAGTAGGACGCTCCCAAGCAACACCTAACCAATCTAGGAGGCACCACCTTCCAAAAGGTAATAGATGTGGTAGAACAATGAACTCCTTGCTCTTGTGCTTGAAATGATAGTCTCCTCAACACTCAATCATTCTCATAGATTTGGCATGGCTAGGAGAGATTGATTTGGTTGAAAGTAACTTGGAGAGGCTAGAAATCAAGTTTCAATTGATTGGATTGGAATATCTAGATCTCAACACATGAGTAGGTGGCTCTATCTGAGAAAAATGGATCTCACAATGAAGTGTGTGTTCTGAATGCTTCCTCTACAAATGAGAGGTAGGTGGAGGGGTATATATAGGCAGCACCCAAAATCCAACTGTTACACCTAAACTGACCAACTCGGTGACACCGAAGTTACAAACTCGGTGGTACCGATTTTCTCAAAAGGGGCAACTTTTGAAACTCGGTGGAACCGATATACACAACTCGGTAGAACCGAAAGGTGGCTGACGGTCAGATGACCCAACTTGGTGACGCTGATACTCGAACTCAGAAATTCTGATTTTTTGTACCGAGGCAACAAAATGTTGGTCACCTAAACTCGGTAGCACCGATGCAGAATCGGTTGTATCAAAATGGTAGGTTTGCCTAGGGTTTTCTCTGGGATGAAAATTGGTAGAGCCGAATTTGGAAACTTGGTGGCACCGATTTTGGATATTTAGCTTTGGAGAGAAGTGTTATGTGGGAGAATGAATGCTTATTTTTGGTGGCTATCTCTGAGCACTTGTGCAACCAATTCATTTTAATATCTCACCCCCTTTTAATAGTATTGGATTTCCTATGGACTCAAAAGTGATTTCTCACAAATATAAAATGAAGAGCTTTCTAGCTAGAAGCTTGAGCCAATCTTATTCCTTCCTTGCATCAGGAGGCATCTCCACATAAACATTTAGCCAATGCATCTTTTGAACTTTTCTGAAATATACTTGAATAGAATCATTAGTCCAATGATGCATATGTTGTGATAAATTATCAAAACCACCTTAGAGAGAAATTGTGCTTTCACCTTGTGTGTCCTTGGATGTCGACAATCTTCCGGCAGGCCATGCCCGAAGTCCGAGCACCTTTAGATTGTTGGCGGTGTACACCATCACGAACCTATAGTTGGGGCTATTTACAAACCTGGCAAAATGCTCGCATGGCATTGTAGCCAGGTAGTAGTGGTAGATGAGGACATGATTGTGCATGTGGCACTAGGCGACGACAACCTTTTGGTGATACCTAGCACGACCGTTGGTGTACTCGAGTCGAACCTGACCACTTCGTACTTGTCGTCCTCGGCAAGCAACTGCTCCATGATGTTGATGGAGTTCTCCACCTCAACTTGGTCATTGGTGTACACCACCGAGAGGTCTGTGTTCCTGATATGGGTGTTTAGAGGATACATGCCAAACTCCATTGGAATGCCCCTAGATATCCTCTTTGTATGTGTCATACATCGTGGGTGTGCTTTGTGTTGTGGGACGCAATCATAAGGTTGAAGGGACTAAGTTTAATGGCCATGGGAATAAAGGGGGTCGGTGAAAGCACAAATGATCCCTTGGTGGTTTTGATAATTAATGACAACATACATTATCTCTTGAACTAAAATTTTTATCTAGTATATTTAGGAGAAGTCCAATGAGTGGATTGCCTTGGAACTATGAGAAGGATCCCCAAAGATCCAAAGGAACCTATTAGCAAAAGCTTCAAGTCTCTACATTTTTTATGTGAGAAATCACAATTAAGTCCATAGAAAAGACAATAATATTAAAAGGGGAATATTGATGATGATCTGGTTTCTCAAGTTCTTAGAGATATGCCATGAAAGACCTCAGCCAAATTCTCACAAAAAAATTATGTACAAAACCCAAATTGCCAAATTTGGTGACACCAACAATTCCATATCGGTCCCACCGAGTTATCCTTAGACAAAGTCCAAGCCAAACCCTAGCACCTCGGTACAACTGAGATTCGGTTCGGTGAAGCCGAAACGAAGTGAGCAAGTTGCTTGTATCTACTTTCTAAAATTTGGAATTTGTGAGTTTTACTTTTTGGAGTCATCGAGATAATGGAGCTTCTTTGGCAAAGCTGAACCAGTCTGATCGATATGTTTCTTTCGGTCTCACCAACAAGCCAAAAGTTAGGAAACTTTGCACTAGTTTGTAGAAGCGAGTTTTTACTTCGGTTTCATGGAGTTAGGCAATAATGTTGTAACGGTTGGATTTTTGGTGATGGCTACAAATACCATCCCAGAACATTTTCACACTTCGAACATTCATTTTCTGAGAGAAAACCACCTACTCATGTGTTGAGATCAACATATTCTGTTCCAAACATATAAATCTTGATTTCTAGCCTCCCCAAGTTGCTTTCCACCCAATCATCCTCTTCTACCAAGCCAAATTCTCTAAGAGTGTGATTTACTGTTGAGGAGATTATCTTTTGAAGCACAAGAGCAAGGATTTCAGCATCCATGCACCAGATATTACCTTTTGGAGAGTGGTGTCTCCTAGATTGGTTAGGTGTTTCTTCGAAGCCTTCAAATCGTGTGGAGTTGAACCAAGAAGTTTGTAAGGGCGAGGAGATTTTCTACTTAATGAAGATCTACCCCTAGTGAGACTAACCCTTCGTGTACGTAAGCCATGATGGCAAAGAAAAGGTTGCTCCTTTGTGTAACCTTCGTGGGTGGAGGCCTCCGTGGACTCGCGCATCCATTACCCTCCGTGGGTTGAAGTCTCCATCAATGTGGACGTATGACAGCACCACCTAACGAAACCACGCTAAAAATATCCGTGTCTTCATTGTGTTTGATCTTCCTACTCTACCATCCTTTATATTTCTGGCAAATGCATGATAGTTACTTTCCGCTTCTTGTTCTCTAGATATGCATGTGTAGAAACTATTGGATGTAACTTAACTTGTGCAAAATCTGCCTAAATTTCAAGTAAACTAAAAATTGCTCATACATCTTGTTAATCGTCTATTCACCCCCCTCTATACACCACTTCTCAATCCCACGATTCGTATCAGAGCTTTAGTCTACATTGCTTTGGTTTTATCACCATTGGAGGAAGATGGATATGTCTACTTTGGGGAGTATTATATGTAGAGTGTCTGTTCTCAGTTGGGAGTACTATGGTCATATTGACCCCTTACACCCTACGCATGAGGAAGACATTGACATGCTTCGTAATCTAAGGACCGTCAATCTTATGATTAGAGGATTACCCAACATTGTGCTTAACTCCATGCAAAACTTTACTTGTGCTTACACTTTGTGGAAACATTTTGAAAAGAGATATACAAATTTCTCTTTACAGAATCTTGATGTTATTCTTCATAAAATTGTTGCCTTCCACAAAATGAAGCCTAATGATCCCAAGTTCGATGAATGTATTTTTAAATTTCTTGATCTTATGCATGCTAGAGGAGATGTTATAATTATCAACAATATCATTCTTGAACTCATTCACATTCATAATATTGAGCATTGTTATTGTCATAATCTTAATGAATAACTTCATCTTTATGATAAGGATATTCCATTCGACAATGACAATGTGGAACATGGCTACTATGACGAAGATTAGGAATTCGACATCGAATTTGAGAAGACTATGAAGAATATTAGTCTCATGGCCAGCTTCAAAGACTACATGTCTGGAGGAAAGGAATGGATTCTCGATAGTGGATGCACCGATCATATAACCACGGATAGATACATGTTTCATGAGGTTAACCAAACAATGGACCACAGAGGTATGTAAATTTTGGAGATAACTCCAAGGGTAAGGTATTCGGCCTTGGTAAGGTGGCCATATCGCATGATAGCTCCATTCAAAATGTCATGCTCGTTGAATCTCTTGGTTACAATCTTATTTCCGTAACTAGACTTGCGAACTTCGGTTTCAATGTGCTATTTACTGAAGTAGATTGCCAAGTGCTTCGTTGAGACAATCATAACATGGTATTTACCGGTTTTCATAGAGGTGGTCTATACATTGTTGGTTTCCTTAAAAAGGCCCAAGCTCGTACTTGTCTTACTCGAAAATCTTCTAAAGGTTGGTTATGTCATAGAAGGCTAGTACATGTTGCTGTGCGTACTCTAGACAAGTTTATAAAGGGGATCACATACTTGGTGTTAAAGATGTTATCTTTGACAAAGATTGACTTTGTAGTGCTTGTCAAGCATGAAAAAAAGTTGGAGGAAGTTATCCTATAAAGAATATCATGACTACTAGAAGACCACTCGCGTTGCTTCATATGCATCTCTTTGGTCCCAATACTTACAAGAGCCTCGGTGAAACTCTTTTGGTTTAGTCATAGATGATGACAAGTCGCAGGTACAAAACATCTTCAAGAACTTTGCTTAGAAGGCCGAAAATCAGTTTAAAGTGAAGATCAAGAAAGTTCGGAGAGACAACGGATCGAAGTTCAAGAAAACTAATGTGGATACCTTTCTTGACAAAGAGGGGGTCTTACATGAGTTCTCATCTAGGTACACACCTCTACAACATGGATTTGTTTAGAGAAAGAACCGAACTCTCATAGAGATGGTGAGAATGATGCTCGATGAGTACAAAACTCCAAGATACTTTTGGGTGTACCGGTGGAAACACCTTGTCATGCCAAGAACTGACTCTATCTTCACAAGCTTCATAGTAAAATGGCATACGAGCTATTCACGAGTAACAACCCCAACTTTTATACTTCCAGATATTTGGATCAAAGTGCTACATTCTTGATAAGCATCATTGTTCTAAATTTGCAACCAAATCACATGAAAGTTTCCTACTTGGTTACATATCAAACTCTCACACTTATCGTGTCTACAACAACTTCACTCAAATTGTTGAAGAGACGATAGATGTGAAGTTTGATGATACTAATGGTTCGCAAGTCGAATAATTTCCAACTGATGCAGGAGACAAAGACCCTTCGTAAGCACTTCAAGATCTAACCATAGGCAAGATCGTCCCATGGAGGTGAAGGAAAATAATTAATCAACTCAAGTGGAGGCCCCCACTTGACGTCAAGGAGAACCACAAAATAACATGGAGGCATCCACGAGTGGTACACGCTAAGATGAAGTAAATGAAGAAGTACATCAAGATGATCCACCTCAACCTCCTTCACGACCTTCACAAGGGAACGACAACCTCAACAATTATGAAGATGATGAGAAGGAGGAAGCTCGTCCATGCACAACTCAAAAGCTATCTCAAAATCGAGCGGAAGTGGACAAGAATCACCCGGTGAAAAGAATAATTGGTGATATTAGATCGAGGAATATCACTCTCTCTAAAAATCGTTTGGCTAACTTCTGTGAGCACTAATCATTTATCCCTAGTATTGAGCCTATGAAGGTGGAAGAATCTCAAGAAATCCTGGGTTGGGTGAATGCCATGGACGAGGAGCTACATAACTTTCAGATGAATCAAGTATGGACTCTAGTGGAGAAACCCAAGGGCGAGCACAACATCATTGGAACAAAATGGATGTTTCACAAAAGCAAATTGAATATGGACAAGTAGTACACAACAAGGCTCGCCTTGTAGCTCAAGTCTACACTCAAGTCGAAGGTGTGGACTATGGTGAGATATATGCCCCCGTTACTAGACTTGAGTTCATTCACATTTTTCTTGCTTATACCAATCACCATGCTATCACACTTTACCAAATGGATATTAAATGTAATTTTATAAAGGGTGAAATTGAGGAGGAAGTCGATGTCAAACTACCTCCCGTATATGCTAACCCTTAGAAACCTAAGCATGTCTATAAACTTAGAAAGCTCTTTATGGACTTAAACAAACCCCCTCGAGCTTGGTACAACGCGAATTTTTTTTGCCCTCTAGATTTTGCCAATTTTGCTTATGCCACTCTAGATTTTGACATTTCACTTTTGCCACTCTTAGCTTTTTACAATTGTCACAACTCCCATTCTCTGGCAAAATCAATATAATTTTATTTCACTTTTGCCACTCTTAGCTTTGACAATGTATCACAATTGCCACTCTATAATTTTTGTTTATGCCACAAAATGGAAATTGTGATAATTTTCAAAAGATAAGAGTGGCAAAAATGAAATGTCCAAATCTAGAGTGGCATAAGCAAAATTTACAAAATCTAGAGTGGAAAATACAAAACATTCCCTAGTACAAATGCTTAATGAAGTTCCTTAGAGAAAAGGGTTTCGAGATTGGTAAAATTGATGCAACCTTGCTCACTAAAAGGGTTAATGGTGAATTATTTGTTTGCCAAATTTATGTGGATAATATCATATTTGGATCTACAGACCAACATTTTAGTGAGAAATTTGGAAGGTTGATGTCCAAGAAATATGAGATGTCCATGATGTGTGAGTTTAAATTTATCCTTGGCTTGTAAATCAAGAAAACAAGAGATGGCACATTTGTCTCTCAAACCAAGTACACCAAGGACTTGTTCAAGAAGTTCAACATGCAAGACTACAAAGGTATGAAAACTCCCATGCCTACTAGTGGACATGGTGACCTGACTAAGGAGGACAAACCAGCTGATTAACAAGTTTACCGATCAATGATTTGATTGGTATATCTATGTGCCTCTTGTCGTGATATCATGCTAAGTGTGTGCATGTGTGCCCGATATCAAGGTGCACCTAAAGAGTTTCATATTAAGGCCGTGAAAAGAATTTTGAGATACTTGAGACATACACCAAACTTCGGCATTTCGTATCGTCAGGGGTCTTGTTTTGGTCATATGGGTTATTCTAACTCGGACTATACAGGATATATGGTTGATAGACAATCCACTTTGTCTACTTGTCAATTTATTGGGAGATCCCTTGTGTCTTGGTCCTCTTGGAAAAAAACTCGGTATCTCTATCTACCGCCAAAGCAGTATACATTGCCACCGGAGCTTGTTCTACACAATTGTTATGGATGACCAAAACTCTTAAGGACTATGGAATACACGTGAAACATGTTCCAATATTTTGTGAGAGTGAGAGTGCTATTGAGATTGCACACAACCCCGTGCACATTCTCGAACTAAGCTTATCAAAGTTTGTCATCATTTCATTCGTGATCATGTTGCCAAAGGGGAGATAAATCTCAAACATGTTCGAACCGATAAAAAATTCACGGTTCGATCCTTAGCTATTTCCTCATCTAGAAGAATAAAAGTTTGGTATTGTTTTTCTTAGAGTGTTTGCTTTGTGTATTATCTATCCTTGTAACCGAGTGTGAGAGTTATATAATAAAGAGTAGTTTCCGTTGGTTTGATTTACTCTCATACATCGATTATAGTGATGAAATAAAAAGAAATAGAAAAATCATATGTTAATCCCATGGGGAGTAATGACTTCATAGAAAAATAAGTATGCTTGATAAAAGTTGTTAGGAGTGAACACACATAGTGTTAGTCACTTATACAATCCATGAAAAATAATGAAAGAGAAGAGGAGATTCACATACGAATATACTATCTTGGACATCTTTTTCGATTGTGAACCCCTATCAAATATTTTCTACATGAGTGAATAGTTGATGTTGGACAAGGAATATAGCGTAATGAGTTATGTTTGTTTACATTCACATATAATTTATATTTCCATGGATCTTCTTACATGCGATGCTTATCTAGGATATTTTTCTAGCCCAATGATTTGCATTAAGTAGAGATACTACTTGTGCATCCATAACCCTTAAGCCCGATTTCCCGCCATGAGAGTCCACCATATCTACCTACATATTGAATAAGATACTTAAAGTAAGTTCTCATCGGTTCATAAAGCAAAAAACAAATCTCCTAAATATGTATGATATTTCATTGTAAGGGAAATAAGCTTTGTATGATCTTGTGATGGGAAAGAAATGAAAGGGACATACTGCATAATAAAGGTTGCTATCATAAGGGGAAATATAAAGTGAAGTTCCTTTATGTTAAGAGGTTGGACATCCCAAATAAAAAAGCACATGAAAACCTCTGCTCCCCCCTACGAAGGGGCTATATTTTACCTTCATGTATTTATTTTTATGCAAGAGTCAATAATGTTTATCCCTATTACAATCTATTAACTCTCTAGTTCGCAGGCATCATGTGTTAGGGAAAGATCCAGGCATATATATCCAGTTGGATGTAGGGGATCATGAGTCATTATTTTTGAAATTATATTTGAAGTAAATAAGTTGGGTGGTGTAAACAATAAATCCCATATCTTCCTTTGTGTCCGACATAAATGTTTGCTCCAAAAATATGCATCGATTGTGAGCAATAATAGAAGACTAATTGATAGTTGGTATGTGAACTTGCTAAAATGAAAGATCTTACATAGACTCTTCTCCGAAATATGATGAATTGTGATTGTCTTAATGACTAAGATCATAGTTTATTCACCTAGACCTGAAAGCCATGGAAAATATAGAAAGTTTCTGGACTCCAAATGACCTGAAACTTCACGGGAATTTTTATGGAATATATAACAATTATTGGAGAGAAGAAATACCAGAGGGGGCCACCTGTTGGTCCTAAGACAATAAGGCGTGCCGACGTCCTGATGGCTTGGGAGGCCCACAAGTAAGCCCCAGAGCGCCTCTTCTATTATATGAAGGGTTTTGACCTAGAAAACATTAGAGGGATACTTTCGGAATGAAGTGCTGCCGTATCAAGGCGAAAACCTACGCAGAGGCCCTTTTGCTCTCCGGCAAAGCGATTCTGCCGGGGAAATTTTTCCCAGGAGGGGGAACTCAAAGCCATCATCATCACCAATTCTTCCTCCTTCGTGGAAGGGTCAACCTTTATCAACATATTCACTAGCACCATCTCATCACAAACCCTAGTCCATCTCTTGTATGCAATCGTTGTCTCAAAACCTCAGATTGGTAAGTGTGTGTTGCTAATAGTGTTGATTACATCTTGCAGTTGATGCTTGTTGGTTTACTTGGTGGAAGATAATATGTTCAAATCCTTTATCATATTCATTACACCTCCGATCTTGAAGATTGTGATGATTTTTTAGTAGTTTCTTTTGTTCTCGAGGACATGAGAGAAGTTTTGTTATAAGTAATCATGTGAAGTTGATATTCGTTTGATATTTTGATGATATGTATGTTGTTGCTTCCTTTAGTCGTGTCATGCGAATGTAGACTACATGAAACTTAACCATACTTGGGACTTAGGGGAGGCATTCTTGAGAAATAAGTAGATGGTCGGTTGCTAGAGTGATAGAAACCTGAACCCTAGTTTATGCCTTTTTCCGTAAGGGGCTGATTTGGATCCATATGTCCCATGCTAAGGTTATATTTATCTTAATTCTTCGTTTGTAGTTGCGGATGCTTGCGAGAGGGGGTAATCATAAGTGTGTTGCTTGTTCAAATAAGAAAAACACCCAAGCAACAGTCCACCCTCATATCAAATTATCAAAGTAACGAACGCAAATCAACTCAACATGATGAATATGACTGGATGACAATTCCCATGTGTCCTCGAGTGCTTTAGTTTATATAAGTGAACTTTCAGTCTTGTCCTTTGATATAAGAAGGATTGGGCCACCTTGCTACACACTTTATACTAATGTTACTTGTTACTTGTTACGAATTATCTTGCCACAAAACTATCTATCACTGTTACTCACAACACTTGCAGAGAATACCTTGTTGAAAACCACTTGTCATTTCCTTATGCTCCTCGTTGGGTTCGACACTCTTATTTATCGAAAACACTAAGATTGAACCCCTATACTCGTGGGTCATTAATGTGCAGTTTATTGTAACTAATGGTTCGCAAGTCGAACAATTGCCAATTGATGTAGGAGACAAAGACCCTTCGGAAGCAATTTAATATCTATCCAGAGGCAAGATTCGTCCCATTGAGCTGAAGGAAAGTACTTCATCAACTCAAGTGAAAGCCCCCACTTCACATCAAGATGAACCACAAAATGACGTGGAGGAATCCTCAAGCGGTACACGCCAAAATGAAGGAAATGAAGAAGTACATCAAGATTATCCACCTCAACCTCGTTCACCACCTTCACAATGGAACGACAACCTTAACAATGAGGAAGATGATGATGATGAGTAAGTGCCGCCATCCACAACTCAAAATCTATATTGAGTTTGAGCAAGAGTAGAAAATAATTGCCCCGTCAAACAAATAATTGGTGATATTAGTATTGAGACTATGAAGATGGAAGAAGCTCTCGAAGACCCGGATACTTCGAAAGGAATCAAGTATGGACTCTAGTGGAGAAACCCAAGGACGAACACAATATCATTGGAACAAAATGGGTGATTCGCATCATGCAAGATGAAGATGGACAAGTAGTATGCAACATAGCTCGCCTTGTAGCTCAAGGCTATACTCAAGTAGAAGGTATGGACTATGGTGAGGCATATGCCCCTGTTGCTAGACTTGTGAAAGGACATGTATGTCGCCTAGGGGGGTGAATGGGCGCTTTAAAATAATTACGGTTTAGGCTTGAATAAATGTGGAATAAAATAACATTTAATTAGTCAATTACAAAACCTAAAGCAAGTGGGCTCACCTATGTGCACCAACAACTTATGCTAAGGAAGATAAAAAACTAAGTGATAGCAAGATATATAACAAGAAACACTATGGCTATCACAAAGTAAAGTGCATAAGTAAATGGCTCGGGTAAGAGATCACTGAGGCATGCGGAGATGATGATGTATCCCAAAGTTCACACCTTTGCGGATGCTAATATACGTTTGGAGCGGTGTGGAGGCACAATGCTCCCCAAGAACCTACTAGGGCCACCGTAATCTCCTCACACCCTCGCAGAATGCAAGATGTCGTGATTCCACTAAGGGACCCTTGAGGGCAGTCACCGAACCCGTACGAATGGCAACCCTTAGGGGCGATTACCGAACCCGTACACTTTGGTAACCCTTGGTGGAGGTCACCGGAACCCGTACAAATTGCTCGGGGCAATCTCCATAACCTAATTGGAGACCCTGAAGCTTGCTCGGAGCTTTACACCACAATTATTGAGCTCCTAGGCACCACCAATAATCTAGGCTGCCAAAGAAGCCAAGAGGAACAAGCTCTAGGGTACCAAGCACGCAAGAGTAATTAGCTTCTCAAACTTCACTTCCACATATCACCGTAGAGAACTCAAACCGATGCAACAAATGCAATGGAAAGACCACATAAAGTGGTCAAGGTCCTCACTCCTAAATCCCCCCACAACAACGAAAGCTATGGAGGAATATCAGAGGAAGAACAAGGAGCTCACAAAGAACTCGAAGATCTAGATCCAAGGGGTTCCCCTCACATAGAGGAGAATGTGATTGGTGCAAACATAGTTCTAGATATCCTCTCTCTTTTCCCACGAGAACTATCAAGAATCATTGGAGGGAATGAGAGTTAGCAAGCTCAAAGAAGGTCAACAATGGAGGGAAAACATGAGCTCAAAGGATAAGGTTCAAAGGGGAAGAAGAACCCCTTTTATAGGAGGGGAAAAATTGAACCATTACCCCCTCAGCCCGCACACAACTGGTACTACTGCTCATGAGATCACTACAAGAAATATGCTCATACATGACATTTTTTAAGATGTCGTGGATGAATTCGTCATAAATTTATGAAGATTTCATCCGAGAACGTCGTAAACCGTTTGAGGGGATCAAATCTACATATAAATTACGGTGATGTGAGTCAAAACGTCGTAACCGCATAAGATGAGATCGTCATAACTTTTACGACGATTGTAAAAATGTCATAACATGTTCTAACTATGTTGACATGTCACTCGTGGGTCCATTCTATCCCACCTCATCCTAGTTTGTGAAGCAACCAACTATTCTGTCATTCCAAAAATTCTCGAAAAATTCTCATAAATACTTTGGATCATATATTTCTCAAATATGTGAAAACCCTTCCTTCCATAGTTCAAAAATAATTCAGCAATATTCATTTTCCTATTCTGTTCAGAATAGCACTTTGTGAAGGAAGTGCTATTTCTATTTCTTTGATTACCCTCATATTTTTTGGGCAGTCTTTCCTATCCAAATCGTCGCCCATGAAAACTGACGTAACGATTTGCCTAGTAAATCTTTCTCAGCAAATTTCCAAAGTTTGTGTTCAGCTAACAGGTTTGTGAAGGAAGTGTCACTTTGGCATGTCCAAATGGTATAATTTTTATACAGTGCCTTCATATGCCCAAATTAACATCATACACCAAATTTTAGCTCAATCCATTCATTCATTTGATCCCAGCTTCAACATCCATATTTCTGCACAGTGTGTTACTTTGCAAAGCAAGTGCCACCTAGATTCATCCATTTGAGCTAAAAATTTGCCAAGAGAGTCTCCTTAGTAGATGATCATCCTCAGCCAAAATTAGGCCCATTGTCTATGTGAATTACCCGCACCGCTAATCAATCACTTGGCTGCTAATTCATGTTTGAGCTTAGTTCAGTCTCCTCGTGAGATTCTTCTATTGTATTCTTCTTGCTAACACCTACCGAGGGATTGTCCAACCCACCAGACATGCCTATTCCACCTAGAACGTGTGGCGACACAACGGTCAGGCGGTGACCATGCGGCTGCTATGCAAGTTCATGCGCTCTGGAGTTGGGACCCTCGACCACCATCCAAACCTCGACATCAAGGCAACACACCATGTATTTCTGATTAAATAGATACTTATATACCTATAATTTATTTTGGGAAAACTAAAGAGCAAACTATAATGCAGGTGCAGTTCAAATTTAACCCGCTTCCACCTGAATCGACATAAATTTGTCTTTTTCATGAGAGGTGGATAAAAGCTTTTAATATCCAACCATTTTGTCAATTGTACATTAAATATGGACTAGTATTTTATAAAAATGATTTGGTCCAATTTTGAAACAAATATATGGTAGGTCCTTCACGAAAAAACTCAATTTGGTCACTTGAAAAATGGAAAATGAATTTTTCATACAAGGAAAATGAAAACTTCCTTAATCAACATTGTTTGCCATTCCAATATGCACCCTTGTGCATAATATTATATCATTTCAACAAACTATGTCATGAATGTGGCCATAAGATTGATCATTTGGCTTGAAAGCCATGAATCTTTACACATGATAGCCCATTTCTAAGAACATTTATTTAAAATAATTGTCGTATTACTAGTTTATTATTTTTCCTAGTAACTTTGTCACATATAATGACACAATTCAATGGTTTTCCATTTTTTAATTTGTTTTGAATTTTTCATGGCCATTTCAAAACGTGGTCAAAACAGCGGGTATGACCGTTCCTACCTAGTAGTTGAATCTTGGAAATATTTTGGTGTTTCTATGATTAAGTAGATACTTGTGTACCTAGAAATGATTTTTAAGAAAAATAAAGAGCAAACTATAATGTCGCTGCAGTTCAAATTTGACCCGCTTTCACCTCATTCAACAAAAAATTGTCTTTTTCACGAGAGGTCGATAAAAGCCTTTGACACCCAACCATTTGGTCAATTGTATATTAAATATGTCCTAGTATGTCAGAAAAATTATTTGGTCCAATTTTGCGACAAATATATGGTAGGTCCTTCACAAAAAAAACTCATTTTTGGCACTTGAAAAATGGAAAATGAATTTTTCATACAAGGAAAATGAAAACTTCCTTAAGCAACACCGTTTGCCATTCCAATACACACCCCTGTGCACAATATTAGATCATTTGAACAAACTATGCCATGAATGTGGCCAAAAGATTGATCATTTGGCTTGAAAGCCATGAATCTTCACACATGATAGCCCATTTCTGAGAACACTTTTTTTTAAATAATTTCCGTATTACAACTTTATTATTTTTCCCGGTAACTTGGTCACATATAATGACACAATGGGAAGGTTTTTCAATTTTTTCATTTTTTTGAATTTTTCATGCCTGTTTCAAAATGCGGTCCAAACGGCGGGTATGACCGTTCGTATCTAGTGCTTGATTCTTGCAAATATTTTGGTGTGTCTATGATTAAATAGATAATTATGTACCTAAAAATGATTTTTGGGAAAATTGAAGAGCAATCTATCAAAGAGTTGTAGTTCAAATTTGACCTGCTTCCAACTGAATCAAAGGAAATTTGTCTTTTTCACGAGAGGTGGATCAAAAGCTTTTGGCACCAAACCATTTGGTCAATTGTACATTTAATAAGACTTAAATTTTTCGAAAAATGATTTTGTCCAATTTTGCAAGAAATATTTGGTAGGTCCTTCACAAAAAAACTCACTTTGGGCACATGAAAAATGGAAAATGGATTTTTTGTGCAAAGAAAATGAAAAGTCCCTTTGGCAACATTGTTTGTAATTGCAAGATGCAAGCTTGTATACTCCAAGAGATCATATTTGGATTTTATCATGTGAAAAAGTAGAAGCAAAACAATAAGAAAAATACAATTACATATGCTTTATTCTAATTGGTGGAATTTGTAGTGGCATGGATCAATGACATGGTGTTCATCCATCGATCCATCTCTCCATCCCCATCCATCCATCCCTCTCTCGCACGCACATGAACCCTAGCCCTCTCCCCGATCTCCCTCTCCCCTCGCTCTCCGCTCAAACAACCGCCTCGATCCATTTCCCGTTCCTCCACCGAAGCCACCCCCAACCAACTCCGACGCGGAGCCATCGACCATCCATGGCCGCCACCGCCTCCTACTTCTCCGGCACGGCGCTGATGTCATCGCAATGCGCGGGCGCATCCGACTACTCCGTCGCCGGTGCAGCCACCCCTTCCCCCTCCAAAGTTCGTCCCGCGACCCTCTCGTGGTAATGGTCCTCCCACGCGTCGTCCCCGCCTCTCCCGAGCGCTAACTCCGTCCATCCGAGTGTCCTACGCCATCTCGCAACCCCCGCTACTCAGGATGTGTCCCCTCCACTGTCCTCTGTCAGGACCCCGATCCTAAGCCATAGGAATCCAGCCTGTAACACATCGTATCTCTTTGCGGTCTCACGCACGGTTAACCCCACGGCTGCAGCCTTACCTTAGCCGGGACCGTTTGCGCCTTTTGACTCAGGTATGCAATTGTGTCGCTAGCAATCCAATGACAAAGAACCCGGATCGACATGTCTAGTCATAATCCAAAGAGGCGGTTCCGCACAGGGACAGGCATACATGACCCAGCAAAGGAGGTGTCGGTCACCAGCGAATGTAGACGAGTCGTAGCAAGCTAGAGGGACTCCATTACATCGCGTGACATTTCCCCAAAGGGGACAGACACAACAGCTAAGAAGGACACATGCCGGTCAACCAATGTGTACGGAGCAGTAGCGAACTACCATGGCTCATTGGATCACAAAGGGGCATTTCCCTGTAAGGAATGCTACTAAAGCCTACGGCTAGGTAATCGAACCCCATACATATCAAGTATGACATACGTACGCATGGCATACCGATATCTATAGATACATCAATGGCATCACAACATAACCATAAACATACAAGCTTTATTTAAAAGGCTCGGAAGAGCCTCACACATAATATTACATAGTAGGGGTCTCACGACCCATCATAACAGTCATTCAAGTTACAAGCCAGCGGAAGTAGATAAACTGTCTGAGTACAGACAGATGAAACTAGAAGGCACAAGGCCTTACTATACTAGAGACCCACCCTAGGGCCAGATCGTAGCTGGGATACCAGCTACTCGTCGTTGTCAATGTCTAGGAAGAACCCTCCATTAGGGTCATTAACAACCTCTGCAACAAATTATTAAGCAAACATGAGTACGGAGGTACTCAGCAAGACTTTAGGATAACTATCTACTCATGCAATGTATCAATAAGGAATTGTGGAGTTTCACGCAGAAAGCCAGCATTTGACTCGTGGCTAGACAACTTGCATTTTTAAATAATTTTGACAACTTGATTTCTCGCACATGAGTCCACTAACACCACAACAATACTCCATCGTGGAATCATTCCGTCTGCATACGGAAATGCCGTCCATGACACTCACGCTTATCTTGACAATTTTATGAGTAGCCATTAAAGTTATCTATGAACAACATATGTCTCCAAGTAGTCCATATCTGCGGACGCGGCTATTCGAATAGATCATAACCCTGCAGGGGTGTACTTCTTCACACACGATCTTGCCACTTATCGCCATGTGCACGTCATGCACCTCGGCAACCTTCAAGCTGAAGCCCAGTGAGGGAGTCGGCCACGACCGTTAACCACACTAATACTTAGTCCAGGTCTATCGCCTATCTGAGGGTAACCCGCACGGAATTCCGGCCGAGGTTTCCGCCATGGCCCCAAATGATGTGCGCAGGGTTCCCAAGCCCACCATCCGGGTGCCACTTGGTACACCGTGCCACTGCCTACCGCATCACAGCCCACCTCTCAGGTCAGCGCTATGCACGGCCTCCAGCATGACTATAAACACCAGAAACTACTTGCAACTCTTGGACCGAGTACTAAGCGATTAATAAGTCGAGAGGGTCAATTAAGTATCCCAACGTGTGGTAGTATCTAGTCTTGGATTACATACACGGAACTCAGTTCCTAAGGACGGTTCCAATGAAACAACCCGCCATGTACTCCTACATGGCCTTTCACCGATACCTTTACCAAATCAGGTTCAACAGCAACCCTTACTTACTAAACACATTCTCACAATTCTGTTCATCACCCAGATGACAGACCATACACAACTCTAAGCATAGCATGCATAGCAGGATAAGGCACATCATGGCTCAAGCAGCTACCAGGTATGCTAGGTTGCAAGGTTCAGCTATTTACTGTGACAAGGACAGGTCATGCAAAGGAAGTGGGTTCAGCTAACGTGGCAAAAGCATTTGAAGCATTTGATCGTAATGCAATAACTAAGTGCAGGAGCGAGAACATGGGACTTATCGGGATGATCAAAATGGTTGCTTGCCTTGTTGCTCAGTAGGGGGACAATATCCGTCAATCGGATATTCAGTGGAATCCGGAGGAGCGGAGCCTACCGATGGAAATGACATCAATCAATAACAATCATATGCAACAAAATGATGCATGAGCATGGCATGAGATGCAAGGTGGTATGCTAATGTAGCTACCATTAGTAGGCTGGAGTGGATTTGAATCAGATTCAAATATCACTTCCAACGAGGTATTCTCGAATACCATTTTAATTGATTCGACCTGATGCTCAGATCCACTTTTTTTAACATGCATGGGAATGATATGTCAAATTGCTGGTTGTGATTGGGCACTGTTTGATCATAGCATTTGAAGTGGAATCCAAATGATTTTCAAATTCCAACTCCAAAGCAATTATTAAATTTATCCTATTCATTATTCTACATGTTTGGTCCAGTAACATGTTCAAACATGTTTGAAAACGCCATATTCAGATTCCTTGGATTTTTCTGATACTTTTTCATATATAAATTATTTTCATTGGAGTTATAGATTAATTTCTATGATTTTTAGAAGTTGTGGGCATTTTCTGGAATTCTTTTAAAACAGAAAAACTACTTATTGCGTCAGCATGGCATCAGCAGGTCCTACTGGCCGTTGAAAGTCAAACCTGACTAGTGGGACCCACTGGTCAGTGACTCTGGTCAGTCTTAGATTAGTTTAAACTTAATAAGCAAATTAGCAGCACTGGACCCACATGTGAGTGACTTATTAGATTAATTAATTTTATGTTTATTAACCCAAAACATCCAGAGGCTGGCCCCACGTGTCAGTGGCTCAGGCCAGCTGAGATTCACCGGCGGCGAGGTCGTCCTCGCCGGCGGTGAGCCTCCGGCGACACCAGAGATGGCAGAGGGCATCGGAAACGCGTCTCCGACGACCAAACGCACGACGGAGGCCAGAGGGAAAACGGCCACTCGACGGCGTGCATGATGGAGCAAACCCCAGGGGCTGGGGGTGGCCGGAATCGACGCCAGCGACGAGCTCGGCGGCGACCGAAGCTCGGCCATCGTCGAGGTCATCGAAAACAAGGTCAAGTCGCGCGGGGCTGGGCTCCTAAAGCATCTATGCGACGAGCTGAAGCTGGTGCAGGCCTCAGATGGACCAGCCGGTCACCGTAGGATCACTGACGATGAGCTACAACGGCGGTCCTCGTCGGGCTCCGGTGGAACTAGGCCTAGAGGAAGAGACCGAAGTTGGAAACTTGGGGAAAAGCTTGCTAGGCTCACGGGGAGTGCACTCGAAGGTTGGACTGCTCGGGGAGGCGCTGTGGGCGACGAATCGAACGAAGCTCACCGGCGGCCGAAGCTTGAAGAAGACAATGCCGTGGGCGTTGCAGGGCTCGGGGGACCTTCTGCTTCTGCAAGGATGACCAGCTCGTCGAGGCGGAGTGAATGGATCACTCGGGGGGAGAGATCCTATGGCTAGAGGCACAGGCAGCTCGAGCTCGAGCTCCTGTCAATGGCGGCAGTAGGGATCGAGGCAACCGAGAGGAGAGGGGAGGAATGGATCGCGGGAATGGATAGGGCCGTGCTCGGGACGGTTATCCCCGTGCGTGCCAGCGCGAAGCGGCGGCCAGGCAGGCAGGGAGCTGCGTGGAGGCACCGGGCGTCGCGGCGGCCACCTCCTCCTCCTACTGGCGAGGAGGAAGACGACTGGGGAGCTGGGCCTGGGCGAGGTAAGCTACAAGTAGGTGTTTCTTTATTTTTTTCTGTTTTGCTAACTATTTTGATTTGCTATTTATTTCAGCTCCAAAATAGTTTATAAAATTATTTTGAACACACTAGAATATTAGTTGGAATATATCCAACCAATCCTGAAGTTTTTAACATTTTTGAAAACTTAAAGTTTTTGAATTCAATTTTAAACTTGAATCTAGTAGCTTTTTGCATTTAAATAAAATGCCAAATGTGTTATGAAAATAGTTTACTTCACAGGATATTTGCTTCCATGAATTATCAGAAAAGTTGAACTTTTCTTGAGGCCATTTTGGGTTCATTGATTTGAACAAGTTTAGAATTTCTTTGAATTTGAGAAGTGGCTAGGGTTTTTGAGTTTTGCTTCACCACTTGCTTTGATCTTGTTGCAATTTTCTTGGATGCAATGCAAAGAAGATATGAGCACAATGCTATACTTGATTAGGGTTCCGAGGATATGACAACTCACCCCCACTCAAAAGAATCTCGTCCCGAGATTTAGAAATCGTCGGGAATAACGCGGGATACTCAAGTCGGAGACGATCCTCTCTTTCCCATGTTGCCTCCTTTTCAGAATAATTTGACCATTGAACTTTAAGAAACTTGAGGTTTCGACATTGAGTGGAATGCTCAGCTTGATCAAGAATACGCACAGGGTATTCTCGGTATGAAAGGTTATCTTGGAGATCAAGCGTTTCGTGGTCCACTTCACGGATAGGATCCGAAAAGCAACGCCTGAGTTGCGAGACGTGGAAGACATCATGAACCTTGGAAAGATGCGAAGGAAGTTCCAACTGGTAGGCAACTTCTCCTCATTTGGAAAGAATGCGAAAAGGACTAATCTAACGAGGAGCCAACTTGCCCTTGATACTGAAACGATGCGTACCCTTCAAAGGTGTAACCCGAAGGTAAGCCTTCTCGTCAACTTCATAGGTCACAGCCTTATGATGACGATCATATTGGCTCTTTTGACGAGACTGGGCTATTTTCAACTTTTCACGAATAATGTGAACCTGCTCTTGTGCATCTTGGATCATATCCGGGCCAAAGAGTTGCCTCTCTCCGGTTTCTGACCAATTAAGAGGTGTTCGACATCTTCGTCCATAGAGAAATTCAAAAGGGGCTTTGCCCAAGCTTGATTGATAACTATTGTTATAAGCAAACTCGGCGAATGGAAGGCACTTCTCCCAATTCATACCGAACGATATAACTCAAGCTCGGAGCATATTTTCTAGGATTTGATTCACTCTTTCTACTTGACCACTTGATTGAGGATGGAAAGCAGTTCTAAAAGATAAGTGAGTCCCCATAGCATTCTGAAAACTTTCCCAGAAGCGAGAAGTAAAGATACTCCCACGGTCTGAGTTAATCTCCATGGGAACACCATGAAGAGACACTATTCGAGAGATATATAACTCTGCTAGCTGGCTAGCTGTTATACTCTCACGAACTGGAAGAAAATGAGCTACTTTGGAGAGACGGTCAATGACCACAAAGATAGCATTATTTCCTTTCTTGGTCTTGGGAAATCCGGTAATGAAATCCATACTGACTTTATCCCATTTCCATTCAGGAATAGCTAAAGGTTGAATGGTGCCAGCAGGCCTTTGATGTTCTGCCTTAACTCGACGACAAACGTCGCAGTTAGCAACGAACTCAGCAATTTCTCTCTTCATCCTAGTCCACCAGAACCTTTGGCATAGGTCCTGATACATCTTAGTACTACCGGGATGAATGGTGAGAGGAGAATCGTGAGCCTCCTTCAGGATCAATTGCCGCAGATGTTTGCTCTTAGGAACCACTAAACGGTTCTGAAAGAACACAACACCTTTCTCATTGATGGAGAAATCCCTAGCGTTTCAGCTAGCAATATTCTCCTTGATATGGGTTATACCCTTATCATAAGCCTGCATGGCTATAATTTGATCCCTAAGAGTAGGCTTCACCGCCAGGGTAGAAAGGAATCCTTGAGGAACAATATGAAGATTTAACTTCCGAAATTCCTCATAGAGATGTGGTTGACCTCGTTGTAGCATCAAATTGTTACAATAAGATTTACGACTTAGTGCATCAGCCATAACATTGGCCTTCCCCCAGGTGTAAGTTATCCCTAAGTCGTAATCCGAGATCAACTCAACCCACCGTCTTTGCCTAAGATTCAAATCCGGCTGGGTGAAGATATATTTTAGACTTTGGTGATCAGTGAATATTTCGCAACGATTACCAAGAAGGTAATGTCGCCAGGTTTTTAGTGCATGGACTACAGCTGCAAGCTCAAGATCATGTGTGGGACAATTATCCTCATGTGGACGCAACTGTCGAGATGCATATGCAATCGCATGACGATCTTGCATGAGAATGCAACCTAATCCTTGTCGCGAGGCGTCGCAATAGATAACAAAGTCCTTAGAAAAATCTGGTGGTAGCAACACAGGTGCGGAAGTCAAGCGTCTTTTCAGTTCCTGGAAACTATGATCACACTGTGGTGTCCACTCGAACTTTTTATCCTTCTTGAGGAGTTCGGTTAGAGGCTTTGCAACCTTGGAGAAATTCTCGACGAAGTGGCGACAATAGCTCGCTAGACCAAGAAAACTCCTAACTTGCTTAACCGATTCAGGTTGAGTCCAACCAAGGACAGCTTGAACTCTCTTGGGATTGGCAGCAATACCCTTACGAGAGATTACGTGGCCTAGATAGGTCACTTCTGGTAACCAAAATTCACATTTTAAACACTTGGCATAAAGGCGATGCTCTCGAAGTTTCATCAATACCAGCCTTAGATGCTCAGCATGTTCTTGTTCGTTCTTCGAGTAGATGAGAATATCATCGAGGTATACCACGAAGAATTTATCCAAATACTCCATGAAGATTGAATTCATCAGACGAGAGAAGGTGGCTGGGGCATTGGTTAAACCGAAGGACATGACGATGTACCCGTATTGGCCATAACGAGTAACAAAAGCCGTTTTTGGAATGTCCCCGTTCTTGATCTTGATTTGATGGTATCCCAACCTCAAATCCATTTTGGAGAAGATTGAGGATCCAGCGAGCTGATCATATAGGTCGTTGATCCTGGGGAGCGGATACTTGTTCTTTATGGTGACCAGATTAACTCGTCGATAATCTACAACCATCCGATCCATTCCATCCTTCTTCTTGACAAAGAGGACGGGGCAAGCCCAAGGAGAAGAGCTAGGACGAATGAAACCTTTATTCAAGGCCTTATCTAGTTGCTTCTTGAGTTCGGCTAGCTCCAGGGGTGCCATCTTATATGGTCTTCTGGCTATTGGAACAGTTCCCGGAACAAGATCTATCACGAACTCTACATCTCTGTCAGGTGGAATTCCTGGCAGTTCCTCTGGAAGACATCCGGGAAGTCACGGACTACCGGAATGTCTTCAAGTTCCGGAAGAGGGTTGGCATTGAGGGAATAGAGTTGGCATTTGGCAACTCGAGTAGAGACATTGACTATCTCATCCGAGGGATGGGTAAGCTGAAAATTTCTAGAATGAGTATCAATCTTGGCATAATGAGCTGACATCCAGTCCATACCCACGATGATATTAATATCCGAAGATTTCAGGGCTATCAGTGAGGCTAGAAAAACTAGCCTGTCTACTAGAATTTCATTGTCATAGGTTATCCTAGAGGTTTGCCACTTACTACCAGGAGTTTGGACAACCAAAGGAATTGGCACATCACAGAAAGACATGTTATGCAACTGTGCAAAACTTTCTGAAATGAAGGAATGAGAAGACCTAGTGTCAAAAAGAACGGATGCTGGGTGATGATTAACAAGGAGCGTACCCAGTATGACGTCGAGATCCTCTTGAGCTTCTTCGGCTGAGACATAGTTCACACGGCCACGTGCGGGAGTTGGCTTCACATAGAAAGCTTTTCCCGACTTGCCTTGCCCGACGAACTTTCCAGGATGCTTGGCACCCACATTCTAAGGACACTCACGGGAATAGTGCCCTGGTTACTTATAACATATCACTTGGTTGGCACGAGGCACAGCATTGCTAGCTGGACCACCATAGGTTTTTGCTGGAGGGTTGGACTGATTCGTCTGAGGCACCACATAGGATGGCCTCGGAGTGTATCTTGGCGGCAGAGAACTGTTTGGAACCCACAGTCTGTGTTTTGGAAACGTGGAACCAGATGACGAGCCAAAAACACGGGAGTGCTTCTTTGTGGCTTCAAAGTTAGTATGACCAGTCTCGACACTGATCGCCTTGTTGACCAGGGCTTGGAAGCTTGTACACTCGTGGAGGCGCAAATCACGACGAAGATCAGGGCTCAGACCCTTACGGAATCTTGCTTGCTTCTTAGCATCAGTAGACACCTCCTCTGTTGCATTGCGGGCGAGGTTACCGAACTCGCGGCTATAGGCATCCACGGTCAACTTGCCCTGGGTGAATCCACATAATCTTCTCTCTTTCTGTCCATCGGGCCCTCTGCAATATAGTGCAGACAAAAGGCTGCACTAAAGTCTGCCCATGTGGCTGCTGGTTCAGCAGGACGCATAACTTCAAAGTTCTCCCACCACAGATTGGCGGGTCCTTCCAGAAAATACGCCGCAATGGTCACCTTGTCGGCCTCAGAAACATTCGCAGAGCGAATCTTATGTGAAATACTGCACAGCCAATCATCAACGTCGAGGGGATCGACGGAGTGATGGAACTTTGGAGGATTCAGCTTCACAAAGTCATTGAGGGACACTGCCGCATTCCTAGGCTGACGAGCCGTATTTTGCTCAATACGCTCTAACAGTCGGTTGGTCTCCCTTTTGTTTCTCTCTGCCTCAAGCATAACTTCCGCCAGAGAGGGCGGGTGAGGCAGGTCTTCTTGCAACGCTTGACTACCCTCGCCTTGCTCATGAGCAGGGGCACGGTTCAACCTGGTGAACACCATCCTGACAAACAAACTCACAGCTTAGACCAGTATCATCATCAGTACTAGCTATGGATTAAGAATGCACTGAACACATGGAATGCGGAAACGAATATCCGAACAACATGATAACAAGCAACTGCTATATATACACCATGGTTCATACACACCCTTACATAGTTCAGTACAACCTTAACCGAAGAGCAAACTACTGAAATTATGAAACTACTCATCGGAGGCTTACAAGCTTCCTATACATTATTCATCTGTGCCTCCAGAATTCATTTCACGTCACAAGCATACTACACAAGTCAAACATGACTGTGAATGTAGAGCTACTACCATACCATCCTTCCACTCACGGTTCAGGCATCCACATAGAACATCTCATAAAGATTGCCTCCATGGCCTGGAAGCTCAACCTGCGGATCACGAAATAATCTAGCCTGAGATCCCTGGGATCCATAAGGACACGGATGTAGCCTTGGTCCCCTGACTGGTGGTAGTAGGGGTCCCCGAAGAGGGGTGACTCCTCCTATAGCGGGCCAGTCAACATGGGCCGGAAGATGGGTTATAACAGGGTTCAGCATCTCCATATCTCCGTACCCTGTCTGGACTACCGGTGCCTGCTGCGTCAAATCCGTCCACAGACGGGCACGTGTAGCATAAAGCTCCATGCGGAGAGCACGAGCATCCCTGTCTCTATTCTCTAGCATCTGAGCAGTGGACTGCAGTAGCCGATCCTCCATAGAGGAATCAAAATAGACCCCACTGAGGTATCCCTCTTCACCTGGCTGAGAGGCAGGAACATAGCAGAACTCTGAATTCTGCAGCAGTGCATGTTTCCCCCTCATAATGGTCAGCATTGAATAGGCAACATCTTGTACTACCATGTCAATAGTGACCCCCAATCCATAAGACCAATGGATTGGCTCCTCAGCACCAGGGTAGTTTGGAAATACCCTAACTGTGCAGATATACTTGCTCTGGTTGAAGTCTCGGTATTGTTCCTCCACTGTGTACTCTGGGTACCAGCGGTAGCCGCACACCAACATCACCCTGACCAGCATGGCCGTATGACCCGACACATCAATGCACCTGGTCAGACAAACCACCTGACGAGAAGGACGACCAGGCATCTGAAAATAGAGAGTAATGCAAAAGCATTAGAGCTCTGAATGCAAAATTGGGCAGCATAACAGATGTAAATGCTCAAAAAAAATTTGAGACAACCCAAAAAAATGGAATAGCATAACCACTCAACTATCAAGTTTAATTCTTCGATCATCAAACTTACTTCCTTTTCCTAGGAATAAAACAAACCCAAAATATCTCTCGACCTGTAGTCTTATAATCTACCAATCAGAAGCACGAGCCTAGAAGAAGATGCGTGACCTAGTCCTTAATTCCCGCAGAAAAGACGAGGATGACCAGAATAGAATAACTTGAGAAGAGAACAAGAGTCTTACGTTCCCTTCCACAAACAATTCCCTTATATATAACTAAAGCAATTCTAGACTCAACTTCGACCAGTTTGGCTTAGTAGTCCTACAGTCAGTCAAGCTCTGATACCAACGCTGTCGGGACCCCGATCCTAAGCCATAGGAATCTAGCATGTAACACATCGCATCTCTTTGCAGTCTCACGCATGGTTAACCCCACGGTTGCAGCCTTACCTTAGCCGGGACCGTTTGCACCTTTTGACTCACGTATGCAATTGTGTCGCTAGCAATCCAATGACAAAGAACCCGGATCGACATGTCTAGTCATAATCCAAAGAGGCGGTTCCGCACAGGGACAGGCATACATGACCCAGCAAAGGAGGTGTCGGTCACCAGCGAATGTAGACGAGTCGTAGCAAGCTAGAGGGACTCCATTACATCGCGTGACATTTCCCCAAAGGGGACAGACACAGCAGCTAAGCAGGACACATGCCGGTCAACCAATGTGTCCGGGGCAGTAGCGAACTACCATGGCTCATTGGATCACAAAGGGGCATTTCCCAGTAAGGAATGCTACTAAAGCCTACGGCTAGGTAATCGAACCCCATACATATCAAGTACGACATACGTACGCATGACATACCGATATGTATAGATACATCGATGGCATCACAACATAACCATAAACATAGAAGCTTTATTAAAAAGGCTCGGAAGAGCCTCACACATAATATTACACAGTAGGGGTCTCACGACCCATCATAACAGTCATTCAAGTTACAAGACAGCGGAAGTAGATAAACTGTCTGAGTACACACAGATGAACCTAGAAGGCACAAGGCCTGACTATACTACAGACCCACCCTAGGGCCAGATCGTAATTGGGATACCAGCTACTCGTTGTCGTCGATGTCTAGGAAGAATCGTCCATTAGGGTCATTAACAACCTCTACAACAAATTATTAAGCAAACATGAGTACGGAGGTACTCAGCAAGACTTTAGGATAACTATCTACTCATGCAATGTATCAATAAGGAATTGTGGAGTTTCAGGCGGAAAGCCAGCATTTGACTCGTGGCTAGACAACTTGCATTTTTAAATAATTTTGACAACTTGATTTCTCGCACACGAGTCCACTAACACCACAACAATACTCCATCGTGGAATCATTCCGTCTCCATACAGAAATGCCTTCCACGACACTCACGCTTATCTTGACAATTTTATGAGTAGCCATTAAAGTTATCTATGAACAACATATGTCTCCAAGTAGTCCATATACGTGGACGCGGCTATTAGAATAGATCATAACCCTGCAGGGGTGTACTTCTTCACACACGCTCTCGGCACTTATCGCCATGTGCACGTCATGCACCTCGGCAACCTTCAAGCGGAAGCCCAGCGAGGGAGTCGGCCACGACCGTTAACCACACTAATACTTAGTCCAGGTCTATCACCTATCTGAGGGTAACCCGCACGGAACTCCAGCCGAGGTTTCCGCCACGGCCCCAAACGATGTGCGCAGGGTTCCCCAGCCCACCATCCGGGTGCCACTTGGTACACCGTGCCACTGCCTACCGCATCACATCCCACCTCTTAGGTCAGCGCTATGCACGGCCTCCAGCATGACTATAAGCACCAGAAACTACTTGCAACTCCTGGACCAAGTACTAAGTGATTAATAAGTCGAGAGGGTCAATTAAGTATTCCAACGTGTGGTAGTATCTAGTCTTGGATTACATACACGGAACTCAGTTCCTAAGGACGGTTCCAATGAAACAACCCGCCATGTACTCCTACATGGCCTTTCACCGATACCTTTACCAAATCAGGTTCAACACACAACCCTTACTTACTGAACACATTCTCACAATTCTGTTCATCACCTAGATGACAGACCATACACAACTCTAAGCATAGCATGCATAGCAGGATAAGGCACATTATGGCTCAAGCAGCTACTAGGTATGCTAGGTTGCAAGGTTCAGCTATTTACTGTGGCAAGGACAAGTCATGCAAAGGAAGTGGGTTCAGCTAACGTGGCAAAAGAATTAGAAGCATTTGATCATAATGCAATTAATAAGTGCAGGAGCGAGAACATGGGATTTATCGGGATGATCAAAATGGTTGCTTACCTTGTTGCTCAGTAGGGGACAATATCCGTCAGTCGGATATTCAGTGGAATCCGAGGAGCGGAGCCTACCGATAGAAATGACATCAATCAATAACAATCATATGCAACAAAATGATGCATCAGCATGGCATGAGATGCATGGTGGTATGCTAATGTAGCTACCATTAGTAGGTTGGAGTGGATTTGAATCAGATTCAAATATCACTTCCAACGAGGTATTCTCGAATACCATTTTAATTGATTCGACCTGATGCTCAGATCAACTTGTTTTAACATGCATGGGAATGATATGTTAAATTGCTGGTTGTGATTGGGCACTGTTTGATCATAGCATTTGAAGTGGAATCCAAATGATTTTCAAATTCCAACTCCAAAGCAATTATTAAATTTAACCTATTCATTATTCTACATGTTTGGTCCAGTAACATTTTCAAACATGTTTGAAAATGACATATTCAGATTCCTTGGATTTTTCTGATACTTTTGCATATATAAATTATTTTCTTTGGAGCTACAGATTAATTTCTATGATTTTTTGAAGTTTTGGGCATTTTATGGAATTCTTTTAAAACAAAAAATCTACTTATTGCGTCAGCATGGCATCAGCAGGTCCAACTGGCCGTTGAAAGTCAAACCTGACCAGTGGGACCCACTGGTCAGTGACTCTGGTCAGTTTTAGATTAGTTTTAAACTTAATTAGCTAATTAGCAGCACTGGACCCACATGTTAGTGACTTATTAGATTAATTAATTTTATTTTTATTAACCCAAAACATCCAGAGGCTGGCCCCACGTGTCAGTGGCTCAAGCCAGCTGAGATCCACCGGCGACGAGGTCGTCCTCGCCGGCGGTGAGCCTCCGGCGACACCATAGACGGAGGAGGGCATCGGAAACGCGTCTCTGACGACCAAATGCACGGCGGAGGCAACACAGAGAACGTCCACTCGACGGCGCGCACGATGGAGCAAACCCCAGGGGCTGGGGTGGCCGCAATCGACGCCGGCGACGAGCTCGGCGGTGACCGAAGCTCGGCCATCGTCGAGGTCATCGAAAACAAGGTTAAATCGCGCGGGGCTGGGCTCCTAAAGCATCTATGCGACGAGCTGAAGCTGGTGCAGGCCTCAGATGGACTAGCCGGTCACCGTAGGGTCACCGGCGACGAGCTACAACGGCGGTCCTCGTCGGGCTCCGGTGGAACTAGGCCTAGAGGAAGAGATCGAACGGGGAAACTTGGGGAAAAGCTTGCTAGGCTCACAGAGAGTGCAGTGGAAGGCTTAGATTGCTCGGGGAGGCGCTGTGGGCGACGAATCGAATGAAGCTCGCGGGCGGCCAAAGCTTGAACACGACGGTGCCGTGGGCGTTGCAGGGCTCGGGGGATCTTATGCTTCTGCAAGGATGACCAGCTCGTCGAGGCGGAACGAATGGATCACTCGGGGGGAGATCCTGTGGCTAGAGGCACGTGCAGCTCGAGCTCGAGCTCCTGTCAATGGCGGCAGTGGGGATCGAGGCAACCGAGAGGAGAGGGGAGGAGTGGATCGCGGGAATGGATAGGGCCGTGCTCGGGGAGGTTATCCCCACGCGTGCCAGCGCGAAGCGGCGGCCAGGCAGGCAGGGAGCTGCGTGGAGCCGCCGGGCATCGCGGCGGCCACCTCCTGCTCCTACTGGCGAGGAGGAAGACGACAGGGGAGCTCGGGCTGGGCCAGATAAGCGACAGGTAGGTGTTTCTTTATTTTTTTGTGTTCTGTTTCCGTTTTGCTAACTATTTTCATTTGCTATTTATTTCAGCTCCAAAATAGTTTATAAAATTATTTTGAACACACCAGAATATTAGTTGGAATATATCCAACCAATCGTGAAGTTTTCAACATTTTTTAAAACTTAAAGTTTTTGAGTTCAATTTTAAACTTGAATCGAGTAGCTTTTTGCATTTAAATAAAATGCCAAATGTGTTATGAAAATAGTTTTCCTCACTGCATATTTGCTTCCATGAATTATCACAAAAGTTGAACTTTTCTTGAGGCCATTTTGGGTTCATTGATTTGAACAAGTTTAGAATTTCTTTGAATTTGAGAAGTGGCTAGGGTTTTGGAGTTTTGCTTCACCACTTGCTTTGATCTTGTTGCAATTTTCTTGGATGCAATGCAAAGAAGATATGAGCACAATGATATACTTGATTAGGGTTCCAGGGATGTGACATCCTCCCCATCTCCCGCTCCCTCGCCGCCGTTGCGGCGGACCACGACGGTGGTGGCGGCGACGTCGTCTTCTCCATCGACGGCATCGAGACCAGCAACGTGAGCCCCCTTCGCGCCCTCAGAACATCCCCTCTCCTCTGTATCTGCTTGGCTTCGCTTAATTGTTTGTTCGTCTAGAAACCCCAAAACTCGTGCGCACAGGTTAGGGTTTTGGGGAGGGTGGTGAGCATGTCGAGTAGGGAGACTGACGTGTCGTCCACGCTCGACGACGGCACTTGGAAGATCGATCTCGTGCGGTGGTGAGTTGCGATTTTTTCACCCCTTCATGTTTCAACTTTCAACTAGATTCGGTACTGATGATGCGGTGTGGTGTGGTGTGGTTGACGATTTCGTGGTATCGTAGGATCAATGAGGAGACAGATGCTCGAGACGCGGCTTTCATCCAGTATGTGATGTGTGATATGCTCTGATATGTGTTCAGTTTTAGCTGTTTGCAAGTGTTCTGATATCCTAGTTTGTTTTTCCGACATGTGTTTATGAAGGCATGGAGTGTACATCAGTGTTCATGTGAACATCATGGGGTTTCAAGCTCAGAAGCATGGATTTTCTCCATCTATCCGGTAAGGGAATTGGATTTCTTTAGTGTTGATGTGTTGTGCTGGTACTCATTTATTCGTTGTAGTAGCAAAGCTTTTGGTTGCTTCAATTTTCTTATCTTAGCCATCTGAATGGTACTGATCTGGTTTGCGAAGTATTGAATCTAAAATCTGCAGTTGTTCCTGTGCGAGAGAGAGAGAGGGATGGATGTCATGGATTCCTGTGCGCAAGAGCGAGGAATGGCGTTCCTGCTGCTACTGCTCTTCTGCTATCATGCTTGTCATTTAGGATTGCATGGAAAATAAAAAAGGATGTACTAGTTTTATTGAATGTCCAAAACATGTACAAACTGTGCTCCTATGTGTCAGATTATTCTCCATCCGTAATGAAATATAAGAGCATTTTGACCATTAAAGTAGTGATCTAAATGCTCTTTTATTTCTCTATAGAGGGAGTACATGATATAGTTTAATTTTTGATACATTGATCATGTCCCTCTATAGAGGGAGTACATGATATAGTTCAATTTGTGATACATTGATCATGATTAGTAGATTCTTTAATAATTCTGCATGCTTAAAATACTTGCCTTGCGTACAACCACATGCATATAGAAACTTGGTCTATTTCTGCCAAGACATGAAAACAAACACTAGTGTACAAGGCATTCAGATCAGTGTGCTATACTTGCTTATGTGTAGGGCTGCTAGCTCTAGTACTGCCTAGGTGCGGGCTACACTACCACTGTTTGTCAACATAGGTTTGTTGTTTAACTGAATGAATGGATCCAAACAATCTAACAAATTCCTTTGCTTGGACGCAGGCAGGTACATGCCATGCAGGCGAAGAAGAAGCACCACCGGGCACCAAGGTCACGATGACCCAACCACCCCCAAGCAAGCAAAGGTACCCACCAAATCTATCATTCGTTTGGGATATCATTCGAAATTAGGCACAATACATATGTGAAATAGATTCAATAGTGTATTGCTTTTTAGTTTGGTTGCTTGCTGTGAGACTCAATGGCCTTCTACATATCTTCTGGGCAAACAATTAATTTCATCTCTGCATCCTGGATGTGAGGCTGTTTCGTAGTGTATAGACCCTGTTCATTTTAGTAGTAGAAGAATCCTTACAAGCATGAAGATCTGTGCTAGTGTTATTTACATGGCGCGATCTGTGTACTGCTCTAGCGTTGTGATGTTGATATTATCATATCCGATGTGGGATGTTGCCGTCCACACGCACTTTTATCTCGCTGGAACTATGATGTTTATATATCTATGAGTAGGTTCAGTTTTTTGTCCGAGTTGTTCTCTAGTCAACAATTTGTAATGGTCAAATTATGTGTTCTACTTATGTATGATAACAAAGTTAATATTATAGATAATAACAGGTGATATAGTATCCAGATTAGTAGTAATTAGGTTGTCCAGATTCGTTTCTACCTAGGAAATTAGTTTCAATGGATACATCAGCAAGACAACAAGTTATAGAAACATCATGAATGATCTTGCAGTGAAAATAAAATCATAAAGTTCCATTGTATCTTTACCATTATTAACAAACGTACTGTGCTTTCACTAGAAATCGTGTATGTGGAATGCATTCTATACTCAACAATATGGATGCTATAATGTGAAATATACACTGCATCTTGTAAACACTCCCTCCTGTAAATGGGGCACTAAATCTGTTTCAGTGTGAGCTATGCCGCTGGCTGGTATTGCTTTTGGAAAATAGTAGATAGCTGCTCCTGTATTACACCTCCTCTGCTCCTACTGCACCTATAAATGGATAGTGTAACATGTCACAAGACAGCTGCATAATTAGAGTTGAATTTTCTAACTGAAGCATTGCGCTATTATCACCTCCAGAACAGTTACAATTACTACAAGCATCCTTGATAGGAACTCACTGCAATTTCATATGCTCCACAAAGGCAAATTTAGTGTTAGCTAATTTTCTGCTAATTTGGTAGCACCATGTTTTTATAACTAGTAGCTTTTATACAACTCTGACATCTAGTATAATGGATATATTTTGTTATTTGAAGTTATTGATCTGTGCTCTAGTGTGATATTACGGTCTAATTTTTTTGTTTTGTCTCTTTTTCTGTTGCTAGGAAAGTGGGGAGAAGATGTCGATGATACCTACTTGGGACATTCAAATCGACACAACATAAAAAATTTCTGAACCTATGTCTCATAGGAGAGTGGAATGAACTCCATTGGTAATAGATGTTCCATTGTTCTATTGTGCAATTTTGTCCGTTTTTGCTATATTCCTGTCTAAGGAAATGTATCCATGAGATGAGTTATTGTGTTATGTAAACCTGGGGATGTATTATGTGATGTTATATGATGGATGATTTTAATTCAACTTGGAGTTTTCTTGATTTGAATATGAAATAGTGTTGGATTTAATATTGGACAAGTAATTGGGTTGAAAAGGCCCAATAAATAGAAATGAAACCAAGTTTTGGAACAAAAAGATGCTGAATTCAAAAATGAAAAGAGGCCAAAACTAAAACTGGACCAAATGTACTTGGGCACTAAAAGGCTAAGGCCCAAATTATAATGATACAAAAAAATTCGAAAAATATATTAGAAGTGGTTGTAAATAGGCTAAGGTCCAAAAAGAAGCCCAACAAGAAAAAGGCCCAAAAAATAAAACCAGCCCATGTGATCAATTGAAATGGGTTGGGCTGATTTCAACCATGAAGTTTTGATTTCGTCGTAATTTGGCCACGTAGGACTGTGTTAGATTGCCAACGACGATTTAGGATTGTTGTAAAGGTTACGATGATCTAGGAATCGTCGTAAAAGTTTCGACGATTTTGATCAAAATGTCGCTGCTGTCAGTTTTTGACGCTTCGTTTTAGAAGCCTTGTTTTTCATCGTGAGATCGTCGTAAATTAAAAATCGTGACGATGTAGCGATGAAAATATAGCGTCATGTATTAGCATGTTTCTTGTAGTGAGAGCGGTACTAGCGCTTGAGCGGAAGAGCCAGCCACATAGTGGCATGAGGCCAAGAGGCGGTAGTGTGGCCGGAGCGGTAGTATCGATCTCCTTAGTTGTCCTAACGATGGGGTTGCAGTGCAGGAGTCCACGAACGCAGAGAGGAAGGAGCGACAAAGGTAGTTCTGCCTAAGTGGTACTACCGCTGCCTAGAGCGGTACTAACACAAATAAGAGGTAGTATCGCTAACTACTACCGCTCTTAGTCCACTGAGGGTTCCAGGCCCATAAGGAAGGGCGGTAGTGGCGTCGTATTAATAGGCGGTACTACCGCATTGTACAACAGGCCAGAAACTGCTTAGTCCGACACGAAAAATGTTGAGACACCAAAGCCAGCAGTACATCGCATGGCACCTGGCAAGGGCACGACCGCCCGTAAGCTGTACTACCGCTACTCGTAGCGATACTACCGAAGATAAGAGGTAGTACCCCGCTTGGTTCCTCCCAGACCAGAACAAAAGCAACAGATGACTATAGGAGCACCAGAACTGCCATAACTTCTGCAAATGAGCTCCGAATTGAGAAAACTCAAGCTTGTTGGATTCAAGACGACAAGAGCTATCTAATAGAAAAATGCCAATTATATAGAGATCTGAAACCTATATGAATGAAGAACCGGCAAAAACTCCAACATCGAAAACATCATAGAAGATGCATCTAGACTCCGTTTTTGATGAACTCGAGATTGTCACGCAGATAACCATAGGCTCTTAAACTCACAAAGAGAAACACTAAACAAGAACCAATACAGATGATGTAAGGATGCAAATGGTTTGAGCTCTCAATGAACGATACGATCAAGCTACTCACTTGAGAGGTCCCCTTGACAGTACGGCTATTGATCCTATAACTCGGTCTCCGAATTGCCACCATGAGATCGGTAAAATAGAAAACCTATCAAGGGAAAACCTATACCTTGCATATAGTCAGTCCACTTGAGCTAGATGATGATGATCTTGACTTCCTCAAGATGGACCACATTTCTTGATTGTGTTGGCTCGATGAAGACTATTTGATTGCTCCCCATACTCCACTATGTGTGAGCCATTCTTCGGCACATCTTCACAAGTCCATTATCACCAGAATGGACGCCAAGCTTCAAGCATGATCTCTTCGTGATGCTCCACTTGAACTTGCAAACCGCAATCTTGATGACGATCACCACTTGATGTCATCCTCCATGGGTTGTATGAGATCTACCTCTTGACGCAAGCCCAAGGATACATATGTAACCCCACATAGAACTCTCATGTAGACCATGGGTTAGTACACAAAGTGTAATCAACAATGCTTACCATACCATGGGATCAGTCTCTCGGTACATCTTATACGCTTCGTGTGTTGATCAACTTGATTCACTCTTTGACTTAGTCTTGATCAACCTTGTATTATATACTCTCTTCTTTAAGATGATGTATTGAAGGTAAACATGAATGCTCACACAATGTTCGTCTTCAATACATGCTTGCAATAAGCTCAACCCTCACATGACTAATCTTTGGATAAAACCTTGAATACCACCTTTGTCACCATATAAACTCCTTGAAACCAACAAATGGACTTCAAGAAGTGCCTATGGACAAATCCTTCGAATATAACTCAAGGAAACCATTTGTCCATAGGGATTGACATCAATTACCAAAACCACACATCGGGAAATATGCTCTTACAACATGCGTCCATTCACATTTTACTTGTGTATGAGAATGGATATTAAATTTGCTTTGCTAAATGGTGAAATTGAGGAGGAATGCTATGTCAAACAACCTCCTAGATTTGCCAACCCTAAGAAATCTAATCATGTCTATGAACTTTGAAAATCTCTTTATGGACTTAAACATCCCCTCGAGCTTGGTACAAATGCTTAATGAAGTTTCTTGTAGAGAAGGGTTTTTAAATTGGTAAAATTGATGCAACCTTCTTCTCTAAAAGGGTTAATGGTGAATTATTTGTGTGCCAAATGTATGTGGATAATATCATATTTGGATCACTAACCCACAATATAGATAGAAATTTGGAAAGCTGATGTCCGAGAAATATGAGATGTCTATGATGTGCGAATTGAAAATTTTCCTTGGCTTGCAAATCAAGGAAACGAGAGATGACACATTTCTCTCAAACCAAGTACACCAAGGACTTGTTCAAGAAGTTCAGCATGCAAGAATGCAAAGGTATGAAAACTCCCATGCCGACTAGTGGACATGGTGATCTCACTAAGGAGGACAAACCAGTTGATCAAAAAGTTTACCGATCAATGACTTGATTGGTATATCTATATGCTTACTGACCCTGATATCATGCTTGGTGTGTGCATGTGTTCCCGATATCGAGCCGCTCCTGAAGACTGTCATCTTAAGGCAGTGAAAAGAATTGTGAGATACTTGATACATACACCAAACTTTGGCACTCGTATCCTCGGGGGTCTTGTTTTGGTCTTATGGGTTATTTTGACTTGGACTATACATGATATATGGTTGATAGAAAATCCACTTTGTCTACTTGTAAATTTCTTGAGACATCCCTTGTGTCTTGGTCCTCCAAGAAACAAAACTCAGTATCTGTATCAACCGCCCAAGCGGAATACATTGCCACCGGAGCTTGTTGTGCACAATTGTTATGGATGACCCAAACTCTTAAGTACTATGAAATACATGTGAAACTTGTACCACTATTTTGTGAAAATGACAATGTTATTAAGATTGCACACAACCCCGTGCAACATTCTAGAACAAAGAATATCCAAGTTCGTCATCATTTCATTCGTGATCATGTTGCCAAAGGGGATATAAATCTCGAACATGTTTATATCAGTAAGCAATTGGTGGATATCTTCAAAATACCGCTTGATGAGAAAGTATTTTTCCACTTGAGGAGTGAGTAGAACATCATAGATGGTTCAAACTTGTTCTATTGACTCACTGTGATGCATGCAAGGGCATGAGCATGCATGACTATTCTTGGTACTATTGACATGATACTATCTCACATCTTGGAAAAGTATGATCCCTTGTATTGCATCTAACCTTTTGTAGGTACATGGATGGACTACAATCTACAAGATTTCCGTCCACTCAAATTATAAGCAATCTTGTCATGACCAAGTATCGACAACCTTTATTTCTGATGAAGTAAAAAGACAATACAAACTATATCCTTGACAAACATTTGATGAAAAACTTCACTCTTGTCATTCGGATAAATTCATGTTATTCCTTGCATGACTAACCCATTGTCGGGACCCTGATCCTAAGCCATAGGAAGCTAGCGTGTAACACATTCCATCCCTTTGCGTTCTCACACACGGTTATCCCCACAGCTGCCACCTTACCTTAGCCGGGACCGTTTGCGCCTTTTGACTCACGTATGCATTAGTGTCGCTAGCATTCCAATGTCATAAACTCAAGTGGCTCGACTGTACAGAGACAGGCATACATAAGCCAGCAAAGCAGGTGTCGGTCAACAGCGAGTGTAGACGAGTCATAGCAAGCTACAAGGACTCCATTACACCACGTGACATTTCCCCGAAGGAACACACACAACAGCTAAGAAGGATACATGCTGGTTAACCAATGTGTCCGGAGAAGTAGCGAACTACCAGGGCTCGGTGGAATCACAAAGGGGCATTTCTCTGTATAGAGATCTACTAAGGTATACGACTAGGTGTCGAATCCCGTACATATCACAGTGCATCACACGTACGCATGGCATACTAGATATGCATAGATACAACAATCGCATCACAACGTAACCATACAACCTCACGACATTTATTTAGAAGACTCAGAAGAGTCTTGCATAATATGTTCATACAAGCAGGGGTCACACGACCCGACACTCAAAGTCATACAATCAAAGTCATACAAACCAATGGAAGCATAAAGTTGTCTAAGTACAGACAGATGAAAGGATAAGGCATAAAGCCTGACTATCTACAGATCCCTTGTGAAAGGGGCCAGGTCGTACCGGGACACCAGCTACTCGTCATCATCGATGTCTAGAAAGAACCCACCTGTTGGCTCCTGGGTATCCTCTGCAACAATTATTAAGCAAACATGAGTACAAAAGTACTCATCAAGACTTTAGAATAGAGCTATCTACTCATGCTCAGGTATCAATAAAGGGGGTTGTGGTGTTTCATGCAGCAAGCCAGCTTTGAATCTTGGCTAGACAAAACTACATTTTCAAATAGTTTTGACAACTTTGTTTTCTCGCACACGAGTCCACTAACTCCACAACAATACACTATCATGGAATCATTCCCGTCTACCTACGGAGATGCCATCCATGACACTCACACTTATATTGATACTTTTATGAGTAGCCATTAAAGTTATCTATGAACAACGTATTTCTCCATGTAGGCCACATCCGTGGACGCGGCTATTCGAATAGATCATAACCCTGCAAGGGTGTACTTCTTCACACACGCTCTCTCCACTTATCGCTACGTGCACGTCATGCACCTCGGCAACCTTCAAGTGGAAGCCCAGCGAGGGAGTCGGCCACGACCGTTAACCACTTAGTACCTAGTCCAGGTTTATCGCCTATCTGAGGGTAACCCGCACGGAAGTCCGGCCGAGGTTTCCGCCACGGCCCCAAATGATGTGCGCAGGGTTCCCAAGCCCACCATCCGGGTGCCACTTGGTACACCGTGCCAATGCCTACCACATCATAGCTCACCTCTAGGGTCAGCACTATGCACGGCCTCCAGCATGACTATAAACACCAGAAACTACTTGCGACTCCTGGATCGAGTACTAGGCGATTAATAAGTCGAGAGGGGTCATATTTCAGGGTCCAGCATGTGGTAGTATCTCGTCTTGGATTACATACACGGAACTCAGTTCCTAAGGACGGTTCCAATGAAACAACCCGCCATGTACTCCTACATAGCCTTTCATCGGTACCTTTACCAAATCAGGTTCCACACTTATTCCTTGTCACTAGAACACATTCATCCATCCCTGTTCATCACCCAGATGAAACAGACCTGACACAACTTCTAGGCATAACAAGCATAGCAGGTATAAACACATCACAGCTCAACCATCTTCCAGGTATGCTAGGTTGCATGGTTTGGCTATTTACTGTGACAATGACAGGTCATGCAAAGGAATAGGATCAGCTACCGAAGTAAAGCATTTGAAATAGTTTGTCCTAATGCAATAAGTGGGTGCAGGATCAAGAACATGGGATGCTATCGGGATGATCAAAAGGGTGCTTGCCTTGTTGCTCACCAGAGGGGTAATATCAGTTAGTCGGATATTCAGTCGTATCCGGAGAGGCGGGGCCTACCGGAATAACAACATACAATTAATATCAATCATATGCAACAATCATGATGCATGAACATGGCATGAAAAGAAGAGTGATATGAATCAATGTGGTTGGTGAAGCCTTAGTTTGCATCTGGTTTGAAACCTAAATTTAAATATTATTTGAAATGGCATATTTATCTTAACCATTTAATTGATTTGACCTGATATTGTTTCATAACTTTGTTTTTCATGCATGAAACTAGCACCATTGTGTTCATTGAATTATTCTGGTCAGTTTGCATATATTATTTGTCTGATTTGGAGTTATAATCAAATTTCTATGAATTTCCAAAGTTTGAAATTATTCTGGAATTAATTAGAAACCAGAATTGGATTTATTGCATCAGCATGACATCAGCAGGTCAGCTCGTCGTTTGAAAGTCAAACTGACCAGTGGGACCCACTCGGTAGTGACTCTGGCCAGAAACTAATTAAGTTTTAAACTAAATTAGGTATTTAACAGATGTGGACCCACATGTGAGTGACTGATTAACTTTAATATAATTTTTATTTTTTTATTTTTACTAATCTCAATTAGTCAGGGGCTGACCCCACATGTCATTGACTATGGGGAGCTCAGATCCACCAGCGACGAGGTGGAACTCGCCGGCGATGAGCTCTGACGACCACAGAGACGGCGGGGAGCTTCGGGTTTCTGCTTCCGGCGACCAAACGCACGGTGGAGGGCACTAGAAGATCGAGTGGTCGATTGCGGATCCATTTTTGCGCATAGCAGGGGCTGAAGTGACCGGAGATGACGCCGGCGACAAGCTCTGTGGTTGCCGGCGCTCGGGCTATGTCGAGGTTGTCGAAAGAGAGGGCAAATCGCACAGGGTTGGGCTCCTAGAGCATCTACGTGACGAGCTGGAGCTAATGAAGGCCTTAAATGGACCAACCGATCACCGGAGAGCTACCGGCGACGAGCTCCCGCGGCGGATCTCGTCGGCTCCGGTGGAATCGGGCGCTAGAAGAAGGAATCGAGGGGGAAAACGTGGGGTAAATCTTCCTGGGCTCACTGGGATTCCAGAGGCGTCGAAAGCGGGCTCGGGGATGGCCTGAGGAGGGAGAACGACGGCGGTGAACGTCGGCGATCCGAGAAGGAAGATAACAGCGTCTCAGGGGTTCTCAGCGTCGAGCAGCTAGCTGGAGAGCTTCAGGAGACCACCATGGCGATGCTTTTGCGCAGCTCAGGTGAGAGAGAGAGAGGCTGGAGCGACGGTGAGCTCGGGCTCGGCTCGGGCTCTAATGGCGACCGAGAGGGGAGAGAGCAGGGGAAAGAATGAGGCGAGGAGGAGCTCGGGGACAGCTACGGGATGCTTATCCCCTCCTTGCCAGCGTGAAGCGGGGGCCAGGCAGGCACGCAAGCGCGTGGCCGCGCCGGAGGGAGCGGGGGCCACCTCCTGCTGCCAACTGGCAGGATGTAGACGAGAGGCAGGAGCTGGGCCGGGCCAAGGGTGAGTGACACGTAAGTTTTTTTTCTGCTCTTTTCCATTTCTGTTTTCTATTAAAGCATTTCTGACTTTGTTTCATTTTATTTTTGGCTCCAAACTATTCCTAAAATAGTTTGAAAAATGTTGGGGTGTTATTTGGAATATTTCCAAACACATATAAAATTTTCAAATTTTTTGGAAACTTTGGATTATTTGAAATCAATTATATAGTTGATTTCAGTAACTTCTAAATTTAAAATAAAATTCCAAAAGCATTTTGAAAATATATTTCACCCCTGATATTTTGTTTTCAAGAATTATCAGAAAAGATGAACTTTTATGATGGCCATTTTGGGTTCATTAATTTGCCACCAAATTTGAATTGTTTTTGAATATAGATTTGCTAGGGTTTGCTTTTGTTTTCATTTCTTTGCTTTTGATTTCATTTCATTTTCTTGGATGCAATGAAGAAGACATGAGCACAATCTTGCTAAACTCTATTAGGGATTCAGGGATGTGACAACTCACCCCCACTCAAAAGAATCTCATCCCGAGTTTTGGAAGTCGTCGGGAATAGCGCGGGATACTCAAGTCGTAGACGATCCTCTCTTTCCCATGTTGCCTCTTTTTCAGAATGATTTGACCATTGAACTTTAAGAAACTTGAGCTTTCGACGTCGAGTGGTACGCTCAGCTTGGTCAAGAATACGAACAGGGTATTCTCGGTATGAAAGGTTATCTTGGAGATCAAGCGTTTCGTGGTCCACTTCACGGATAGGATCCGAAAAGCAACGCCTAAGTTGCGAGACATGGAATACATCATGGACCATGGAAAGATGCGAAGGAAGTTCCAACTGGTATGCAACTTCTCCTCGTTTGGCAAGAATGCGAAAAGGACCGATGTAACGAGGATCCAACTTGCCCTTAATACTGAAATGATGGGTACCCTTCTGAGGTGTAACCTGAAGGTAAGCCTTCTGTCAACTTCAAAGGTCACAACCTTATGATGATGATCATATTGGCTCTTTTGACGAGACTGGGTTGTTTTCAACTTTTCACGAATAATGCGAACTTGTTCTTCTGCTTCCTGGATCGTATCCGGACCAAAGAGTTGCCTCTTTCCGGTTTCTGACCAATTAAGAAGTGTTCGACATCTGTGTCCATAGAGAACTTCAAAAGGAGCTTTGCCCAAGCTTGATTGATAACTATTGTTATAAGCAAATTCGGCGAATGGAAGGCACTTCTCCCAATTCATGCCGAATGATATAACACAAGCTCGGAGCATATCTTCTAGGATTTGATTCACTCTTTCTACTTGACCACTTGATTGAGGATGGAAAGCAGTGCTAAAAGATAGGTGAGTCCCCATGGCATTCTGAAAACTTTCCCAGAAGCGAGAAGTAAAAATACTTCCACGGACTGAGTTAATATCCAGAGGAACACCATGAAGAGACACTATTTGAGAGATATATAACTCTGCTAGATGGCTAGCTGTTATACTCTCACGAACTGGAAGAAAATGGGATACTTTGGAAAGACGGTCCATGACCACAAAGATAGCATTATTTCCTTTCTTCGTCTTGGGAAATCCAGTGATGAAATCCATACTGACTTTATCCCATTTCCATTCAGGAATAGCTAAACGTTGAAGGGTGCCAGCAGGCCTTTGATGTTTTGCCTTAACTCGATGACAAACGTCGCAGTTAGCAAATAACTCAGCAATTTCTCTCTTCATCCTAGTCCACCAAAACCTCTAGCGTAGGTCCTGATACATCTTAGTACTACCAGGATGAATAGTGAGAGGAGAATCATGTGCCTCCTTAAGGATCAACTGCCTTAAATGTGGATTCTTAGGAACCACTAGACGATTCTGGAAGAACACAACATCTTGATCATTCATGGAGAATTCCTTAGCGTTCTCGCTAATAATATTCTCCTTGATCCGTGATATACCCGTACGACGCTTTTGGCCAGCTATGATTTGATCCCTAAGGGTAGGTTTCGCCACCAGGTTAGAAAGGAATCCTTGAGGAACAATGTGAAGATTTAACTTCCGCAATTGCTCATAGAGATGTTGTTGACCTCGTTGTAGCATCAGATTGTTACAATAAGACTTATGACTTAGTGCATCGGCCATGACATTGGCCTTCCCCGGGGTGTAAGTTATCCCTAAGTCGCAATGTGTGATCAACTCAACCCACCATCATTGCCTGAGATTCAAATCCTGCTGGGTGAAGATATATTTCAGACTTTGGTGATCAGTGAATATTTCGCAACGATTACCAAGAAGGTAATGTCGCCAGGTTTTAAGTGCATGGAGTACAGTTGCAAGCTCAAGATCATGTGTGGGATAATTATCCTCAGGTCGACCCAACTATGGAGATGAGTATGAAATCACATGACGATCTTGCATGAGAATGCAACCTAATCCTTGTCGCGAGGCGTTGCAATAGATAACAAAGTCCTTAGAAAACACTGGTTGTAGCAACACAGGTGCGGAAGTGAGGCATCTTTTCAGTTCCTGAAAACTCACACTATGGTGTCCACTCGAACTTTTTATCTTTCTTGAGGAGCTCAGTTAGAGGCTTTGCAACCTTGGATAAATTCTCGACAAAGCAGCGACAATAGCTCGCTAGACCAAGAAAACTCCTAACTTGCTTAACCGATTCAGGTTGAGTCCAATCAAGGACGGCTTTAACTCTCTCGGAATTGACAGCAATACCCTTACCAGAGATTACATGGCCTAGATAGGTTACTTTTGGTAACCAAAATTCACATTTTGAAAACTTGGCATAAGGGCGATGCTCTCAAAGTTTCATCAATTCCAGCCATAGATGCTCGGCATGTTCTTGTTCATTCTTCGAGTAGATGAGAATATCATCGAGGTATACCACGAAGAATTTATCCAAATACTCAATGAAGATTGAATTCATCAAGAGAGAGAAGCTGGCTGGGGCATTGGTAAAACCGAAGGACATGAGGGTGTACTCGTATTGGCCATAACGAGTGACAAAAGCCGTTTTTGGAATGTCCCCGTTCTTGATCATGATTTGATGGTAACCCAACCTCAAATCCATTTTGGAGAAGACTGAGGATCCAGCGAGCTGATCATACAGATCATTGATCCTGGGGAGCGGATACTTGTTCTTTATGGTGACCAGGTGAACTAGTCGATAATCTACAACCATCTGGTCCGTTCGATCCTTCTTCTTGATGAAGACGACGGGACAAGCGCAAGGAGAAGAGCTAGGACGAATGAAAACTTTATTCAAGGCCTCATCTAGTTGCTTTTTAAGTTCGGCTAGCTCCAGCGGTGCCATCTTATAGGATCTTCTAGCTATTGGAATAGTTCCCGGAACAAGGTCTATCACAAACTCTACATCCCTGTCAGGTGGAATTCCTGGCAGTTCTTCTGGAAAAACATCCGGGAAGTCACGGACTACCGGAATGTCTTCAAGTTCTGGAAGAGGATAGGTATTGAGGGAATAGAGTTGGCATTGGGCAACTCGAGTAGAGACATTAACTATCTCACCCGAGGGATGGGTAAGCTGAACATTTCTAGAATGAGTATCAATCTTGGCATAGTGAGCTGATATCCAGTCCATACCCAAGATGATATTGATATTCGAAAATTTCAGGGCTATCAAAGATGCTAGAAAAACTAGCCTGTCTACTAGGATTTCATTGTCATAGGTTATCCTGGAGGTTTGCCACTTACTACTAGGGGTTTGGAAAACCAACGGGATTGGCATATCACAAAAATACATGTTATGCAACTGTGCATAACTTTCTGAAATGAAGGAATGAGATGACCCAGTGTCAAAAGGACAGCCGCTGGGTGATGATTGACAAGGAGCGTACCCAATATGACGTCGGGATCCTCTGCAACTTCTTTTGCTGAAACATAATTCACGCGGCCACGTGCAGGAGTTGGCTTCACATTAAAAGCTTTGCCCAACTTGCCTTGCCCAACAGACTTTCCAGGTTGCTTGGCACCTATATTCCGGGGACACTCTCGTGAGTAGTGTCCTGGTTCTCCACACTAGTAACAGATCACTTGATTGGCACGTGGTGCAGCATTGCTAGCCGGACCACCATAGGTCTTTGCTGGAGGGTTGGTCTGGTTCTCCTCAGGCGCCACATAGGATGGCATCGTTGTATATCTTGGCAGCAGAGAGCTATTCGAAACCCACAGCCTGCATTTTGGGAACGCGAAACCAGATGAGGAGCCAGAGTCGCGGTAGTGCTTCTTCATGGATCTATAATTGGTATGACCAGTCTCGGTACTGATCGCCTTGTTGACAAGAGCTTGAAAGCTTGTACATTGATGGAGGCTTAGGTCACGACGCAGTTCAGGGCTCAGACCCTTGCGGAATCTTGCTTGCTTCTTGGCATGAGTTGACACCTCTTCAGTTGCATAGCGAGCGAGATTACCGAACTCGCGGCTATAAGCATCCACGGTCATCTTTCCTTGGGTGAAGGCACAGAATTCCTCTGTCTTACGGTCCATCAGACCCTCTGGAATGTGGTGCAGACGGAAGGCTGCACTAAAGTCTTCCCATGTGGCTGTTGGTCCGGCAGGACGCATAGCTTCAAAATTGTCCCACCATAGATTGGCGGGTCCTTCCAGAAAGTATGCCGCAAAGGTCACCTTGTCGGCCTCCGAAACATTTGCAGAACGAATCTTGCGTGATATATTGCACAACCAGTCATCAGCGTCGGGAGGATCGGTGGAGTGATGGAACATCAGGGGATTCAGCTTCACGAAGTCATTGAGGGACACTGCATCATTCCTCGGCTGACGAGCCGTATTTTTCTCAATATGCTCTAGCAGACGGTTGGTCTTTCTTTTGTTCCTTTCCGCCTCAAGCATAACTTCCGCCACAGAGGGCGGGTGAGGCAATTCCTCCTGCGATGCCTGACTACCTTGTCCCTGCTCATGGGCAGGGGCACGATTCAACCTAGTGAACACCATCCTGGCAAACGAACTCACAGCTTAGACTAATATCAACATCAATACTAGCTATGGATTAAGAATGCACTGACCACATGGAATGCAGAAATGAACATCCGAACAACATGGTAACAAGCAACTGCTATTTATTCACCATGGTTCATACACACCATTACATAGTTCAGTACAACCTCAACCGAAGAGCAAACTACTGAAAAGATGATACTACTCATCAGATACTTTCCAAGCTTCCTATACATTATTTATCTATGCCTCCGGAATTCATCTCACGACATGAGCATACTCCACAAGACACACAGGACTACGGAAGTACAACTACTACCATACTACTCCTCCACTCACGGGTTCAAGCATCCGCATAAAACATCTCATAAAGGTTGCCTCCATGGCCTTGGAGCTCAACCTACGGATCAGGAAAAACTTGAGCCTGAGACCCCTGAGAACCGTAAGGACACGGGTGTGGCCTTGGTCCCCTGACTGGTGGTGGTAGAGGTCCCCGAAGAGGGGTAACTCCTCCTATAGTAGGCCAGTCAACATGAGCTGGAAGATGGGTCCTAATAGGGTTCGACATCTCCATATCTCCATACCCTGTCTGGACTACAGGTGCCAGCTGCGTCAAAGCCGTCCAAATACGGGCACGTGTAGCATAGAGCTCCATACGAAGGGCACGAGCATCCCTCTCTCTATCCTCTAACAACTCAGCACTGGACTGCAGCAGCGGATCCTCCATAGAGGAATCAAAGTAGACCCCACTGAGGTATCCTTCTTCTCCTGGCTGAGAGGCGGGAACATAGCAGAACTCTGAATTCTGCAGCAGTGCATGTCTGGCTCTCATGATGGTCAGCATTGAATAGACAACATCTTGTACCGCCATGTCAACAGTAACCCCCAATCCATAGGACCAATGGATCGGCTCCTCGGCTCCTGGGTAACCTGGGAATACCCTAACAGTGCAGAGGTACTGACTCTGGTTAAAATCCCAGTACTGATCCTCCACTGTATACTCTAGGTACCAGCGGTAACCAGCTACTGACATCATCCTAACCACCATGGCCGTGTGTCCCGGCACATCAATGCACCTAGTCAAATGGACCACCTGACGAGAAGGACGGCCAGGCATCTAAAAATAGAGAGTAATGCAAAGGCATTAGAGCTCTGGAGACAAAATTGGGCAGCATAACGGCTGTAAATGCTCAAAAACAATTTTTGAGACAACCCACAAAAGGTAGGGTAGCATAACCACTCAACTATCAAGTTCAATTCCATGGTCATCAACACTTATTTTCTTTTCCCTGGAACAAAAGAAACTCTGAGTAACTCTCGACTCGTTGTCCTATAATCTACCGATTAGTAATACACAATCCTGAGAGAAAGATAAGTAACCTAATTCTTAATCAACGCAGAAAAGACGAGGATGACCAGAATAGAATGACTTGAGAAGAGAAGCAAGAATCTTACGTTCCCTTCCACAAACAATTCCCTTAGATATATCTAAAGCAATTCTAGACTCAACTTCGACCAGTTTGGCTTGGTAATCCTACAGTCAGTCAGGCTCTGATACCAACGATGTCGGGACCCTGATCCTAAGCCATAGGAATCCAGCCTGTAACACATTGCATCCCTTTGCGGTCTCACGCACGGTTATCCCCACGTCTGCCACCTTACCTTAGCCGGGACCATTTACACCTTTTGACTCACGTATGCATTAGTGTTGCTAGCATTCCAATGTCAAAGAACCCGGGTCGACATATCTAGTCATAAACTCAAGTGGCTCGACTGTACAGAGACATGCATACATAACCCAGCAAAGCAGGTGTCGGTCAACAGCGAGTGTAGACGAGTCGTAGCAAGCTACAAGGACTCCATTACACCACGTGAAATTTCCCCGAAGGGACAGACACAATAGCTAAGAAGGATACATGCCGGTCAACCACTGTGTCCAGAGCAGTAGCGAACTACCAGGGATCGGTGGAATCACAAAGGGACATTTCTCTGTATAGAGAGCTACTAAGGTATACGCTAGGTGTCGAATCCCATACATATCAGAGTGCATCACACGTACGCATGACATATTAGATATGCATAGATACAACAATGGCATCACAACATAACCATACAACCTCACGACATTTATTTAGAAGACTCAGAAGAGTCCTGCATAATATATTCATACAAGCACGGGACCCACGACCAGAAACTCAAAGTCATACAATCAAAGTCATACAAACCAACGGAAGCATAAAGTTGTCTGAGTACAGACAGATGAAAGGATAAGGCATAAAGCCTGACTCTCTACAGATCCCTTCTCAATGGGGCCTGGTTGCAGCTGGGACACCAGCTACTCATCATCATCGATGTCTAGAAAGAACCCACCTGTTGGCTCGTGGGTATCCTCTACAACAATTATTAAGCAAACATGAGTACAAAAATACTCAGCAAGACTTAAGAACAGATCTATCTACTCATGCTCAGGTATCAATAAAGGGGGTTGTGGTGTTTCATGCAGCAATCCAACTTTGACTCTTGGCTAGACAAAACTACATTTTCAAATAGATTTGACAACTTTGTTTTCTCGCACACAAGTCCACTAACTCCACAACAATACACTATCATGGAATCATTCCCGTCTTCCTACGGAGATGCCATCCATGACACTCAGACTTATCTTGATATTTTTATGAGTAGCCATTAAAGTTATCTATGAACAACATATGTCTCCAAGTAGTCCATATCCGCGGACGCGACTATTCGAATAGATCATAACCCTGCAGGGGTGTACTTCTTCACACACGCTCTCGCCACTTGTCGCTATGTGCACGTCAGGCACCTAGGCAACCTTCATGCGGAAGCCCAGCGAGTGAGTCGGCCACGACCGTTAACCACATTTGTACCTAGTCCAGGTTTATCGCCTATCTGAGGGTAACCCGCACGGAAGTCCGACCGAGGTTTCCGCCACAGCCCCAAACGAAGTGCGCAGGGTTCCCAAGCCCACCATCCGGGTGCCACTTGGTACACTGTGCCACTGCCTACCGCATCATAGCCCACCTCTAAGGTCAGCACTATGCACGGCCTCCAGCATGACTATAAACACCAAAAACTACTTGCGACTCCTGGACCGAGTACTAGGCGATTAATAAGTCGAGCGGGGTCATATTTCAGGGCCCAACATGTGGTAGTATCTCGTCTTGGATTACATACACGGAACTCAACTCCTAAGGACGATTCCAATGAAATAACCCGCCATGAACTCCTACATAGCCTTTCATCGGTACCTTTACCAAATCAGGTTCCACACTTATTCCTTGTCATTAGAAAACATCCATCCATTCATGTCCACCACCCAGATGAAACAGACCAGACACAACTTCTAGGCATAGCAAGCATAGCAGGTATAAACGCATCACATCTCAAGCATCTACCAGGTATGCTAGGTTGCATGGTTTGGCTATTTACTGTGACAATGACAGGTCATGCAAAGGAATAGGATAAGGTACCGAAGTAAAGCATTTGAAATAGTTTTACCTAATGGAATAAGTGGGAGCAGGAGCAAGAACATGGAACGATATCGGGATGATCAAAAGGGTGCTTGCCTTGTTGCTCAGCAGAGGGGTAACATCCGTCAGTCGGATATTCAGTCGTATCCGGAGGGGAGAGGCCTACCGGAATAACAACATACAATTAATAGCAATCATATGCAACAATCACGATGCATGAACATGGCATGAAAAGAAGAGTGATATGAATCAATGTGGTTGGTGAAACCTTAGTTTGCATCTGGCTTGAAACATAAATTCAAATATTATTTGAAATGGCATATTTATCTTAACCATTTAATTGATTTGACCTGATGTTGTTTCATAACTTTGTTGTTCATGCATGAAAGTAGCACCGTTGTGTTCATTGATTTTTCTGATCAATTTGCATATATTATTTGTGTGATTTGGAGTTATAATCAAATTTCTATGAATTTCCAAAGTTTGTAATTATTTTGGAATTACTAAAAAACCAGAAATGGATTTATCGCATTAGCATGACATCAGCAGGTCACCTGGCCGTTTGAAAGTCAAACCTCACGAGTGGGAGCCACTGGTCAGTGACTCTGGCCAGAAACTAATTAAGTTTTAAACTAAATTAGGTATTTAACAGATCTAGACCCACATGTCAGTGACTGGTTAACTTTAATATAATTTTTTTTACTAATCACAATTAGTCAGGGGTTGACCCCACATGGCATTGACTCTGGGGAGCTCAGATCCACCGGCGGCGGGGTGGAACTTGCCGGCGATGAGCTCCGGCGACCACAGAGACGGCGGGGAGCTTCGGGTTTCTGTTTCCGGCGACCAAACGCACGGCGGAGGGTACCAGAAGACGAGTGGTCGATTGCGGATCCATTTTGGCGCAAAGGAGGGGATGAAGTGGCCGGAGATGATGCCGGCGACGAGCTCGGCGGTTGCCGGAGCTCGGGCTATGACAAGGTCGTTGAAACAGAGGACAAATCGTACGGGGTTGGGCTCCTAGAGCATCTACGCGACAAGCTGGAGCTGATGAAGGCCTTAAATGGACCAACCGACCACTGGATGGCTACCGGCGACGAGTCGGCTCAGGTGGAATCGGGCGCTAGAGGAAGGAATCGAGGGGGAAAACATGGGGTAAATCTTCCTGGGCTCACTGGGATTGCAGAGGCGTCGAAAGCGGGCTCGGGGATGGCCTAAGGAGGGAGAACGACGGCGGTGAACGTCGGCGATCCGAGGAGGAAGATGACGGCGTCACGGCGTCTCAGGGGTTCTCGGCGTCAAGCAGCTAGCTGACGAGCTTCAGGAGACCATGGCGATGCTTTTCCGCAGCTCAGGTGAGAGAGAGAGAGGCTCGAGCGATGGCGAGCTCGAGCTCGGCTCGGGCTCTAATGGTGGCCGAGAGGGGAGAGACCAGGGGAAAGAATGAGGCAAGGAGGAGCTCGGGGATAGCTGCGGTATGCTTATCCCGTCCTTGCCTGCGCGAAGCGGCAGCCAGGCACGCACGCAGGTGCGTGGCCGTGCCGGAGGGAGCGGCGGCCACCTCGTACTGCCGACTGGCAGGAGGTAGATGACACGGAGGAGCTGGGCCGGGCCAAGTGTGAGCGACAGGTAAGTTTTTTTCTATTCTTTTCCATTTCTGTTTTCTTTTAAAGCATTTCTGACTTTGTTTCATTTTATTTTTGGCTCCAAACTATTCCTAAAATAGTTTGAAAATTGTTGGGGTGTTATTTGGAATATTTCCAAACACATATAAAGTTTTCAACATTTTTGGAAACTTTGGATTATTTGAAATCAATTATATTGTTGATTTTAGTAACTTTTAAATTTAAAATAAAATGCCAAAAGCATTTTGAAAATATATTTCACCCCTGATACTTTGTTTTCAAGAATTATCAGAAAAGATGAACTTTTATGATGGCCATTTTGGGTTCATTAATTTGCCACCAAATTTGAATTGTTTTTGAATATAGAGTTGCTAGGGTTTGCTTTTGTTTTCATTTCTTTGCTTTTGATTTCATTTCATTTTCTTGGATGCAATGAAGAAGACATGAGCACAATCTTGCTAAACTCTATTAGGGATTCACGGATGTGACACCCATGTAGGAGGATTTACTTCAAAGGAAGAAGGAAGATCCAAACTTCAACACTTGAGCATCCACAACAAATCTACCTACATGCTTTCGTCATCAACATCACCCAAAGGTATGTAATCATATCCTTGAAGAAGCTTTACTCTGAGTCATGAGTCAAAGCACCTTTAAAAATATGAAAACATGAAAATGCTTAAACAAGAAATGGTAACCCCATTTTGAGCTTAACGATGATTATGACCTATGATCAAGTGTTCTCACTTTGGCCCTAAGTCAATATACTCTAACATAACTGACCTAGTCACTCACAATTATCTAGATGAAAGTTGTTCATTCGGTCTTTGATTTGTTGCATGATTCTCTTGCTACCAATCAATCTTAATCTACTTGAAAATACCTTTCAAATCCTATTGAAAATTCCTTGCAAATCTTATTGAAAATTCTTTGCAAATCCAGTCAAGTCTTCTGAAAAATCTCTTTGACAAAATTGGTCAAGAATGTCTTTTCCAAGTTTATGTTTGCAACTCAGAATTTTCGACTAAGAAAAATTAGTGTCAGTGAGATGGCAGTTATACTGCTTATTGCTTATTCAGGCCAAGTCACATGAACCACTTCTGTGCCACAAAAATTCTTTAGAGCCTCAACATTCTTTTCGGTCCTCTCGGTCAAACTTGCCTCGGAGCCTCCGAATATTGCTATTTACAGAGTTCTTTGCCAGATTACTTTGACAAATCTTAACACATTTCAAGACTATGCTCCATAACCCTTATGTCTAGGATCCCTTACCCTGCGACCCTCCTTGTAATTAGATGCCAAAGGGGGAGAAATATCAAATCTTATCAAAGCTTAAATATTCAACAGGGGAGAAAGTTTAACGTGGAGAAATATTAAAAGCATAAGGAGGAGACAGGAAACATATTAGAAGGAAAGAGCTTAAATGGTTTGGATTTTATGTTTAACCATTCTATGTGCTTTAGACCTTTTCTCACCCTACCTACTCCCAATATCGACATGCAAAGATTCAAGGGGGAGGAAACGAAATACTCAGGGGAGAAAATTCTATTCATATTCCTAGGAGACATGCCAATCTTAAAAGAATACAATTTTTTTACATGTCAATCTTGGTATTCTCGAAATTCATTCTCATTTATATGAAAAGAAATTCTTGTGTTATCTAACCTTTTTTTCTCAAGTATGTTCTCTCTAGTTAAAATGCCTACTGTTTCAAGGTAAGTATATGCATCATCTTTATGTTCAGAATGGTATCTTGCTTATTGCACATATTGTTTGCAAGAGAGACTTATGAACATGAAACCACTTCATTCACATCTCTAGTTGACGCATATAATCAAGATACATATGACTTTGTATGTACTATTCTTTAAAGGATCACACACATATAGGGGGAGCTTGGTTAAGTCATATGTCTTTCAAAGCTATCGTATATTATGCTGCATATTTCAAGTTGAAGTTTTCATTATATATTGTCATCAATTACCAAAAAGGGGGATATTGAAAGCACAAATGCTCCCTTGGTGGTTTTGATAATTAATGACAACATACATTCTCTCTTGAACTAATAGTTTTATCTAGTATATTTCACGAGAATTCCAATGAGTGGATTGGCTAGGAACTGTGAGAAGGTTCCCCGAAGATGACAAGGAACCTATTGGAAAAATCTTTAAGACTCTACATTTTGTTTTATGTGAGAAATCACAATTGAGTCCATAGGAAAGCTAATACTATGAAAAGGGTATGAGGTACTGATAATGATCTAGTTGCTCGAGTGCTTAGATATATGCCAGAAAAAGCATCAGCCAAACTCTCACAAAAATATTCCATGTGAAAGTTAAACTACCAATTTCGGTGACACCAACAATTCTATATCTTTCCCATCGAGTTATGCTTAGGAATAGTCCAAGGCAAACCCTATCACCTCGGTACCACCCAGGTTCTGTTCGGTGAAGGCCGAAATGCAGTGACCAAGTTGCTCGCATCTAATTTGTAAAATTCAGAGTTTATGAATTTTACTTTTCGTAGCCTCCGATATTGGAGCTGCTTAGGCAAACCTGAATCTGTCTCACCGAGAAGCCAAAAGTTAGGACATTTTGCAGCAGTCGGTAGAACCAAGTTAATACTTCGGTTTCACCGAGTTGGGCAATAATGCTATATCGGTTGGATTTTTGGAGATGACTATAAATACCATCCCACCCCCTCTCTTTCATGTAGAGAGCCCCCAGAACATTTTCACACTTCCATCATTAATTTTCTAATAGAGAACCACCTACTCATGTGTTGAGATGAAGATATTCTAGTCCAACCATATGAATCTTAATTTCTAGCCTCCCCAAGTTTCTTCCCACGCAATCATCCACTTCTACCAAGCCAAATTCTATGAGAGATTGATTGGGTGTTGAGGAGACAATCTTTTGAAGCACAAGAGCAACACGTTCATCAACCATACACCATCTATTACCTTTTGGAGAGTAGGCTCTCCTAAATTGGTTAGGTGTCGCTTGGGAGCCTCCAAATCTGGTGGACTTAAACCAAGAAGTTTGAAAGGGCAAGGAGATCCCGTACTTCTTGAAGATCTACCCCGAGTGAGGCTTGTCCTTCATGGACATAAGCCATGATGGAATATAGAAGGTTGCTTCTTCGTGGACCCTTCGTGGGTGGAGCCCTTCGTGGACCCTTCGTGGGTGGAGCCCTTCGTGGACTCGTGCATTCGTTACCCTTTGTGGGTTGAAGTCTCCATCAACATGGACATACGATAGCACTACCTATCGGAACCACGCCAAAAATCTATGTGTCTTCATTGTGTTTGATCTTCCCATTCTACCATCCTTTATCTTTCTTGCATTTGCATGATGCTTACTTTTCGTTGCTTGATCTATAGATGTGCATCTGTAGAAACTTTTGGATGCAACTTAACTTGTCAAAATCTGCGTAAATTTCAGGTAAACTAATGGTTGTCATACATCTTGTTAAGTGTCTATTCACCCCCTAGACGCCACTTCTCGATCCCCAAGTTAGATGGCCTGGGATTCTGGGATATCAATCGGTACAATTGGAAGGTTGAAGAGATCAGAATGTAAATGGCCACAGGGGTGGGCGTCGGATGACTTGAAATTTCGGCATGTCCGTCTGGTAGTTTTTGCAATACATAATTACGTCGTAGCATATGTAACTGCATGGTGGCATCGCGCACGATGCAACCGCATGCATATGGCACCCCAAACATTCGTGACCATGCACCAACATCAAACGCTGGCAGCGAGGGTGGAGGGACGCCGACAGCGCACATGCGGAGGGACATGAGTAGAGCACACCACAGCCGCCTCAACCACAAGCAACCACATGTATAGAGCAGTTGGACATGCACGGAATGGCCGGCCAACGTTTGTGAGCTGCTGGTATCCAAACAACCTCGTGTTTCACATCACACCCTCAGCCAACAATCGTTCATCATGGTGCATAGAGAATGGCCGTTTAATACGTAATAAAATGCCAACGATTTTGTATTATCAATTTTTTGTGTACTTATCATTTCTTCCACCTTCCTGGCGTCTGATACATCCATTTTGCATCATGCTTTCATGTTGATATTTATTGCTTTTTGGGCTGTTATATTACTTGTGGTACCACATTTACGCCTTTCTCTCTTATTTTGCAAGGTTTATTTGCAGAGGGAGAATTCAGGCAGCTGGAATTCTGGACTGGAAAAGGAGCAAATCCTAGTCCACTATTCTGCACATCTCCAAATGCCGTGAAAAGTTACGTGGATTTTTTCTAGATTATATAAAAAATACTGGGCGAAAGAACTATCGGAGCGGGGCTGCCAGGGCGCCACAAGCCCTGACACCGCCACCCCCCTCGAGGCGGAGTGGGGGCTTGTGGGCTCCCGGAGGACCCACTAGCCCCCCTCTTTTGCTATATGAAGCGTCCTGGTCCAGAAAAAATCAGGAGGGAGCTTTTTCGTGGTTTCGCCGCCGCCACGAGGCGGAACTTGAGCAGATCCAATCTAGAGCTCCGGTAGGACGATCTTGCCGAGGAAACTTCCCTCCCGGAGGGGGAAATCATCGCCATCGTCATCACCAACACTCCTCTCGTCGTAGGGAGGCATCTTCATCAACATCTTCGTGAGCACCATCTCCTCTCCAATCCCTAGTTCATCTCTTGTAACCTATCTTCGTCTCGCGACTCCGATTGGTACTTGTAAGGTTGCTAGTAGTGTTGATTACTCTTTGTAGTTGATGCTAGTTGGATTACTTGGTGGAAGAGTTTATGTTCAAATCCTTGATGCTATTCATTACACCTCTGATCATGATTTTGATTATGTTTTGTGAGTAGTTACTTTTGTTCCTAAGGACATGGGATAAGTCATGTTAATAGTAGTCATGTGAATTTGATATTCGTTCGGTATTTTGATATGTTGTATTGTGTCTTTTCCTCTAGTGGTGTTATGTGAACGTCGACTACATAACACTTCATCATATTTGGGCCTAGAGGAAGGCATTGGGAATTAGTAAGTAGATGATGGGTTGCTGGAGTGACAGAAGCTTCAATCCCAGTCTATGCGTTGCTTCGTGAGCGGCTGATTTGGATCCACTAGTTTAATGCTATGGTTAGACTTTGTCGTAATTCTTCTTTTGTATTTGCGAATGCTTGCGAGAGAGGTTAATCATAAGTGGGATGCTTGTCCAAGTAAGGGCAGTACGCAAGCGCCGGTCCACCCACATATCAAACTATCAAAGTAACGAACGCGAATCATATGAACATGATGAAACTAGCATGACAGAAATTCCCATGTGTCCTCGGGAGCGTTTTTCCTCCTATAAGACTTTGTTCAGGCTTGTCCCTTTCTACAAAAGGGATTGGGCCACTTGCTGCACCGTTCCTACTACTTGTTACTTGTTACTTTTTACTCGCTATGTTTCACCTCGCTACACAATCACTTGTTACCGCTACTTTTAGTGCTTGCAGTTATTACCTTGCTGAAATCCATTTATGAGTGCCTTCTGCTCCTCGTTGGGTTCGACACTCTTACTTATCTAAAGGACTATGATTGATCCCCTATACTTGTGGGTCATCAAGACTCTTTTGTGGCACCGTTGCCGGGGAGTGAAGCTCCTTTGGTAAGTGGAAATTGGTAAGGAAACATTTATATACTATGCTGAAATTTATTGTCACTTGTCACTATGGAAACTATTCCTTTGAGGAGTCTGTTCGGGGTATATTCACCACGAACGGAAGCATGAGGAGTTGCTCCTCAACCTGAGGTACCTACTGAAAATATCTTTTATGAAATTCCTTCGGGTATGCTTGAGAAACTGTTGGCTAATCCTTTAACAGGAGAAGGATCTTCACATCCAGACTTGCATCTAATCTATGTAGATGAAGTTTGTGGTTTATTTAAGCTTGCATGTTTGCCCGAGGATGAGGTAAAGAAGAAATTATTTCCTTTATCTTTGAAGGATAAGGCATTGACATGGTATAGGCTATGTGATGATACTGGATCATGGGGCTAAAATCGGTTGAAATTGGAATGTTATCAAAAGTTCTATCCTATGCATTTAGTACATCATGATTGGAACTTTATTTATAACTTTTGGCCTCGTGACAGGGAAAGCATAGCTCAAGCTTGGGGGTGGCTTAAATCAATGCTATAATCATGCCCCAATCATGAACTCTCGAGAGAAATCATCACTCAAAACTTTTATGCTCGGCTTTCTCATGAAGATCGTACCATGCTTGAGACTTCTTGTGCCGGTTCTTTTATGAAGAAGGATATTGATCACAAGTGGAATTTATTGGAGAGAATCAAACGCAACTCTGAAGATTGGGAGCTGGAGGAAGGTAAAGAGTCAGGTATGACTTTCCAGTTTGATTGCGTTAAATCTTTTGTTGAGACAAACACTTCTAGAGATTTTAGCGCCAAGTATGGACTTGACTCTGAGATAGTAGCTTCTCTATGTGAATCTTTTGCTTCTCATGTTGATCTTCCCAAAGAGAAGTGGTTTAAATATCATCCTCCTGTAGAAAGCAACATAGCCAAAACCAATCTAGTTGAGGAGAAAGCCATTGCTTTTAGCGATCCTGTTGTTCCTTGTGCTTACACTGAGAAACCACCATAACCTGCTAGGATAAAGGATTATTCTAAAGCTCCAACTGTGATACTTAGGGGTTACATTAGATCACTTGCACCCCCTGAGGAGATTAGAGTTCAACCTAGTGTTTCTATTATCAAAGATCTCTTAGCCGAATACATAGACGGGCATGTTATCAAATTCTGTGAGGACTCCGCTAGAATTGCTAAACCTCACGCGAAAGACAAACACAGACCTGTAGTTGGCCTGCCCGTTGTTTCTATTAAGATAGGAGATCACTGTTACCATGGTTTATGTGCTATGGGAGCTAGTGTTAGTGCAATACCCAATTCTCTATATGATGAAATCAAAGATGAGATTGCACCTGCTGAGTTAGAACCCATTGATGTCACTATTACGCCATCTAATAGAGACACTATCTGCCCTCTAGCAATTGTGAGAGACGTATAAGTCCTGTGTGGTAAGACGAATTATCCTACTGATTTCCTCGTCCTTGGTACTGCACAAGATAACTTTTGTCCCATCATATTTGGTAGACCCTTTCTCAACACTGTCAATGCTCACATTGATTGCATTAAGCAGACTGTCACAATAAGTTTCGAGGGTGTGTCTCATGAATTTAACTTCTCCATGTTTGGAAGACAAACCCATGAAAGAGAGTCGTCTAGTAGAGATGAAATCATTGCTCTTGCCTCTATTGTCGTACCTCCTACGAATCCTTTAGAGCAACATCTGCTTGAGCATGAAAATGATATGCATATGGAGGAGAGAGATGAGATAGATAAAATTGTCTTAGAACAATATCCTATTCTCAAGAATAATCTGCCTATTGAACTGCTTGGGGATCCTCCCCCACCAAAGGGTGATCCTGTGTTCGAGCTTAAACAGTTGCCCGATACTCTTAAGTATGCCTATCTTGATGAGAAGGAGATATATCCTGTCATTATTAGTGCTCTCCTCTCAGAGCGCGAAGAGAAGAAGTTACTAAAAACTCTGAGGAAGCACCGCGCTGCTATTGGATATACTCTTGACGATCTTAAGGGTATTAGTCCTACTCTATGTCAGCACAAGATTAAAACCGATCCTGACTTTGAACCAGTTGCTGATCATCAAAGGAGATTAAATCCTAAGATGAAAGAGGTCGTTAGAAAAGAAATATTAAAGCTTCTGGAAGCAGGAATCATTTATCATGTTGCTCATAGTGATTGGGTAAGTCCAGTACATTGCGTACCTAAGAAGGGAGGTGTCACCGTCGTTCCTAATGATAAGGATGAACTAATCCCATAAAGGATTATTACCGGCTATAGAATGGTGATAGACTTACAGAAACTGAACAAGGCAACCAGGAAAGATCATTATCCTTTGCCGTTTATCGACCAAATGCTAGAAAGGCTATCAAAGCACACTCACTTGTTCTTTCTAGACGGTTATTCAGGTTTCTCGCAGATACCTGTTGCACAATCTGATCAAAAGAAAACCACTTTCACCTGCCCTTTCGGTACCTTTGCCTATAGACGTATGCCTTTTGGCTTATGTAATGCACCTGCCACCTTCCAAAGATGTATGATGGCTATATTCTCTGACTTTCGTGAAAAGATCGTCGAGGTTTTCATGGATGACTTCTCTGTTTACGGGTCTTCCTTTGATGATTGCATCAGCAACCTTGATCGAGTCTTACAGAGATGCGAACAAACCAACCTCGTCTTGAATTGGGAGAAGTGCCACTTTATGGTTAATGAAGCTATTGTCTTAGGACACAAAATCTCTGAAAGAAGCATTGAAGTTGATAAGGCTAAGGTTGATGAAATTGAGAAAATGCCTTGCCCCACAGATATCAGAGGTATACGAAGTTTCTTAGGTCATGATGGTTTCTATATAAGGTTCATTAAAGACTTCTCTAAGATTTCTAGGCCTCTTACCAACCTCTTGCAGAAGGATGTTCCTTTTGTTTTTGATGAGGATTGTGAGGAAGCTTTCGAAATGCTTAAGAAGGCTTTGATAACCGCACCTATTGTTCAACCACCTGACTGGAACTTGCCCTTTGAAATCATGTGTGATGCTAGTGATTACGCTGTTGGTGCTATTCTAGGACAAAGAGTTGACAAGAAGTTTAATGTCATTCACTACGCTAGTAAAACTCTAGACAGTGCCCAAAGAAACTATGCCACTACGGAGAAGGAATTTTTAGCACTCGTGTTTGCATTTGAAAAGTTCAGATCTTACATAGTTGACTCCAAAGTCACTATTCACTCTGATCATGCTGCTATTAAGTACCTCATGGAGAAGAAGGACGCTAAGCCTAGGCTGATCAGATGGGTTCTCCTGCTACAGGAATTTGATTTGCACGTCGTTGACCGAAAGGGTGTTGATAACCCTGTAGCAGATAACTTGTCTAGGCTAGAGAATGTCCTTGATGACCCACTACCTATTGATGATAGCTTTCCTGATGAGCAATTAAATGTCATCCACACTTCACATTGTGCACCGTGGTATGCCGATTATGCAAACTATATCATAGCCAAATACATACCACCCAGTTTCACCTATCAACAAAAGAAGAAATTCTTCTTTGATTTGAGACACTACTTTTGGGATGATCCTCACCTTTATAAGGAAGGAGTAGATGGTGTTATTAGACGTTGTGTGCCTGAACATGAACAGGGACAAATCCTGTAGAAGTGTCATTCCGAAGCCTACGGAGGACACCATGCTGGAGATAGAACTGCCCATAAGGTATTGCAATCAGGTTTGTATTGGCCCACTCTTTTCAAGGATATCCGCAAGTTTGTCTTGTCTTGTGACGAATGCCAAAGGAGAGGGAACATTAGTAAGCGTCAAGAGATGCCTGTGAACTATTCACTTGTCATTGAACCATTTGATGTATGGGGCTTTGATTATATGGGACCCTTCCCGAGTTCCAATGGGTACACTCACATCTTAGTTGCTGTGGATTACGTTACTAAGGGCCTGTTCGGAGGCACTGCACTCCAAGACTCCGCTCCGGGAGCGGGCGGAGCTACAGTTGGCGATATCGGAGCGGAGAAAGTGACACTCCTCAGATTCTCATATTTCTCGGAGCTGTTGGCCTTCCGAACAGGCACTAAGTGGGTAGAAGCTATCCCCACTAAAAATGTTGATCACCACACCTCTATTAATATGCTTAAAGAAGTCATATTCCCAAGATTTGGAGTCCCTAGATACTTGATGACTGATGGCGGTTCACACTTCATTCACGGTGTGTTCCGCAAGATGCTAGCTAAGTATGATGTCAACCATAGAGATGCATCTCCTTATCATCCTCAGTCTAGTGGTCAACTGGAGTTGAGTAATAGGGAGATCAAGTTGATCCTACAAAAGACCGTCAATAGATCTCGAAAGAACTGGTCTAGCAAACTTGACGATGCACTATGGGCTTATAGGACTGCTTATAAGAATCCCATGGGCATGTCACCGTATAAAATGGTTTACGGTAAGGCCTGTCATTTACCTCTTGAGCTGGAACACAAAGCTTATTGGGCAATCAAAGAGCTCAACTTTGATTTCAAACTTGCCAGTGAGAAGCGGTTGTTTGATATCATCTCGTTAGAAGAATGCCAGGTTGTTCAAGGAAAAGGTTAAGAGATGACACGACAAACGAATACAGAAACGAGAGTTCAATGTAGGTGATTATGTCTTGCTATACAATTCTCGTTTGAGATTCTTTGCACGCAAGCTTCTCTCTAAATGGGAAGGTCCCTATGTTGTCGAGGAACTATATCGTTCCGGTGCCATCAAAATCATTAACACGGAAGGAAATTTTCCTAGAGTGGTAAATGGGCAAAGAATCAAGCATTACATCTCTGGTACTCCCATAAATGTTGAGACCAATATCATCAATGTCATAACTCCAGAGGAGTACATAAGGGATGTTTATCAGCCTGTTTCAGACCTTGAAAACGAAGATGTATCTGTTTCGGTAAGAAATTGGACTCCGATACTTTTCCAATAGGAAATTTTTCCGTTTTGGAATTTTTGGAAAATTAGAAAAATAAAAAGCAGTCCGGAGAGCGAACGAGGCGGCCACCGCCCTGCCCCCTGGTGGCGGAGGGCAAGCTTGTGGGCTCCTCGTGAGCCTCCCGGACTCCATTTTCTAGCGGAGGACTCCTTGTGGCCTAGAAAAAAAATCAATATATAGTTTCCCGAAGGTTTTGATCTCCGTATCGCACAGTTTTCCTCTGTTTTTGTTTCGAGCTTGTTGTCTGCCGCAGATTTAGAGCAAAGATGTCTCAGGAATCTGTTTGGGATAATGATCTTCCCCAAGTTCATGAGGAAGTAGATGCTGATCTGAAAAGAGTAGAAGTCACGGAATCCAGGGACCAAACTAGGGAGAAAACCCAAGTTAGGGAGGAAGTTCAACCTATGTTCAACATTGAAGACGTTGAAGGGGTAGACTTTCTCCAACCATTCCTCCACGTGTTGTCTCCATCCTTGATTGAACTCTTGAGGTTTTGCGAAACAACTCGTGCTTGCAATATTTCCCTTTCTCGTGAAGTTGTTTTGCTGGAAAACCATGTCACAGATCTCAAAGGTATAAGTCAAAGATTGATAGCTCTTTTGGAATCAAAGGCGACAACAACACGACCATCACCACCAAAGGAAGACAACTAAGCATTGGTATGGGCAATCCCCTTGGGATCTTCCAAGCTTGGGGCAGTTGCCCTGGTATCGTATCACCTTTATATCTTTTGCTTTTACCTTTGTTTTAGTTCTTTCCTTTTCAGTTTTTATTTCTTCTTTTAGAGGAATAAGTCTTTAGTTTTTAGTTTGAGTCTTTTGCTTTTGTCTCTCCCCCGATGTATTCGAGCTTACGAGCTATATAATAAAGAGTGTCTTAGTCAAGGGCTTTGCTTTGTGCCATGATAAAAAAGTATGAAAAGAACGATAGCATGAAAGATCATGAGACGATCTTATGGAAAGTGATAACTTCACTTATGACACGTATGATGATTGAAACTTGTTGAGAATAAATCAACATAGACCTCAGTCATTGTTGCAATTAATAAGAAGTAATAAGGAAAGAGAGGTTCACATATAAATATATCATCTTAGACACTTTTTACAATTGTGAGCACTCACCAAACTATTACATGCCTAGGAGTAGATGTTGGACAAGGAAGACAACATAATGAATTGTGTTTGCTTGGTTCCAAACAATGTTATATGATTAGAGATCCCTTAGCATGTGACGATTGCTTCCACCTCATATTAGCCAAAACTCCCGCACCAAGTAGAGATACTACTTGTGCATCCATAAACCTCCAACCATTTTTGCCATGAGAGTCCACCATACCTACCTATGGATTGAATAAGATCCTTCAAGTAAGTTGTCATCGGTGCAAGCAATAAAAATTGCTCTCTAATATGTATGATCTATTAGTGTGTGGAAAATAAGCTTTGTACGAACATGTGATGAGGAAGACATAAAAGCAAAAAACTGCATAATAAAGTTCTTTATCACAGGAGGCAATATAAAGTGACGTTCCTCCGCACTAAGAGGACACACATTCAAACCTCAAAAGCACATGACAACCTCTGCTTCCCTCTACGAAGGGCCTATCTTGTACCTTTACTTTCTACTCTTGTAAGAGTCATGGTGATCTTCACCAATTCCCTTTTTGCCTTTTTCTTGGCTACCGTCACATGCTTGGGAAAGATCTATATTCATATATCAACTTGGAGTTGAGTACTCATGCTTTATTGTTGTTGACTTTATCCTTGAGGTAAACAGTTGGGAGGCAAAACTATAAGCCCCTATCTTCCTCTGTGTCCAGCTGAAACTTTGACACCATGAGTACCACATGAGTTGTAACAATTGTGGAAAACGAAAGAGATGATTGAGTATGTGGTTTTGCCTTACAAGCTCTTATTTGACTCTTTCTGATGTTGTGATAAATTGCAATTCTTCAATGACTATGGATTATTGTTGGTTACTTCTCGATAAGGTTTTTGCTTCATAATTTGCTTTGTGAAGGAATTGTTACTTTCCCATAAGAATCTTTATGATGTATTGTTGTTCTATGTGTGATCATGATGCCCTCATGTCCGTATTATGTTTTATCGACTCCTTCGTCCCTCAACATGTGGTCTTGTTTATGGAACTTGGTTTTCGCTTGAGGAAAAGCGAGGTCTAAGCTTGGGGAGTTGATACGTCCATTTTGCATCATGCTTTCATGTTGATATTTATTGCTTTTTGGGCTGTTATATTACTTGTGGTACCATATTTATGCCTTCTCTCTCTTATTTTGCAAGGTTTATTTGAAGAGGGAGAATTCAGGCAGCTGGAATTCTAGACTGGAAAAGGAGCAAATCCTAGTCCACTATTCTGCACATCTCCAAATGCCCTGAAAAGTTACGTGTATTTTTTCTGGATTATATAAAAAATACTGGGCGAAAGAACTACCGGAGGAGGGCTGCCAGGGTACCACAAACCGTGACACCACCACCCCCTGGTGGCGGAGTGGGGGCTTGTGGGCTCCCTGACGGCCCACTAGCCCCCCTCTTTTGCTATATGAAGCGTCTTGGTCCAGAAAAACTCAGGAGGGATCTTTTTCATGGTTTCGCCACCGCCACGAGGCGGAACTTGAGCACATCCAATCTAGAGCTCCGGCAGGACGATCCTGCCGGGGAAACTTCCCTCCTGGAGGGGGAAATCATCGCCATCGTCATCACCAACACTCCTCTCGTCGGAGGGGAGGCATCTTCATCAACATCTTCATCAACACCATCTCCTCTCCAATCCCTAGTTCATCTCTTGTAACCAATCTTCATCTCGCGACTCCGATTGGTACTTGTAAAGTTGCTAGTAGTGTTGATTACTCTTTCTAGTTGATGCTAGTTGGATTACATGGTGGAAGAGTTTATGTTTAGATCCTTGATGCTATTCATTACACCTCTGATCATGATTATGATTATGTTCTGTGAGTAGTTACTTTTGTTCCTGAGGACATGGGATAAGTCATGTTAATAATAGTCATGTGAATTTGATATTCGTTCGGTATTTTGATATGATGTATGTTGTCTTTTCCTCTAGTGGTGTTATGTGAACGTCGACTACATAACACTTCACCATATTTGGGCCTAGAGGAAGGCATTGGGAATTATTAAGTAGATGATGGGTTGCTGGAGTGACAGAAGCTTAAACCCCAGTCTATGCGTTGCTTCGTGAGGGGCTGATTTGGATCCACTAGTTTAATGCTATGGTTAGACTTTGTCTTAATTCTTCTTTTGTAGTTGTCGATGGTTGCGAGAGAGGTTAATCATAAGTGGGATGCTTGTCCAAGTAAGGGCAGTACCCAAGCGCCTGTCCACCCACATATCAAACTATCAAAGTAACGAACGTGAATCATATGAACAGGATGAAACTAGCATGACAGAAATTCCCGTGTGTCCTCGGGAGCGTTTTTCCTCCTATAAGATTTTGTTCAGTCTTGTCCCTTGCTACAAAAGGGATTGGGCCACTTGCTGCACCGTTGCTACTACTTGTTACTTGTTTCTTTTTTCTCGCTATGTTTCACCTCGCTACACAATCACTTGTTACCGCTACTTTCAGTGCTTGCAGTTATTACCTTGCTGAAATCCGTTAATCAGAGCCTTCTGCTCATCGTTGGGTTCGACACTCTTACTTATCGAAAGGACTACGATTGATCCCCTATACTTGTGGGTCATCAGCGTCTTGTCGCTGAGTTGCCGCCGGAGGATTCTAGTGCATGATTTAGCACCGCACAAGCATTTCTTTTGGCCACACATCGGCTAGAAGATGCGTTTTTGAGCCTGTTCCCACGCGCACCACGCAGGCTCTTGAGCACAACCGTGCAAGCTTCCTGCCCGACTCGACGAAATACCCTAAAACTCCAATGCTTGTCCGTCTGCTATATAAACCCTCACGGATGGTGACTCCACATCACATTCATCCCCTCCCTCCCCGTAGCTTATCAAGTTTGCTTCTCCCTTGATCGCCAATGGCACTGGTACACATCGTTGCTCAGCCACTCCGCCAGAGGACAGCTCCAACTAGGAGGCTACACCGCATCGGTGGTGCAGTTCTTAGAAGCGTGTAGCGCACATGGTGCCCCTATTGGGTATGTGCGTGCCACCCACCACACGCTCCACCACCGCTTCCCAAAGGAAGCAGTTGCTGCCGGCAGCCGCCATGCCACCGGAGACCATCGTGGCCTCCACCTCACTAGCAGCCGCCTTGGCTGCCACCGCCGTTAGCGACCATGGAAATTACCCGCTCGACCACCACGGCTCGAATGAGGGAGGTGGAGACTACCAAAGGCCAGTCGGTTGGATTTTGCATTAGCGAGTTGCATGCTAAATCAACTTCCTAGAGGAGGAGGAGCACCAGGTCACACACGCAAAGAAGCTCACCTCCGCCGTGGCCGCATTAGTGGTGTGGAATGCGGGGATCTATACTGATTCTCGTTGCTTCAAGAAGGCACGTTACGAGCGGCGGTGGGTAGCAATGGCAAGCGACATATTCGACTCCTTGAGCTCCTTGATAGGCTCCTCCTCCTCTGCCTCTTACTGAGCATGCTCGGCAGATGAGAGGCTTCTAGAACTAGTATAAAGCCCCTCCATAGTAGTATTTAGGGGATATTTTGTTCAGTTATCTAACTAAAGATATGGTTGAGCTGTACCACATACTTTAAATTAGCTAGTATACATAGTTGAACTAGCTATTTCAATACGTGGTTAGAGACAATTAGGGAAAAGTATGTTCAGTTCAGCTCTCGATTTGAACTATTTTGTATAAAGAACGATTGCTTAATCAATAAATGTAATCTATGTTTGGTAAATTTTAGTTGCAAAATTAGACCATACTATTGATTTTTGGCTGCAAATGTTAACAAATGGCGATGTTACTATATTGATAAATACTAATTTTAACAATTTGACAAATAGAAATATACCCAGTATCACAGATGCAAATCTTACCAAACTGTGTGTAGTAAGCAGACGGGTCATCATAGAGAATCATTTGTGATGATGTGATGCACCAATCCTTCGGACCAAATTTTCATTTGGCTTTGTGGAGAAGGAACCATAGCTTTTTGTCTACATACGAGTAATCAATCTGAAACATTTGCGATGAGTGTTTTATTCAGGAAAACATATTGATGGGCGGCGATGGAGGTCAAAGGGAGCATGCACGACGTACCAGTCGCACACCTCCCGATGAGCCTGCGCATCGGAGGACATCTCGCATGCCTCCTGGTTAGCCTGCACAGTAGAGGACTCCTGATACGTCTCCGTCGTATATATAATTTTTGATTCATGACAATGTTCTACAACTTTAATATACTTTTGGCAATATTTTATATTATTTTTGGGACAAACTTTCTTAACCAGTGTCGAGTGTCTGTTCCTATTTTTGTATGTGTTTTCTTTCGCAAAAATTCCATATCAAACGAAGTACGAACGCGATAAATATTTATGGAGATTTTTTTGGAATATATGTGAATTTTGGGAAGAAGAAGCAACACAACATGGTGCTCGAGGGAGGCACAAGCCAACAGAGCGTGCCCTGGGTGGGAGGGTGGTGAGCGGGCCGTGATGGCTTGTGGCTCCCAATTAAGTCAGTTGGGGACCTACTTTCGTCACAAGAAAGATAATTTTCCAATAAAAATCCCCTCAAAATTTCAGCCCGATCAAAGTGACGGATCTTCGGATATTTAAGAAATGGTGAAGGGTTAGAAAACTGTAGCGAAAACAGGACAGAAACAGAGAGAGAGATCCAATCTCAGAGGGGTTGCTGCCCATTGGGAGCCATGGCAGCCATGGACCAGAGGGGAAACTCTCCTCCCACCTAGGGAGGAGGCCAAGGAATAATAAGGAGGAAGGAGTCTCGCTCCCCCTCTCTCTCGATGGCGCTGGAGCACTGCCGGGAAACCGTCGTGGTGGTGATATACACCAACAACTTTGCCGCTATCACCACCAACTCTCCCCCCCTATATGCAGCGGTGTAAACCCTCTACTTAAACATGGAGCTTAAAGCTATATATTATTATTCAAAGATGTGTGGCTAGCCTATGAAGTTTGAATAGATTTCTTTTGTCCTATAGGTTAATTGTGGTATGATGTTATTGATATGAGTTGTATGTTGATATGGTGATATCCTAAGGTTTCCTCCGTGAGGCGCACACGTGAGGGAATCCCGCTGGAGGGTTTGCAATATGTTCATAATTCACTTATAGTGGGTGGCTAGAGTGACAAAAGCTTACACCCGAGTAAGGTGATTGTTTGCATATGGGAGTAAAGAGGACTTGATGTTTAATGCTATGTTTGGGTTTTACCTTAATGATATTTAGTAGTTGCGCTTGCTAAAGTTCCAATCATAAGTGCATATGCTCCAAGAACGGAAAGTGTGTTAGCATATGCCTCTCCCTCATTGCATATGACAAGTATCTATCATGTTATATTGAATTGCCTATGGACAATCTTTCTCTTGAGTTACAAAAAGCTTTACTAAACAACTAACTAAATCAATATTTATCTAAAATAGTACCTAACTTTTATTTTTGTGTTCTTTATTATCTTGCACAACTATCTATTACACCTACGAAGTAATTCTAGTTTCCTTCCCGCAAAATAGTTTCGTACTTGTTCTAGGTAAAATAAGCATTAGCGTGCATAGAGTTGTATCGGTAGTCGATAGAACTTGAGAGAATATTAAGTCTACCTTTAGCTCCTCGTTGGGTTCGCCACTCTTACTTATCTAAAAAGGCTCCAAATGATCCCCTACACTTGTGGGTTATCAAGACCTTTTTCTCGCGCTGTTGCCGGGGTGCTATAGCATAGCGGTTGATATTCTCCTGTGTGCTTCTTTGCTTTATCACTAAGTAATTTTATATTTTTTTCTAAGCTATTTTCTATCTTTATTTATGGGTAGGAAATGCAAAATACCAAAAAATAGATGTACTTGCTAACCCAGTGGTTGAGGAACCACCCAAAATGTATCGTACTGCTGAAACGTTTTACTTGGATCATCTTCGATCCCTGTGTGCTCCTGCTAAAAACTGAACTAGCTTAGTTGAGGGGAAATCATTAAATGAGCATGCTTATTATGTGCGATGCCACTTATCTCAAAAGGGGAACTCTTGTGGCATCAAATTAATACTTTATGTTGCTATGCTTGGAATTTATGTGAATTACATGACTTTACTTGTTGTTTTGAAGACACTAAAAACTCCTTCCCTATCAATGGGTGTTTAATGATAATGAAATATTATCTTCTTGTACCAATGATTCCTATGGCTATTATGATGTTGAACAAATTGAAGAATTTGTTGCTTTCAAGGGTGCTTACGAAATTGCTACTTTGATTGAAAAGTATGATCCCACTCTTTACAAATCTGGAAATTTTGTTGTATATAAATATTGCTATGAAATCTATGCTTCTAATACTTATGTTAAAGAATTTATTGAAAGAATGTCTACTGGCTTGGAAGAGACTAATATTTGGCAGGAATCTATGGAAGAAAGAGCTGCTGAAAGGAGGAAGACCGGATTAGCTACTCGTCCCCATCTTCTAATGAGAGTAAGTCTTCAATTCATACCTTGTTTAATTTACATTCGCAATACCGAAGGATGAATGCAATGATGATTTTTATGATCCCTTGGATTCATTTGAAATATTCCTTTTTGATGAACTTGATGCTTTCTATGCTTGTGAACATGATGCCAATATGAATTATGCTTATTAAGATGAACTCGCTATAGTTCCTTATGTTAAGCATGAAATTATTGCTTAATTCTCTCAACTACACCATATTAGAGAAGTTTGCACTTATTAAGGATTATATTCATCGGTTGTGTTTTTCCACTACACATGATGATTTTTATGGATATAATATGCATGTGCCTGCTGCTGCTACTTGCAATTATTACGATAAAGGAATCAAATCTTCACCTCCCTATGTTTCCAATATGATAAAATTAGAAGAAACTACTTATGCTATGTATTAGCCTTTAATTGATGTGCATGAATTGTTCTTTTATGACATGCCGATGCATAGGAAGAGAGTTAGACTTTGTTGCTACATGATATATATCACTTTGTGCTCACTAATAAATTACAAATCATTGTTAATTAAAGTTGGCTTTGATATGCCTTGGAATCCGGGTGGATCAATTACTTGTGCACTATATGCCTAGATTAATGGCTTTAAAGAAAGCGCTGCCAGGGAGACAACCCGAAAGTTTTACGGAGTCATTTTATTTTTTGTGTGATTTTAAAATAATTCAAAACAAAAAAACTAAAGTGGGGAACCTAAAACTTTTTCAAAAATAAAAGTGAAAGTGAGAAGGACGGGCACCGTTGAAGTTGGGGCTTAACAAAAAACTATAAGATGGAGATTGATGTTATTGTTTTTTTGTGTGCTTATGTTTGAATTCTTGTTAAGCCCCATTGACTTGGAAACCATATAATTGTGATAGCATACATTAGGTAATGTTGGATTATAATTATACTATAATGTTATGGCATTACATGATGAGATTTGATGTTATATGAACTAAACTCTCTAATGAAAGTTCTGTTAAATTTTGTGTGGATGATGTGTTCGAAGATCGGGGAGGTATCGATATGTGAAGAATAAGAAGATACAAGATTTTAAGATTAAGGATGCCCAAGTCCCCCCAAGTAAATATTCAAGGAGACTTAATCGTCTAAACTTGGGTACGCCCCGGAAGGCATCCCATCTTTCTTCTTCAACAATTATCGATATGTCTCGGTTTTTGTTTTGTTCACATGATATGCGTAAATTCTTGGAGCGTGTTGTGCCTTTTATTTTCCTTTTATAAATGAAGCATGATGGTATGGGAACGTCCATGGTTAATTTATAGAATGCTCTTTGCACTTCACTTATATGTTTTGAGTATGGCTTTATAGAATGCTTCATGTGCTTCACTTATGTCATTTGAAGTTGGTTGCTTGTTTCTCTACATATAGAAAACCATTATTTGTAGAATGCTATTTTACTTGACCTATATTTATTAGAGTGTGGACTTTTTTAGAAAGAATTAAAGTCGCATGCTTCTCTTATACCTCTTTAGAAAGTCAACAGGAATTGGTCATTTACATGGTTAGTCATAAAATCCTACATAAAACTTGTAGATCACTGAATATGAAATGTTTGATTCCCTGCAATAGTTTTGCAACATTTCACTAGTTGATGATTGTGGTTTAGTAAGAATATTGATGTTAAGGTTTTTGATTCCTAAAGCATGCATGTATAGTCTCTAGTTATGCGATGAAGTTGGAGCATAATTTATCCTTAATTGAAATCATTTGTGTTGTTATAATTCGGGGCGCGATGGTTAAATCCTACCAACCTCGTCCCTAGGGGCATGAGAGTAGTTCTTTTCTTCGAGCGAGCTAATAAAATCTTGCAATAAGTATGTAAGTTCTTTATGACTAATGTGAATCCATGGATATACGCACTCTCACCTCCACATATTTGCTAGCCTCTTCGGTACCGTGCATTGCCCATTCTCACCTCGAGGACCGGGGCAACTTTCTCCGGTGCATCCAAACCCCATGAAATGATACGCTATGTTGCACATAAGCCTCATTATATATTTCTCAAAACAACCACCATGCCTACCTATCATGTCATTTCCATAGCCATTCCGAGATATATTGCCATGAAACTTCCATCTTCATCATATACATGACTTGAGCATTCATTGTCATAGTTCTTTGCATGATCGTAAGATAGCTAGAATGATATTTCCATGGCTTGTCCATTTTTTATATCTTTTGCAATGTTGGATCATTGCACATCCTGGTGCACTGCGAGAGGCATTCATATTGAGTCATATTGTTCCATAGGTTTTCATGTCGAGTTGTAAGTAATTACAAGTATGATAATTATCATTATTAGAGCATTGTACGAGTGAGGAAAGGATGATGGAGACTATGATTCACCCACGAGTAGGGATGAGACTCCGGATGAAAAATGAAAAATGGGGGAGGCCAAATGAGACCACCACAAAAAAGGAGAAATGGGGGAGGCTAAAAAAGCCCACCATGAATATATATATATATATATAAATTAGAGAAAAAGAGAGAAGGGAGTTTTCTACTATCCTTTACCACACTTGTCCCTCAAAGGGACACCAGGTTATTCATATAAAGAGTCTCTTGTTTTGTCACTACTGTATGCTAGTGGTAATTATTCATTATAGAACTTGGGTTGTATATTACATTCACGAGCTTCCTCAAATGCTCGTGGTATTCATGAGAAAGAAAGTTAGATGCAAACCCACTTAGCTTCAGTTGACCTTTCATACACTTATAGCTCTAGTGCATCCGTTGCATGGCAATCCCTACTCCTCGCATTGATATCTATTGACGGGCATCTCCATAGACCGTTGATACACCTGGTAGATGCGAGACTTTCTTCTCCACTTTTACCCCTTTGAAACCCCACCACCATATTCTATTCCATCTTTATGCTATATACATGGTTCACGCTCCTATATTGAGTGAGTAATTAAAAATTCAAGCGCGTTAAAAAATATGATCCAATTGCTTGGTTTGACACTCTGGTGCTCATGATTTTTACTTTGTGCTAGGAATAACAAGCATGACAAGCTATATGATTTTGTAGGGATAACATTCCTTAGCATTGTTATTTTCAAAGGACATAATTATTTGCTAGTAAACCTGAGTATGGATGTGTTTTTGTCAAATGATAGACTATTGCCTTGAATCACTTGTATCTTAATATTCATGCGATAATTCACTACTGTAGGATGGTCCAAAGGGGACACTGCAATCAAAGACCCTTCCACGAAATTGTTTGCGATGCATGAATCGCAAAGGTATAGTTTAAGCTCCGTCACCACGAACAAAAACTATGTGCGATGGCGAATCCATCAAATAGGACTGAGAAAACATTGCGTGTGCGATCTACGGCACACAGGTTGTTCTAATCAAATGTTTGCGATCAGCCAAGATAACACTAACGGTTATAAAGATCCGTACGTGCGATACAGGGCACGAAATTCACTATGAAACATTGTGTGTGATGATACAGCAGAGCACACACGATTTAGCGTTACTAGGCGTGTGTGATATGCGTCAAACAGGTCAACAATCCGAGTCATTCGAGAAGACGGATAATAACACAAGTGAGTCATCCCGACAAACTGTTTGTGTTGTGAGGCGGCGGTGGTTGGTAAACATTTTTTAGCGATTGTTGAAATCATTGCTAGCGTGTTCCTTAATTTAATCGTATGAGATGTTATTTGCTATGTTCACACAATATATAGATGTTGTGTGTAAGGAACAACAACATATGTACTTATAAGAACATGATTGCATAACCAGAAAACAACACGATGCCATTTCAAATATTGCATCGCGAAATATTACAAGGTTCAAATTCCAACTTTACAAGGACCAAATTCAGAGATGACAAGGTTCAAACTGATATTAAAAATCAAATTCATCTTCTTCAGAATCTGATTTATGCAATATGTCTGCCAAGGGATCCATCACTGAGAAGTCATTTATGATCTTAGTACAATGACTTCCGAATAATCTGCTATTTGAAGTTCCAAACGGAATTTTAGCTTTTGTAGAGGCTTTTCCATTCAACTATAGACGCCTTCGCTATTCAGCAAACCATTCATTTCGGTGCACTAAATCTAGGGGAAACCTCATTACCTTGAGTACCCTTGCTTTCTGAACAAAGAACCTGGCTAATTGAATCCCTAGTTTGATGCCTCGGTACTGGATGAAAATAATTTCTTTGATATGGAAATCAAGGCATTGGATGGGATTGTTATATTGCGACACATTTCCACTTTTAGGCCTACTTGTATCTGCAAATTAAGACAACATATCAGTGCCTAGATGTTGTTTTGTACACTATGTTTATCTTTGATTTGCAGGATTTCTAAAATACACTAACACATTGAGATGTGATCTCCAATTGTTCATGATTAACATCTCAAAAATATGTAGTGAAATCCTACAAATTTTCTTTAGAACTCATTGTACATTTTTCATTGTAATGATGGGTAAAGTACCAAAAAATTGAACTACATTATGGTTAACAATTAACAGGAAAGGAACATCACTTCGATGTATAGCTTCTGTGTGCATGGAAAGTGTAGAAGGAATCTAACAATTTCATCCAGATTGGGGCCGATAGATTGTAGTGCTAGGATCTTCACTGCGTGCATAGACAAGGTCAAGCCTGTGGGAGTGAATTTAACCATGATATTAAAACAAGGGTTAACAAAAAGGAGAAGAAGAACGTTGTACCTGAACTGGGATGGATCCAGCCGTAACAAGTTCGGAGGGTTCAACACACGAATAGCCGAACACTTTCAATTTCGATGCGTTAATGACCCGGATTCTTGTTAGACCTTCTTTATCAAGTACAAACAATATTTCAAGGAAAGGTGCATTCTCAATAACCATATCTTGAAACACCTCATCTGACAGCATGTTACAACACCAACCATGAACATAAATCGTATGGAGATTCGTCGTAGCAATGTGGAGGCTATTGAACCCAAACATCACTTGAAGACAAAGGAACTCGAGCGCAGTACAACCACGGAGCACGAGTTCCAAATCCTCCTTAGAGATGCTGGCCTCGATGAGCTCGAGATCTTTCAGTTTAAGGAGATCAAGAGCGTGTGCGGTATTAATCCGGGGGAAAAGGAACTCCATGAATGTAGCGCAGCGTAGCGTGGGCGCGAGGCAGAGCGCGGACGAAGGCAGTGAGTGCCCATGTCTAAAAGCACAATTGCTCCCAAATGTGGTTTTGGTAATTAATAACAACCTATGTATTATGTAACTAATATTCTTATCTAAGCATATTTCACAAAATTTCAAAGATGCATTGGCTAAAGGATTGTGAGGAGAAACCCCTTGATGCAAGGAAAGGAATAGGATTGGACAAGCTTCAAGAAAGAAGACTCTACATTTTATATTTCTGAGAAATCAATTTTGAGTCCATAGGAAAGCTAATACTATTAAAAGGGGGTGAGGTATTTATGATAAATTGATTGCTCAAGTGCTTAGAGATAGCCACCAAAAATACTCAACATTTCTCTCACAAAAATCTATGCCCAAAGCCTACACATCAAAATTGGTGCCACCAATAATTCCATTTTGTCCCTACTGATTTTCCCACTGACACAACCTTTGCCAAACCCTAATATCTCGGTACAACCAACTTTCATATAGGTGCCACCAAAAGTCAGTGAACAACTCTCTGGTATCTCTATTTCAAGAATCAGAATTTCAGAGTTTGGAGTCGGTCTCACCAAGAATTGGAAACTGCCCTAGGTCATCGAATCGGTACCACTAAGATTCATATATTGGTCTCACCGAGAATTTAAAAGTTGCCACATTTAGTGCAACTCGGTACCACGGAGATTCATTTCGGTGTCACCGAGTTGGGCAATAATGTTGTAACGGTTGGATTTTGGCAGATGCCTATATGTACCCCTCCACCACCTCTCACTCGCACAGGAATCACTCAGAACACACACACACACTTGCCATATCCATTTTTCTGAGAGAGGGCCACCTACTCATGTGTTGAGATCAAGAGATTCCAATCCATCCATTTGAAACTTGATCTCTAGCCTCCGCAAGTTGCATTCCACCAAATAATCTCTACTACCCATGCCAAATCTGTAAGAGAGTGATTGAACGTTTAGGAGACTATCTTTTGAAGCACAAGAGCAAGGAGTTCATCGTTTTACCGCATCTATTAACTTTTGGAGCGTGGTGCCTCTTAGATTGGTTAGGTGTCGCTTGGGAGCCTCCTACTTCATGTTGTGGAGTTGAACAAAGAAGTTTGTACAGGCAAGGAGATCTCCTACTTCATGAAGATCTACCCCGAGTGAGGCTAGTCCTGTGTGGACGTAAGTCGTGGTACGAGCAAGACCACTTCTTCGTGGACCCCTTGTAGGTGGAGCCCTCCGTGGAAACTCGTATTCGTTACCCTTCATGGGTTGAAGTATCCACTAACGTGGATGTATGATAGGACCACCTACCGTAACTACGCCAAAAATCGCTGTGCAGCGTTTGCGTTTAATCTTCCTTCCCTACCCTCTACTTAGATTTGCATGTCTTTACTTTCCACTCCTATACTCTGAGATATGCATGTGTAGGGTGTACTTGACTAGTCATAATTGCTAAAATTGGCCAACAACTAAAATTGGGAAAGGGTAAGTTTTAATTGGTCAAGTAATCAAATCACCCCCCTCTAGACATACTTTGGATCCTACAAGTGGTATGAGAGCATTGGTCTCCATTGCATTGATTTCACAACCTAGGAGAGTATGGTGTCTAGTGAGGGAAATAACCACTATAGAGGTCCATATTTTGATGGTACAAACTTTCCTAGTTGGAAGCATAACATGAAAATGCGTATTCTTGGTCATAACCCCGCCGTTTGGGATGTTATTCGTGTTGGTCTGCAAGGTGATTTCTTTGGTGATGGAAGGGAACCGTATCACGATGCGACAACGGAAGAATTGAAGATGTTGCAATCCAATGCTCAAGCTTGCGACATTCTATTCAACTGCCTGTTTCTGAAAGAATTCAACAAAATCAGTCGTCTTGAGAATGCAAAGGAAATTTGGGATACCTTGGTTGATATGCACGAAGGTACATAATCTGTCAGGGAATCTAACTTGGATGTGCCGTAAATTCAGCTTGATAAGTTCAAGATGAAGGATGGTGAAGGAGTCACTGAGATGTACTCTAGGCTAGTTCTCATCACAAATGAGATTGTTGGCTTAGGAAGCGAAGATATGACCCACAAATTCATCATCAAGAAGATACTTAGAGCCTTGGATGGAAGATACGACACCATGTGCACATTGATCCAAATGGTGCCAAACTACAAGGATCTCAAGCCAACGGAAGTATATCGAAGGATTGTCGCTCATGAAATGTCACTCAAGGACAAAGATGAGCTGCACAACAAGTCAAGCGATGCTTACAAAGCTTCAAGTGACACTCCTACTACTTCAAATGACAACCTTGTTACCAATGAATAGATAAGCCTCATGGTTAGATAATTCAACAAGTTCTACAAGAGTAGAGGCAAAGAGAGAAGCTCTAGCTCAAGATATGAAGAGAAGCATTCATCTAGTCGTGACCGAAACTGCTACAATTGTGGTAAGCCCGGACACTATTCCAATGAGTACTTGGCTCCCCACAAACGAAGAGAAGGGTCACCTAGAAGACCAAGCTCAAGAGAAGAGTCACCTCGCAGAGAGAGAAGTAGTAGAGAAGATCGCTATGAATGAAAACACCCTCAAAGAAGGAAGGAATCGGAGAAGAAGGACAAATACACCAAGGGAAGCTCAAGAAGAGTACATAAAGCTGATGTTGGTGAATGTATATCTGGCTCCAAGTCCGACAACCAATCCGGGAGAAGCTACCAATGCAACTCAGACTACAGTCAAGGTGAAGGTGTTGCCGGTCTTGCACTCGTTTCCTCTAACTCTTATGATATATTTGATTCACCAAATGAAGGGTGTGGAAACTGCTTCATGGCAAAAGGCCCCTAGGTATCACACCCCGAGTATTTTGACTTTGATAGTGATGAGGATGACTTGTTAGGAGAAGATGACTTGCTCCTTCATAAAACTAGTGACTATGAAAAAAATGAACTTGATAATAATCATGCTAGTCAAGAGAAGTCGAATGATCATGATAAGAAAGACGTTGAATGACTAACTAAAGAATTAAACACTCTTAAGTTAGCTCATGGAACTATTATAGAAGAGCATAGAGATCTTGCAAGAACTCATGAGAAGCTATGCTTTGAGAAGCTAAATTTAGAGCAAGAGAATGAGTTTCTAAAACCAAACAATTATGATCTTCGAGAGACGAGTTCTTCTTATCTATCCAAACGATTACTCTTGTCTACTTTTGTTCATCAAGTTAAACCTATGAACACTAGTAACAAAGGTAAGAAAGTTTCTTCATCTAGTAACAAAAATTCTAAAGTTAAATCAAATGATGCTGTTGCTAGTAGCTCTCTTGATTCCACTAATGATTCTCTTAGCCAAGGTACACTTGAGCACGAAATCGATTTATTGAAAGGAATTATTGAGAGGGGTGTCTTCAAGAGTCTTGCCACAAGTAAGCAATTCAAGGAAATTATACGCAAGCGAGGAGGACACCGGAAGAAGCAAGGTGTTGGCTACTTGAATGCCAATGGAGTTGAATGGGAAGAAGGTCAATATCCCATCCTGAAGTTTTTTCCCCAAAAGGAGAAGTATGATGCTACTCTCCCAAAAGGAACAAGCTCTCAAGATGACCTTCTACCACAAGACCACAAGGTCAAGGGCAAGCTTCAAGAGGAGATTGACTCATTTGAGGAAGAACCCCAAGACAAAGTCAAGTGGATTCCCAAGGAAACTACTAGCTCCACTTCATCTAGTGCTACCACAACTCGAAGGATCCTCATCAAGTTGATGTGGATCCCCAAGAGGAAGAACTAGAAAGTTCTTGAGGGGTGACTCCGCCAATGAAATTCACTCTTCTTCATTTTGGAAAGAACTATATGCAATCAACCTCAACCATGTGCATTAGTTCAAGGAGTCACACATTACCTCAAAGGTAAGCTAGGAACAAGGTAATTAATGTATTGTTGGACATCATCCCACATGTGTTGCACTCCATGTCCATAGATATTCTTGCATATGTTCCTTTTGCTTTGGGACTAACCCATGTAGGTGAGAAAAGTAAGAAACAACAAGGATTGCTCCCAACTCAAGATGATCTTCATCAACATTGAGCATCCACCACTACTTTACCTACTTGAAGTTTTCTACGACAAAACCCAAGGTTAGTTTATCCCTCTTAGGGGGGATGTCATATCAAGGGGGAGCTTTACTCTAAATCTTGAGTATAAGAATCTCCTAAGGATATGAACACATTAATGCTTTATGTAAAAGTGGTAACCCCTCTTGCGCATAATCGATGAGTATGAGCTATCATCAAGTACTCTCACTTGGCTCCTATGTCGATATACTCATCTATAGATGATTTCTTCATCGCCAAAGTGCTTGATAGATGCTATCGTGTTTGTACATGTTTCACCATGTTTTATTTGACATCTTATTGAGTGATCATGTTGGTATGCATATTTTTCTCATTTGAGGATATCCAATTGTTGTTATTTGGTTTTCTATTTTATTTGGACAATTGGATATACAAGAATGCCTAAGTACCTCTCTCTAGTTGTCTATGTTTTCTCGTCTCAAATCCTATTCATGCTACATCACTAAATTTGAGCAAGCACTTTAGGGACACCCTGTGTGAGGAGCACTGGGAGATCCTATCGACAAGGGCTGACTTCCAAAACATCCCAAGCGCAGCTCAGTGTGACCAACCTCAAAAACTCAGTGCCACCGGAGCCTAGGGTTGATCTGGTTATTCAATCTTGGTACCACCGATAGGATGTTTTCGGCCTCAGCGAGTTCCACTGTTACCTGACTGTCGGTGCACTAAAGACTGGGGTCTCCTGTGCCCCAGACTTGTGCACGGGCGCCGGCAACACCCTTGGTGGCAGTGCGCGAAGAGGGCTGACGGGAAGATGGACCCAAGCTCACCAAGGCCACACCACTCCAAGGGTGTGAAGAACAAGCCCATGCTACAAGGCCCCGGCAAGCCCTCCTTGCTGGGAAGACCCGCAAGGCCCCGACAAGCCCTCCTTGCTGGGAAGACACGCAAGGCCCCGGCAAGCCCTCCTTGCCGGGAAGACATCCAAGGCCCCGACAAGCCCTCCTTGCTGGGAAGGCAGGTTAGGCCACGGGCAAGGACACCAGGCCGAGAAGCTCCCTTCGCCCGCCAGGTGTCCCTCCTGCCAAAGTTCCACCGACTGCCACCGCTCTAGCGCATCCCACATGCACTAGCACAACGCCCAGGTGTCAAACCACCTGGGTACGTGTTAATGCCACCTTGATGCAGGTCAGGGGGTCTGACAAGGCATTTACTGCCCCTGACACTGCGGTAGATAGATAGCGGTGAACCCTATTCACTATGCGACTCGTGAACCCTCTACAAAGCATTGTTGGTTACCCTTTGCTGATAAAAGGAGGCCCAAAGCTCAGTTCTAGGGGTTGGACCTTTTGGGATTTAGACTCTTTGATCACTAGATGAAAGGCAATTACTGTAGCAAGTAATCCTACAGTAAGCACCCAATACAACAAGGAAAGTTGGAGTAGGGTTTTACGCGCTAAGCGGTCCGAACCTGGGTAAAAACCATGCCGGTGGTGATCGCTAGCTATCCTCTTGACGCCACCCAACTCCCCGCCGAATGATCAAGGGATCCGTCAAGATTCCCATAGGTGTCACTTTCCCGACATCTTTGGCGCGCCAGATAAAGGGAGAGAAGGTCGTGTTAATCTGTCCTAGCCATCAGCGCACCAGCTTTTCTTCATCGCCATGGCTCCCAAAAAGAGGGGTGCTCCGGCGACCGACGCACCCTCACCCTGTGCTCCTACCCTGACGCAGATGGGAGAGGGTGCAGGCACAGGACAAGGAGGCGGAGGTCGGAAACTTCCGCAACATTCAGTAGAGCAAACTCGGGCGAGTGGTAAATCCGCGATCGCGACGACCATCCACGTGCCGGTGCATCAAAGGATGCAGCTACGCACCCTACTAGCGGCGTGGCTAATTGGAAGGATGCGAGGACGCCTTCCAGGGCGACAACGCGTACGGGCTCGCCCCAACCTTCCCAGGCCGCGTGCGGCGGACCACGCCAAAACGACAGCAATCTGCCGCCCCCACGAAGGACTCCAGGGCCTCGTTCCCAGGACTCACACGACCGATGCGCACGCTCTAGAAACAGATAGGCGACACACCGATGCGGGACCAAGGGGGCATTCATTTTAACGTAGTTAGAAGTAAGAAACCCTCGTGGTCTTCGCACATATGGCCGCCACCCATGCCGGCGGAAGCCGTGAAGCGAGCTCAGCTGCTCTTGGACTTCTCTCCAAAAGCGGACAGACTCGAGAAGTGGAGGGCCACCATCGAGAGCCTCGTCACCCTCGCCAATGCGGACGGGCCCTAGCAGGCAGGGACGTCAAAACGACCCTCCAGCAAGCAAGCCCATGACTGTACCGAGAAAACCGGGGCTGCCACCGCCACGGTGCACTCTCCCCCACGGCAGCGGCAAGAGGTTATCGTCTCCGATGATTCAACCGGGTCTTCTGACCCACGGACCCGCCGGGACCAATGTGATGTTCTTCGCGGGCGGTGCAAGGAGGACACGCATACTTTCATTGAGCGACAACGAGAGACACACCGTCAATAATACAGGCGTGCTAGAGCCGCTGTGGACACTCCAGCATTGGGGTATCCTGGCGACCTGCCTTACGAGGTGGGATGTCCAGCGTTTACTAGCAAATTGCGGCAGGTCCAGTGGCCCAGCTCCTGTACCTTCAAGCCGAAGATCCCGGAGAAGTACGACGGCAAGACACACCCGTCGGAGTTCCTGAGCATCTACACCATTGCGGTGCATGCTACCGGGGGCCGAGACGACAAGATATTGGGAAACTACTTCCCATTGGTGCTCAAGCCCAATGTCACGTCGTGGTTGAGGCACCTACCCAAGAACTCCATTTCCTCATGGAAGGAGCTATGCCACGAATTCGGCGGCGCCTTTACGGGCGGCCACCGAGCCCCTGGCCAAGAGACTGACTTGCGCATCATCCCCAACAAAGAGGGTGAGATTCTGCGCAAGTACATACAGAGATTCAACCGCGTACAACACAACATCTCGGATGTTCACCCAGCCGCTGTCATGAGGGCGTTCCATCAGAACGTGCGCAACCGGAAGATGCACGAGGATCTTGCGGTGAACAAGGTCCACGATGTCGCCGAGATTTATGCCCTGGCGTACAAGTGTGCATGAGCGTAAGAGGGGAGGAGATTTCCCGGCGAACATGCCAGTGCAGAGGCCGACTCCAAAGACGAAGACACCGATGTCCGCGAGAAAAAGGGGAAGCGGCACAACAAGAAGCGGAAAGGCAAAGCCATGTTCGCCGTCGAGACATCCGGCAATGCCAACACCTCCAAGAAGGCGAAGGCTGAGGCTCCCAGCAAGGACGCTGCCGGGTGCAGCTCTTGCCAGGCCTTGGCGGCCGCCGACAAGCCGGAGAGCTCCGACACCCAATACTGCAAGATCCACTGCACCAAGGGTCACGACCTCCAACACTGCCGGCAAGTTGAAAAACTTGCCGAGAAGCAGAGGGCGGAGTACCAAAGGCGCGACTAGGAGAAGGCCCAAGATGGTGGCGAGGGATCAGGCAGGAAGAAGGGCGGCCAAGGGGGTCCCCGGCAAGCTCAAGAACAAGAGGGTGAAGCCTGCGCAGGTGCGGGAAAGAAAGGATGAGGATGAGGATGAGGACTTCCCAGATGATGACTCCAGCGACTACGAATTTCAAAAGGCAATGGATATGATGTGACTCGATGGAGGTGCATCGCTGCACTCTTCCCACCGCCAACTGAAGAAGTGGGCTCGTGAGGTAAGCGCGAAGGAGCCCTCCATCGGCACTCATAAGCCCCTGAAATGGTCGCACACACCAATCATCTTCGATTCTGAGGTCCATCCAGACCATGTTACACCGGTCGGATGTTTGCCGTTGTTGGTTTCCCCAACAATCCGCAACCTCAAGGTGTCGAAGATGTTGGTGGATGGCAGGTCAGGTCTAAACCTCATCTCCCCCGACGTGATCCGGAGGTTGCAGATTCCCGATGAAGATCTCGAGGAAACGGGAATGTTCCAAGGGATCAACCCTGGGAAGATCCAACTGAAGCGGAAGATCACGTTGTCGGCAACTTTCGGCAGGGACCAGAACTACTGAACGGAGAAGGTTATCTTCGATGTTGGTGATAATCCGTTCACGAACAACGGGATCCTCGCACGTCCTACGCTGGCCAAATTCATGGCGCCCTCCCACTACACCTACAACACCGTGAAAATGCCTGGGCCAGTCGGCGTTATCGTCATGAATGTCAACAAAAAGGATGCACTCATATGCACCGACCGCCTCTACTCGGAGGCAGTGGCGGCACCTGCCGCGAAGGCGCCACCTACCACTGTTGAGACTCCCGGGGAGAAGAAGGTCGGCAAGAGGGCCTCCAGCGTAGACCCCGTCAAACATGCCTCACCAGGGCGCTACGCTGCCATTGAGGACACCCCGGATAGCTCTCCTGCCCAGAAGAAGAAATCGAGGGCCGACCCACCAGAGACCAAGAAGGTGCCCTCCAGGGAGGATGGCACGGGTGGAACTTTCACCATAAGTTCCTCCCTTGACAGCAAATAGGAAAGCGCGCTCATCACCTCCTGTGGGCAAATCTCGATGTGTTCGCATGCCAACCATCAGATATTGCCGGTGTTCCCAGGAAGGTGATTGAGCACCATCTCGTCGTCTGCCCCCACACGCGTCCGGTCAAGCAGAAGGTGAGGAAGCAAGCCCTCGAACGACAAGAATTCATTGCCGAAGAGATCAAGAAGTTAGAAGAAGCGGGTCTAGTTAGGGGAGTCATCCATCCTACATGGTTGGCCAATCCGGTTGTAGTGCGGAAGGCGAATGGGAAGTGGCGGCTCAGTATCAACTTTACCGATGTCAATAAAGCTTGCCCGAAAGACTCTATTCCCTTGCCGCGCATCGACCAGATTGTCGACTCCACTGCTGGTTGCGACCTGCTATCCTTCCTCGATGCCTACTTAGGGTACCACCAAATATTTATGGCCGAGGAGAATGAAGAGAAAACCGCATTCATCACCCCCTGTCGGGGGTTAACCCCGGGTTAGGCTCATCGAGCCTACTCCTTTCCCTTCAACCAAGAAGGAATATCAAGAACCATTCTGCAAAGCCTAAGTCACCTTGGCTGGCTAGGAAGCACCTACCGGCTGGGGGCGAGACGGCCAACTCTCTGGCCGGCTAGGAAGCACCTGCCGGCTAGAGGCAAGACGGCTACCTCCCTCTGGCCGTCTAGGCCAAGCCGGCCAGCTAGAGGCGAGGCGGCCGTGCCCAGCACGGCTAGTCAAGCGAGTAGCCGGCTAGGGAGCTCAAGTCACATCAGACCGTAGGTCATGACGAGATCCTATGGTTAAAGGTGGCTACGCATCAGCAAAGGTACTGGTTTCGGATGCACGACAAGTACAGCGTCGGCGGCCACGCCGCTGACCTCCTCCGGCTCTGATCCATCACCCTATACAGTGTTGGCCCGTCAAACTACCACTCCATTACTACACTCGGCGTGGGAACAGTGGAGACGGCCGTACTATATGCCCATGACGATTCTCGCTGGACGACGCCAGCCATACCATACATGTCTTGCATGAACCTTACGCGAGAGCCTTACTAGTTAGTCGGCGGGTCCCACAGCCAGACGGGACCTCGCAGCCGGCGGGCCCCTCGAGCGACAAGACAAGACCCATGTGGGCCCTTGGCCAGCCGGCAAGGCTGCCAGCTGATGACCCACAAGTATAGGGGATCAATCGTAGTCCTTTCGACAAGTAAGAGTATCGAACCCAACGAGGAGCAGAAAGCTCTCATAAACGGATTTCAACAAGGTAATAATTGCAAGCACTGAAAGTAGCGGTAACAAGTGATTGTGTAGCGAGGTGAAACATAGCAAGCAAAGAGTAACAAGTAACAAGTAGTAGCAACGGTGCAGGAAGTGGCCCAATCCCTTTTGTAGCAAGGGACAAGCCTGAACAAAGTCTTATAGGAGAAAAACGCTCCCGAGGACACACGGGAATTTCTGTCATGCTAGTTTCATCCTGTTCATATGATTCGTGTTCGTTACATTGATAGTTTGATATGTGGGTGGACCGGCGCTTGGGTACTGCCCTTACTTGGACAAGCATCCCACTTATGATTTACCTCTCTCGCAAGCATCCGCAAATACAAAAAGAAGAATTAAGACAAAGTCTAACCATAGCATTAAACTAGTGGATCCAAATCAGCCCCTCACGAAGCAACGCATAGACTGGGGTTTAAGCTTTTGTCACTCCAGCAACCCATCATCTACTTACTACTTCCCAATGCTTTCCTCTAGGCCCAAATATGGTGAAGTGTTATGTAGTCGACGTTCACATAACACCACTAGAGGAAAAGACAACATACAGCATATCAAAATACCAAACGAATATCAAATTCACATGACTATTATTAACATGACTTATCCCATGTCCTCGGGAACAAAAGTAACTACTCACAAAACATAATCATAATCATGATCATAGGTGTAATGAATAGCATCAAGGATCTGAACATAAACTCTTCCACCAAGTAATCCAACTAGCCTCAACTACAAAGAGTAATCAACACTACTAGCAACCTTACAAGTACCAATCGGAGTCGCGAGACAAAGATTGGTTACAAGATATGAACTAGGGATTGGAGAGGAGATGGTGCTCATGAAGATGTTGTTGAAGATGCCTCCCCTCCGACGAGAGGAGTGTTGGTGATGACGATGGCGATGATTTCATCCTCTGGGAGGGAAGTTTCTCGCCAGGATCGTCCTGTCGGAGCTCTAGATTGGATCTGCTGAAGTTCCGCCTTGTGGCGGCGGCGAAACCACTAAAAAGCTCCCCCTTGATTTTTTTTTTCTGGACTAGGACACTTCATATAGCAAAAGAGGGGGGCTAGTGGGCCGTCAGGGAGCCCACAAGCCCTCACTCCGCCACCAGGGGGTGGCGGTGTCAGGGCTTGTGGCGCCTTGGCAGCCCCCCTCCGGTAGTTCTTTCTCCTAGTATTTTTTATATAATCCCAAAAAAATCCAAGTAACTTTTCAGGGCATTTGGAGATGTGCAGAATAGTGGACTAGGACTTGCTCCTTTTCTAGTCGAGAATTCCAGCTGCCTGAATTCTCCATCTTCAAATAAACCTTGCAAAATAAGAGAGAAAAGGCATAAATATGGTACCACAAGTAATATAACAGCCCAAAAAGCAATAAATATCAACATGAAAGCATGATGCAAAATGGACGTATCACCAGCCGGGTCCTACTCTTGTACTTTTATCCATATTGTAGGTCGGTGGGTTCGTCTATAAAACCCCCCGCCCCCCTCCATACAGAGGGTCGGTCAACTTAGCATACACACACACCACATAGGAGAGGCAGACGCGAGCCGGCAGCTCCTTCTTCCTCCTCTGCAATACAGCTCCAGGAGCACTTTGTAGTCCCATTCATACATCATACACTCCGGCAGGATTAGGGGTGTTATCTCTATGGAGAGACCTGAACCTGGGTACATCATGTGTTCCATGCTTGTACCATTCTCGTTCCCAGCGCCCTTCGGTGCCACTTCGGTTCCCACCATCTTTAGCCTACTCATGGCTTATGTTGTGAGTAAACACCGACATTTGGCGCCCACCGTGGGGCCGTCCGCGGCATCGGCTGGCTTCACGCGCTGGGCGGGGCCCTGTGCTCACATCGACGGATGCATCGCGTCCGTGCCGATCTACATGCTAGTGGAGCCTACTTTTGATGAGGCTTCACAAATGATGATCACGTCCCAGTCCGTCATGCCGATTCTAATGGGGAGTCCGACGACGATTCACTCCCCAGCGTCGTCGTCATTGCTATTGAGAACCTCAACGTTCTCTTCAGCGACTTGCGTCTCAATGATGGTCCGGGCTACCCCGGCGAGGACTTCGACGTCGAGGCATTATGCGCCAGCTTCAGTAGGCTTTCCATCACCAGGACGCCTACATTCGACGTGTACCCCAGTAACGTGATCATCTTCAAAGGTCTGCCGTCGTCTGCGGGGTTCCTTACCCCGTATCATGTCGCCGTCGTCTCCGACACCGTGGAGGTGATGGTCATTGGTGCCAGCACGAGCAAGGCTCATGGCAAGGCGTCGGCTGATGCTGGTGAGCCCGCTGCTATGTTCGCCGACATGCTTCATGTCGCCCTTGACGGCTTGAAGACACCCATCACTACCTCCACAAACCCCACTGACACGCGGGCCTCGCTGGAGAAGGCTCGCAGGCAGATTTTGCAGGAGGGAATTCCCATCGCTACGGCTAAGCGCCGGATGGAGGCCACGCAGCGCGAGTATAACTCTTCTTATGGCCTCACTCCGGTCTCTAAGGCCCCTAGCCGGCTTGGCTCGGTCCGCGGCCGCGGCCGGGTCATTGCCGAGATTCTAGGCGGCAAGCAGCCCATCTACGAGACTCCTGCGGCCAACTTATGGGTGCGCACGCGGCCATGGCAGAAATGTCAAGCTTGGAGGGCGAGGAGTGCGTCCTTCAAGAGAAGCAGTTCATGGATCTCCTTGACACTGCCAACAAGCAGCAGGCACGGCTTGACCCTGGTCAAGCACAGTTGGAGTCTGTGGGCCCCAATCCCGGAGTGCGCCGTAACCCCAGCGGTCATCATCAAGCCGAGGGGTCTTACTCGCATCGCACTTCCGGCCGGAAGGGCGAGGGCTGCCACGACAGGCGTTCTCAGCGCCAGAGCGAGCCGACTTCGAGCCAACGTCGCGGAGATGATGAGAGTGACTCGGTGTATGAGGTTCCTCGCCCGGGGAGGACCCATGCAGCTGGCTGACAAGGCACCCTTCCGATCACGGCTTGGATTGGCGCTCGCGTCCCACATGGCGACAACAACGCTCACAAGCGTCTCAACGCCCTCGTGCAGTCAGCTCTTGTGGAGGCGGATGGCCCCCTCGGTCCGGCGTGCTTCGGCCCCCGGATTTGAGAGAAGCCGTTTCCCCAAGGTTTCACTCTTCCTCGGGACACCCCAAGTACAATGGCACATCGCCAGAGGATTGGTTTATCAACTACACCACCGCCGTTGGCATCGCCAGGGGCAACAAGCGCATAGCCGTTCACTACGTCCCACTCATGCTAGCTGGCTCGGCTAGGACATGGCTTAACAGCCTTCCAGCCGGCAGCGTCAACTCATGGGTTGACTTTGAGGAGGCGTTCGTCCGCAACTTCACTGGCACCTACAAGCGCCCTGGCCGGCCTCGGGAGCTAGCCATGTGCGTCTAGAGGCCCGACGAACCCCTTCGCGACTATGTCACTCGTTGGTCGAAGCTTCGCAACTCCTGCGAGGGAGTGCACGAGGTATAGGCTATCCAGTATTTCATCGACGACTGCCGAGACGGCACTCTCCTGAAGCACAAGCTCATGTGCTCCGAACCCACCTCTCTGGCGGTGCTCATGGCCAAGGCGGACAAGTACACCACAGCCGACTCCGCGATGCGGGTCAAGGTGACCACCTCGGACAAGGTTGTCCCGACGCCGACTACTACCAAGCCGGATGGCGACAATCGAGGCGGCCAGAACAACAACAAGCGGAAGGCGGATCAACTTGATTCGCGCTCCAACAACAAGCTGGTAGCCAACATGGAGGGAGAGGCACCGACTACTCAAGCCGACTCTCAACGTAGGCGGACCGACAAGAACGATTGGCAGCCCAAGCTCAGCTTCGAGCAGATGCTTGACGCGCCCTGCAAGATGAACTCTGGGGCGAAGCCCTCTACCCATAACCTTCGACAGTGCAGCTTTGCACGACGACTGTCGCAAGGGGAGGGTCTGCGGGCTACCCCAGGTGCAGCTGCAGCAACTCATGCTCCGGCTCCTGGTCCAGCTCCGGCTCCGCCGCCGCCGCCTCACAACGATGACCGTCTCCACGACGACTACCCCATCAAGACGGAGCATTCGTTGTCTTCACCAGTGAGGGTGACAACAAGCACAGCCAGCGCCAACACCGGCGCGAGGTGAACGCCACGCCCCCCCCGGTTCCCCAATACATGCATTGGTTTAAAAAGCCCGTCACATGGAGCTGGGTTGACCATCATGTGGTGATGCCAAACACTGGATCATATGCGCTCGTCCTCGACCCCACTTTTGCCTCCCAGAGGCTCACCTGCCGGTTCTCCCGGGTGTTGGTCGATGGCGGCAACAACATCAATATCCTCTACCTCGACACCCTGCTCAAGCTCGGGCTCAAGGAGAAGGACCTCCATCCAACCAGCACTATCTTCCACGGCATCGTGGCGGGACAGTCCTGCTCGCCAATCGGCAAATTCCAGCTGGACGTCCTTTTCGGCGACAAGGCTCACTTCCGCCGTGAGTCCATATGGTTCGAGGTGGTGGATCTCAGCAGCCCGTATCACGCGCTGCTGGGCAGGCCGGCTCTGGCCAAATTCATGTCCATCCCCCACTACGCCTACCTCAAGATGAAGATGTCGGGTCCAAAGGGCATCATCACCATTGATGGCAACTACAAGAACTCTCTCGAGTGTGCACAGGAGAGCAGCCTCCTGGCCGACGCCGTGGTGATTGCTAAGGAGAAAAGGCAGATCGACCGTCTCGTGGCTCAGGCTACCGAGCAACCGGCGATCCCTAGTCCTCCATTCCAGTCGGCCGGCAAAGGCTCCTTCAAGCCGGCCAAAGAAACCAAGCAGGTGCCACTCGACCCTGCGAACCCCAAGCAATGCGTCACCGTCGGGGCTAACCTCAGCCCCAAATAGGAAGGCGAGCTCGTTGACTTCCTCCGTGAGAATCGGGACATCTTTGCATGGTCTCCCAAAGACATGCCAAGGGTTCCGAGGAAGTACGCCGAGCACAAACTGCACGTGCGACCGGATGCAAAGCCGGTGAAACAACCTTTGCGCCGCTTCCCCGAGGGGAAGTTTCACATCCCTGACACCTTAATCAAGTTAGCTTTGTGCTCATGTCTTCTTTGCATTGCATCTAGGAAATTTTCAAAAAGAACAAAGTAAGTGGTGAAGGAAAACTCAAAAAACCCTAGCCACTTCTCAAATTAAAGGAATTTTCAAACTAGTTAAAATCAATGAACCCAAAATGGCCTCAAGAAAAGTTCAACTTTTCTGATAAATCATGGAAGCAGATAAGCAATGAAGAAAACCATTTTCATAACACTTTTGGCATTTTAAATAAATGCAAAAAGTTACTGGTTTCAAGTTTAAAATTTGAAATCAGAAACTTTAAGCTTTCAAAAATGTTGAAAACTTTAGGAATGGTTGGATACATTCCAACTAATATTCCGGTGTGTTCAAAATGTTTTTACAAACTATTTTGGGAGCTGAAATATATAGCAAATCAATAGTTAACAAAAAAGAAACAAAACAGAAAAGAAAAGAGAAAGAAAAGAGGAAAAAACCTTACCTGTCGCCGGCCCAGCCCACCAGGGGCTCCCCGGTCATCTTCCTCCTCCTGCTAGTAGGGAGGGGAGAAGATGAGCACGGCGGCCAAGCCCGGCCACCTCCTGCTTGCCTGCTCGCTGCTGGAGGCCCCCAGGAGCGGCAGCTCGACGCCCTGAGCCTTCTTATCCTCCTCCCCGCGGCTCTATCTTCCCCCCTAGGCCTCTCGATCCCCTTTCCCCTCTCGGATCTCTCTCTCCCTGAAGCTCCGGTTGCCGTCGATTCGTCGTCTCCCGGTCCTCCCCGGCCCTGCCGGCAGCCTCACAAGATCCGCCGTGAGCTCCTCTTCCCGTTCCCCCTCTTCCCGAGGCTTTCCCCTCTAACCCCCTTAGCCGCTGGAGCCCGAAGGACCTCGTCGCCGGCCATGTCATTGCCGTCGTTGTGGTACTCCGCTCGCGAGACCGAGCTCAGAAATGAGCTCCTGGAGCTATGTAGATGGCGTAGGGCCCCTCTCCCAGCTCGCTAGTCCCCCACATCGGCACCCCCGTCGATGCCCGAGCCGCAGCTGTCGCTAACCTCATCGCCGGCGTGGATTCCGGTGACCACTGGGTGCATCTCCTCTCCCTTTAGATGCGGTGTTTCTCCAGCTGTCCGTAGCACTAAACCGCGCCCAAAACCGACACCCGTAGCGCCGTTTAGCTCACTCCGGCGAGCCCTCTGCCGCGCCCGTGGTCGCCGCCGGCCATATTCCGGTGGGGGCCGACATGGCCAGCTTAACCCAGTAGGTTTAACCCTAACCACTCGCTGACAGTGGGCCCAAGGCCAAGTCAAACTCACTTAGGGGCTGGTTAGCGCGGGATTAGCCCCTGAGACGCTCACCAGTGGGTCCTCCCTGTCAGGTTTGACCTGATCAAGTCAGTTGACCTGCTAACGCCACGATGATGCAGTGCTGACGCAATAAAGGGGTTTTCTAGTATAAAAATAATTCCAGAAATGTTTAAAACTTCTAAAATTCATAGAAATTAGTCTGTAACTCCAATGAAAATAATTTATATATGAAAAAGTATCAGAAAAATTCAAGGAATCTGAATATGTCATTTTCAAACATGTTTGAAAAAGTTACAGAACCCAAACATGTAGATTAATGAATAAATTAATTCTTATAAATACTTTGTAGATGGAATTTGGAAAATATTTAAATTCCACTATAAATGACTTGATCAAACACTGTTCCAATTACAAACCAGCAACCTAACATGTCATCCCATGCATGTTAAAAGCAAGTTGATCTGAGCATCAGGTCGAATCAATTAAAATGGTATCCGAGAATACCTCGTTTGAAGTGATATATGAATTTGATTCAAATCAACTTCAAACCTAATACATGTTAGCTATAATAGTATACCACCTTGCATCCTCATGCCATGCTCATGCATCATCTTGATTGCATATGTTTAATATTAATTGTTGTCATTCCTTTCGGTAGGCTCCACTCCCTTGGATTCCACCGAATATCCGTCTGACGGATATTGTCACTCCTCTGAGCAACAAGGCAAGCAACCATTTTGATCATTCCGATAAATCCCATGCTCTTGCACCTGCACTAACTTATTGCATTAGGATCAAATGCTTCAAATGCTTTTGCCACGTTAGTTGAACCCACTTTCTTTGCATGACCTATCCTTGTCACAGTAAATAGCTGAACCTTGCAACCTAGCATACCTGGTAGATGCTTGAGCCATGATGTGCCTTATCCTGCTATGCATGCTATGCTTAGAGTTGTGTATGGTCTGTCATCTGGGAGATGAACAGAATTGTGAGAATGTGTTCGGTAAGCAAAGGCCGTGTGTTGAACCTGATTTGGTAAAGGTACCGGTGAAAGGTTGTGTTGGAGTACATGGCGGGTTGTTACATTGGAACTGTCCTTAGGAACTGAGTTCCGTGTATGTAATCCAAGACTAGATACTACCACACGTTGGGATACTTAATTGACCCTCTCGACTTATTAATCGCTTAGTACTCGGTCCAGGAGTTGCAAGTAGTTTCTGGTGTTTATAGTCATGGTGGAGGCCGTGCATAGCGCTGACCTGAGAGGTGGGCTGTGCTGCGGTAGGCAGTGGCACGGTGTACCAAGTGGCACCCGGATGGGGGGCTTGGGAACCCTGTGCACATCGTTTGAGGCCGTGGCGGAAACCTCGGCCGGACTTCCGTACGGGTTACTCTCAGATAGGCGATAAACCTATACTAGGTACTAGTGTGGTTAACGGTCGTGGCCGAATCCCTCGCTGGGCTTCCGCTTGAAGGTTGTCGAGGTGCATGACATGCACATGGCGATAAGTGGCGAGAGCGTGTGTGACGAAGTACACCCCTGCAGGGTTATGATCTATTCGAATAGCCGCGTCCGCGGATATGGACTACTTGGAGACATATGTTGTTCATACATAACTTAAATGGCTACTCATAAAATTGTCAAGATAAGCGCGAGTGTCGTGGACGGCATTTTCGTATGGAGACGGAATGACTCCACGATGGAGTATTTTTGTGGTGTTAGTGGACTCGAGTGCGAGAAATCAAGTTGTCAAAATTATTTAAAAATGCAAGTTGTCTAGCCATGAGTCAAATGCTGGCTTTCCGCATGAAACCCCACAATACCTTATTGATACATTGCATGAGTAGATAGCTATCCTAAAGTCTTGCTGAGTATCTCCGTACTCATGTTTTCTTAATAAATGTTGCAGAGGTTGCTAATGACCCTAATGGAGGGTTCTTCATAGACATCGACGACGACGAGTAGCTGGTGTCCCAGCTATGATCTGGCCCTAGGTTGGGTCTGTAGTATAGTCAGGCCATGTGCCTTCTAGTTTCACCTATCTGTACTCAGACAGTTTTAAACACTTCCGCTGGCTTGTAACTGAATGACTGCTATTATGGGTCGTCAGACCCTTACTGTGTAATATTATGTGTGTGGCTCTTCTGAGCCTCTTAAATAAACCTTGTAAGTTTATGGTTATGTTGCGATGCCATCGATGTATCTATACATATCGGTATGCCATGCATACGTGTGTCGTACTTGATATGTATGGGGTTCGATTACCTAGCCGTGAACTTTAGTAGCACTCCTTACAGGGAAATGCCCCTTTGTGATCCAACGAGCCATGGTAGCTCGCTACTGCTCCGGACACATTGGTTGACCGGCATGTGTCCTTCTTAGCTGCTGTGTCTGTCCTCTTTGGGGAAATGTCACGCGATGTAATGGAGTCCTTGTAGCTTGCTATGACTCGTCTACACTCGCTGGTGACCGACACCTGCTTTGTTGGGTCAAGTATGCCTGTCCTTGTGCGGTACTGCCACTTTGGTTTATGACTAGACTTGTCGATCCGGGTTCTTTGACATTGGAATGCTAGCGACACAATTGCATACGTGAGTCAAAAGGCGCAAACGGTCCCGGATAAGGTAAGGTTGCATCCGTGGGGTTAACCATCGTGAGACTACAAAGATATGTGATGTGTTACAGGCTGGATTGCTATGGCTTAGGATCGGGGTCCCGACAGGAAGCGGCGCACAATTGGAGAAGAGATTGCCCGACTCCTTGCAGCCGGCTTCATCATGGAGGTTTTCCACCCGGACTGGTTAGACAATCCAGTCGTGGTGCTGAAGAAGAACAACACATGGCGAATGTGTATCGACTACACAAGCCTGAATAAGGCAAGGCAGATTCAGCGTCGATCAGCAGCCTACGCCATCATCAATCGCGAGCTGGTTCGGCGTAGCGTGACTGCGTGTTCCAGCAGTGCGTCGAGTAACAAAAGGGGTAGGAGATCCTCAGAGACATTCACCAGGGGGAGTGTGGGCATCATGCCGGCTCTAGAACTCTGGTGGCCAAGGCGTTCCCCCATGGATTCTACTGGCCCATGACTCTCGAGGAGGCCGTGGACATGGTCAACAAATGCGAGGGCTGCCAACGTTTTGGCGCGCAGAGCCACATGCCACCTTCAGCTCTCTAAACCATCCCCGTGTCATGGCCATTCGCTGTCTGTGGTTTGGACATGGTGGGGCCATTCAAGACCGCTCGCGGCGGCATGACGCATCTCTTGGTGGCTATTGATAAATTCACCAAGTGGATCGAGGCTAGGCCCATCAAGAAGCTTAATGGCCCCATGGCCGTCAGGTTCATCAAGGAAATTGTTGTCCGCTATGGCGTCCCCCACAGCATCATCACCGATAATGGCACCAACTTCGCCAAGGGTGCTTTGGCACTCTACTGCTCCAAGGACAGCACCCGGCTGGACTTGGCGTCGGTGTCTCACCAACAATCCAACGCCTAGGTGGAGAGAGCTAACGGCTTGATCCTGGCTGGCATCAAGCCAAGGTTGGTGGCGCCACTTGTCAGGTCAGCCGGCTGCTGGATCGAAGAGCTGTCGGCAGTGTTGTAGAGCCTCTGCATGATGCCAAACCGGTCAACCGGCTTCACCCCATTCTTTATGGTATACGGGTCCGAGGAAATCATCCCCATGGATGTCGAGTTCGACTCGCCTCTGGTCACCTTATACACAGAGACAGAAGCGAAGGAGGCAAGAGAAGACGGCGTTGATCTGCTCGAGGAGGCACGGGATCTAGCCTAGAGCCGGACGGCTATTTATCAGCAAAAGCTGAGATACTACCACAACAAGAAGATCAAGCCTCTCTCTTTCAGGGAGGGGGACTTGGTGCTCAGAAGAATTCAGCGGACAGCCGGCCAGCACAAGCTCTCATCCCCATGGGAGGGTGCCTTCATCATCAGCCGGGCATTGCATGATAATGCATACTACCTAATCGATGCCCAGAAGCCAAGGAAGCACAAGAGAGACGACTCAAGCCAGGAGACGGAGCGTCCATGGAACGCGGCGTTGCTTCGCCCGTTCTATTGCTAGAACGCAAGTAAGAAAAATGTAAAGAGCATGTACATATGTATATTTCTCCCTGTTAGGGATTTCCAACGAATGCAATGGGTGTTTCAAGCCGAGACTTGAGACACGCCTCTTTTGGATTCATAACCAGAGTCTTCACTCATGTTGTGAGTCCCTTGGTCCGGCTCTAACGGGCTCGGGGCCTCTCTAGCTGGCCCGAAGGATTTCCTTAGTTGTAGAAGAACTTATAGTGTACGCCGGTTCGAACCCTGGCCATCTTGTAACAGCTACAGACCGGCTCACGGCTGTCCGGCTAACGAGGCGGCGCCTGGTAAGGCTGGTTGGATGAAAAGTTCAACTACAGAAAGGGGTGCCGGCTCGGGTTGGTTTGATCCTTTTTTGCGATCTTATTTTTCTAGCCGGCCTCTGCGGGATTTTGTTTGAGTCTTTAATTCTTGATGGCTTCAAAAAATATAAGTCCAATATTCTCAAAGGCAGAAGCCTCGACCCAGTCACAGACCGGATCCCGGCTGTCGGGCTGGCGAGGTAGATGCTAAAGGGAGTACATGGGTTGGAGAAAAAGAAGTCAAGCAGGAATCAAAAGATGAAAATAAAAGACAGCACGCATGGTGTTACGAATGTAATGCAGAATAGATACATTCAAAAGCATTTGGCCCACGGTCGAAGTTCATTACAATAAACAACCCTAGTGGGTGGAACTGTTGGACTGACGAGACGCCACCTTTGCGCCGCTTCCCCGAGGGGAAGCGGCGCACAATTGGAGAAGAGATTGCCCGACTCCTTGCAGCCGGCTTCATCATGGAGGTTTTCCACCCGGACTGGTTAGACAATCCAGTCGTGGTGCTGAAGAAGAACAACACATGGCGATTGTGTATCGACTACACGAGCCTGAATAAGGCAAGGCAGATTCAGCGCCGATCAGCAGCCTACGCCATCATCAATTGCGAGCTGGTTCGGCGTAGCGTGACTGCGTGTTCCAGCGGTGCGTCGAGTAACAAAAGGGGCAGGAGATCCTCAGAGACATTCACTAGGGGGAGTGTGGGCATCATGCTGGCTCTCGAACTCTGGTGGCCAAGGCGTTCCCCCATGGATTCTACTGGCCCATGACTCTCGAGGAGGCCATGAACATGGTCAACAAATGCGAGGGCTGCCAATGTTTTGGCGCGCAGAGCCACATGCCACCTTCAACTCTCAAAACCATCCCCGTGTCATGGCCATTCGCTGTCTAGGGTTTGGACATGGTGGGGCCATTCAAGACCGCTCGCGGCGGCATGACGCATCTCTTGGTGGCTATTGATAAATTCACCAAGTGGATCGAGGCTAGGCCCATCAAGAAGCTTGATAGCCCCATGGCCGTCAGGTTCATCAAGGAAATTGCTGTCCGCTATGGCGTCCCCCACAGCATCACCACCGACAACGGCACCAACTTCGCCAAGGGTGCTTTGGCACTCTACTGCTCCAAGGAAGGCACCCGGCTGGACTTGGTGTCGGTGGCACACCCACAATCCAACGCGTAGGTGGAGAGGGCTAACGGCTTGATCCTGGCTGGCATCAAGCCAAGGTTGGTGGCGCCACTCGTCAGGTCAGCCGGCTGCTGGATCGAAGAGCTGTCGGCAGTGTTGTGGAGCCTCCGCGCGATGCCAAACCGGTCAACCCGCTTCACCCCATTCTTTCTGGTATACGGGTCCGAGGAAATCATCCCCATGGATGTCGAGTTCGACTCGCCTCGGGTCACCTTATACACAGAGACAGAAGCGAAGGAGGCAAGAGAAGACAGCGTCGATCTGCTCGAGGAGGCACGGGATCTAGCCTAGAGCCGGACGGCTATTTATCAGCAAAAGCTGAGATACTACCACAACAAGAAGATCAAGCCTCTCTCTTTCAGGGAGGGGGACTTGGTGCTCAGAAGAATTCAGCGGACAGCCGGCCAGCACAAGCTCTCATCCCCATGGGAGGGTGCCTTCATCATCAGCCGGGCATTGCATGATAATGCATACTACCTAATCGATGCCCAGAAGCCAAGGAAGCACAAGAGAGACGACTCAAGCCAGGAGACGGAGCGTCCATGGAACGCGGCGTTGCTTCGCCCGTTCTATTGCTAGAACGCAAGTAAGAAAAATGTAAAGAGCATGTACATATGTATATTTCTCCCTGCTAGGGATTTCCACCGAATGCAATGGGTGTTTCAAGCCAAGGCTTGAGACACGCCTCTTTTGGATTCATAACCAGAGTCTTCACTCATGTTGTGAGTCCCTTGGTCCGGCTCTAACGGGCTCGGGGCCTCTCTAGCTGGCCCGAAGGATTTCCTTAGTTGTAGAAGAACTTATAGTGTACGCCGGTTCGAACCCTGGCCTTCTTGTAACAGCTACAGACCGGCTCACGGCTGTCCGGCTAACGAGGCGGCGCCTGGTAAGGCTGGTTGGATGAAAAGTTCAACTACAGAAAGGGTTGCCGGCTCGGGTTGGTTTGATCCTTTTTTGCGATCTTATTTTTCTAGCCGGCCTCTGCGGGATTTTGTTTGAGTCTTTAATTCTTGATGGCTTCAAAAAATATAAGTCCAATATTCTCAAAGGCAGAAGCCTCGACCCAGTCACAGACCGGATCCCGGCTGTCGGGCTGGCGAGGTAGATGCTAAAGGGAGTACATGGGTTGGAGAAAAAGAAGTCAAGCAGGAATCAAAAGATGAAAATAAAAGGCAGCACGCATGGTGTTACGAATGTAATGCAGAATAGATACATTCAAAAGCATTTGGCCCACGGTCGAAGTTCATTACAATAAACAACCCTAGTGGGTGGAACTGTTGGACTGACGAGACGCCACCTTTGCGCCGCTTCCCCGAGGGGAAGCGGCGCACAATTGGAGAAGAGATTGCCCGACTCCTTGCAGCCGGCTTCATCATGGAGGTTTTCCACCCGGACTGGTTAGACAATCCAGTCGTGGTGCTGAAGAAGAACAACACATGGCGAATGTGTATCGACTACACGAGCCTGAATAAGGCAAGGCAGATTCAGCGCCGATCAGCAGCCTACGCCATCATCAATTGCGAGCTGGTTCGGCGTAGCGTGACTGCGTGTTCCAGCGGTGCGTCGAGTAACAAAAGGGGCAGGAGATCCTCAGAGACATTCACTAGGGGGAGTGTGGGCATCATGCTGGCTCTACAACTCTGGTGGCCAAGGCGTTCCCCCATGGATTCTACTGGCCCATGACTCTCGAGGAGGCCATGAACATGGTCAACAAATGCGAGGGCTGCCAATGTTTTGGCGCGCAGAGCCACATGCCACCTTCAACTCTCAAAACCATCCCCGTGTCATGGCCATTCGCTGTCTAGGGTTTGGACATGGTGGGGCCATTCAAGACCGCTCGCGGCGGCATGACGCATCTCTTGGTGGCTATTGATAAATTCACCAAGTGGATCGAGGCTAGGCCCATCAAGAAGCTTGATAGCCCCATGGCCGTCAGGTTCATCAAGGAAATTGCTGTCCGCTATGGCGTCCCCCACAGCATCACCACCGACAACCGCACCAACTTCGCCAAGGGTGCTTTGGCACTCTACTGCTCCAAGGAAGGCACCCGGCTGGACTTGGTGTCGGTGGCACACCCACAATCCAACGCCTAGGTGGAGAGGGCTAACGGCTTGATCCTGGCTGGCATCAAGCCAAGGTTGGTGGCGCCACTCGTCAGGTCAGCCGGCTGCTGGATCGAAGAGCTGTCGGCAGTGTTGTGGAGCCTCCGCACGATGCCAAACCGGTCAACCGGCTTCACCCCATTCTTTCTGGTATACGGGTCCGAGGAAATCATCCCCATGGATGTCGAGTTCGACTCGCCTCGGGTCACCTTATACACAGAGACAGAAGCGAAGGAGGCAAGAGAAGACAACGTCGATCTGCTCGAGGAGGCACAGGATCTAGCCTAGAGCCGGACGGCTATTTATCAGCAAAAGCTGAGATACTACCACAACAAGAAGATCAAGCCTCTCTCTTTCAGGGAGGGGGACTTGGTGCTCAGAAGAATTCAGCGGACAGCCGGCCAGCACAAGCTCTCATCCCCATGGGAGGGTGCCTTCATCATCAGCCGGGCATTGCATGATAATGCATACTACCTAATCGATGCCCAGAAGCCAAGGAAGCACAAGAGAGACGACTCAAGCCAGGAGACGGAGCGTCCATGGAACGCGGCGTTGCTTCGCCCGTTCTATTGCTAGAACGCAAGTAAGAAAAATGTAAAGAGCATGTACATATGTATATTTCTCCCTGTTAGGGATTTCCAACGAATGCAATGGGTGTTTCAAGCCAAGGCTTGAGACACGCCTCTTTTGGATTCATAACCAGAGTCTTCACTCATGTTGTGAGTCCCTTGGTCCGGCTCTAACGGTCTTGGGGCCTCGCTAGCTGGCCCGAAGGATTTCCTTACTTGTAGAAGAACTTATAGTGTACGCCGGTTCGAACCCTGGCCATCTTGTAACAGCTACAGACCGGCTCACAGCTGTCCGGCTAACGAGGCGGCGCCTGGTAAGGCTGGTTGCATGAAAAGTTCAACTACAGAAAGGGTTGCCGGCTCGGGTTGGTTTGATCCTTTTTTGCGATCTTATTATTCTAGCAGGCCTCTGCTGGCTTGTGTTTGAGTCTTTAATTCTTGATGGCTTCAAAAAATATAAGTCCAATATTCTCAAAGGCAGAAGCCTCGACCCAGTCACAGACCGGCTCCCAGATGTCGGGCTCGCGAGGTAGATGCTAAAGGGAGTAAAGGGGTTGGATAAAAAGAAGTCAAGCAGGAATCAAAAGATGAAAATAAAAGGCAGCACGCATGGTGTTACGAATTTAATGCAGAATATATACATTCAAAAGCATTTGGCCCACGGTCGAAGTTCATTAGAATAGACACCCCCAGTGGGTGGAACTGTTGGACTGACGATACATTGCAGACAACAAAAACAAAAACAGGACCAACTAAGGGGCAGCGGCCTCGTTTGTTGCCCGGGCTGCAGCAGCTGACGTGGTGGCTTCACCATCGGCGGTTGCTCCCGAGGCGGTGGCGTCATCTCCACCACAAGAGCTTTCGCCTCCATCCTTGGCGGAGTCGGCATAGGCCTCGCTGCTGGAGTCGACGTCTTCCTTATCAAGGGCCGCCAAGTCGGAGCTGCCATCGGCATCATAAGGCTGAAGACGGTGCAAGTCCTCAGGGGCCATGTTGCCATCTTCATCCCGCTCCAAGTTGAGCTCGTCCCAGGCGGCATATGAGGTGATGTTGCTCGCCCTCATCCACAACTGGTCCTCCACGGCATGCGGCTCCCTCTCTGAGCCGTCGCGTTGTGCGACGAGCTTGCCCAAGTCCAGGTTCCGATACCAGGACATGGCCAAGCGCAGCGCCATGTAGGCCCCAGCGCGAGCGGCCGAGGCGCGCCAGGTGTCAAGGCGATCGCCACCAGCTGCAAGCCAGCAGGATAGCTGGCTCACCAATGCTGGCTCCACGACTTTGGGCCATAGAGCCTTTATCATCGACGCGCCGGCACTCTGGATCCTGTCCATGGATTCGGCCAGGACAAGCAGGCGGGCTCTGATGCCCATGCCAATCTCCTCCACAGTCCAGCCGGCGTTGGCATCCACCTCCTCACCAGCAGCGCGATGCTCCTCGCGGTTGGTCTCAACAGTCGTTTCAGCCACTTCCCGTGACTCAGGGAACATTCCTGGGGCAAGGGAAGGGGTGCAAAGAATAATAAGAAGGGAGAGCAACAAAGAAGAAAAAATTAAGCGTAAATGAAAGAAGGGCTTACAGTCGAAATAGATGTCGGTCTCGCGGGCCTCCTCTAGGGCCTCGCGCTCCCACACCGTGCTCGCTTGGGCTGCGCGGGAGAGCTCTTCCTGGAAGGCCACGGCCGTCTCCATCGCCTTGGCCAGCTACGACTGCTTCTAGATCAGGGCCTCCTCCTTCTCCTTCAGGGCGGCGTCCTTGAGCTTCATCTCCTGAGATGAGCCGTCTTAAGATGCTCTGTGTCGGCAGCATAGGAGGAGTCCTTCTCCTCAAGAGAGGTGCACAGCTGCCCTAGTTCGTCCTGAAGGGCTGCCTCGCAATCCTTATTCTCCGTCTGGAGAAGACTCAGCTGCTGCTGGAGCCATTGGTCCGCCTCGCGCAAGGCATCGCGCTCCGAGACGACAACACCCAACAGGCCCTGAAGATCAGCAACTTGGCCGTCAGCCGCGTGGGTCTGGGCCCGCAGCGCGTTGTACGCATGCACTTGGGCGTCATGAAGATCCTACGAGCAAAGCAAAAGAAAGCAAAGGAAGTAAGATTCGGTTCGGCTAATTTATAGCCGGCCTGATTCTCGGTGGCTACACCCAGTGGGTGCGCTAGCCCGCCCCCACTAAAAAAGTAGAGACAAGGAATAGCACGAAGATATTCGGCCCGACCAATGCTTGGCCGGCCCGATTCTCGGGGCCTACACCTAGCGGGTGCGCTGGCGCGCCCCCACTAGTTCAAGAGCAGAAAAAACCAAAACCAAGATGATGAAGATGCAAAGGATGAAGGGCTTACCCTGTCGCGTTCCTCCAGGCGCTCCAGATCGCTGTGGGCCACCCTGGCCGCTTGCTTCATCTTGTCCCGGCTACAGGTAAACATTGCCACCAGTTTCGGGACACCACTGAGCTCGGCTCCTGGGGTCATCATCAGGCGCTCGGTATTGGCCATGCGCCAAGTCTTCATGAGCCGGCTCCCCGTGCTGGAGCCGGCTCGTGGAGCTGCTGGGCCGCGGTGGGTCACGACGATGGCGCCGTCTCGAGGCGGCTGGTTGGTGGCCGACTCCATTGATGCTCCAGCTGGCGTCTTCTCTGCAGCGGGGGGAGGACGGGCAGCCTTCGACGCATCCATGGTCACCTCCGGCTCCTGCAGGTTCAGCTCCGGCGCGTCGCCTACTTTGGCCTCCGGCGTGTCGGGGATCACCTCGAGGTCCGCAGGTGTTGAGACAGCCGACTCGGGAGGCTTGACTACCTCGGTTCTCTGGGTACACCTCAGGGTCGCCTCGCTAGCTGGCTCCTCCACACGAGTTCGCTTGGAGGGGTCATGTCTAGCCTTTGTGCGCTTCTCCTTGGGCTTCTCAGCCCGGCTGGGCTGAGATTGGCCCCGCGACCATCTTCTTCGCCGCCACTTCCCAGCGAAGGGCGGATTGATCATCTACAGCCTTCTAGGCAGCGTCAGCCGCTGCCCAGTCAGCTCGTTCGGCGGCGGAGTCGGTTTCTTCCTCCACGTCTTCTGCCTCACTACCAGGCATGATTTGAGGAACCTATCCTCACATAACAAAACAAAAAGAGATTGCGAAGGACTCTTACCCCGCCACGACGGGCACCTCCTTCCTACTGGCGCCGGCTCGACGCTTCTTGGCGCCGCCTGCTCGTCCTCCGGCTGGAGTTCTAGGCGCGGCACGTTTGGTGGACGGCTTGGAGGTTGTGGCACCCTTGCCCTTGTTCTTGACCACCTCGCCTGGCACGGCTGTCTTGCCAGCATTGCAGGGGCCTCGTGTCATGGGAGGGCTGGTGACTTCCTCCACTTCCTCGGCATCCTCCCCGAAGGCTATATCATACGAAGAAGGTGGCGTCTCGTCATCATTCTTCCAGTCAACAAGAGGAGGCCTAAGGTGCTCAACAGACAGCTCCAGCACCTCCTTCGAGACGGCGTCCCGCGGCTCGATCATCCCCTCGTCCTCGATCTCCGAGGGGTCTGACATTTCCACGTCAGGAGCCAGCGGGTTGAGCCTTTGCAGGTTCTCAAACAGCTGATGCAACAGAGTTTGCAGCCGGCTCAAGAAAGGAAACAACAGTTTCAAAAGACAAAAGAGAAGCAAGATTCCTGAAGACACTCACCATTGGGGGATGATGGGCCTTGTCGTAAGGGACCAGCCCCCATTCCCAGTCTCCACCTTCTTCCATGTTGGCGGATGAGATCTGGTTCATGTTCTTCGCCACCGCGCCAGCATGGAAGTTTTTGGTGGAGAGCCAGTAGGGATCGTGCTGGCCGCTCATCTGGCATATGAGATGAGGCAATCTCTGCAGAGGCAGGATCCGGTTGCTCATCATGGTGGTAAGTAGGTCGCGGCCTACGAGGCCGCAAGCCTTCAGACTTTCGAGGTAGACGCCTATCTACGCTACCTCGGGAATCGGCTTTACGTACTTGGCTTGTCAGTTCTTCTTCGCCATCGGAGGCTCGATGACGAAGGGGGCATGTTGATGGCGTCGAGAGAGGGGCTGGCATTCTTCACATAGAAGAAGCCACTCTGCCACTGCTTGATGGAGTCTTGGAGCGGCATATGGGGGAACCCGCTCTTCGTCTGGTGATGCATGAGTGCCGCGCCGCACGGGGTCATCGGGCGAGGGCCATCGAGCTTCTCCACCTCGGCCTTGTCCATCTTAATGGACTGTTGCTTGAAGAAGAACAGGCTCTGCCAGAGGTCGAGGCGGGGCTCGATCCCTAGAAACCCCTCGCACAGGACGACGAACGAGGCGAGCTGAAGGATGGCGTTTAGCGCCAGATGGTGCGGTTGCAAGCCGAAGAAGGTGAGGAAGTTGGAGCAGAAGGTGCTCGCCGGGAGCCCGAAGCCTCTGTAGAAGTGTTCATCGAACACGACTAATTCTCCCTCTTGTGGCGTTGGGGCGTTCTCGGCTCCAAGGATCCGCACGGCCACGAGGGAGGCCGGAGGCAGCATTCGGCGATGGCGGAGCGCGTCGATGTGTTCGGCACAGATGTCGCGGCCGAGCCAGGCACCGTTGTGCTGGCCCTTCTTGGAAGAGCTTCTCGACATGGCGGCGAGCGGAGAGATCTCGAATGGGAGGCGGCGACGGTCGGCGTGACATCGAAGATGAAGAAGAAGACGAGACTCTCTCTTACTCTGGGCTCAGGGAAGGAGGGAGCGCAAGTGCGGGGCGAGAAGCAAGCGAATGGCCTCCTCGGTACCCCCACACCCCATTTAGACCCCACGATGGATCGTGGGGAGGGGATCCGGTGCGCACCGGTCCCATCACCTTCAATTATTACAGAGGCATTACGACTCCCGAAACCCAACCGTCGCGGAGTAAATCCACAGAGGATCCTCCGCACAGGGGCCGAGGGGGCGTCATGGCGGGACCCAGGGCTGAGGCCTAGTCCCATCATCTGAACAGTCCATCATCACGTCAGGCCGGGCGTGGCACGTGGCGCATTTTGCGCTGCCTACGACGAAGCCGAGGCATCGCTTGGAAGCCAGCCGTCTCGCGGGTCGGCGTCTCCTGTCGTAGGAGGCGGCAGTAATTCAACAGCGAACAGCTTAAGCCGGCGAGGTCATCCGCTCCAAGGCGGCGGGCCTCCCCAGCTTCAAGGACTATTGTAGGGGGGTTAACACCGGGGTAGGCTCATCGATCCTACTCCTTTGCCTTCAACCAAGAAGGAATAGGAAGAACCATTCCGCAAAGCATAAGTTCCCCATGCCCGCTAGGAAGCACCTACCGGCTGGTGGCGAGACGACCAACTCTCTGGCCGGCAAGGAAGCACCTGCCGGCTAGAGGCGAGACGGCTACCTCCCTCTGGCCGTCTAGGCCAAGCCAGCCGGCTAGAGGCGAGGCGGCCGTGCCCAGGACGGCTATTCAAGCAACTAGCCGGCTAGGGAGCTCAAGTCACATCAGACCGTAGGTCATGAAGAGACCCTACGGTTAAAGGTGGCTACGCGTCAACAAAGGTACTGGATCGGGATGCACGGCAGGTACAACGTCGGCGGCCACGCCGCTGACCTCCTCCGGCTCTGATCCATCACCCTGTGCAGTGTCGGCCCGTCAAACTCCCACTCCATTACTGCACTCGGCGTGGGAACAGTGGAGACGGTCGTACTGTATGCCCATGACGATTCTCGTTGTACGACGCCGGACGTACCATAAGCGTCCTGTGTCAACCTTACGAGAGAGACTTACTGGCTAGCCGGCGGGGCCCATAGTCAGACGGGACCTTGCAGCCGGCGGGCCCCTCCAGCAACAAGACAAGACCCCTGTGAGCCCCCTGGCCTGCCGGCGAGGCTGCCAGCCGGGTCCTACTCTTGTACTTTTATCCATATTGTAGGTCGGTGGGTTCATCTCTAAAACCCCCGGGCCCCCTCCATGCAGAGGGTTGCTCAACTCAGCATACACACACACCACATAGGAGAGGCAAACGCGAGCCAGAGCTCCTTCTTCCTCCTCCGCAATACAGCTCCAGGAGCACTTGTAGTCCCAGTCATACATCATACACTCCGGCAGGATTAGGGGTGTTATCTCTACGGAGAGCCATGAACCTGGGTACATCATGCGTTCCATGCTTGTACCATCCTCGTTCCCAGCACCCTCCGGTGCCACTTCGGTTCCCACCATCTTTAGCCTACCCATGGCTTATGCTGTGAGTATACACCGACACCCCCTGTGGCACGTACTGCTTCGTGCGAATGCCCTTCGGATTAAAGAATGCTGGTTCCACCTTTGAAAGAGTGATCCAAATTGGTTTTGAGCCCCGGCTCCATAGGAACCTTGAAGCCTACACGGATGACATAGTGGTCAAGACCAAGGACAAATCAACACTCGTGCAACATCTAGAAGAGACATTTGCCAACCTGCGCAAGATCAACCTCAAGCTCAACCCGAAAAAGTGCGTCTTCGGTGACCCCTCTGGAAAGCTTCTCGGGTTCTACTGTCCCAATGCCGGATCGAGATTAACCCCGACAAGATCAAGGCCATCAAATAAATCGAGGCACCGAAGCGCGTCAAGGATGTGGGACGCCTAGCCGGCTCTGTAGCCGCCCTGAGCAGGTTCATTTACAAGTCTGCCGGACATACCCTACCATTCTTTGAAATCTTGAAGAAGGCAGGACCAATGGAATGGACCACCGAGGCGGAAGCAGTGCTACAAGACCTGAAGAAATACTTTTCCTCTATGTCGATCCTCGTAGTGCCCAGACCACAAGAGCCACTACTCCTGTACCTAGTGGCAACCAACCAAGTGGTTAGCGCTGCCCTGGTAGTGTAGAGGGAAGACAACAAAGATACACCGGCGAAGGCGATGCCATCGAATGGGGAAGCGCACATTGGCAACCAAGGTCCCCCGGCAGAGTTCGGGATCGATCAAGAGAAACCCCCGCCAATAGGGGGGCTAGTGCAGAAGAAGAAGATGGTGCAGCACCCGGTCTATTTCGTCCGCTCCCTCTTACATGGGGCCAGAACGAGATACTCTGGGGCGCAGAAATTGCTTTTCGGTCTCCTCAGGGCCTCGAGAAAGCTGTGCCACTACTTCCAAGCGCACAAGATCACCGTCGTCACTCGCTTTCCGCTACAAAGGGTTTTGTGAAACCCCGATGCAACTGGCAGGATCATTGAGTGGGCGTTGGAGTTATCCAGCTTTGGCCTCAAGTTTGAAAGCACATCAACCATCCGGAGCAGGGCCTTGGTGTTGTTCATTGCCGAATGGACTCTAACGCCAGACGAAGAAATACCAAAATCAACCCTCCCGGGAAAGGAGTCCAACCAAGAATGGATCATGTATTTTGGTGGACCGTTCTCACTGCAAGGTGCAGGAGCCGGCGTTTTTTTGGTTGCACCTACTGGAGAACACCTCAAGTATGTAATCCAGATGTACTTTCCTCGGGGAATCCAACCAACAAAATAACCGAGTACGAAGGGCTACTTGTCGTCCTCAGGATCGAGGCTGATCTAGGGATAAGGAAGCTCATCGTCAGAGGTGACTCACAGCTAGTTGTCCGACAGGTCAACAAGGACTACCAGAGTCCATTGATGGAAGCTTATGTGGAGGAAGTGAGGAAGTTGGAAGAGTGCTTCGATGATCTACAGACGGAGCACATCCTCCGTGTTGAAAACACCATCGCCGACGATCTATCGAAGCGTGTGGTCCTTAAGTTACCTGTGAAACTAGGAACTTTTGTGCTACGACTGACTCAACCCGCCGTAGCACTATAAACCAAGCCGGGCAAGAGAAGGAAGCTGAAATCCGGCCAGTATTTTTTGACAGACCTACCAAGGAGTCCCGACAAGGATCTTGACGGAGAAGAAGTTGCCGGAGGATATGCCAAGCCTGCCGAGGGGGATACCCCCTCGGCAGAGGATGTGCCTTTAGTCCTTGCCGCCGAGCCTCACGCTATATCCTGGGCACAACACATAGTCCAGTGTCTCCAAACTGGGGCCTGCCCAAAGAGCAGGAAGAAGCAGAAAGAGTAGCCTGTCAGTCCAGCATGTACCAGTTCGTGAATGATGCCCTCTACAGAAGAAGACTGAACGGCGTGAAATTGAAATGCATCCCCTAAGAGGAAGGAGTGGAGCTGTTGGCCGAGATACGTGGGGGCATATGTGGCTCCCACATAGGGTCAAGAGCCCTTGTTGGCACGGTGTTCCAGCAAGGCTTCTTATGACCCATAGCCCTCCAGGATGTAACTGCATTGGTAACCAAGTGTGAAGCCTGCCAGTTACATTCAAGAAAGCTTCATCAGCCAACATAAGTTCTCGAGACAATCCCTCTCTCCTGGCCATTCTCGGTGTGGGGGCTCGATATCATCGGCCCTTCCCCCGTGCTGCCGGGGCTTTGAGTTCTTGTACGTCGCAATTGACAAGTTCACAAAGTGGCCAGAGGTGGAACCAATGAGGAAGGTGATAGCGCAGTCAGCCGTCAAGTTCTTCAAGGGAATTGTCTGCCGTTTCGGTGTCCCGAATAAGGTCATCACACACAATGGCGCCCAATCCATGAGTCGCGCCTTCATGCAGTAAGCTCAAGACCTAGGAAGCAAAATATGCTTCGCTTCTGTCGCCCATTCGAGGAGCAATGGTCAAGCTGAAAGGGAAAACGCCGAAGTACTACGGGTGCTCAAGACTAGAACTTTTCACAGACTACGGAGGCATGGAAAGCACTGGATTGATGAACTACCGGCGGTTCTTTGGTCGATCAGAGTGACGCCAAATCGAGCCACCGGCCAAACACCCTTCTCCTTGATCTACAGGGTGGAGGCAGTTCTTCCCACGGAACTCACTTATGGGTCACCTTGGGTGCTCGCTTATGATGAGCTTGAGGAAGGGCAATTGTGTCATAATGTTGCAGTGCTCCTCAAGGAGAACCAGATTCAGGCGGCTATGCGAGCCACTCGCTATCATCAAGCCTTTCGTCGCTATCATAGCCGCAAAGTTCAAGCCGGAAGTCTTGAGGAAGGTGACCTTGTTCTTCGGCACGTTCTGTCGGCCAAGAATTCAAGCAAGTTGACGCCGAAGTGGGAAGGCCCATATCGGGTAGTGCGAGTCACCAAGTCCGGTGTTGTCCGCCTGCAGACCGAAGATGGCACACCGGTGAGCAATTCCTGGAACATTGAACATCTTCGAAAGTTCTACCCGTAGGGAGAGGTTGTTGGGTCTACCGGCGACCACCTTTTGTACAAGTCTTGCCGAAGTTGCATGTAATCCTTTGTACAAAGCGACGCGAAGATCCTGTGTGCATTTGAATAAAGCATAGCATTCCACATCATCATTTATATTCCCATGTTAGATCATATACATGCATAATCTAAGATTTTGTGAAACGCCTAAACTAATGGACCACCAAGGTCCAAACATCTATCTTTTTTTTTGAAAGACAGATGCAACCCCGCGCACAAGTTTTCCAGGGGGGAAGATAGTGGGGATGCCCACGACAGCAGCAAGAACAAGGATGATCCACTCAATACAGAAAGAAGTACCGCAGCCTAGAGATAAGTTGCAAAGACTTTGAGTAAGTTGTTGAGTAGATACATCATCCCCTTCACATGTCTTTAGTCCTTTTGTATGGAAAACCTGTACGCGGGGAAACTCAGTCGCAAGCCTCCTAAGCGTTATATTGACGCACGCTGAATAACTTAAGAGGCCTATCTCATATGCCCGTTCTGTTTAAGAAAGGGCATGCTCGACAACCTATGGAGAGGCCCAGAGGAAAGCAAGGCGTCTTGCCAATAATGACGACTCCGGCAAGAGCCGCTCCTCGAGACACTTGCAGCAAGGCTAGCTGGGCCGACATATCCCTAGCAAAACACGAGGGCAAGCCATACAAAAAGAACGACCAAAGGAAGGGGTAATACTTATCAAGAATATAAAATATAATTAAATACTGACTGTTATGGTCAAGATACAACATCTCTTAGCTGGGAGTTGCAGCGACAGGAAAGCACGAAGAACTAATCCCGGCGCGGGCCATGCACCCTCTTGATCTGGTTGACCTTGTCAACAATGGGCATGATGAGGCTCTCGAGTTCCTTGACATCCGCCTCCTTCGGCAAATGCCCCAGGGTGAGACTGATGCCGGGATTCCTTTACACCAATTTGGTGAGAACCTTGAGGAGGGCGCCCCGGCACAACCTCCGGGACTCGTTCGCCACGCGCGCCGCCTCTCCGGATTGGATCTAATTCAAGGCGTTGATCACGCTCTCGAAGAATAGAGTCAGCTCGGCGCTTGGAGACACCTCCGGCCTGAAGGATAACCGAAGCTTTGAAGATCCATAGAAGACAATTGCACGGCGATCCCCTCCATGCCATGTGTATAATCCTCGTGGGTGGTGGAGGCGGCCTCGAGGTGATTTGTCGCGTCGATGAGCTTCTGGGTCAACACCCCTTCGCGGGCCTTGCTTTCTTCAAGGGCCTTCTCTAGGGGAGCCAGTTTATCCTGCAAGGTGGTGATGGAGGCGTTGGCAAAGCGAAGTTGAGCACTCTTGTCAGAAACGGTAGCTTGGATCTCCGTCAAGTTGGAGAGAGCTTTCTCTCTCTCAACTGCGAGGGTTGAGATATCCTTGCCAAGGCCTTCAAGGTCCTCTTCCAGCTTCTTCAACTTGCCGGCGAGCTTGTCCCTGGCAGCCTCAGCGCCGGCAGCCTTGTCGGCAACCTCCTGCAGCTTGTCGGCGTGCTCTGAAGCTTGGGCGGCGAGGGCGTCCTTGTGCTGATCCATCAGCTCTTGGGTATGCTGTGTGACGAGACTCTCGACTTCCTCGTCCTCGGCGTGTCTCTTGTCGCTGAGCACTTTCTCACGATCGGCGAGTTCCTCTTCATGGGAATCAAGGCTGATCCGAAGTGCGTTGAGGCGGGCGTCCTTGTCAGAAATGCGGCGCTGGGACTCTTCTTCCTCCTTCCGGACGTCGAACGACTTCAGAAGGAGCACGTCCCACTCGGCCCTTAGCTTTTCATGCTCAACCTTCGCTCCCATGTGGGCCTCGGCGAATTAGATCCACGTCTCCTCGAAGCGCTTCTCGAAGCGCTTCTCGAAGGCCTCCTTCACTACCTCGACAATCGCCGCCCGGGAGTCTAATTTCTCCTTCCGGGCCCGATAGAGGGCCTGGAGCTGTCTGACGTTGTCCCTCATGGACTGGAAGATCTACTCATCGTTGAGCTTCCCGACGCTGTTCTTCGATCCACCCATGATCTCGAGCCTAGCCCTCGCAGAGACTACGCCCTCAAAGCTCTCGCCCTCCATGGCTATCCTTGTGCGACCCACCCCTGGCGGGTTGATGAACCGACCCTCGCCGGCGTGAATGTACTCGTTGGCTGGCGGGGACCCAGACATGGGAGGTTGGTCGCCACCAACATCTTCGTCGGCAAGAGGGGGCTCGTCATACAGTACTGCCTCCTCAGGCCCGACAGCAGAAGGGTCGCCAGCACGTGTTCCAGGTCCTTCGGTGGACTCCTCCGTCAGTTCCTGAGTGGCTCGTTCTCACGCCTCCTCGACGGTCTCGCTCGCGGCAACTTTGTTGGCCTCAGCAGCCGCGTCCTGGGCGGTCTCCTCGATGACGAAGTCGACGTTCTTCTCCTCCACACGGGAAAGATCTGAGGTACAAAACAAGGAAGAAGATGATCAGGGCAAGATGAATATTCAAGAAAACAAAATGAAAGCTCGCGGATGTCCTTTGCCGAGACACTCACCCTCGTCAAGCTGGTGAGGGGTAGTTGTCCCCTCTCCGGCAATAGCGGCTACCGGGGGCTCGCCTTCAAGCATCGCGGGCCTCGGCGGCTCACACTGGGGGCTTTGCCGGGGGCTGGGCACCGGGGTGACCGAAGATACCGGCGGCACCTCTAAGGCGCTTGCCGAGGGACCGTCGCTTGCTGACGCCTTGACCCTTTTCGCCATCCTCTGGGCCAGCGTCTCCGTGTCCCTACAGAGAAGAACCGGCATCCAATGAGCAAGAATATAAAGCAAGGGGTTTGAAGGAGGTGAGGGATCAGGCACGTACTCTCCCTCCTTCCCCGAGATGAAGGCCGACAAATCAAAGTCCACATCCCCTTCGACGTCCGCCGGAGGAGATGTGGCCCTGGGATGCTTGATAGGCGAGGAGGGCGGAGCTTGCCGGACAGGGAGATTGGAGCGACCATGTCGAAGCACTCGCTTGGACTTCCGGCGGGCCAGAGGCTCTTACTCTTCCTCCTCCTCCTCCTCCTCCTCTTCGTCAGGCGCCCGTTCCTCCGAACGGCCCCCGGCAGCTAAGCTGCTGGGCTCACCAGCAAGCTCTCCCTCCTGCAGTGCCTCTTCCTCGAGCGCCCCTCGTCATAAAAGTCGCCGCTTCCGGCCGCTTCAGCAAGAGCTCGTTCCTCGGCCCGCATGGTGATGTACGCCCCTTCCTTGTCGGTGGTGTCACGGACGAGGCCGGTTTCTTCCCTGATGGGCTTCTCCGACAAGCCGTTGAAGAAAGATAAGACATCCTCCTCTTTGGGATCGATCCAAGTTGAGACAACGCCATTAGCATTACACTCCTACATCATCACCGTGAGTGCGCTTAAGGCCGAATTGTTGCACAAGGGTATGACGCCATGCGGCAGCCGAGCCCTCGAGTCGGATTTGAACAACTTTTGACAAACAAAGGGATGTTCCAGCGTCGTCAGATTTTTGTTCAAGCCAGTCCGCAGCCGCATAATATTCGCGGCGTTCACGAAGGCCGAGGCTGGCCTTCCTCCCTTGTTATGGAGGGGGGCGTTGCGCCTGCGGACGAAGTCAGCACCCACCTTCTCCATCGTCAACCCTGCGACCCTGAGACGCAGGATCCTGCTGACGGCGACGGTCAGCTTGTTAACATCTGGGGTGAAATCACTCCAATGCTTGTCACGGGAATCGATCTTGGCGGTCCTGGGCTCGTAGAAGGGCAGATACCCGTCCTCACGGATCCAACACCATTTCCCCCGCCATTCTTCCCACTTCTCGTGAAGGGTCCCATACGGGTATAACTCCTTACATCCGGGCCTTAGGATCCAGGTAATGGAGCCCGAAAGGGCGTCCCCTCACTGGATACGAGGAGTGAAGTAATGGCAGAAGAGGGCCGTGTTGGGAGTGATCCCGACGAAGTTCTTGAAGAGATGCGCGAATATGGAGATGCATGTCACCATGTTCGGCATGAAGTCCGCAAGATGGAAGTCGTAGTTGTGCATGCTGTCAGTGAAGAATTCAGAGAAGGGCGGGCAGAGCATGCAATAGAAATAGTTGGCAAAGAAAGGATACTTGTCTAAGCCGCCGCCGGCCTCTCCCGAGGTCACGCGGGTGGCCGGATGCGTCGTCGTCCGGGCGGCCCACATGAACTGGTAACGCCACTTCAGGGTGAGCGCATCAGGCCCCGGGGAGAAGTAGACGAACTCCTTCCGCGTCTTCACCAGCTCCTTCTCCGTGGTAACATCCTTCCCCTTCTTGCCTTTAGTTCCCTTCGATGCCATAACGACGGACGAAGCTACCACTGCCTGAAGCGCAACTTTGGAGGTGGGAGGGGGAAGGGGGTGGAAACTCTAGCTGAAGGGAGGCGACAGCGGCGGCTTCGAGATTGAAGGGAGCTGGGGGCAATGGGCTTGTGCGCTTCCCCCTCCTATGTGGGGGGGGGGGGTGCGGGCCGACCCTTACGTGCCCAACCAACGACTCTGCGCGCGTGTGGCCACCTCGGCAAATGTGCGCACGCCTCCCCACTTCATGTGTTCAATGCGTGACGTGGGGAAATGCCACTTGCAAGGGCTCCAAACTGCGAAATACCCTATCACAGATGCCCGTGCACTACTTTGAGCCTGGCCCAACGATGCATCACACGCGTGTGTGGCCCAGGCCCGGGGGCTCCTATCGGTGCACTAAAGACTGGGGTCTCCTGTGCCCGAGACTTGTGCACGGGCACCGGCAACACCCTTGGCGGCAGTGCGCGGAGAGGGATGACGGGAAGATGGACCCAATCTCAACAAGGCCACACCCCTCCGAGGGTGTGAAGAACAAGCCCAAGCTACAAGGCCCCGACAAGCCCTCCTTGCTGCGAAGACCCGCAAGGCCCCGGCAAGCCCTCCTTGCCGAGAAGACACGCAAGGCCCCGACAAGCCCTCCTTGCGAGGAAGATGTCCAAGCCCGCGACAAGCCCTGCTTGCCGGGAAGGCAGGTTAGGCCACCGGCAAGGACACCAGGCCGGCAAGCTCACTTCGCCCGCTAGGTGTCCCTCCTGCCACAATGCCACCGACTGCCACCGCTCCAGCACATCCCGCATGCGCCAGCACAACGCCCAGGTGTCAAAACACTTGGGTATGTGTCGATGCCACCTTGATGCAGGTCAGGGGGCCTGACAAGGCATTTACTTCCCTTGACACTTCGGTAGATAGATAGCGGTGAACCCTGTTCACTATGCGACTCGTGAACCCTCTACAAAGCATTGTTGGTTACCCCTTTGCCTATAAAAGGAGGCCCAAAGCTCTAGGGGTTGGACCTTTTGGGGTTTAGACTCTTTGATCACTAGCCAAAAGGCAATTACTGTAGCAAGTAACCCTACAGTAAGTACCCAATATAACAAGCAAAGCAGGAGTAGGGTGTTACGCGCTAAGCGGCCCGAACCTGGGTAAAAACCTTGCCGGTGCTGATCGCTAGCTCTGCTCTTGGCGCCACCCAACTCCTTGTCGAACCATCAAGGTATCCGTCGATGTTCCCATAGGTGTCACTTTCCCGACACTGACGGTTCTGGAACTCGGTGGCACCAAAAAAACGGACTCGGTGTCACCGATAGCTATGGGGTATATATTCCTCATGGACCGGACATTTTAAATAACCCCTCAAACCTCGCCTTTGGAACCTCCTCGTAGGCGATCCCTAGTCCCCAAGACATCTACGTCATTTGATGTGAACCCTTGCCGCATGAGTCCTCGCCGCCGACGGGAATAATCGCTACCGTCGTCGCCGTAGCGAGACCTTCACTACATTAGTGTAAGATTTCATCCCCTTCTTGCGCTCCCCAGTCTGTGTCTTGCACAATTAGTATTTTCCCATCTTTAGTCCACATTTGCACTATCCAGAAGAAGCCTCGAGTAGACTAGAGAACGAATAAAAATTTAGGGTTAACTGTCCGCAAAACCTAATCTTAGTGTCACCGAGTCAGAAAAATCAGTCCTAGTTCACATGATTTGCCAAAGAGTCCTGCAGTCAGTGACATGAGATATGTTGACTGGGATTACATCAAGGAACATGAGGACTATTTCCCTCATGTAAGAGAGAATTCAGGTTGATTGACATTGAAGTTTTTGTTGGTAGAGAGATGACGGCTTGGAATGATGAAATGATTATGCAATTCTATTCAACTACTCATTCCTATCCAGAAGGAAGGATAGTGTGGATGATGGAAGGTCGCCGATATGAGTCTACTGTAGAGGAGTGGGACACTATCATTGGTGCCCAGTGGCACAAGAGGTTGACTTGGATGTGTACTCAGAACCCAAGATGAATCATAATACAATGGCAAACATGTACAATCTAGTGCCCCATCAGTATCGAAAGACACATAGGTTTGGCTCTGTCTATTTTATGCAAGAAGGAATAGCAACAACTAACACCATTATGAGATACACCCATATGCCTAAATCAGGATATGATAAGATGATCAGAGGGTATTCCATTGACATGCTGCACCACTTAGACACCCACACCAGGATCAGAGTGACGGATCTGATAATTAAGACTATCAGAAAGTCTGCTGCAGATTAGAAGAGATCTTGTGGGTATGCACCATATATACAGATTCTCATCAATGCCAAGATTGGCAAGCATGCATATCAACTTGATTTTTCAGTCCTGCCACTACAGCCAGAGTTCAAGGACAATGAAGTTGGGATGGACCCGAGCCATCCCAGCTGAGCTACAGCGCGTCACTAAGCAGAGGCAGTAGAGGCAGAGGCAGCGAGAGATGCTCCAGCTCCACATCTTAGATCTAGAGAGGAGTAGATGTCTTTTCTTGTCAGCACCATCCGAGGGATGGAGAAGAGTTTCAGAGATCTTGCCGAACCAGAAGAGCCTTGAGAGGATCGTGGAGAATAAATTCCATAACCTGGATATCAAAGTGACAGATTTGGCTACAGCTGCTGAGCAGCTCAAGCATGAAGTTGATACAGTGCATACACCTCGCTCTAGTAGAGATCATGAGGATTCACATATTCCAACAACTACTCAGTTCAGGACCCAGTCTAGGTATGTAGTTGTACCAGTGATGCAAGCAATACCAATATCATCAGCTCAGGCATCAGCGCCATCCGTTTCAGCTCCAGCTCATGCACCTTCACTCCCTACGCCTCCACCTCCACGTACAACTTCAGAAGCCTTTGCCGACGCTCTTCTTTCTACTCCATCGACTGATACCGAAGGAGATTGAGCCTAGAGCGACACTTAGTTCTAGACCTTTGAACTTTTTGGTAACTTGTTTCCAAAGGGGGAGAAGTGTATAGATCAATTAGGGCTCTGAGAGAGAGAGAGAGAGAGAGAGAGCTTTACTTTTTTACTTTCTCTCGTTTGGTTTTACAAAACATTTGGTCTTTTGGATGACTTAAACTTTCTTGTTTGATCATACGCTTGTGATTGTTGATGCATTTGCGTTATACTATTGAGCTATTTACATTATGATAATTTACTCATTTGTTTGGTGTTATGTGCATTAATATTCATTCATATCATCCATGCACACCACCAAGATGTATGTGACAAGAAAGAGTGACCCATGATCCTAATCAATTTTGCATTTGCATCCAAACGCAAATTTAAAATAATGCACAAATTTAGAGGGAGCTCTTGCTTTCACATACCTCTCAAAGGGACGATTATAATCATTGATTATATCTTTTGTTGAAGCATTGATCTATATGTTGTCATCAATTACCAAAAAGGGGGAGATTGAAAGCATAATTGCTCCCTAAGGTGGTTTTGGTAATTAATAACAACATATGTATCATTGAACTAATGATCTTATCTAAGTATATTTCAGAAAAGTTCAAAAATGCACTGGCTAAAGGAATGTGAGGAGAACCCGCTTGATGCAAGGAAAGGAATAGGATTGGCCAAGCTTCAAGCAAGAGGACTCTACACTTTATATTTGTGATAAGTCACTTTTGAGTCCATAGGAAAGCCAATACTATTAAAAGGGGGTGAGGTATTTATGATGAATTCGTTGCTCAAGTACTTAGAGATAGCGACCAAAAATACTTAACATTTCTCTCACAAAAATCTATGTCCAAAGCCTACACAGCAAAATCGGTGGCACCAATAATTCCATTTTGGCCCAACTGGTTTTCCCACTGAGATAACCTTTGCCAAACCTAATCTCTCGGTACCACCAACTTTCATATCCGTGCCATCGAAAGTTAGTGACCAACTCTCCTGTATCTCTATTTTGAGAATCGGAATTTTAGAGTTTGGAATCGGTCTCACCGAGAATTGGAAACTGCCCTAGGTCATCAAATCGGTACCACCGAGATTCATATATCGGTCTCACAGGCAATTCAAAAGTTTCCACATTTTGTGCAAATCGGTACCACCGAGATTCATTTTGGTGTCACCGAGTTGGGCAATAATGTTGTAACGGTTGGATTTTGGGAGATGCCTATATATACCCCTCCACCACATCCCACTCATAGAGGAAGCACTCAGAACACACACATACTTTCAATATCCATTTTTCTGACAGAGAGCCAACTACTCATGTGTTGAGATCAAGAGATTACAATCCATCCATTTGAAACTTGATCTCTAGCCTCCCCAACTTGCTTTCCACCAAATCAATATCTCTCGCCCATGCCAAATCTGTGAGAGAGTGATTGAGTGTTGAGGAGACTATCTTTTGAAGCACAGGAGCAAGGAGTTCTTCATTTCACCACATCTATTAACTTGTGGAGGGTGGTGCCTCCTAGATTGGCTAGTTGCCGCTTGTAGCCTCCTACTTCGTGTTGTGCAGCTGAACCAAGAAGTTTGTATGGGCGAGGAGATCGCCTACTTTGTGAAGATTTACCCCGAGGGAGGCTAGTCATGTGTGGATGTAAGCCATGGTGGAATAGACAAGGCCACTTCTTCATGGACCTCTTGTGGGTGAAGCCCTCCGTGGAGTCTCGTAGCCATTACCCTCCGTGGTTTGAAGTCTCCACTAACGTGGATGTACGATAGCACCACCTATCGGAACCATGAAAAAATTCGTCGTGTCAACCTTTGTGTTTGATCTTCCTTCCCTACCATCTACTTACATTTGCATGTCTTTACTTTCCATTTCTATACTCTTACTAGTCACAATTGGTAAAACTATCCCAGGACTAAAGTAGGGAAAAGGTAAGTAGTCTAATCACCCCCCTCGTGAAAATTGGGTTCGACCATGCAGTTGGAACGGAACTGGTGGATGGCATGGAGTCTCATGACATATTGTGTGTGGCGAGGTAGTGTGACAATGCGTCCTATTGTTTGTGATCCCTGCTGCAAAGCTTGTCATCGTCGAGGAGGTCAAGGGGGTGGAGTGTCATAGGGAGGACCACCGCCTAGAGTGGATGGTGCTCTGCACGGAAGATTTGATGGGGAGGAGGGATATGATGGTTACCAACATCTCATCAAGGATGATGCTGATGAAGTCCATGCTAGTGGGAGGCTCTAGTGGTTCAGCCTCAACCCGCCCCTTCTTGTTGGCCGCCTCGTCCTCCATCGGAAAAGGAGGCGATCCCCGGCTCCGGCCCTTATAGATAATATTCGATGAGAACGTGGATCATTATTAATGGAGTACTTGGGAGCAAGGCGGGGTTGTGGGTGGAGGTCAAAGAGCTCGATTTCCAGTGAGCCACTCGTCCCTTTGAGCCATCCCACACGGTTTCTAAAAACCAAGTGTTTCGGGCTTGTTTCCCATCACATTCCAAATTACCACACTTTAATTTATTGCAAATCATTTCAAACCTACATAACCTCAATGTGTTCCCACTTTGTAACGCCCAAGATGCGATCCTATCCTTATTTTGGCACGAGGGCTTCGACGGGGATAGAAGCGCATCTCGTTGTTTCGCAAGAATGGATATCATTACAAGTACATGTAAAGAAGAGACGAGTATATGGAATTGTGTTACACTCACCACAAGATAGTCATGATCATCTCAATACAAACATAAACTCAACCAACATGCAGAAGGGCAGGGTCCGACTACGCATGAAATCAAATGATAAAAACGACGTCATCCTTGCTATCCCAGGTTACCAGCCTAGAACCCATCCTATGATCGATGATGATGATGAAGTAGAAACTCCTAATAGAACAATCATCATGCTCACATCAAAGTACCACTTTTCCTGTACCTGCAACTGTTATTGTAGTAATTTGTGAGCCACACGGACTCAGCAATCTCATTTCCAAAGGTATCAATACTAGCAAAGTTTAATGGGTCATGTATGGTTAAGTGGTGAGGCTGCAACAAGCACTAAACATTTATTGCTAACTTACGAGTACAAGAATAAGAGGGGGTGATCTACGCATAAACAGACGTGAACTAGTAATGATCAAGAAATGATCTTGAACACCTACTTACAAGTCAAACATAACCCCACCATTTCCTTTCTCGGATACAGAGCTCACAAGAAGAGACAGTCACGGTTACGCACACAGTTGGAAATTTTTATTTGAGTTTACTTCAAGTTTGCAATGACTGGGTGTCAAACAAAGTTTCCACGTTGCCACATAACCACAGGCACGACTCTCAGAAAGATCTAACCCTGCAGGGGTGCTCCAACTAGTCCATCACAAACTACCACAAGTAGCTTGGAATAAGCTCAACAACTATTGGGGATATTATCTGTTGATAACCCGCCCTAGTTGGGCTGGGTCACCAAAGCTGGCGATTCATCTGAAATATGGTTCGGGCCTTGGCCTGGTAGGGCCGAAGGTTGTATGGCGGTTTACGACTTCCGGAAGGAGTCCATAATAGAGAAGGCCTCCAAGCTTTGGAAAGGTGGCGACTTAGAGATTGTAAGAGTCACGGTTTGTAGAGAGGAAAGGACCCTTGTAAATCCTAGGGACTGGACCTGTATATAAAGGCGAGTCCCAGGGAAGAAGAGGGTAGGTTAGAAATCATCGAGTGCTAGGTCTCGCGAGTTACGCCCTCCTTGTAATCGAAACTCCATCAATACAACACAAAGCAGGACGTAGGCCTTTACCTCCTCACGAGGGGCCGAACCTGGGTAAATCGCCGTCTCACTCCCGTTCAAGCCCTTTGAGTCACCACCAAAGTGCGATTGTTCCAATACTAAGTCCTTTCACGAGGACATCTGCCATGACAAAACCACGACAGTTGGCGCCCACCGTGGGGCCTGCGCACGGTGGAGTTGAGTTCTCAAAGGGAACCCTACCAGGGTTTGGGAGCTACGCGACGGGGCTCATGACTCGGAGCCGCCGTGGGAAGTACTACATCAACAACCTGCTATGGGGGCCCGAGGCGGATTCGATCGAATCTGGTTACAGGGTCCCCTTCGGCAAGATCAACGTTTTCATCGGCATGTTTGGATCGCTTGTGCCTGAGACGGACATCTCCTTCGACATCGTCGAGCCGGCCAGGTACGTCTGCCCGGTCGAGACGCCAAATCTAACTCGCCCGGTCTTTGTTGGATTCACGCAGGGATCTGAGGAACCAGAACACTCAGCGACCCAGAAACCACGCCGGTCAACACTGATGACGAATCGTCCATGGGCGATTCAGATTCAATCTAGTCTCTACATGGGGACTGTCTTGGGGGCTTGTCGCTGGCCATGGACCCCGAAGTTCTTGACCGAACTCGCCGTCAGATCGCCGTTTACATGGCTGGGGCGACTCAACCCTCGCCAAACCCGGCAGGCGGAGATGGAACTGGCGAGACGTCTAGAAGCCCGGCCGCTATCTTGGTGGAATTAGCAGCGGAAATTATAAGGCTCATGGCAACCCCCATCACACCGGAAAACCAGGAGGCAGTAAACATGGAATTGACGAAACTAAGAGAAGAAGTGGCAAAGGCCCAGCGGGATGCCAAGGTGGAGTCCGCCAGGATCGAGACCCGGCAAGCTCAAATTACCGCTGAGATAGCTCGCTTAAATACTCACAACTGGCGGCTCGAAAGGCACCAGCGCGCATCTAACGCCGTCCATCAGTGGAGGCACCAGGGTCCCCTGCTCCCTGATCTCAACCCGACCCGCCTGTTCGACACTCCGCGAACTCCCGGGACGGGAGTCGCCCCGAGGGGAGGGTCGGGCCAACCGCCTAACCCGCCGGTCCAGCCAGTTGTGGATCGCGTCCCCCGATTCCGGACACCTCAAGGTCACTTTTCCAACCCGGTGGACAACGTCCGCGCCGCAACTCACCATTTGGAATCCCTTCTGATTCAAGGCAACACTCCTCCCGAGATAGAGGCAAGGAACATCATTGAGATGTTGAAGACGGTGGTGGTTCAAAACGCCCAGTTCTCACATAGCCTAGATAGGCTGCATTCCACTCCCCAGGCAAGCCGCACCAGGAGTCGGCCAGAGGACCAGCCCGTTGTAAACAGGCGGACCGCGGCTCATCCCCCAGGACAACTTGCCTGATCATCAAGACCCGCCAGGCCGGGATCATCCGGACATCCAAGTCGCCCGAGCCCCTCTTGTCGGGAGCGGCGGACGAGTGGGGGTGCCATGCTTGGCCCCCGCCCTTCGCAACGAGCGAATGCCCAAGGATTTTAAAGGGCCAAGAAAGGTGCCTAACTACACTCCGGACCTTGAGCCGGCGTCGTGGGTCGAGAGTTATGAAATCGCCATGGACATACTCGATGTAAATGAAGCAGTTTGCGCCAGATACTTCACAATGATGCTCGAAGGGAAAACGCGTACTTGGTTAAAAAAATTACCTCCCAACTCCATCCAGACTTGGGTTGAATTGAAAGAGCGCTTCATCAAAAACTTCCGAGGAACCTGCAAGCGTCCAATGACAATTGTTGATCTACTACACTCCGTTCATTGCCCTGATGAGTCGGCCCACCACTGGTCACGGCGGGTCGGAGAAATCATTCACTCGTCAGACGGTATTACGGCGGCTCAGGCTGTGCTGATCCTCGAGCAGAATTGCGACTACGAACCTCTGGTGCAGAAGTTGGGACGACTCAAACGAAAGGTCCAAGACATGGGGGAGCTAATGGATACCCTCACTAGGTATGCTGAGGCGGACGACACCAAAGATCCCGGCAAAGATGGCGGCAAGACTAACTCACCAAGAAAGGGCGAGTCATCCAAAAATCATACCCGGTTCGAGGGACGGGCCCGCCACAATCAGGGGGCGAACAGCAAGAGAAGGCAGCAGGAAGAATCTTAAGACTTAGTCGCCAACACCAACACCAATAATGGCAACCAACGCCAGAAGAAAAGCAGGGGATAGAGTGGTAAAAAGCCGCGCAACTATAATGAGTTACTCAAGGCCCCTGCCCGCACCACGCCATGGCAGACGGACCGGCGACTCATTCCTGGGAGGACTGTTACGTGATGCGGGAGTTTCGGGCGGAGGCGATCAAAAAGGGGCAAAGCGGTGACCCGGACCAACGGCAGGAACAATTCGGCGCGCCCAATCAACGTCAGAACCCCTTCGGCGGTTTCCCCGATCCGGGGGCTCAGGGCGGCTCGCAGCCGAACAACGGCCAATATTCGGTGCATCACCAGCGACGGTATAACCCGCCCGGAGCGTTTCAACAACCACCCCCACAGGGGGCTTCGCAGGGGGCAGGATGATAATGGCGGTTTCTACAACAATCCCAAGCAGTTAAGCAATGGGTTGTACCACGTTTTCACTACCAATGCTTGCAGGCGCGATAAAAAGGTGAGTCACCGAGCGTACAGTGTTTCTGAGCCGGCACTCCCTAGATACCTCCACTAGTCCGAGCAGACCATATCATGGAGTAGGGAGGACCACCCGCCAAGAGTTGACAACCCCGGCGACTTAGCATTGGTCGTGGCTCCCCAAGTTGGGGGGTATACCTTGTCGAAAGTACTGATGGATGGTGGTAGCAGCATCAATATTATGTATTTTGGCACTTTCCAAAGGATGAACCTGTTGGAGAAAGATTTGATGCCTTCAACCACAGTATTCCACGGAATCATCCCAGGCAAATTGGCGTACCCCATAGGCCGAGTCAGGCTCACCGTTGCATTTGGAACAGCATCTAATTACAGGAGTGAGTCGCTGATTTTTGAGGTGGTCAAATTAAAAAGCCCCTACCATGCGCTGTTTGGGTGGCCGGCTTACGCCCGGTTCATGGCCCACCCATGCTATGTTTACCTTAAACTCAAAATGCCTGGTCCTAAAGGACCCATCACGGTTGATGGTGATAGAAGGATTGCAAGAGAATGTGAAGAAGGGGACGTGGCTTACGCGGAAGTCGCCTGCACTGCGGAGGAGCTCAAATATCATCAGGCCAATGTTGATCCAGCTGATATGTCACCCTTAAAAAAGCCAACGACAGATGCTGAGCCGACCCTCAATTTCAAACCAACGGATGACGCTGAAACGGTGGATTTCGTCCCTGGCGACTCAACCAAGCAGTTCACTATTGGGACGGGTATGGATCCCAAATAGGAAAGCACGCTCATCGAATTCATCCATGAGAACCGGGACATCTTCGCATGGAAACCTTCTGACATGCCTGGTGTGCCGAGAGAATTCGCTGAGCACCATCTTAATGTTGACCCAAAGGCAAAACCCATCCAGCAATATCTTCGTAGGTTTAACGAGGAACGACGCAAGGCAATCGGGGAGGAGGTTGCCCATCTCTTGGCCGCCGGATTCATCGTAGAGGTTTTCCACCCTAAATGGTTGGCTAACCCGGTCTTGGTGCTCAAGCAGAATGGTACCTTCTGTATGTGCATTGATTACACGGACCTCAACAGAGCTTGTCCAAAAGATCCTTTCGCTCTTCCCTGCATCGACCAGATTATTGATTCGGTGGCGGGATGCGAACATTTGTGCTTCTTGGACGCTTATTCTGGATATCACCAAATCAAGATGGCCGTGGAGGATCAAGAGAAAACAGCTTTTATAACCCCCTTTGTGGCTTTTTGCTATGTGTCCATGCCATTTGGACTCCAGAGTGAAGGGGCGACTTATCAGCGCTGCATCCAGAATTGCCTCCGTGGCCAAATCGGACGCAACGTCCACGCCTATGTCGATGACATTGTGATTAAAACCCGCCAGGGGGAGATGCTATTGGAAGATCTTAAGGAAACTTTTGATAATCTGCGGGTATATCAGATGAAGTTAAATCCCACCAAGTGTCTCTTTGGTGTTCTTGCAGGGAAATTGTTGGGCTTCCTGGTGTCTGAGCGCGGCATCGAAGCTAACCCGGACAAAATCAAAGCGGTTACTTCCCTTGGGAAGCCAACAAATGTTAACCAAGTCCAACAGATGGCGGGTCGCATTGCGGCCTTAAGTCGCTTCATAAGCCGCCTGGGAGAAAAGGCGATTCCCCTTTATCAATTGCTAAAGAAATCTTACAATTTTGTTTGGACATATGAAGTTGATGAAGCTTTCGAAGCCTTGAAACGGCAACTGGTCAACCCGCCGGTCTTGGCTGCCCCGACTGAGAAAGAGCCCATGCTTTTATATATTGCGGCAAACTCCAAAGCAGTAAGTGTGGCGGTGGTCGGTGAATGGAAGGAGGAAGGAAAGGAATACCCTGTGCAGCGCCCCGTGTATTTTATCAGCGAAGTGCTAACTCTTTCCAAGCAACGATACCCACATTGGCAGAAATTAGTGTATGGGGTGTTTATGGCAAGCCGGAAGCTTAAACATTATTTTCAAGAACATCCCATCACGATGGTCAGTTCCGCCCCCCTCAGGGACATCATCCAGAATCGGGAGGCAACGGGGCGGATTGCCAAGTGGGCGATTAAACTTGGGCCGCATCACGTACGGTACACCCCTCGCACGGCCATCAAATCTAAAGCCTTGGTTGATTTCGTCAATGACTGGACCGAGTTGCATGCCCCGGAAGAGAGGCCTGATCTCACATACTGGACTATTTATTTTGACGGATCCAGACAGTTGGAAGGCTCGGGGGCTGGCGTGGTACTGGTATCTCCTCAAGGAGACAAATTCTGTTATGTCCTCCAACTCATGTTTCCATGCACCAACAATGCTGCAGAATACGAAGCTTTACTTCACGGCTTGCGACTCGCCAAGGAGATGAATCTTACGCGGGTCAGATGTTTTGGCGACTCTGACCTGGTGGCTCAGCAGGTTTCAGGCACTTGGGATTCTCGAGACCCCGTGATGGCGGCTTACGGTAGGGTTGTGTCCGATGTGGCGGGTCATTTCCATGGCTATCAGGTTCATCACATTGACCGGCGCCTTAACGAGGCGGCTGATGCCCTTTCGCGTCTCGGTTCCGAGCAAAAGCCGGTTCCCCCTAATGTTTTTCTGGATACCTTGCATAATCCTTCCGTAAGTTTGCCATCAGAGGAGGAGTTGGCGATACCAGATCCTGAGTCCCAGTTCGTGGCGGCTCTCCACGTTACGCCGGATTGGTTTCTTCCGTATCTGGCCTATCTCGCCCGAGGCGAGCTACCTATAGATGAAGTATTGGCCCGCCAAATTGTTCGGCAAAGCAAATCCATGGTGATCATCAACGGCAAATTATATAAGCAAAGTACCTCCGGGGTTTTTCAAAGATGTGTTTCCTCCGAAAAAGGGTGCATAATTCTAAATGACATTCATTCCGGAGATTGCGAGCATCACGCCGGGTCACGTTCCTTGGTTTCAAAGGCGTTTCGTCATGGTTTCTTTTGGTTGATGGCTCATGCAGATGCCTAGGAAATAGTTCATCGATGCGATGGATGCCAGCGTTATGGGCGACAGGCTCATGTGCCGGCTCAAGAACTAAGGATGATTCCCATCACTTGGCCTGTCGCGGTCTGGGGGTTAGACATGGTTGGCCCCCTTTAAGATGTCATCCAACAAGAAAAGCCATTTGCTGGTGGCGGTTGATAAATTCATCAAGTGGGTTGAGGCTGAGCCTGTTGGAGCTTGTGATGCGGAGACGGGGGTCAAATTCTTGAAAAAAATGATCTTCCGGTTTGGATATCCGCACAGTATCATTATTGACAATGGCACTAATCTGTCTCAAGGGGCGATGCAGGAGTTTTGCTGTCAAGAGCACATCCGGCTTGACGTTTCTGCGGTTGCCCACCCACAATCTAATGGACAGGCGGAGCGGGCGAACCAGGAAGTTTTACGGGGAATCAAGCCCCGACTCATGGTTCCCTTGGAAAGAACCCCGGGGTGTTGGGTTGAGGAGTTGCCTTCAGTGCTATGGAGCATCCGGACCACCCCGAACCGGTCCACGGGTTTTACCCCTTTCTTTCTGGTCTGTGGAGCAGAAGCTGTTCTTCCCACTAACATAAGGCATGACTCGCCTAGAGTCGCCGCTTATGTGGAACAGGACAACGAACTGGCGCATCAAGACTCTTTGGACGCCTTAGACGAGGCGCGTTATTTGGCTGCAGCCCGATCGGCCATTTATCAGCAGGACTTACGGCGTTATCACAGTCGCCGGGTCAAGAGCCGAACCTTTCAGGAAGGCGACTTAGTGCTTCGGCTGCTACAAGATCGCGCTCGCATGCATAAGTTATCACCACCATGGGAAGGACCGTCTGTCGTCAGCAAAAATCTTCACAACGGGTCTTACTATCTGGTGGATCTCCGGCCTAACCGGCCAACCACGGAGGCTGAGTCGACTCGCCCCTGGAATATTGCCCACTTGCGGCCTTATTACACTTGAGCTCTTAAGCTCTACATTTTGTAAGTTTTTTATTTCTTATAAAGCAATAAAATTAAACGCCTCCCGACTTGGGGGCTTCCTCTCACTGAGATCAGCTTTACTACCCATTTGGCCTGCGAAAAATTACTGCATTACAAATGGTTATACTGGACTGTGTGTTGGCCAAATCGCCATATGGACCCATGAACTCTTGGCGAGTTATTCCGCTAATGGACCCTGAACTTGCTTTGGTTAAAACATGTCTGGTACCGGCAAGCGCCTCACATGGAAAATAGAGAAACCATTGGTTCATTGAACCCGCTTCACTGAAGCTTGACTTGTGCCTCATCAGCCGGTCTAAATACTTGGGCTTTTGATACAAAAGTCTCCCTTGGGTGGCGCTTGAGCTTGTTTGACTCGCCCTATCCTGTCACGACCTTATGAGCCGACGAAATTATTATTTTTTACCTCCCTTGGGTGGCGCTTGAGCTTGTTTGACTCGCATTATCCTGTCGCGACCTTATGAGCCGACGAAATTACTATTTTTTACCTCCCTGGCACTACCACAAGGTTTTTCAGACTTTTTTTTCTGACTCGCCTCAAAATATCTAGGGGCGATTGCTATTTTTTATCACCTATTACTCACTAAGATGGTTTGATATATGTTTTCAAGTTTAGAACAGGTTGATGATCAAAATCACTCTAGCCATGGCGGATCAAGCATCATAAAAACGCCTCAATGGAGGGTCAAGTATTATGATAAAAGCCTCAAACGGCGGATCAAGTATTTCAAAACGCCTTAAAGGCGACATAAGGGTTTTTAAGATATCACAGAAGCAGTTTTGATTCCTAAAGAGACCTATTACATGGCTCTCATGGCCAAATCAATGAGGTGTTATTCTGCTGATGCCCTTGGATCAGCTTGCTGCGAGCTTTGGCCAACTTTAATTTGCAAGTCGCCCAGTACCCTGTTACATTTGGATAACGTGGCGAACTCATCTTCATCGGTCAGAACTGATGAGAGATCTGCGTCCAAGTCAAAAGGATTCTTGGGTCGACGCGGAGTTAAGCTGGTCGTCACAAAGGTTGGCGGGTTAACCTTCTTGTTTTTGTTGTCATAGGCGGCTTGGTATTTTGATAAATCTAGGCTTGCAGCAAGCTGAGTCGCCGCCAAATGGGAGTCCTTGACGACACGTTGATAGTCCTCTTCATTCGAATTCTGACCCATCATCCTTGAGTTGAGGAAAGCCCGCCGCTACTTCTTCTGGGTTTATCTATGGAGCATATGCTAAGCACCGACTCAGAGTGGTCAGCGCTCCTTTCCGGGCGGCTGACCGAGTTAACTCGCCAATTTGGGGAGGAAGAGTGATAAGCAGCCAAGCATCTTCTTTATTGATGTTATAGGTTCCTTGGCGCCCATCACTGCTTTCACAGTCAGCACACTCCCGGTATATAGCTGCTCCATCAACGTGTAAATCGCCTTCAGCATCAGGACGCAATCATCCTGAAGGTTGGCGGCTCTCGGACCTGTATAAGAGGTAATGATAGTCAGTGATTTATATAAAGCTATTGGTTTACAAAGGTCAAGAATTGGTTTTTACCGAAGAGAGCTTGCGCCATGTTTGAGATGTGTCGCTTTAAACCGGACAGCTCCTATTGCACAGTGTCCATTTTGGCTTCAGCTTTTTCTGCTTGCTTTGTTAAAGCATCTTGATCAGCTTGCGCCCTTTTTAAGTTGTCTTTTAGCTTCTCCATCTCAGATAAGATCAGTTGATACTTCTCTTCTGATTTGGCCCGGGCATCCAGCTGATCGGATAAATATTTCTTCAAGTCGCCAAGTGCTGATTCAGTTTGCATAAGTGATTCCTGTCGAAGCATATAGTTAAGGGGCAAGTCTCAGAATTATTGCAAGCAACATCCCTGACACTTGGGGGCTAATGTATAATTTTTTAGACAAAATTATACAGTATCAAGACCCGGCTCATCTTTTTACTGATGACCCGGCCCTTGGGGATTACAGGTCGAAAGTTTTTCAAATCATCAAGACCCGGTTCATTTTTTTACTGTTGACCCGGCCCTTGGGGGTTACAGGTCGAAAGTTTTTCAAATTATCAAGACCCGGCTCATCTTTTTACTGATGACCCGGCCCTTGGGGGTTACAGGTCGAAAGTTTTTCAAATCATCAAGACCTGACTCATTGTTTTACTGATGACCCGGCCCTTGGGGGTTACCGGTCGAAAGTTTTTCAAATCATCAAGACCCGGCTCATCTTTTTACTGATGATCCGGCCCTTGGGGGTTCATGAGGATAATATAGTGTACAACAAAATGTACCTCATGTTTGTTCTTCAGCATCCGAAGCAGGCTCTTCTCCATCTCATAACTCGCCTCCAGGCGACTTGCAAAGCCAGAGAAAAGTTCTTTGAATTCCATATTTTCATATTGGGAGAGCTTAGCCTTGGAAATTTCATGCTCAAGAATAGGTTGAGCTGATGATGATACATGCTTCGATAAAACCGTTGTGGCCGGTTTAGAGAAGCGAGTACCTGTGATAACCACAGCGTCCGGGTCTTCTGTTGTTTTCAATGGACTTGGTAGGTTAGGTGCATCCATGTTTTCCTTGGGAGAGCTGGGGAGATCCACTTGATCTTCAGGTTTGTCCTTGTCCGGGTTATCCTAGATCGACACCGACTTCCCGATAGGCTCCGAAGTTGTAATTGGAGTTGACCCGCCAGTTTTTCTTTTCTTCGCCTGTGCCCTCAAAGGAGAAGGGGGTGCGTTTAAAGGACTGAAAATTTATCGCCATCAGACTAAAAGTAAAAATTATCAAAGGTTTACCCAGGGACACGGATCATCGGTGGAAGCGCCGACATTACTGAGTCACCAGATGGAGGAGGAGAACTCTACAAAAAGTTATACTTCGAAGATATGAGCGAGTTACAAATGCGATCCAAAAAGACCCGAAGAAGTGTTATTAAAGATACCTCATTTGGAGTTTTCTTGTTTCTTGGTGGTAAACCGGACACCAGATCGCCAGAATGACTTCGAGTTTTCCGATTTGAGGTGTGTTCTGCTTTCTTCAGAAGAAAATTTGGATCCAAACAAGCATTTGGGTGTGAGAAGGGAACTTTCCCACAAATTCGCCTGGCCGGCTTAGGTGGAGAAGGAGATGAATCGGAGGAAACAGAAATTAGCTCTACAGAATCCTCCTGGCTTTCATTGTCTTCATTCTACGCAAGAGATGCAGAGGTGTAAATACAAAGTTATCAGTAATGGATGGCGAGTTAAAAGAGGATAGATTTTTTACCCACGAAGGTGCGTCGCCGACTTGGGATTCATCGGCTTAGATGGCTCGGTAATAGCAGCTTTGCCCTTGCCCTTGGATTTCTTCTTTGGAGGCGGCCTAGCTTGCTTCATGGCTGACTTTTTTGGCCTCTTGGACCAAAATTTATCACCTTTCTGAAATGGCATATTTTATAAGAGCTCGTAGTTCAAATAAGACGTAAGGAGTAAAAGACAAAAGGCGGGTTAAAGTTATTTACCTTTGGTGTCGGGTTAATCTTGCAGAAAGGTTTAAGACCTATTTGGCCGCATTTTGCTGCGGGCTCGCCGGTCAGCTTCTTGATGATGGTTACAATGTCATTTTCCGTCAGAGCCGTGTGGAAGTAGCACTGAGGATGATCTAGGGTGTCGTCGAATTCACACATTAACCCGTCCCGGTGACTTAAAGGGAGGATACGCCATTCGACCAAGCAGCGATCAAGTCAACTCCAGTAAGGCCGTTGTTTGTCAAAGATCTTAACTCGGACAATACTGGGATAAAGTCTGACTCCTCCTCTTCGGTGAGCTTGTCTGGGAGTTTGAAATGTGTTGGAAGGTGATCTTCCCTATAACCCAGAAGTTTGTTCTCGCCCTCAGGCGAAGTCTCCTGGCAATAGAACCAAGACTCGCCCCAGCCTTTGGGGTGGCTTGGCATGGCGAGTGACGGAAATGGGCTATCCCTGCGGCGCTGAACATTGACACCACCAAGCTCCAGGCTGGGGCATTGTGAAATTCTGTTTGGCGATTTAAGTGGAAGAAGTACCAGAATAAGGGAACTGAGGGCTACATCCGCAAGTAAGCCTCACAAAACACTTGGAACTGGCATAGATTGCTTATCGAGTTGGGCCCTAGATCTTGGAGGCGGACATTCATAAAAGCCATGGCGTCTCTGAGGAATTTCCATCCAGGCGGCTTAAAGCCCCGCTCAAGGTGTTCTACAAAAACAACTATTTCCCCTTCCTAGGGATTGGGGATTTCTTCTCCTAACCCGGTGCGCCAACCGATAACCTCCCGAGGGTCCAAATTTCCCGTTTTCACGTAATCATCTAGTATAGCATCATTAACCTTGGTGGGGAGCCAGTCGCTTTTGAAAACGGCGCCCATGCTACAAAGGGATAAAATTACGAGTGAATTGACACGCCAAACATCTACTAAAAATGGTGAAACAATTTCATTTGACTCGCCAAATAATTTGTTCGGGTCAGGTTGCCAGGGGCGACTTATGAAATTCTTGCTACTTAAAGGAAGCAATGTTTCGGAGCATCAGTGGTATTTGTCAAAATGGTGAAGTATGAGGCTACAAACAGATTTCACTTGACAAGCAATAGATTATGGATCTACCAGGTAGACGGAAAATGACTGGATATAGTAACCTGCGACTAAGGTGGGACAGTACTGTTGATTTGGTGAAACCCTACTCTAAGTATGCAAGTACAGGCCGAACAAATAAAGGTATGAAAGACATCAATTTTCTCGTTATCATCGCCGCCAACTAATCGGGAACAAATAAAGCTATTCGGGAAGCACCAAGAACGCGGCAGTGATGAACTTCGGAAAGGAACTTGGATCTGCTCTTGAATGACAGAAACCTAACCTGATGGATTCGGCTGGAGACGGTCAACGACGACGAACTGCTCGGCCGCGACGAGGAGCACGGACGACAATGAAGGTCTCCGACGGGCGCGAAAACCTCGGGCGGCGATGAAGTGTTCAGCGGCGACGAGGTGCTCGACGGCGGCGAGACGGTCGACGGCGGTGAACTGCTCGGCCACGGTGAAGTGCTTGACGGCGACGAAGTCCTCGGACGGCACCGAAGCTTTCGGATGGTGACGAGGTCCTCGGGTGGTGGCGGAGCTCTCGGAAGACGATGAGGGTTTTTTGCTGTGATAGTGGGGAAGAGAAGGGCGACAAGACTGGTAGGTGGAATGCGCCCAGTCCCTTCCTCCCGCCTATTTATCAGGACAGGCGCTAGGATCGAGGCGCCATGGGCGGGAACCACCAAAAGATAAAGATTCGCCATGATTTAACCCCGAGATTTCTGGGATAACGATACCGAAGGATCTGTTGGGGATTACGTCATTATCTTTTCAGGGATTCAAGGGATAAGGAGGTACCAACGAGAAATGGTCTGGCGACTCAAGTTTTTCCGCAATAGATGGCGGGTTAAGTTTATGGCGTATAAAAGGGGTGAAGATGAATCGCCCTTAATTCAGTAAGGATATTGGCGTGAAGGAAATTCAAGTCAATCTGGGGCCTAATGTTGGGGATATTATCTGTTGATAACCCGCCCTAGTTGGGTCGGATCACCAAAGCTGGCGATTCATCTGAAATATGGTTCGGGCCTTGGCCTGGTAAGGCTGAAGGTTGTTTGGCAGTTTACGACTTCCGGAAGGAGTCCATAATAGAGAAGGCCTCCAAGCTTTGGAAAGGTGGCGACTTAGAGATCGTAAGAGTCACGGTTTGTAGAGAGGAAAGGACCCTAGTAAACCCTAGGGACTCGACCTGTATATAAAGGCGAGTCCCAGGGAAGAAGAGGGCAGGTTAGAAATCATCGAGTGCTAGGTCTGGCGAGTTACGCCCTCCTTGTAATCGAAACTCCATCAATACAACACAAAGCAGGACGTAGGCCTTTACCTCCTCACGAGGGGCCAAACCTGGGTAAATCGCCGTCTCACTCCCGTTCAACCCCTTTGAGTCGCCACCAAAGTGCGATGGTTCCAATACTAAGTCCTTTCACGAGGACATCTGCCGTAACAAAACCACGACAACAATGAAAAACCCGTAGTCTCCTCGAAAATTCCGATGGAAAACTTCAACCTCGAGATAGCCCAAAGTATCCTCAGCATCCAACGGTAAAAGACATTCGAGAAATGTAAAACAAATATAGCACGGCCACCTGGTGTGCCCAAAGACCCGATAGAAGCTGCATGCCTCATTCTCACGGCACGACCGGATGTGCTAGACGCCAGGTTGGCTGGAGCCCCGCGTGACCAGGCGGTGTCGGACATACCTCGTTTTGGACCAACACTCATGCAGAGCACTGGCCCGGGGGTTGATTAATTATCCACGAGGTCCGAAAGTCCCTATGCAATTTTATTAGTTATTAGGAAAATGTAGTACTAGTGTTGGTGTTGGAAATATGCCCTAGAGGCAATGATAAAATAGTTATGATTATATTTCATGTTTCAAGATAATCGTTTCTTATCCATGCTATAATTGTATTGAATGAAAACATAGATACATGTGTGGATACATAGACAAAACAATGTCCCTAGCAAGCCTCTAGTTGGCTAGCCAGTTGATCAAGGATAGTCAAGGTTTTCTGACTAATATGCAAGTGTTGTCACTTGATAACTGGATCACATCATTAGGAGAATCATGTGATGGACTAGACCCAAACTATGAACGTAGCATGTGATTGTCTCATTTTGTTGCTATTGTTTTCTGCGTGTCAAGTATTTATTCCTATAACCATGAGATCATATAACTAACTGGCACCGAAGGAATACCTTGTGTGTATCAAATGTCGCAACGTAAGGTGACTATAAAGGTGCTCTACAGGTATCTTCGAAGGTGTCCGTTGAGTTAGTATGGATCAAGACTGGGATTTGTCACTCCGCGTGACGGAGAGGTATCTCGGGGCCCACTCGATAATACAACATCATACACAAGCCTTGCAAGCAATGTGACTAAGTGTAAGTCACGGGATCTTGTATTACAAAACGAGTAAAGAGACTTGCCGGTAACGAGATTAAAATAGGTATGCGGATACCGACGATCAAATCTCGGGCAAGTAACATACCAAAGGACAAAGGGAATGACATACGGGATTATATGAATCCTTGGCACCGAGGTTCAACCGATAAGATCTTCGGAGAATATGTAGGATCCAATATGGTGATCCAGGTCCCGCTATTTGATATTGACCGAGGAGTGTCTCGGGTCATGTCTACATAGTTCTCGAACCCGCACGGTCTGCACACTTAAGGTTCGATGATGTTTTAGTATAGTTGAGTTATATGTGTGGTTACCTAATGTTGTTCGGAGTCCTGTATGAGATCACGGACGTCAGGAGGGTTTCTGTAATGGTCCGGAAACGAAGATTGATGTATAGGATGGTTTCATTTGGTCACCGGAAAGTTTCGGGCATTACCGGCAGAGTAAGGGAGTGACGAATGGGTTCCGGGTTTTCACCGGCAGGGGCCCACCTACCTGGGAGTTAGCCCAGTAGCCTTAGGGTGGCGCACCATCCCTTAGTGGTCTGGTGGGGCCAGCCCAATATGGCTATGGCGCCACAAGTAAAACAACCAAAGGAAAGAAAAAAAAGGAAAGAGGGAGGTGGGAAGAAAGAGGAGGACTCCTCCTACCCAAATCGAATTGGAGGAGGAGTCCTCCTCCACCTTCGGCCGGCGCACCCTTGGGGCCCTTGTGCCCGAAGGATATCCCCTCCCCTCCTCATATATATATTGGTGGTTTTAGGGTTTTTGAGACACAACTTTGCCATGTGCAACTCAAACATATTCCACATAGTTTTGCCTGTAGATCGGATTTCTGCGGAGCTCGGGCGGAACCCTGTAGAAGTAGATCATCACCACCACAGGAGCGCCGTCACGCTTCTGGAGAACTCATCTACTACTCCGCCTCTCTTGCTGGATCAAGAAGGCCGAGATCGTCTTCGAGCTGTACGTGTGCTGAACGCGGAGGTGTCGTCCGTTCGGCGCTAGATCGGAACGGATCATGGGACGGATCGTGGGACGACCGTGATTTGAACCACGAAGTTGTACCACTACATCAACCGCGTTTCTTAACGCTTCCCGCTTAGCGATCTACAAGGGTACGTAGATCTAATCTTCTCTCGTAGATGGACATCACCTTGATAGGTCTTCGTGTGCGTAAGAAATTTTTTGTTTCCCATGCAACGTTCCCCAACAGCGGCATCATGAGATAGGTTCATGCGTAGATTTTATCTCGAGTAGAGCACAAAAGGTTTTGTGGACGTGATGTTCGATTTGCTTTCCTCCTTAGTCTTTTCGCGATTCAGCGGTATTGTTGGATTGAAGCGGCCCGGACCGACATTACTCGTACGCTTACGAGAGACTGGTTTCATCGACTGACATGCAACTCGTTGCATAAAGATGACTGGCGGGTGTCGGTTTCTTAGTTGAATTGGTTTTTACCGAGGAGATCCTTGGAGAGAGGTTAAATAGAAATTTGCACATCTCCGTTGTGGTTTTTGTGTAAGTAAGATGCGATCATACTAGATACCCATAGCAGCCACGTTAAACATGCAACAACAAATTAGAGGACGTCTAACTTGTTTTTGCAGGGTATGCTTGAGATATGATATGGCCAATGACGTGATGTGATATATTGGATGTATGATATGATCATGTTGTAATAGTTAAATATCGAATTGCACGTCGATGCTATGGCAACCGGCAGGAGCCATAGGTTTGTCTTTAAACTAATGTTTGTGTTTGCACATGCGTTTACTATATTGCTAGGTCGTAGCTTTAGTAGTAATAGCATAGATAGCACGGCAACCTCGATGGCGGTACGACGATGGAGATCATGATGATAGGGATCCTGGTGTGGCGCCGGTGACAAGAAGATCATGTAGGTGCTTAGGTGATGGAGATCAAGAAGCACAAGATGATGGCCATATCATGTCACTTATGAATTGCATGTGATGTTAATCCTTTTATGCACCTTATTTTTCTTAGAACGACGGTAGAATTATAAGGTGATCTCTCACTAAAATTTCAAGATGAAATTGTGTTCTCCCCGACTGTGCACCGTTGCTACAGTTCGTCGTTTCGAGACACCACGTGATGATCGGGTGTGATAGACTCAACATTCACATACAACGGGTGCAAAACAGTTGCACACGCGGAACACTCGGGTTAAACTTGACGAGCCTAGCATGTGCAGACATGGCCTCGGAACACATGAGACCGAAAGGTCGAGCATGAATCGTATAGTTGATATGATTAGCATAGATATGCTTACCGCTGAAACTATTCTCAACTCACGTGATGATCGGACTTGAGTTAGTGAATTTGGATCATGTACCACTCAAATGACTAGAGAGATGTACTTTTTGAGTGGGAGTTTATCGGTAATTTGATTAGTTAAACTCTAATTATCTTAAACATAGTCTAAGTCCACTTTGCATTATTTGTGTTGTAGATCAATGGCTCACGCAGTAGCAACCCTGAATTTTAATACATTCCTAGAGAAAGCTAAGTTGAAAGATGATGGAAGCACCTTTGTAGACTGGGCTCGTAATCTAATGCTGCTCCTGCAAGCTGGGAAGAAGGATTATGTCCTTAATGCTGTGCTAGGAGATGAACCACCCACTACATCTAGCCAAGATATTTTGAACGCCTTGTTAGCACGTAAGGAGGACTAATCAGTAGTTCAATGTGCAGTCTTGTATGGATTAGAGCCGGGACTTCAACGTTGCTTTGAGCATGATGGAGCATATGGGATGTTCCAGGAGTTGAAGTTTATCTTTCAGAAGAACGCCCGGATCGAGAGGTATGAGACCTCTGATAAATTCTATGCTTGCAAGATGGAGGATAATTCGTCTGTCAGTGAACATGTGCTCAAAATGTCTGGATACTCAAACCGTCTAGCTGAGCTGGGTATTGAACTCCCGCAAGAGGCTATCACTGACAGAATTCTCCAATCACTGCCACCTAGCTATAAAAGCTTTGTGTTGAACTATAACAAGTAAGGGATGAACAAGTCACCCGACGAGTTATCCGCGATGCTGAAAGTCGCAGAGTCAGAACACCGAAAAGAGCATCAAGTGTTGATAGTCAATAAGACCACTTATTTCAAGAGAAATGGCAAAGGCAAGAAGGGTAACTCCAAGAAGAGTGGCAAGCATGTTGCCAATCCGATGAAGAAACCCAAGGCTGGACCTAAGACTCAAACAGAGTGTTATTATTGCAAGGGACTTGGTCACTCCAAGCGCAACTGCCCCAAGTATTTGGCTGATAAGAAGGCGGCCAAGGAAAAATCAGGTATATTCGATATACATGTTATTGATGTGTACTTAACCAACTCTCGTAGTAGTGCCTGGGTATTCGGTACCGGTTCTATTGCTCATATTTGCAATTCGAAGCAGGAACTGCGGAATAAATGAAGGATCGCGAAGGATGAAGTGACGATGTGCGTGGGAAATGGTTCCAAGGTTGATGCAATCGCTGTCGGCCTAGTTTCAGTTTAGTTACCATCAGGATTAGTTATGAACTTTGATAGTTGTTATTTAGTGCCTGCGTTAAGCATGAACATTATATTTGGATCTTGTTTATTGCGAGACGGTTACTCGTTTAAGTCAGAGAATAATGGTTGCTCTATTTCTATGAGTAATATCTTCTATGGTCATGCACCCAATGTGAGAGGATTGTTCATACTGAATCTTGATAGCGATGATACACATATACATAACATTGAGACCAAAAGATGTAGAGTTAACAATGACATCGCCATGTTTTTGTGGCATTGCCGCTTAGGTCATCTTGGTGTAAAGCGCATGAAGAAACTCCATGCCGACGGGCTTTTGGAGTCACTTGATTTTGAATCACTTGGCACGTGCGAACTATGCCTCATGGGCAAGATGACTAAGACTCCGTTCTCCGGAACAATGGAGCGTGAAAGTGACTTGTTGGAAATCATACATACCGATGTGTGCGGTCCGATGAGTATGGAGGCGCGCGGCGGATATCGTTATTTTCTCCCGTTCACTGACGACTTGAGTAGGTATGGATATATCTACTTGATGAAGCACAAGTCTGAAACGTTTGAGAAGTTCAAGAAATTTCAGAGTGAAATGGAAAATCATCGTAACAAGAAGATCAAGTTCCTACGTTCTGATCGTGTGGGTGAATATCTCAGCTTCGAGTTTGGTGCTCACTTAAGACAATGTGGAATTTTTTGACTGTTGACACCGCCTGGAACACCAAAGCGTAATGGTGTGTCCGAACATCGTAATCGTACTTTGTTAGAGATGGTGCGATCTATGATGTCTCTTACCGATTTGCCGTTATCGTTTTGGGGTTATGCATTAGAGACAACTGCATTCACTTTAAATAGGGCACCATCAAAATCCGTTGAGATGACACCATACGAGTTGTGGCATGGCAAAAGACCAAAGTTCTCGTTTCTTAAAGTTTGGGGATGTGATGCTTATGTCAAAAAGCTTTAGCCCGAAAAGCTGGAACCCAAAGCGGAAAAGAGCGTCTTCATAGGTTACCCAAAGGAGACAGTTGGGTACACCTTCTATCTCAAATCAGAGGGCAAAGTGTTTGTTGCTAAGAACAAAGATTTTCTTGAGAAGGAGTTTCTCTCGAAAGGATTGAGTGGGAGGAAGATAGAACTTGATGAGGTTGTCGAACCTCTAATCCCTCTAGATGGTGGCGCAGGGCAAGGGGAAACCCCTGTCGAAGCAACGCCGATTGAGGAGGAAGTTGATGATGATGATCATGAAGCTTCGTATCAAGTTCTTATCGGACCTTGCAGGTCGACAAGATCACGTACTACTCCTGAGTGGTACGGTAATCCTGTCTTATCAATCATGTTGTTAGACAACAATGAACCTGTGAATTATGAAGAAGCCATGGTGGGCCCCGATTCCAACAAATGGTTGGAGGCCATGAAGTCGAAGATAGGATTTGTGTATGAAAAGAAAGTGTGGACTTTGGAAGTATTACCTGAAGGCCGCAAGGCTATTCAGAACAAATGGATCTTTAAGAAGAAGACAGACGCAGACGGTAATGTGACCGTTTATAAAGCTCGACTTGTGGCAAAGGGTTTTTCACAAGTTCAAGGAGTTTACTACGATGAGATGTTCTCACTGGTAGCGATGCTTAAGTCCATCCGAATCATGTTAGCAATAGCTGCATTTTTCGATTATGAAATCTGGCAAATGGATGTCAAAACGGCGTTCCTTAACGGTTTTCTTAAGGAACAGTTGTATATGATGCAACCCGAAGGTTTTGTCGATCCAAAGAATGCTAACAAAGTATGCAAGCTCCAGCGATCCATTTATGGACTAGTGCAAGCATCTTGGAGTTGGAATAAGCGCTTTGATGAGGTGATCAAAGCTTTTGGGTTTATACAAGTGATTGGAAAATCTTGTATTTACAAGAAAGGGAGTGGTAGCTATGTGGCGTTTCTAATATTATATGTGGATGACGTATTGCTGGTTGGAAACAACATGGAGTTTTTGGAGAGCGTAAAGGATTACTTGAATAAAAGGTTCTCTATGAAGGACCTAGGAGAAGCTGCTTACATTCTAGGCATTAAGATCTATAGGGATAGGTCGAGACGCCTGATAGGACTTTCACAAAGCACATACCTTGATAAAGTTTTGAAGAAAATGGCACAATCCAAGAAGGGGTTCTTGCCAGTGTTACAAGGTATAAAATTGAGTAAGACTCAGTGCCCAGCAACTGCGGAAGATAGACAACAAATGAGTTCCGTCCCCTATGCTTCAACCATAGGTTCTATCATTTATGCAATGTTGTGCACTAGACTGGACGTGAGCTTGGCCATAAGTATGGCAGGCAGGTTTCAAAGTAATCCAGGACTGGATCACTGGACGGCGGTCAAGAATGTTCTGAAGTACCTGAAAAGGACTAAGGAAATGTTTCTCGTTTATGGAGGTGATGAAGAGCTCGTCGTAAAGGGTTACGTCGATGCAAGCTTTGACACTGATCGGGATGACTCTAAGTCTCAAACCGGATACATATTTATTCTTAATGGGGGTGCGGTAAGCTGGTGCAGTTCCAAGCAAAGTGTCGTAGCAGATTCTACATGTGAAGCGGAGTACATGGCTGCCTTGGAGGCAGCTAAGGAGGGTGTCTGGATGGAGTATTTCATGATGGATCTTGGAGTTCTGCCGAGCACACTAAATCCAATAACTCTGTTATGTGACAACACTGGTGCCATTCCTTTAGCAAAGGAACCAAGGTTTCACAAGAAGACCAGGCATATCAAACGACGCTTCAACCTCATCCGCGACTATGTCGAAGGAGAGGACGTGAATATTTTCAAAGTGTACACGGGTCTGAATGTAGCAGATCCGCTGACTAAACCTCTTCCACGAGCAAAACATGATCAACACCAGAACTATATGGGTGTTAGATTTATTACAATGTAAATCGCATGGCGATGTGAGGACTAGATCAATGACTCTAGTACAAGTGGGAGACTGTTTGAAATATGCCCTAGAGGCAATGATAAAATAGTTATTATTATATTTCTTGTTTCAATATAATCGTTTATTATCAATGCTATAATTGTATTGAATGAAAACATAGATACATGTGTGGATACATAGACTAAACAATGTCCCTAGCAAGCCTGTAGTTGGCTAGCCAGTTGATCAAGGATAGTCAAGGTTTTTTGACTATATGCAAGTGTTGTCACTTGATAACTCGATCACATCATTAGGAGAATCATGTGATGGACTAGACACAAACTATGAATGTAGCATGTGATTGTGTCATTTTGTTGCTATTGTTATCTGCGTGTCAATTATTTATTCCTATGACCATGAGATCATATAACTCACTAGCACCGGAGGAATACCTTATGTGTATCAAACGTCGCAACGTAACTGGCTGACTATAAAGGTGCTCTACAGGTATCTCCGAAGGTCTCCGTTGAGTTAGTATGGATCAAGACTGGGATTTGTCACTCCGTGTGACGGAGAGGTATCTCGGGGCCCACTCAGTAATACAACATCCCACACAAGCCTTGCAAGCAATGTGACTTAGTGTAAGTCACGTGATCTTGTATTATGGAACGAGTAAATAGACTTGCCGACAACCAGTTTAAAATAGGTATGCGGATACCGACGATCAAATCCCCGGCAAGTAACATACCGAAGGACAAAGGGAATGACATACGGGATTATATGAATCCTTGGCACTGAGGTTCAACTGATAAGATCTTCGGAGAATATGAAGGATCCAATATGGGCATCCAGGTCCCGCTATTGGATATTGACCGAGGAGTGTCTTGGGTCATGTCTACATAGTTCTCGAACCTGCATGGTTTGCACACTTAAGGTTCAATTATGTTTTAGAATAGTTGAGTTATATGTGTGGTTACCGAATGTTGTTCGGAGTCCCGTGTGAGATCACGGACGTCACGAGGGTTTCCGGAATGGTCCGGAAACGAAGATTGATATATAGGATGGTTTCATTTGGTCACAGGAAAGTTTTGGGCATTACCGACAGAGTATCGGGAGTGACGAATGGGTTCCGGGTGTTCACCGAGAGGGGCCCACCCACCCAGGAGTGAGCCCAATAGCCTTAGGGTGGCGCACCAACCCTTAGTTGGCTGGTGGAGCCAGCCCAATAGGGCTATGGCGCCACAAGTAAAAAAACCAAAGGAAAGAAAAAAGAGAAGGAAACAGGGAGGTGGGAAGGAAGAGGAGGACTCCTCCTTCCCAAACCGTATTGGAGGAGGAGTCCTCCTCCCCCTTCGGCGGGCGCACCCTTGGGGACCTTGTGCCCCAAGGCTAGACCCTCCCCTCCTCCTATATATATTGGTGGCTTTAGGGTTTTTGAGACACAACTTTGCCACGTGCAACTCAAACCTATTCCACATAGTTTTGCCTCTAGATCGGATTTCTGCGGAGCTTGGGTGGAGCCCTACAGGAGTAGATCATCACCACGCCGTCACGCTACCGGAGAAGTCATCTACTTCTCCGTATCTCTTGCTGGATCAAGAAGGTCGAGATCGTCATTGAGCTGCACGTGTGTTGAACGCGGAGGTGTCGTCCGTTCTGCGCTAGATCGGAACGGATCGTGGGACGACGGTGATTTGAATCACGAAGCGGACCACTAAATCAACCGCGTTTCTTAACGCTTCCCGCTTAGCGATCTACAAGGGTATGTAGATCTAATCTCCTCTTGTAGATGGACATCACCATGATAGGTCTTCGTGTGCGTAGGACATTTTTTGTTTCCCATGCAACGTTCCCCAATAGTTGGGCCTTGCAAGAAGAGTTTTATCCCAAAATGAAAATCAAGGGGGTGTCCATAACAACCTCGAGCATTTTAGGAGCGCTCAGTATGGAACATAACACGGGTACACAAGTAACTATGGCGGCAAAGGTGGAACAAAACACCGAGCTAGAAGGCCAAGCCTTCCACCTCTTAGCAAGTATATAGGTGCATTAAGTTAAATAGTAACAATATGGTGATATATCAAGGAACCCATGTTTTCACATGGAAGTATTTTGCACCTGCAACTAGAAATGCTATAAGAAAGGCCGAGCAAGCGGTAACATCGCCAAGAATAGATTTGCTGGTATGTGGAGGGGGTTAGAGGCTGTCGTGGGTATAAGCCTGACAGTAGATGTGTAGGGTACGAATGAGATGGGAAGAGTCCTAGCTACGGCGAGGTTGTATGAGTTCAGGCCCCTCTACGGTGGAGGTAATAGCCCTACGTCTCAGTGCTCTTGGAGCTTGTTACCGAGTGTAATATGGAGTACAATGTTTTTCTAACCCTTTTACCAGTGGGGGAGGGTGGCTTATATAGAGTGCGCTGCCCTCCACAACAGTTCTGATTCAAGGGTGGAGTAGTGGCGATTGAATGCATGCGTTACAGGTAACGTATGCTATAAATGCTAGTTAATGCACCCGGAAACGTACGGCAGTTTCCCTCCAGGGAGGTTACGACGCACCGAGTGTATCGAGTCGGTAGGTCCGGTGTCCTCCGAGTCTTACTCTCTGACTGGATGATTCTGGGTCCATTACCGACTGGATGATGGGGACACCTTAATACAGTCGGGCATACTTAAGGTCCTGTCCCTTGCGTGGGGTAGTCCTTGGGTAGGACCTGTAGGACAGGCCTATGACCCTACCCTAGGACTATGACCCCATCATTAGTCCCCGAATGGATTGGGGTTGAAACGTCAAAGCAGTGCTCGATGCTCAGATCCGACTGGACTAGGTTTGGCTTGGGCGTTGCTTGCCTCTATCCATTCTATCTCTCCTGGCCAATGATCCGAGTGAATGTGTTCTGCGGAACGGACTGTCGGGAACCGAATGCTTTCACGGCATCTTTTGACACGACCGGTCAACTGATAGCGGCGGATTTTCCGGGATCTCAAATTCGGGTTCCGCGCACTTAGCGGGGGCGACGTCAGCGCGCTCGAGTAGTGCCTGACTCCTCGATCCTCGCGCCTTCAACTCTTCCGCCGATATTGCCGCGGCTGGTTGGGCAGGTAAGATTTCGGGCCCGCTCGCCAGCGACCCAGTCGGTGTTCTATTTAACTCTGGCCGGCGAGACCCTTCGGTTACGCTCGCCGAATCCTCTGCTCTTGCTTGCTCCGTCTTCCTCGCAACCTCTTGCGCTCATACAACTTTCCCTTCCCATTCTTCTCGAAAGCTCGCCATCGCCGCCATGACCAAGGGCCAGACCAGCAAGATGGAGGCAAGGAAGAAGAAGGGCAAGGCGGCGGCTGCTTAGCGGCGGCAGCGGCCATTGCCAGCGGGATGGATCCAGGGAGACTTTCTCCCCTCCACAGTGACGGAGGGGGACCTGCTGGAGCTGGTAGAGCACGGCCAGCTCGTGCATAAATCTTGGAGGTTGCCGGCGGCGACGAGATTGAGCCGGCACCACGGGAGGGGGAGCGCGTCTTGCTCCTCAGCCATGTTCACAGAGGTTTTTCTCTCCCCCCGCACCCCTTCTTCAAAGGCATCATGAATCATTTTGGTGCTCAACTCCATCACTTCCCTCCGAATGCCATTGCCCACCTTTCTGCCTTCATTGTTCTGTGCGAATGCTTTATCGGTTGCCCCCCTCATTGGGGTTTATTCAAACATATCTTCTCCGCCCGCTCTCAAACCATCAAACGTCTTAGTCAGTCAGATGACAAGACGCATCTCCTCCAGCTCTGCGGGGGTTTAGGGTTTCAAAAAAAGAGTCGGAGTAGCTACCCTGCTCTCCAGTTGAACGAGTCGGTTAGTAACTGGCAGTCAACGTTGTTCTACTGCCAGGACATAGCCTGTCCGAACACGTCGACTGGGCTGCCTCCATTTAGTCTAGACCGCCCTGCTCCACCCAAGCAACTCGCCCTCTCGAAAGCCGAGAGGAATGACATCCAGCCTTTGGTCGAGGCACTCGCGGATGTTGTCAGGAGGGGGGTCACCGGTATTGACCTGTTGGAAGTCTTCATCAGTCGGCGGATCCAGCCTCTTCAAGCTCGCCACCATGCTATGTGGCTCTACACAAGGCCCGGGGATTCCACTCGGACCGTCGCGGTGGGCATACTCGAAGAGAAGGTGACCTCGATAGTGCTCCAAATCACGGGACCTTGCGAGAACCCTAAAGGAGCTCGCCGAGTGGTGCCTTACAGCGCGGACAACCCGCCACCAAATCAGGTGAGTAGCATTAGCCGAATATATCGAACTATTTTGATTTCAGTCGTTCATTTATATCCTTGTGTGATGCTTAATGTTTCCGACTGAATCTCATGCAGGAATGGACCAACTGGTCCTCCCCTGTCTCGAACGGGGATCCGGAGGAGGAGGAGGAAGAAGGTAGCCAGGAGGGGAGCGTGGATAGCGCTGAATATGTCTCCGACAGCCGGGAGTCGGAGGAGGAGGACAGCGAGGAGGAGGAAGAAGACGAAGAGCGCGACTCTCCGCCTCCACCGCCAGAACAGCGGAGTAAGCGTCGACATGAGCGTGTCGTCCCTTCGGCTCCCCCCGCGTTGTCGAGTGCTCTACCTACCGCTCCGGCGGTCCCGAGTGCTCGAGGCACGAAGAGGTCCAGGGACGCCCCCGCTGAGCCTCCATGCCAATCTCCCAGGGCGCCCAAACCGAGTGGGCCCAAACCTCGGAGGGCTCTGCCGCGCATGAGGGTTGCCATCCCCGTCACATCCACGTAAGCGAATCCAACTCTCGGCTTTTTATGTTATCCGAGTGCACTCCCGCTTTAAAAGTCGAATGGGCTTCACTTGACAGGGTCGCCACTTCTACAACCTCTCCGGTCCGCCAAGGGGATGACCCCATGGACACAGACAACGTCGTCTCGTCCCAGCCGGGTATGTTGTAGGAGAGTCAGGTGTTTTATTCCTGTAGACTGTACTATCCTTTTCTTTTTCTGAATCATCATGCTATTCGGCTTGTCACGGGCGATTCACCCGGACGAAGACAGGCAAGGGAGAGCCGACCCGGCCGCGGAGCCTGTCGTGGAGACTGTCCTTGAGGCTGCTCCTCCTGCTGCTGCCCCTGCCGCCGACGCTCTGCCGACTGAAGTGCCTCCACCGACCGAACCAGTGCCAGTGGGCGACGAACTGACTGGGGCGAATCTTGGGATGTCCCAGGATCTTCCCACGATTCCCGGTTCGTCGAATGTCGAATTTAGCATTCGGTGTGTCCCAGAGGAGCAGGTGGGAGCGGCCAAGGGAGCCATGATCCAAGCGGAGCTGATGACCGGGGAGGCCAAGAAGGCTTATGACTCCGTTGCGGCTTTGTACCAGCGGAGCTTGGAGCTGTGCGACGACATCCGAGTATGTAGTCTAGTAAGTACTTACTTTTCATTTGTAACCCACTGGGTGTTGTCGTAGTCTGTTGTTTGCAATGGGTTCACTCCGAGTGAACCCAGTGGGTGTAGTCCCCGAGACTTCTGTCGAGTGCTTGCACCAACAGTTGTCTTTATACGTTTGGTCTTTATTTTTGTCGTGTCCGTAGACAAGATTTCTGAGTGCAAGTACTTACTGCAGTCGGAGCACTCTTGCGGTAAGAGTTCCCTAGAGTAAACTGCACACAGGTGGAGTAGCTTTAGCCTTGGAGGCGTAAGTGAAAACGTGCACCTCAATAGGGCAGACCTGCTTGAGGTGCATGCCAGTGGGGTCACTCTTAGTGAACCCACTAGGTGTAGTCCCCAAGACCGCTGTCGACTGCTTGCGTCGGCAGGGGTCTGAAGAACATAGTTGGTATTGAGAAAGTTGCTGATAACCCTTTGTTTCGTTTTGTAGAAAACTTGTGATATGGGGAGCGCTTATGAAGCCTTGAGGGCTGAGAAGAACCAATATGCTGGTGAACTAGAAGCCGCGACGCTCGCCATGGCTGGCCTGAAGAACGCGCTGGAAGTTCGAGAGAAATCCTTGGAGGAAGCGTTGGAGGCAAACAGGGCGTTGGTGGCGGAGGTGGAGAGGCTGAAGAAATAGAGGACCGAAGTGTACGATCAAATGGCTGCTCGGAATAAACGATGGACAGCTCAGGAGAAGTATGTGAACGACTGGGCTGTTCAGATGATGAGTCATCTGGCTGGTAAGTCTGATGATTTGTCGAGTGGTTGTATCTTGTGACGAACACTCGGTTTGTAATTTCTATTTGCTCGTTTGTGGCAGATTTTTGTGGTGACGCTGAAGCTGAAGCGGCGGCCGTGGAACGATCCATGAAGGTCAATGTGCCACTCAGCGAGGACGCCAACCGGAATCTACTCCGGGCTCATATCCGCATAGGCAAAGTGGGTCCGTTCATCAACCGACTGAGAGAAATCTTCGGCCGCATTGAGAAGGAGCTTTGGCCGGAAGACGAGTCGCGGCAGAAGATGGAGACTCTGTTGGGGCGACTGGGGGAGATTCCGGCCCGAGTGCAATCTTGGAAGAAATCGGCAGCGCATTGCGGTGCTGATGTGGTGCTGTCCTTGGTCCGAGTCCATTGCAAAGAAGTGCGGGAAGATAAGCTGAAAGCCTTGAAAGTCGCCAACACGAAGAAGCTTCAATTCGAAGACTTCATGGAGACATTCCTGGAGACTGCGACCCGCATTGCTGATGGAATCGACCTGGATACCTTTGTGGAACCCTCCAGTCCTGACGCGGGCCTAGCTGACTCATGATCGAACTTTATCCTCGGTATGCCGAGTCTTTGCCTGTACGATATTCTGGCCACTTCTGTTGGCCGTCATACTTTTAGATCGGTGCGGGTAAGCTTGATCCGCACCGAGTCTGTTATCGTGTGTAGACTGTTGGAGTCACAACGAAAACACTTATTATTTTTCTTGAATGCTGTTTGGAGTTGAACACTTAATGTGTACTCGTAGAATATTAGGACTTAGGTGATTCATGATCAGTGCTAAGTTCCCGAGTGTAACGTATAGTGTACATTCGGAGGAGCGATTAGTACTTAGGCGATGCAGGATCACAGCTAAGTCCCCGAGTGCGACGTGAAGTGCACACTCGGAAGAAGTTAATACTTAGGCGATGCAGGATCGCAGCTAAGCCCCTGAGTGTGATGTGAAGTGCACACTCGGAGATAGTTAATACTTAGGCGATGCAGGATCGCAGCTAAGCCTCCGAGTGCGACGTGAAGGGCACACTCGGAGAAAGTTAATACTAAGGCGATGCAGGATCGCAGCAAAGTCCCCGAGTGTGACGTGAAGTGCACACTCGGAGGAAGTTAATACTTAGGCGATGCGTGATCGCAGCTAAGTCCCCGAGTGTGACGTGAAGTGCACACTCGGAGGAAGTTAATACTTAGGCGATGCGTGATCGCAGCTAAGTCCCCGAGTGTGACGTAAATTGCACACTCAGAGGAAGTTAATACTTAGGCGATGCGTGATCACAACTAAGTCCCCGAGTGTGACGTAAAGTGCACACTCGGATATAGTTAATACTTAGGCGATGCAGGATCGCAGCTAAGTCCCCGAGTGTGACGTGAAGTGCACACTCGAAGGAAGTTAATACTTAGGCGATGCGTGATCGCAGCTAAGTCCCCGAGTGTGACGTGAAGTGCACACTCGAAGGAAGTTAATACTTAGGCGATGCGTGATCGCAGCTAAGTCCCCGAGTGTGACGTAAAGGGCACACTCGGAGGAAGTTAATACTTAGGCGATGCAGGATCGTAGCTAAGTCCCCGAGTGCGACGTGAAGTGCACACTCAGAGAAGTTAATACTTAGGCGATGCAGGATCGCAGCTAAGTCCCCGAGTGCGACGTGAAGTGCACACTCGAAGGAGGTTAATACTTAGGCGATGCAGGATCACAGCTAAGCCCCCCGAGTGCGACGTGAAGTGCACACTCGGAGAAGTTAATACTTAGGAAATGCATGATCGCAGCTAAGTCCCCGAGTGTGACGTAAAGTGCACACTCGGAGATAGTTAATACTTAGGCGATGCAGGATCGCAGCTAAGTCCCCGAGTGTGACGTGAAGTGCACACTCGAAGGAAGTTAATACTTAGGCGATGCATGATCGCAGCTAAGTCCTCGAGTGTGACGTGAAGTGCACACTCGAAGGAGGTTAATACTTAGGCGATGCAGGATCGCAGCTAAGTCCCCGAGTGCGACGTGAAGTGCACACTCGAAGGAGTTTAATACTTAGGCGATGTAGGATCACAGCTAAGCCCCCCGAGTGCGACGTGAAGTGCACACTCGGAGAAGTTAATACTTAGGCGATGCAGGATCGCAGCTAAGTCCCCGAGTGTGACGTGAAGTGCACACTCGGAGAAGTTAATACTTAGGCGATGCAGGATCGCAGCTAAGTCCCCGAGTGCGACGTGAAGTGCACACTCGGAGAAAGTTAATACTTAGGCGATGCAGGATCGCAGCTAAGCCCCCTGAGTGCGACGTGAAGTGCACACTCGGAGAAGTTAATACTTAGACGATGCAGGATCGCAGCTAAGTCCCCGAGTGCGACGTGAAGTGCACACTCGAAGGAGGTTAATACTTAGGCGATGCAGGATCGCAGCTAAGTTTTTTTTTGTGACCGTAGTCTGCAACCACGGAAGAACTTTGAATCTGCAAAAGAAATTGAATCTGTTGTATATTATTTCTCCAAAACTTGTTCGTTACACTGCTTCAGTCGGCGATCACGTATAAAAACGCTTGAGGAGGTCTCCGTTCCACGCGCGGGGTTCGTCGGTCTCCTTCTGAATGTTGTAGAGTCTGTATGCCCCATTGTTCAGCATCTTTGAAACGATGAAAGGACCTTCCCAGGCTGGAGCCAACTTGTGTGGTCTTTGCTGATCCACTCGGAGCACCAAATCGCCAGCCTGGAACGTGTGGCTTCTGACATGTCGTGCATGAAAACGTCGCAGATCTTGCTGATAAATTGTTGAGCGAGTAAGTGCCATCTCGCGCTCCTCCTCTAGAAGATCGACTCCATCTTGCCTTGCTTGTTCTGCTTCGGCTTCGGAGAAGAGTTTGACTCGCGGGGCATTGTGAAGCAAGTCACTCGGAAGGACCGCTTCTGCTCCATAGACGAGGAAGAACGGTGACCGCCCTGTTGATCTGTTTGGAGTGGTGCGGAGGCCCCAAAGTACTGAAGGTAACTCGGTTACCCATGCACCACCAGCATGTCCTATCTCTCGCAAGAGTCGAGGCTTCAAACCTTGAAGGATAAGTCCATTTGCACGCTCAGCTTGTCCATTGGATTGCGGATGTGCTACGGAAGCAAAATCCACTCGGATACCTTGACTCGCGCAGAAACCTTTGAATCTGTCCGAGTCGAAGTTTGTCCCATTATCCGTGATTATGCTGTGAGGCACTCCGAATCTGGAGATGATGTCTCTGACAAACTTCACGGCTGTGGAGGCGTCGAGTTTCTTGATGGGCTTGGCTTCTATCCACTTTGTAAACTTGTCGACTGCCACCAACAGATGTGTGTAGCCTCCTTGGCCTGTCTTGAATGGTCCGACTGTGTCTAATCCCCAAACTGCAAACGGCCACACAAGTGGGATTGTCTTTAGTGCAGATGTTGGCTTGTGGGACTTGTTGGAGTAGAACTGACAGCCTTCGCATCGATCGACCATAACTTTGGCCATTTCGTTAGCCTGCAGCCAGAAGAATCCAGCCCTGAACGCCTTGGCGACGATTGCTCTTGAAGAAGCATGATGGCCGCAGGTTCTCGAGTGGATATCCTCTAGGATCAACTGCCCTTCCTCTGGGGAAATGCAACGTTGGAGAACGCTTGAAACACTATCCTTATACAATTGACCGTCAATGACAGTGAAGGCCTTCGACCTGAGAACTATTTGTCGGGCTTGGACTTCATCTTCTGGAAGTTCTTGCCTTAGGATATATGCCATAATCGGCACAGTCCAATCGGGAATGATTACCAGAATCTCTGTGACCAGATCAACCATAGCAGGCACATCGACTTCAGTCGGGTCTATTGCGCTCTTGGGTTGCACTGGCTCTTCCGTGAAGGGATCTTCTTTGACTGAAGGAAGATGGAGGTGCTCGAGGCAGACATCACTCGGGACGGGTCTCTGAGTGGATCCGAGCTTCGCCAACTCGTCTGCCGCTTGGTTCTTCAGTCTTGGAACATGATGAAGTTCTAGACCTTCAAACTTCTTCTCCAGCTTCCTGACTGCATTGCAGTAGGTTGTCATAGTGGGGTTCCTTACGTCCCACTCTTTCATCACATGGTTGACCACCAGGTCTGAATCGCCGTAGACCATCAGGCGACGGACGCCGAGTGAGATGGCCATGCGCAATCCGTAGAGAAGAGCTTCATACTCTGCCTCATTGTTAGAGGAATCAAAGTGTATCCGAAGCACATACTTGAGCTTGTCACCCTTTGGTGATATGATCACAACGGCAGCGCCGGATCCATTCAACATCTTAGACCCATCGAAGAACATTGTCCAATGAGCCGAGTAGATGTGAGTCGGTTGCTGTTGTTCTACCCATTCTGCTATAAAGTCAGCCAGGGCTTGAGACTTAATAGCTTTCTTGGCCTCGAACTTGATGTCACAGTACAACATCTCCATCGCCCACTTCGCCACTCGGCCTGACGCGTCTCGATTGTGGAGAATTTCTGACAAAGGAGAATCAGAAACGACAGATACCGAGTCGTCTTGGAAATAATGGGCAACCTTCTTCGCAGTCAAATATATCCCATAGATAAGCTTTTGATAATGAGGATACCTCTGCTTGGAAGGTGTCCGGACTTCAGAGACGTAGTACACTGGCCGCTGAACTTTGCATGCTTTTCCTTCTTCTTCTCGCTCGACTGTAAGAACAGTACTAACGACTTGATTTGTAGCCGCGATATATAGAAGAAGGGGCTCTTTACTGAGCGGAGCAGTAAGAACCGGCTGGGTGGAAAGTAGGACTTTGAGGTCGTCGAACGCTACTTGGGCTTCGTCTGTCCACTCGAAGGTATCTGATTTCTTCATGAGTCGGTACAAAGGAAGTGCTTTTTCGCTGAGTCGACTGATGAACCTACTCAAAGCTGCTAAGCAACCTGTGAGTCGTTGAACATCGTGTATTCTGACCGGCCTCTCCATTTGGATGAGGGTCCCAATCTTTTCGGGGTTTACATCGATCCCTCGTTCGGAAACGAAGAAATCGAGTAACTTTCCGCTGGGAACACCGAATGAACACTTGGCAGGATTTAGCTTGATATCGTACCTACGAAGGTTGGCGAATGTTTCTGCCAAGTCAGTCAGCAGGTCGGAACCTTTGCAGGACTTGACTACGATATCATCCATGTATGCTTCCACATTGCGACCGATCTGGTCGAGGAGACATTTTTGGATCATGCGCATAAAGGTAGCTCCTGCATTCTTCAGACCCAAAGGCATGGTGATGTAGCAGAAGCACCCAAACGGGGTGATGAAAGCTGTTTTCAATTCATCGGGACCATACAGACGGATCTGATGATAACCCGAGTAGGCATCAAGAAATGATAAATGCTCGCACCCCGCAGTCGAATCGACAATTTGATCTATGCGGGGGAGCAGAAAATGGTCTTTCGGGCAAACCTTATTGAGGTGCTTGAAGTCAATGCACATTCGGAGTGACTTGTCCTTCTTGGGCACCATGACTACATTGGCGAGCCACTCGGAGTGGTGAACCTCGCGAATGAATCTGGCAGCTAGCAGCTTAGCCACCTCTTCTCCGATTGCCTTCCTTTTGTGCGTGGCGGACCGGCGCGGGCGCTCTCGGACGGGCCGAGCAGCGGGATCCACATGTAGTCTGTGCTCAGCCAACTCCCTAGGTACACCCGGCATGTCAGATGGGTTCCATGCGAAGATGTCCCAGTTCTCACGGAGGAATTGGGTGAGCTCGGCTTCCTATTTGGGATCTAGGGTGGTGGAGATGTTCGCCGGGGCAGCAGACTCGTCCGTCGGGTGGATGCTGACCTTCTTAGTCTCTCCCGCCAACTGGAACGCGGACTCAGAAGCTGGCTTCTTTGAGCGCATTAAGTCGGCGGGGTCGACTGTCTTCTTGTACTCTTCGAGCTCGAGTACAGCCATCTGCTGGTCGGCGGTCCTCGACCCCTCTTGCAGACACTCCTCGGCTCGCTGGCGGTTGCCGGTGATGGTGATAACGCCTTTTGGACCGGGCATTTTCAACTTCAAGTACACATAACACGATCGTGCCATGAAACTCACATATGCCGGACGGCCCAGAATTGCATGGTAAGCGATCTGGAAGTCCACCACCTCAAACGTGAGCTTCTCCTTGCGAAAGTTCTTGTTGGAGTCGAAGATGACCTCCAATGCGATCTGGCCGAGTGATTTGGCCTTCCGCCCTGGGACGACTCCGTGGAACTGCATATTTCTCTCGCTGAGTCTGGACATCGGAATGCCCATCCCCTTGAGAGTGTCGGCGTACATAATATTCAATCCGCTGCCGCCGTCCATTAGGACTTTGCGCAGTCGGACTCCTTCCACCACCGGGTCGACGACCAGAGCCTGCCTTCCTAGGGTGGGGACATGTGTTGGATGATCCGACTGATCGAAGGTAATCGCGGTCTGAGACCATTTGAGAAACTTGGGGGCAGTCGGAACGGCCATGTTGACTTCTCTGTTTACTAGCTTCAGTCGACTCTTGCTTTCGACGTCAGCGAAGATCATGAGGGTTGCATGGACTTGGGGGAACGGATCCTCCTTGTCCTCCTCATCCTGTTCAGGATTCTTCTCACTCGGCTGCCCTTCGCTGAAACCCTGGACCAGGAGATGGCCCTGCCGAGTGGTGTGCTTTGCGTATATGGGGTTACCTTCCTCATCCATCTTCGTATGGATTGGACAAGGCTGGTCCAGGATGGGATTGTTGAAAGGCTTTTTCTTGGGGGTGAACTGCGCTTTCCCTTTGCCCTTGAATTTGGCGCTGGTTAGAGCTGCAGCTTCTGCTTGCGGTGTGGGCGGAACCTTCGGTTTCTGCTTCCGAGTGTTACCTCCGTCGGCATCGCCGACTGTCTTGTGTTTACCGCTCCGGATGCGTTCCTCTTCTTCGCCATTTGCATAGCGAGTTGCTATCTCCATCATCTTGCTCATGGAGATGTCGCCGGTTCGACCAAACTTCAAATACAGCTCCCTGTACCGCACGCCTGCCTTGAAGGCGCAGACTGCTTGATGCTCGGTGACGTTCTCCACCGTGTGGTAAAGAGTCGTCCATCGCTGGATGAAGTCGCGCAAGGGCTCATTCGGCTTCTGGACACAGTGTTGAAGCTCCACAAGACTTGCAGGGCGCTTGCACGTTCCTTCGAAGGTTCTGATGAACACTCGGGCTAGATCTGCCCAACTGTAAATGCTTGAGGGGGCCAACTGGTTCAGCCAAGCTCGGGCCGAGCCGTCGAGCATCAGAGGGAGGTGCTTCATAGCGACATGGTCGTCTCCTCCTCCGATCTGGACCGCCACTCGGTAATCGTCTAGCCATGTTTCGGGCTTGGAATCTCCTGAGAATTTACCGATTCCCGCAGCCAATCGGAAGTTGGGCAGGATATCAGCCAAGCGGATGGCTCGACTAAAACACTCGGGACCAGATACGATGGCCCTGCTTCCACTCGGACGGTCCATATCGCGGCCATCGCGGTGGGCTCGAACCCTGTCGACTCTTCGCTGAGCGATTCGGCCCCTTGCGTCGGGTCTAGGGTCGTAAGTGTCGCCGACTGAATGCCGATCATCATGATGCCGGGACCCGTAGGGCCCACCCGGCGGAGGGGTGCGTGAGCGACGACGATACTGATGAGATCCAGGGCTGTGAACCGATCTATGCATGTTTGCATGGACGGAACTATTGCAGATCCGATTGTGTGACTGGGAGACTGCCGAATTCTGCTGTTGCGCCGTGCGCAACAGGGCTCGGATTTGTTCGATTCCCCTTCCTGCCTCTGAATCAGTCGGCTGGAGGGAATCGGCAATCTGGGCAGCCGCGGCCAGGTTGAGGAGAGGTGTGCGGAACACCTCCACGTTGCTCCGCCGAGTGTGTCGGCTGGCAGAACGACGAGGCAGACGACGCGCACCGGATGCTTCGCCAACTTCACCTCGGTCGGCTTGACGAGGATCTTCATGGGAGTTGGTCATGTGTACTTCTGCTGCAGGCCCACGACCCACGTACTCGGTAGGAAGCTTAGTCGGAACCGAGTCCGAGCACTGGGAGCGTGGGGCGACTACAACAGACTCCAGGACTGCCACCTGAGAGGACGCGAACTAGCGCTCGGGCATGCTGCACCCAACGTTGTAGACGCGGACTGCGCGATCGCCTGCTACGGCGCGTGACGAAGGTGCACGCCGATAATGGAGCCGATTGTTGGAGAAGAAGAACGCCGCGAGTGCCAGCACGGAAGTGCATGGCCCCGTGACGGGGAAGCGCCTCGACGTCGAGAGGTGCATCCTGAAGCCACGCCGAATCGTCGACGACGAAGGAGAGAGAGCCGAAGAGGATCTGGTGACCCATGCTCGAACCTCCACCGGACGACATGACGAAAGGAAGTAGTCGCAAACTCGCCGGAAGTCGCTTAGACGCCTGCCCCACGGTGGGCGCCAACTGTCGTGGGTATAAGCCTGACAGTAGATGTGTAGGGTACGAATGAGATGGGCAGAGTCCTAGCTATGGCGAGGTTGTATGAGTTCAGGCCCCTCTACGGTGGAGGTAATAGCCCTACGTCTCAGTGCTCTTGGAGCTTGTTACCGAGTGTAATATGGAGTACAATGTTTTTCTAACCCTTTTACCAGTGGGGGAGGGTGGCTTATATAGAGTGCGCTGCCCTCCACAACGGTTCTGATTCAAGGGTGGAGTAGTGGCGATTGAATGCATGCGTTACAGGTAACGTATGCTATAAATGCTAGTTAATGCACCCGGAAACGTACGGCAGTTTCCCTCCAAGGAGGTTACGACGCACCGAGTGTATCCAGTCGGTAGGTCCGGTGTCCTCCGAGTCTTAGTCTCCGACTGGATGATTCTGGGTCCGTTACCGACTGGATGATGGGGACACCTTAATACAATCGGGCATACTTAAGGTCATGTCCCTTGCGTGGGGTAGTCCTTGGGTAGGACCTGTAGGACAGGCCTATGACCCTACCCTAGGACTATGACCCCATCACAGGCTTTCATGGCAATGTTGGGAGGCTTGACATAACAGGTGGTAGGCAGCGAGACATAGCGAGAGAAAACAAGACAACTAGCATAGAAATGATAGTAGTAGTATCTATGGAAATGATCATCTTGCCTCAGATCCCACTTGGAAGAAGAACGAATCCGTGAAGTAGATGAACCAGCGTAGTCGAATGAATCCTCACGATCTGAAGCGGTTCGGAACTCTATCTAGAAGAAACAAACAATCCGCACATGATATTCACCACAACATATACATGACATGATGCACAAACACATATGATGCATGTCCGGTTAGTTATGCAAGGCATGACAAAGCACCACAATCAACTTCCACACATTAAGTTAAGCTCAATTGGCGAAAATCCGCATTCGAATCATTTAGTTCACTCTTGTTTATTGACCTGGCAAGTTTAAATGTTTAATAAACATGGAAAGAGGTGAAGCATAAATAAACTACCTATCTAGGCCTATTAAATGAGGTTGGAAACAACACATAGTATTTCCGAAATGACGCCATATGTTAATTTTGAAATTGGACCAGATCTGAACTACTCATAAATTTTAATTATTAAACAACAAAATAAAGTCTACCATGTGAATCTACACGTCATTCTAGTTAATTTACATATATAGATCATCTAAAACGGAGTTACGGTCTAAAAGATATATGACCAACACAAGAAAATATGGCATGAATGGAAAATATATGCAAATGACAGCCACAAGCATGTTAAAAGTGGATGCAACAAGATATTATGGAACTACATGAAATTATAGGCAAGTTGAACTGAGGCCGGAACAACGAATAACAATTCCGGAAAGTCCCCATATGCAAATTAAGATTTTGGTACTGTTCTGCCTATAACACAATTTTTGAGTTGTTAAACAACAAAATAAATGCCATCATGTTATTATACACATTTTTCTAGTCAAGTTACACATATAAAACATTTTAATTGGACTTACACTTTAATATCTATGAATTAAATCGTTTTAAATATGATGCACGAATTGTGGGATTATTAAATGCATGAACATGAAGGGTTTTATGCAAATCTGTAATTCACTAGTTAATTAGGAAAATGCGTTCGGAGAAAAAAATGCGAGGTGGGCTGAATCTGGAACAGCGACATGGGCGCAACATTACTACCCGACGCATTAGTGACACAAAGAGGGGGCTCAGCGCTAGCTCACCGTGCTGGACCGAGGCCCACGTGGGTGAGAAGCGGTTGGGCCTTGTGGTTGGTTGGACTGAAGTCAGTTGAGGTAGGCTCGCTGGACTGGTGATGCGGCTGGGCCGCGGTTGTGGGATGGCTTGTGCATGGCCCATGAGGTGGGCGCGATGGAGTGGATCGAGGGGCGTCTGCTCGCTCGGCAGGAGGTCATGGCGGCGGCGAGATGGCGAAGCACGCGGCGGTTGGGGCGAGAAGATCCGGGCGTCCTGCACCGAATCCGAGCAATGGCGATCTGGAAGGCGACGGGCGACGAGGCCCTGCTGCGGTGGCTCGACAATTCGGGTGACATCCATGGCTTCCTACGGGAGAGAGAGGCCGTAGGGGGGCGGCGACGGCATGGGGCCTTTGGCGGTGATGCTTCGGCGGGCGTCGGGGCTTCGGTGATCTCCGACAATGGGCCATCGACGCGTGGACGGGGCGGCACATGGGCTCGGGGTCCCTCGGTCGCCACGGCAGCTCCGCTCCGTGCGCTAGGAGGCAGCGGCATGGCTCGGGCACGTATGAGCTTTCCCTGGCCCCAATAGGCTTTTTGCACGCTGCAGCGGGTGGTGGGAGGAGAGAGGAGGTAGTGGGTGGTGGGTGGGGATTGGGTACGCGCGGAAATCATGGGTAGGGTTCTAGGGTTCCAAAACAGGCAGGGGGAGGTCATCTATTTATAGTATGGGGCTATGTTTAGCTAATTTCATCTGTTTTCGAATCGTCAGATCCCGACCGGGAGGTCCAAAACAAAGGGGTAGGCTAGGTGGGCTTAGTGACTATGTAGAAGGGGTTTGGCCAAGAAGAGAGGGAGTTTTTGGTGGCCCATGACAGAGTTTTAATAAATCGAAAATGTCCGACGTTTGACCAGCTATAGTGCAAGTATACCTTTAACGGTTCGGGTATAAAACGGACTCTGATTTGGATTAAATTTGGCAGGCGGCCTACCTACACTAAAATAAAACCGCATGCCAGCTTTCCACCCAATCCGAGAAAGTTTTTTACACACTTTTAAAAATAATATTCTAGTGATGTCGGGCGCGTGCGTGTGAGGTTGGTCTGGAAACGGTCAACGACAAAAACGGAGAGGATCGACAACTACGAACGGATGCAAGTTTCTGAAAAATGCGGCAACAGAGAGCCTATGCATTGCGGATTATGTGAATGAATCGATGATGCATGCGACGACCAAATAAATCACACTGCAACAATGAAATAATAATGGAATCTTCTCGAGCGTCGGTTCTGAATTGTTACACACTTAGCAGTTATTTACTAGTAGGCTACAAAGACACCTACTCGGAAATTACCGCACATTCCTCTCCCCGTCACTAAAAATACACGCCTTTCTTTGTTAGTCGATCATTTCGTCTACCAAGGCCGATAGGAGGGGGGGTTCTGGGTCAAGATATAACAAGGCAAGGGAGACTAAGAACGCAGAAGCAACACACAGGTCTCACTGCCGCTGCACCGAGGAAGCGCGAGAGAGCTCTAGCCATGCCGCTTTGCCACAGCAGAGATGTCGAGTGGCGCCGCGGATGCCTCGGGGATCTTTCACACAAAGGAGACAACTCTCACAATCACAAGCGCATTCGCCACGGAGGCGAACTAGACGAGCTCGTAGAGTTGGATTCCTCAGCTAGCGACGACATGTGCGCTGAGCTAGATAAGAAAGAGGTGGTTATCGATGCCTTGGTGAAGCTGCTAGAGAAGAGTGACGCTTTGGTTGACAAGGCGAACGGTATCGCGCTGAAACTTATGGAGGAGAATGCCGCCTGGAAGTAATTGCTCGAGGAGAAACGTGTCTCAGAGGGGAGGCTGAAAGAACTTGCCAAGGAACTTTCGGAAGACTTAGTGAAGCTCCACATCATGTGTGAGGAGCCGGTGAAGGAATTAGTGGCGTGTGTCAAAGAACTTCATGCGTGCATGACGGAGAACATCGACGCTCTTGAGCAAAAATACAACACCGTGGCCAGAATGCGGAAGATGGAGGAGGAGAGGCGAGAGGAGATAGAGTTCATGGAGGTGATGAAGGAGGAAATTGAGGAACTCCGCGCCCAGCAATCCATTAAGAATTAGATAGCAGCGGCTCAGATTGTCGTCTGTCTATTCCTTCTTCAGTCTCTTCCTTCTTATTTTGCCCCTTTATCTTTGGGGATTTGCCGCATGGCATTTTTTATTATCCTCAACATGTAAGAGAACTATTATCATTTGCCGGTGCAAATTTGTCATTATATTGTTTCGTTCGTAGGTACATGTTTATGAGTTGAAAAAGGACAAAAACTAAAGTTCTCAGTGGGGCATGAACAAAACAATGGTAACCTTGAGTGGGGCAATGGGATCACAAGCAAACCAGTCTCTACGTCCAAGCGCATTAACCGCATGATAAACAACGGGTCAAACACCATTAGTTCAGAAGTTAGGAGCAATGCGAACGGGGGTGGAGGTCAAAGTATCGCTTCCCGATGAGCCTGCGCAGTAGACTACTCTCATGCGTCCTGTCGAGCATGCACGGTGGACAACTCTCATGCATCATGTCGAGCCTGCGTAGCGGACAGCTCGCATGCATCCCGCCGAGCCTGCGCGGCGGAAAGCTCACATGCATCCTGTCATCTACCAGCTGCACGCGTGGCACCCCCATATCAAGTTAAAAAAATGGACGTGTGGCACCAAATCGTTATCATACAAGTTTTGTATTTACTCGAATTCAAAAATCGAGATTATCAATGATTGTGGCAAGCTATCATGCCTAAATGTTTCTAATTCATTCACATTCTTTGCATGGGACCTAAGCAATCAGCCAGGGACAGAAAAATGATTTTTCAACGGAATTTCGTGCACGAGAGCATGGGCTTCTAGTTAAAAGTTTTAATTGCGAATATTAAATCCCTAGAAAATCCAGTTAACGTATAAAAAGGGTAGAATTGGTGCACTAGAGGATGCGTTGAATGTAGTTTCCCCACCAAAGGTGACATGTTCCCTATCGAAATCACGAGGCCCGAGCATGTGCTTCTAGTTCAAATTAGGAACTAAGCATATTAAATCCCTCGTAAACTCAATTAATGTATAAAAATGGTCAAATTGGTGCTCTAAAGGACACATTGAATGTAGTTTCGCCACCAAAGGTGACATGTTCCCAATCTAAATCACGACGCTTCTTGCATAAGCTTTGGCTTCTAAGATGCATGTCCCAATATTTGTGCCAAATTTGTCAAAAAAATGCACACCATATTTGTGTGATGGCATGACAATGTGTAAGTTTCATCAATTCCTAACAAGCATTGTGTTCTCGGGGATTTTAAAACCAAGATTCTCAATGTGTCCTAGCTAGTTACGACGCCAAGATGTTTGTAATTCAGTGACCTTTAGTGAATGGGATCTAAACATGAACCCAAGGAGAAAAAATGGTTTTTAATCCATTTTTGGTGCCCTGGACCGCGTGCTTGTAGTTCAAATTTGAGTCTTGACATTAAGTGCGTGCCTAAAAGACTCAAATGTCATTACGACCACAAAGGTGACATTTGCCCTATCGAAACCACGATGATTCTCGTGGGAAGCTCCAAATTGTAAAAGGTTTGGCCCAAAACTTGTCCCAGATTGGTCAAAAAAGTTACCATGTCTTATAAGCGTCGTGTCGACACCAGTTTCATTAATTTTAGACGAGTTTCCGGTTTATGGTGATTTAAAAAGCAAAGTTTCTCAACATTTGCGACCTAGTCACGAAGCCGAGATGTTTGTAATCATTGCATGGGACCTAAACAGGGAAACAAGGGCATAAAAATGATTTTCTAACCTATTTTGGTGCCCTTGAGCATGTGCTTGTAGTTCGAATTTTAATTATGTACACTAAATGGATAGAAAAACTCAATTTATGTATAAAGGGCACCAAACGAGCCGTGAATAATTCCACATTTTAGCACTGCAATTGTATTAGTCTATGTTGCATGTAGGAAAAATATCAACGCAATAAGACACATTGAATGTCGTTCCCTCCATGGAGGTGACATGTTCCATATCGAAACCATGATGCTTCTTGAGAGAAGTTTTGGTGTGCAAGAGAATTGTCCCAAAACTTGTCCCAAATGGACAAAAAATAGCATGTCGTATAAGTGTCATCTCATGACTGTCGGATTTCGGGCTCCGCAAACCCCTAAAGATTCGAACTCAGAGGCGTGTTCGATGATCTCTCCTGGGCTTGCCTCACCTACCTCGCTACTCGATGAGGATGGCACAAAACTCACTCGATGGTGAGGAAGACACAAAACACGACAGTTTACCCAAGTTTGGCCGCTGAGAAGCGTAATACCCTACTCCTGCTTTGGTGGATTGCATCTCGTGGAGATTGGTTTTGACAGCCCGACGCCGGCGTTCCAGAAGATTCCCCTTTTCTTTCCATTTTCGTCGTGTGTCTATTTTCTTTTGTCGCATCTTCATCGCATCATGCGCATCATCTGCATTGCATCGGCACCCCGTTGCCGCGAGTTTTCAAAACTTGCATCCGTTGTTAGTTGTCGGTTCACGTCGTTGTCCGTTCTATGCCCGACCACACACGCACGCGCCCGCGACATCGTTAAACTCTGTCGCCGGGTTGCCGTTTTCCCTCTCATCCCTGCCTAGCCCCTCTGCACACCGCATCGACGTGCGTGCAGCCTAGTTCGAAAACCTCTCGGAACCCGAGCCGGAGCTCGTGACCGTTGGATCCGGATCAAACCCGTTTTACCGCAAACCGTCTTCGGTTTGTCCATTGGTCATCCCAACCTATTTTTTTCGACAGTCAAATTAAAAATCGGAGGGTCGAGATGAACCTAAACCTAGCCCACTAGCTATATTTGGACCCTAGTCTAAAACCTAAAAATTAGGAGCCTTGTCCCTCACAACCGCCGCCACCTAACTCCCTCTGTTTCAGCATCGAGACAACCCGCAACCTCCCACGGCGCTCGATCCAATCTGGACCGGGGCGGCCGCCTCCGCCCGAGGACCCAACCCCGCCGCCACATCCGGCCGCCAACGACGACCAGGACCAGGAGTAGCAGGCCCGTGCGCAACTTCTCCTCCTCCCATTCTCTTGTCTCTCTCCCTCTGTTTTAAGGTTACTCTCTTCTCTCGTTGACCAGGGCAGAGGAACCCGTCGCCGCCTTCATGGAGGTCGCCGTCTGCAACTCCCCAAGATCCCTCGTCGTCGGGAATGGGTGGCCCGAGCCCGGATCTGCCCATCCCGAGCCTTTCCCGTCCGTTTCCCAAGCCGTCACGCGCTGCCGGCTCGGTCAACTTGCTGTTGACCGCTCCCTGTGCTTCCTCTCGTGCTGCAGGAGCTCCAACCAGGGCCCAATGCTCAAGCTGCACCACGCCGCCACCGACTGACTCCGGGAATGGCTGGACCCGTGCTCTCCTCATCCGTTCAGCCGATGTGCCGACGAACCAACCAGCTGCAGCAACAGGTCGCTATGCCTCGCCCTTCTCTTCTTCTTCCGCCCGCCCGTGAACCACTTTGTTTTGCCGTTTAACAAACATAAAAGGTGATTAGGACAAATCTGGTCAGAATTGTAAATTAACATGTGAGGTCGTTTCGGAGATGCTATATGTCATTTCCGACCTCATTTAAAATGCCTAGATAGGTAGACCAATTGCGCTTCACCTCTTGCCATGTTTAACCACATTTAATATTGCCGTGTATCTAATCGGGATAGAACTAAATAATTAACGTGGAGTTTCGTCGATATGCAACTCATTGCATATTGAACTTCATTTAAGGTGTAGTGTTTGTTTGTGTGAATTGTCATGCCGTGACTTGCATGTTTTCAGCTGCTCATGCATCATTTCTGTTGTGCACCGTGTGGTGAATTCGTGTGTTGATTCTTGTTTCCGGTTTTCCCCGTCTCGATAGAGTTCCGCAGCGTGCCGGATTGTGAGGACCCGTTCGACTACGTCTGTTCGTCTGCTTCACAGAGTCATTCTTCTTTCAAGCGGGATCTCAGGCAAGATGACCATTTCCCCAGATACCATTACTATCATTGCCATGCTAGTTATTTCGATGCTATCGTTTATGTCTCGTTGCCTACCACATGTTAAATATCAGCCTCGCAACAATGCCATGTTAACCTCAACCTGTTCAACCTAGCAAACCACTGATTGGCTATGTTACTGCTTGCTTAACTCTGTGTTAGCGTTGCTAGTTGCAGGTGTAGATGCTTCCATGTGAAAGCATGGGTTCCTTGTTATATCACCATATTAAATGCTATTTAATTTAATGGACCTATATACTTGGTAAAAGGTGGAAGGCTCGACCTTTCTAGCCTGGTGTTTTGTTCCACCTTTGGCCCCTTAGTTTTCGGCTACCGATGTTATGTTCCATAAATGAGCGCTCCTAACAGGATCAGGGTTGTTATGGGGACCCCCTTGATAATTCGTTTTAGATTAAGACTGGTCTGGCAAGGCCCAACTTTGGTACTACATTTGCCTAATAACCTAATAATAATGCATAGGGACCTGCCGGCACCCGAGGAAATTTAATCAACCCCTGGCTAGTGCTCCTCATGAGTGTTGGTCCAAATTGGCAGACTACGGGGCCACCACGGGGCAACCCGAGGTTTGGTATCTCCTAGTGTGACCCATCCGTCGTGTCCTGAGAACGAGGTACGCGACTCCTATCGGGATCGTCGACACGTCGGGCGGCCTTGCTGGATTAGTTTTACCTTTGACGGAATATCTTGTACATCGGGATTCCGGTGATGCTTTGGGTAATCTCAGAGTTGAGGTTTTCCACTAGGGAATCCGACGAGATCGCGAGCTTCCTGATTGAGGATTTCTATGCGGCTTGTGGTAATTTGTGATGGACTAGTTGGAGCACCCCTGCAGGGTTAAATCTTTTCGGAAAGCCGTGCCCGCGGTTATGTGGCAATGTGGAAACTTTGTTTAACACTGGTTCTAGATAACTTGAAGTAACTTAATTAAAATATGCCAACTGTGTGCGTAACTGTGACTGTCTCTTTCGTGAGTTCCTTCTCCGATCGAGGACACGGCGGGGTTATGTCTGACGTAGGTAGGTGTTCAGGATCATTCATTTGATCATCAGTAGTTCACGTCCGTTATGCGTAGATCTTCCCCCTCTTATTTCGTGTACTCGTAAGTTTAGCCACTAAATATGTGCTTAGCCGCTGCTGCAACCTCACCACTTAACCTTACCTCACCCATTAAGCTTTGCTAGTCTTGATACCTTTGGAAATGAGATTGGTGAGTCCCCTGTGGCTCACAGGTTACTACAACACCAGTTGCAGGTACAGGTAAAGGTTACTTGACGCGAGCGCGTTGATTGTACATTTGGAGTTGCTTCTTATTCTTCTTCTTCATCGATCTAGGATGGGCTCCAGGCCGGCAGCCTCGGATAGCAAGGATGGACGTCGTTCTTCTTTTGTCGTTTGTTTTCGTCTGTAGTCGGACCCTGCTCTTGCTCTTTATGAATATCTAATATACTGATGTGACTCTGATGTAGCTTGTGGCGAGTGTAAGCCAACTCTCTATGTATATCTCTTCTCTTCAGTACATGTACTTGTAACGACATCCATTCTTGCGACACGACGAGATGCGCTTCTATCCCTGACGAGGCCTTCGTGCCAAATTGAGGATAGGGTCGCATCTTGGGCGTGACAAGTTGGTATCAGAGCAGTACCGACCTAGGAGCCCCCTTGATTGATCGAAATTGGCCGAGTCGAGTCTAGTGAAAATTGCTTTGAGTCTAGTTATATATCGGAGAGTAGGATTCTTTTTTCTCCTCTTTTATGCTCTTGTGAGGAATCTCGACGTAATATTTTAATTCTACTCCTCTTCTCACTCAAAAAAAAATTAGGATCACGCGGATATTGTTGGGATCTATATGATGTCGATGTGACGGAGTTCTGTCTTGGTGCCTCCTATCTGCTTTAAGTTTCATGGGAGTTGTGCTCCAGGGGATTCTTGAGCACATCGTTATCATTCAGATTTCTTAGTATCTCAGAAAGAAGGATGTTCGTATTTGCTTCAATACTAGTAGTGGCGAGATAACCCCGATGTCCCCAGTACTGGTGCAGATTGTTCGGGAGTACTGCCATACTTGGTATCGTTGTGATCACGAGGGTCTGTTGTAGATGAAGGTCCGAGATTCTGGTTGTGTGTTGACGGATGTGATACAGGTGACGGGTTAGTATAGGAGTTGTGTGATATTACTCCTTGTATCCGTGTACCAGATTGCATGACCAGATATTTCGGGAATTCATAGGTGGGAATTCTAGTAGTTGCTTATAGGATAATCTTCCAACAATGCATGATGTTAGGTTGGGGTTCGATATCTAGTGGATTCGTTTGTTCATGGTCGACTTACAGCGGTACACGTTGTGTCTTAAAGAGTCCTTGTAGCTTGCTACGACTCGGGGACGCTTCGTATGTCGGGTGCACTGCCTTGCACTTGATGGCTTCTGTAAGGTTCGAGCCCGTGCGATCCTGTCCACGAAAATATTGGACGAAATCTTTCTCATGAGTTTCTTCTGGCTAACTGTAAGCCGCACCGTTTGTTTTGTTGAATGTGGCAATTCAAGTTGCTTCGATGTCAAGTGGTGATTTCAGATATTTCCTAAGAGGTGTTCTCATATTTTTATGAGAGTATTAATTCTTTTCCTCTATCAATTGTCTTATCAATTCCTTTCAACCGGAGTTGTCATATCAATTCTTTCCAACCGGTGTGCTTCTCTTCAACTGAATTCAATCCTCTCTAATTGCTGCAAGATCATTCTCTCATTTTATTCCGGAGTTCATCTCATCTGTCCCAAGCTGTCTTTGTTTTTCCCCGCCCTCCCCCACTTTTCTTCAGTGATTCAATTTTCATCCAAGAGTTTTCTTTTCATTGTGCTTCCGCTGTCTGTTCTTTTCTCTCTTATCCTGTGATTCTTGTGAAGATTCTCACGAGCTTCGTGTTCATCTTTATTCAGTCTTGTTATCTTTTCCGGCGAATTCAATGCAATTGTCTGTGTACATCATATCCTTTCCGTCCTTGTAATTCTTTCCCATGTTGGAAATTCTTATCAGTCTTCTTGTTATTCATTCCTCTCTTTTCTATCCGGAGTGTTAAAGATATTTTAGTAGTTTCTCATTTTTCAATTCTTTTAATTATTTCGAGGTGCTAACCTCATCTAGTTCTCTTCACACCGGTGCAATATCAATCTTTCTAGCAATCTTTTCTAACGGTGGTTTCTTTGAGTGGGCCCATAACCCATAGGTTCTTTCCCAGGATCTTTCCTGGCGCTTTTAATCTTTTTCCGTAGATCTCTAAATCTTTTCAACTATGACGTAAGTATGAATTTCATCAGTCATATTCCTTCTTCAAGATCTATTTGAATTAATTCTCATATTTGGCTCAACCTTGCATTCTTCTTTATTTCGGAGTGTCTTATTAATTCTTGGTGGTGTTCTCCTCCTCATTCTCAGCTTGCTATCCGAAGGAGTGTTTCTCTCTATTTTGGTTCATTCTTTTGAAGATTCATCATTTCAGCTTTGTGTCATAATCTTAATTGTTGTCAGTCATGAGTAATCCCTTTTCTTGCTATCCGGTGGTTTTCTGAGTTGTTTTCATTCTCGTTTCTCCGAAGGCCATCATTTCAGAAGATTCTTCGTTCTCAGCTTTCAGCTTTCATCCTCAATTCTTCTCAATTTTTGTCTCTTCGCTCGTCTCTCGATTATTCCGGTGCCTTATTCAAGTTTCCTGTTAGGTGGCTCATGATCTTTTCATTCTCTTGTGTCTCCATGCTTTCTTGGTATTCCCATTCAATTGTGAATTTTCACCGGTGTCTCCTTCAAGACTTCTTCTAGTGGTGCATATCTATCTCTCTCTTCAAGTTTCATTTAGGAAGAATAAGGGGTATGCTAAATCCGTTGCTTGTCATCAATTTAATTTGATGTAGGATGAGCATAACATAATTCTTATTCTTGTCCTTCCTTCTTCCAAGAGATTCAATTCTTCTTCTGGAGGGCTCATGATATCAATTCTTTTTTATAGTGCTTATCTTTCTTTTCCGAAGTTCCAAGTTCTATCAAGTATCTCTTTGAGTAGCTTCATCTAAATCTTGGCAAGGTCATAATCTTATTCTTTCTACCTTCATATCTTTGCATCATTCATTTTGATACGGAGGCTCGTCATGGTGGTTCTTCAAGGATGTGATTCATTCTCAAGTGTTCTTCAAGATTCTTGATTGGAGAACCTCAAGTATCCTTTCTCTTGCATTTCTATGTGCAATTGTTCTTCCTTTATCCTTTGAGGTGGTATTATAGCATTCTTCTTAGTGTAGGAGTTTCAAACAGTTTTCCTTTCAAGAATGAGATAATTAAACCCACCAATTCTATGTTCATGACATATTTTCAACCGATGACTTCTTCATTGAGCTATCTTGGTTGGATTTCACCTAAATCTCTTCCTATGGATTGTTGCTATCATGGTGGTTGTCATTAATCCAAGTTCTCAATGTATCCTCTTGGTGTAAGAGATTGTCCATATCTTGTTTCTCCCAATCAATTCTTGTTTCTGTTAGTGGCTGGTTGTCACTTCATTAGTTTGAAAGGTGTCCATAAGCCCACTACTATCTTGTTCTTTTCGTTGTTGCTTTCCAACAACTCCGTCCAATTCTTCTTGCAAGGGTGCTTGCCAAGTTCATTTGATATAGTAGTTGTCATTTTTTTGTTCATTCTCTTCTTCCGTATGAGCTAGTTCCTATTCTATTGTTCCGGAGGCATTGTGATATTGCTCTTTTGGGTCTAGCTTCTTGTTCTGTCAAGATCATGGTGTTCCCTTGTTCTATTTAGTTGTGTGTTATGAATATTGTCTAATTCTACCATCTTTTTGAATTTTTTCCCATTTTCCTACCGAAGTGCTGCCAAAAAATTTCGTGAATTCTTGCTTGTTTCTCATATCACTCCTCATCGCTTTGCAACCTTCAAATATCAGTGTTTTCACTCGTTTGTCAAAGAAGCGACTAAGTTTTACCTCTTGCTTTCTCGTCCTCTCCCCCTTTCATTCTTGGATCTCGGGGCGAGATCCTCTTGTAGTGTAGGAGAATTGTGACAGCCCGACGCCGGCGTTCCAGAATATTCCCCTTTTCTTTCCGTTTTCGTCGTGTGTCTATTTTCTTTTGTCGCATCTTCATCGCATCATGCGCATCATCTGCATTGCATCGGCACCCCGTTGCCGCGAGTTTTCAAAACTTGCATCCGTTGTTAGTTGTCGGTTCACGTCGTTGTCCGTTCTGTGCCCGACCACACACGCACGCGCCCGCGACATCGTTAAACTCTGTCGCCGGGATGCCGTTTTCCCTCTCATCCCTGCCTAGCCCCTCTGCACACCGCATCGACGTGCGCGCAGCCTAGTTCGAAAACCTCTCGGAACCCGAACCGGGCGCTCTTGACCGTTGGATCCGGATCAAACCCGTTTTACCGCAAACCGTCTTCGGTTTGTCCATTGGTCATCCTAACCTATTTTTTTGACAGTCCGATTAAAAATCGGAGGGTCGAGATGAACCTAAACCTAGCCCACTAGCTATATTTGGACCCTAGTCTAAAACCTAAAAATTAGGAGCCTTGTCCCTCGCAGCCGCCGCCACCTAACACCCTCTGTTTCAGCACCGAGCCAACCTGCAACCTCCCACGACGCTCGATCCAATCTGGACCGGGGCGGCCGCCTCCGCCCGAGGACCCGACCCCGCCGCCACATCTGGCCGCTGACGACGACCAGGACCAGGAGTAGCAGGCCCGTGCGCACCTTCTCCTCCTCCCATTCTCTCGTCTCTCTCTCTCTGTGTTTTAAGGTTACTCTCTTCTCTCGTTGACCAGGGCAGAAGAACCCGTCGCCTCCTTCATGGAGGTCGCCGTCCGCGCCTCCCCAAGATCCCTCGTCGTCGGGAATGGGTGGCCCGAGCCCGGATCTGCCCATCCCGAGCCTTTCCCGTTCGTTTCCCAAGCCGTCACGCGCTGCCGGCTGGGTCAACTTGCTGTTGACCGCGCCCTCTGCTTCCTCTCGTGCTGCAGGAGCTCCAACCAGGGCCCGATGCTCAAGCTGCACCACGCCGCCACCGACTGACTCCAGGAATGGCTGGACCCGTGCTCTCCTCATCCGTTCAGCCGATGTGCCGACGAACCAACCAGCTATAGCAGCAGGTCGCTATGCCTCGCCCTTCTCTTCTTCTTCATCCCCTGCTCTCCCCCTCTTTCTGAATTTTTTTCTCTAAACTTTTCTGACTCAGCAGCTGCAGGAGCCCCATGGCTGCCGTCTCGTCACCGTGAATCTCACCGAGGGAGGCCTCCTAGCCGGATCCAGTCGGCCTTGGTAGATCAGCCCATTCCTGGCCTCCGTCAGCCCCGCCGAAACCCCCAAGTCCCACCGCATCAGCGTCATCCTTGCTTGGAATCTCCATGGACACGGTCTCTGTTTTCCCCGCTATGAGCTTTCCCCGTAACTGGACTCTATTGGTTGTGTTCTGTCTCGTTCTGGCACTATTATAGATTTCCCCTTTGTTTTAGCACGAACACACATAGTAGCGTAGTGGTAGGAACCTCTTGCCTCCTTCCTGGAGGTATTGGGTTCGATTCCCAGGAACCCCAATTTTTCCATGAGTTCCTTTTATTTATTTGTTTTGCACATATGATTATACCATCCGCAGCTGGTTCTTACCATGATCACACATCTAGTCTGGTGGTCATGCATGCATGCCCCATCCAGGAGGTTCTAGGATTTGATCCTAGAATGCTCAATTATTTTGCTTATGTTAGTTAGTTTTTTTTTCTTTTCTTTACCATTCGGGCACACACTCACCCCCTCGGGCCTGATCCAATTCTGGACCGTTGCAAGCTGTTGCAATTCGGCCCATGTTCATTTTTTTTCCTCCTGCGGTTTTGCTAGATTTCAGAAAAATAGAATGTTTTAAAAAACGGTTGTAACTTTTAAACCGTGAGATGGACCGGAACGATTTATATATGTAGAGCGTGTAGAATTTTGCATAGATTAATATTTTCCAACTCTCATGCATGATAAGATTACAGAAACATGTTGTTTGCTTCGGTTTGCGTGTCGATATGTTAGAAGCGGTTTAGGTCGTAGTTATTTAACCGTAGCTCTGTTGGAGATGTGCCATATATGTAAATGGGCCAGAACGACGAGTAGAATCACGTGAACCACCTTGTTTTGCCGTTTAACAAACATAAAATGTGATTAGGACAAATCTGGTCAGAATTGTAAATTAACATGTGAGGTCATTTCGGAGATGCTATATGTCATTTTCGGCCTCATTTAAAATGCCTAGATAGGTAGACTAATTGCGCTTCACCTCTTGCCATGTTTAACCACATTTAATATTGCCGTGTATCTAATCGGGATAGAACTAAATAATTAACGTGGAGTTTCGTCGATATGCAACTCATTGCATATTGAACTTCATTTAAGGTGTAGTGTTTGTTTGTGTGAATTGTCATGCCGTGACTTGCATGTTTTCAGCTGCTCATGCATCATTTGTGTTGTGTACCGTGTGGTGAATTCATGTGTTGATTCTTGTTTCCGGTTTTCCCCGTCTCGATAGAGTTCCGCAGCGTGCCGGATTATGAGGACCCGTTCGACTACGTGTGTTCGTCTGCTTCACGGAGTCATTCTTCTTCCAAGCGGGATCTCAGGCAAGATGACCATTTCCCCAGATACCATTACTATCATTGCCATGCTAGTTATTTCGATGCTATCGTTTATGTCTCGTTGCCTACCACATGTTAAATATCAGCCTCGCAACAATGCCATGTTAACCTCAACCTGTTCAACCTAGCAAACCACTGATTGGCTATGTTACTGCTTGCTTAACCCTGTGTTAGCGTTGCTAGTTGCAGGTGTAGATGCTTCCATGTGAAAGCATGGGTTCCTTGTTATATCACCATATTAAATGCTATTTAATTTAATAGACCTATATACTTGGTAAAAGGTGGAAGGCTCGGCCTTTCTAGCCTGGTGTTTTGTTCCACCTTTGCCCCCTTAGTTTTCGGCTACCGGTGTTATGTTCCATAAATGAGCGCTCCTAACACGATCGGGGTTTTATGGGGACCCCCTTGATAATTCGTTTTAGATTAAGACTGGTCTGGCAAGGCCCAACTTTGGTACTACATTTGCCTAATAACCTAATAATAATGCATAGGGACCTGCCGGCACCCGAGGAAATTTAATCAACCCCCGGGCTAGTGCTCCTCATGAGTGTTGGTCCCAATTGGCAGACTACGAGGCCACCGCGGGGCAACCCGAGGTTTGGTATCTCCTAGTGTGACCCATCCGTCGTGTCCTGAGAACGAGGTACGCGACTCCTATCGGGATCGTCGACACGTCGGGCGGCCTTGCTGGATTAGTTTTACCTTTGACGGAATATCTTGTGCATCTGGATTCCGGTGATGCTTTGGGTAATCTCAGAGTTGAGGTTTTCCACTAGGGAATCCGACGAGATCGCGAGCTTCCTGATTGAGGATTTCTATGCGGCTTGTGGTAATTTGTGATGGACTAGTTGGAGCACCCCTGCAGGGTTAAATCTTTTCGGAAAGCCGTGCCCGCGGTTATGTGGCAATGTGGAACCTTTGTTTAACACTGGTTCTAGATAACTTGAAGTAACTTAATTAAAATATGCCAACTGTGTGCGTAACTGTGACTGTCTCTTTCGTGAGTTCCTTCTCCGATCGAGGACACGGCGGGGTTATGTCTGACGTAGGTAGGTGTTCAGGATCATTCATTTGATCATCAGTAGTTCACGTCCGTTATGCGTAGATCTTCCCCCTCTTATTTCTTGTACTCGTAAGTTTAGCCACTAAATATGTGCTTAGCCGCTGCTGCAACCTCACCACTTAACCTTACCTCACCCATTAAGCTTTGCTAGTCTTGATACCTTTGGAAATGAGATTGTTGAGTCCCCTGTGGCTCACAGGTTACTACAACACCAGTTGCAGGTACAGGTAAAGGTTACTTGACGCGAGCGCGTTGATTGTACATTTGGAGTTGCTTCTTCTTCTTCTTCTTCATCGATCTAGGATGGGTTCCAGGCCGGCAGCCTGGGATAGCAAGGATGGATGTCGTTCTTCTTTTGTCGTTTGTTTTCGTCCGTAGTCGGACCCTGCTCTTGCTCTTGATGAACATGTAATGTACTGATGTGACTCTGATGTAGCTTGTGGCGAGTGTAAGCCAACTCTCTATGTATATCTCTTCTCTTCAGTACATGTACTTGTAACGATATCCATTCTTGCGACACGACGAGATGCGCTTCTATCCCTGACGAGGCCTTCGTGCCAAATTGAGGATATGGTCGCATCTTGGGCGTGACATTGGTGGATGAAGTAGTACAGTGTTTGAGGGCCTTCGGAGGCTGGGTGGCCTTTGTGTGGTGCCAGTGGGCGTATGAAGGAATCTCGTGCCCCCTATGAAGTAACCTACTATCTCTATATATAGTGGAGGCTCCGGTTGTCTTTCCTTATCGTTTTGGCGGGAAGGGCTCCCACAACGACCAATTTTTAAGGGGGACAAGGGAACATGCTCCCCTACCCAAAGGTATCTTCGCCTGCAAAGTGGCCTTGTTGGGACGGGTCCAGGGATGCCGTTTATCCTGCTGGCAGGCGGCGATGGCCTTGTTGCACTAGAAAGGAAACCTTTGGAAGATGCCTTGGGAACCCCGATACGTCCTCGCCCCCTTTGCACTAAAGGGGAAACTACTACGTCCTGCTATCTACTGCTCACCTATCCTTCCTCCGCGTCATCCTTGACTCCTGAGGCCGGATCTCGCCTCGGAATATCCTTCGCTCCGGAGGGGTCCTGATGAGGCCCCCTGCGGTTCTTGGTGATGTTCCTCCTCGCGAGGCTTGGCCCCTCACGAGGACCTTGCCTTGAGTGGTGCCGCGCCTGATCGTGCTTTCTGGATGAAGTGGGCCATCCCTGGGCCAAAGGCAGGCAGGTCTGGGTACCCCCATTCCCAGAACGCCAAGAGTAGCCCCCGGGACCATGGTGCGCTAGGGTTAGCTTCTGGGCGACGCCTCGGGGGCGGCCTGAGGCATCGCGGGCCCTAAATGCCCGTGGGCTAGGCCGGTGCACGTCACGTGGCTGATGTCAGGTCTCCCTTGCCTTCTGTCTTCGCCCGAGTTATCAGGAATCTGACTCATTGTGTTGGTCCGTTATTGCTTTCCCTTCTCACGCACTCGCTCTTCCTCCTCGGTCTCCAACTCCAATGAGTGTCCCACAGATTCAGCACTCCATCGTCCCCTTGTCGATTCAGCGATGGCGCCCGCCGGCAAGCAAAAGCCAAAGACGCAAGGTCCTACCCCGGCTCCTCCGCTCCTAGCGTGCGCCCTTGATGACCCACAAGTATAGGGGATCAATCGTAGTCCTTTCGATAAGTAAGAGTGTCGAACCCAACGAGGAGGAGAAGGCTCTGATAAACGGTTTTCAGCAAGGTAATAACTGCAAGCACTGAAAGTAGCGGTAATAAGTGATGGTGTAGTGAGGTGAAACGTAGCAGGTGAAAAGTAACAAGTAATAGCAACGGTGCAGCAAAGTGGCCCAATCCCTTTTGTAGGAAGGGAGAAGCCTGAACAAAGTCTTATAGGAAGTAAAGCGCTCCCGAGGACACACGGTAACTTCTGTCATTCTAATTTCATCATGTTCATATGATTCGCATTCGTTACTTTGATAGTTTGATATGTGGGTGGAACGGCGCTTGGGTACTGCCCTTACTTGGACAAGCATCCCACTTATGATTAACCCCTCTCGCAAGCATCCTCAACTACAAAAGAAGAATTAAGACAACGTCTAACCATAGCATTAAACTAGTGGATCCAAATCAGCCCCTTACGAAGCAACGCACAGACTCGGGTTTAAGCTTTTGTCACTCTAGCAACCCATCATCTACTTACTACTCCCCAATGCCTTCCTCTAGGCCCAAATATGGTGAAGTGTTATGTAGTTGATGTTCACATAACACCACTAGAGGAAAAACAACATACAACATATCAAAATACCGAACGAATACCAAATTCACATGACTATTAATAGCAAGACTTATCCCATGTCCTCAGGAACAAAAGTAACTAGTTACAAAGCATAATCATAATCATGATCAGAGGTGTAATGAGTAGCATCAAGGATCTGAACATAAACTCTTCCACCAAGTAATCCAACTAGCATCAACTACAAAGAGTAATCAACACTACTAGCAACCTTACAAGTACCAATCGGAGTCACGAGACGGAGATTGGTTACAAGAGATGAACTAGGGTTTGGAGATGAGATGGTGCTGATGAAGATGTTGATGGTGACGAGTGCCCTCCGATGAGAGGAGTGTTGGTGATGACGATGGCGATGATTTCTCCCTCCGACAGGGAAGTTTCCCCGGCAGGATCGTCCTGCCGGAGCTCTAGATTGGTTCTGCTCAAGTTTCGCCTCGTGGCAGCAGAGAATCCACAAAAAAGCTCCGCCCTGATTTTTTTCCGGACGAAACCCTTCATATAGCAGAAGAGGGAGGGGCAGTGGGCCACCAGGGTGCCCACAAGCCCTGTTGCCGCAGTCAGGGGGGCAGGCTGCAGCCACCAGGCTTGTGGGCCCCTAGCAGCTCCCCTCTGACACTTCTTTCGCCCAGTATTTTTTATATATTCCCAAAATATTCCACGTTGATTTTCAGGGCATTTGGAGTTGCGCAGAATAGAGGACTCAGACTTGCTCCTTTTCCAGTCCAGAATTCCAGCTGTCGGTATTCTCCCTCTTCAAATAAACCTTGCAAAATAAGAGAGAAAAGGCATAAGTATGGTACCACAAAGTATAATAACAGTCCATAAAGAGATAAATATCAACATGAAAGCATGATGCAAAATGGACGTATCAACTCCCCCAAGCTTAGATCTCGCTTGTCCTCAAGCGAAAACCAAGATCCATAAACATGTCCACATGTTTAGGGATGAAGGTGTCGTTAAAACATAATACGGACATGAGGGCATCATGATCACACATAGTACAACAATACATCATAAAGATTCTTATGGGAAACTAAAAATTCCTTCACAAAGCAAAGTATTGAACAAAAACCTTACCGAGAAGTAGCCAACAACGGTCCATTGTCATTGAAGCAATTGCAATTTATCATAACATCATAAAGAGTCAAATAAGAGCTTGTAAAGCAAATCCACATACGCAATCATCTCTTTTGTTTTCCACAATTGTTACAACTCACGTGGTACTCATGGTGTCAAAGTTTCAGTTGGACATAGAGAAAGATAGGGGCTTATAATTTTGCCTCCCAACCATTTACCTCAAGGGTAAAGTCAACAATAATAAAGCATAAGTACTCATCTCCATGTTGATATATGAATATAGATATTTCCCAAGCATATGATGGTAGCCAAGACAAAGGCAAAAGAGGGAATTTATGAAGATCATCATGACTCTTTTAAGGGCAAAAAGTAAAAGTACAAGATAGGCCCTTCGCAGAGGGAAGCAGAAGTTGTCATGTGCTTTTGAGGTTTGGATGCGTGTCCTCTTAGTGCGGAGGAACGTCACTTTATATTGCCCCCTGTGATAAAGAACTTATTATGCAGTCTGTCGCTTTTATGTCTTCCTCATCACAGGTTCGTATAAAGCTTATTTTCCACACACTAATAGATCATACATATTAGAGAGAAATTTTTATTGCTTGCACCGATGACAACTTACTTGAGGGATCTTATTCAATCCATAGGTAGGTATGGTGGAAACTCATGGCAAAACTGGTTTGAAGGTTTATGGATGCACAAGTAGTATCTCTACTTGGTGCGGGAGTTTTGGCTAATATGAGGTGGAAGTAACCGTCACATGCCAAGGGATCTCTAATCATATAACATTGTTCAGGGCCAAGCAAACACAATTCATTATGTTGTCTTCCTTGTCCAACATCTACTTCTAGGCATGCAATAGTTTGGTGAGTGTTCACAATCATAGATGGTGTCAGAGATGATATATTTATATGTGAACCTCTCTTTCCTTATTACTTCTTATTAATTGCAACAATGACTGGGGTCTATGTTGGTCTATTATCAACAAGTTTCAATCATCATACTTGTTATATGTGAAGCTATCACTTTCCATAAGATCATCTCATGACCTTTCATGCTATCGTTCTTTTCATACTTTTGATCACGGCACAAAACAAAGCCCTTGAATAAGATACTCTTTATTATATAGCTCGCAAGCTCGAATACATCGCGGGAGACACAAGGCAAAAGACTCAAACTAAACACTAAATACTTATCCCACTAAGAGAAGAAGGTAAAAACTGAAAAAGAAAGAACTAAAACAAAGGTAAAAGCAAAATATATAAAGGTGATACGATACCAGGGCAACTCCCCCAAGCTTGGCACAAGCCAAGGGAGTGGCCCATACCAATGCTTAGTTGTCTTCCTTTGGTGGTGATGGTGGTGGAGTCTTTGCAGAGGTCTTGAGCTTGTTTAATTTCCAATAGAGCATGAAATTCGGCTCCCTCAGATCCTCCTTTTCTTCTTCAAACTTCAACACCCTTTGGCATAATTCCTGCTTACTCTCCTGCAGGAAACGAGAAGGGATAAACAAAGTCTTATGCTTCTTCCTGGAGTTGGGGAGGCTTGACTTCTTGAACTCCACATGGGTGTTTCCAGGTTGAGGTAGAGGAGCCTCCTCCTCGTCAGAGCTTGTTTGCTCATTCCCCTTTGGTTCATGGTCCTCTTCCTCATCTGTGGTCCAACCATAAGGCTCTATGTCCCCATTAATCCTGGAGTTAGCATGGTCATCGGCCACATAGATCTCTTCTTCTGAATCTTGAGAAGACATCTTGACCTAAATCTGCGCCAGACAACAGGCTCGAAACGCAAAACAGAGGAAAACTGCGCGATATGGAGATCAAAACCCTCGGGCGTATATATAATGATTTTTTCTGGACCAGAAGAAGTGCTCCGCAAGAAAACGGAGTCCGGGAGGCACACGAGGTGCCTACAAGCCCTGTAGCCGCGGCCAGGGGGCCGCGACGACCAAGCTTGTGGCCGCCTTGTGAGCTCTCCGGACTGCTTTTTATTTTTCTATTTTTCCAAAAATTCCAGAACGGAGAAAATTCCTACTAGAAAAGTTTTGGAGTCCAATTACTTACCGAAACACATACCTCTTCGGTTTCAGAGTCTGAAACAGGATGATAAACATCCCTTATGTACTCCGCTGGAGTTATGATATTGATGATATTGCTCTCAACATTTATGGGAGTACCAGAGATATAATGCTTGATTCTTTGCCCATTTACCACTCTAGGAAAATTACTTTCCGTGTTATTGATTTTGATGGCACCGGAACGATATACTTTCTCGACAACGTAGGGACCTTCCCATTTAGAGAGAAGCTTGCCTGCGAAGAATCTTAAGCGAGTATTTTATAGCAGGACATAATCACCTACATTGAACTCACGTTTTTGTATTCTTTTATCGTACCATCTTTTAACCTTTTCCTTGAACAACTTGGCATTCTCATATGCCTGGGCCCTCCATTCATCTAATGAGCTGATATCAAACAACCGCTTCTCACTGGCAAGTTTGAAATCGAAGTTGAGCTCTTTGATTGCCCAATAAGCTTTGTGTTCTAGCTCAAGAGGTAAATGACAGGCCTTACCGTAAAACATTTTATATGGCAACATGACCATGGGATTCTTATAAGCAGTCTTATAAGCCCATAGTGCATTGTCAAGTTTGCTAGACCAATTCTTTCGAGATCTATTGACAGTCTTTTGTAAAATCAATTTGATCTCCCTATTACTCAACTCCACTTGACCACTAGACTGAGGATGATAAGGAGATGCAACTCTATGGTTGACATCATACTTAGCGAGCATCTTGCGGGAAACACCATGAATGAAGTGCGAACCGCCATCAGTCATCAGATATCTAGGGACTCCAAATCTTGGGAAAATGACTTCTTTAAGCATCTTAATAGAGGTGTGGTGATCAGCATTTCTAGCGGGGATAGCTTCTACCCACTTAGTGACGTAATCAACAGCAACTAAGATGTGAGTATACCTATTGGAACTTGGGAAGGGTCCCATATAATCAAAGCCCCAAACATCAAATGGTTCAATGACAAGTGAATAGTTCATAGGCATTTCCTGACGTTTACTGATGTTCCCTATTCTTTGGCATTCGTGACAAGACAAGACAAACTTACGGACATCCTTGAAGAGAGTGGGCCAATAGAAGCCTGGTTGCAATACCTTATGAGCAGTTCTATCTCCAGCATGGTGTCCTCCGTAGGCTTCGGAATGACACTTCTACAAGATCTGTCCCTGTTCATGTTAAGGCACACAACGTCTAATAACACCATCTACACCTTCCTTATAAAGGTGAGGAGCATCCCAAAAGTAGTGTCTCAAATCAAAGAAGAATTTCTTCTTTTGCTCGTAGGTGAAACTGGGTGGTATGTATTTGGCTACGATATAGTTTGTGTAGTCAGCATACCATGGTGCACTATGCGAAGTACGGATGGCATTCAATTGCTCATCAGGAAAGCTATCATCAATAGGTCGTGGGTCATCAAGGACAATCTCTAGCCTGGACAAGTTATCTGCTACAGGGTTATCAGCACCGTTTCGGTCAACAACGTGCAAATCAAATTCCTGTAGCAGGAGAACCCATCTGATTAGCCTAGATTTAGCGTCCTTCTTCTCCATAAGGTACTTAATAGCAGCATGATTAGAGTGAATAATGACTTTGAGTCAACTCTATAAGATCTGAACTTTTCACATGCAAACACGACTGCTAAAAATTCCTTCTCCGTAGTGGCATAATTTCTTTGGGCATTGTCTAGAGTTTTACTAGCGTAGTGAATAACATTAAACTTATTGTCAACTCTTCGTCCTAGAACAGCACCAACAGCATAATCACTAGCGTCGCACATGATTTCAAAGGGCAAGTTCCAATCAGGTGGTTGAACAATAGGTGCAGTTATCAAGGCCTTCTTAAGTATTTCGAAAGCTTCCTCACAATCCTCATAAAAAACAAAAGGAACATCCTTCTGCAAGAGGTTGGTAAGAGGCCTATAAATCTTAGAGAAGTCTTTCATGAACCTTCTATAGAAACCAGCATGACCTAGGAAACTTCGTATACCTCTGATATCTGTGGGGCAAGGCATTTTCTCAATTGCATCAACCTTAGCCTTATCAACTTCAATGCCTTTCTCAAAGATTTTGTGTCCTAAGACGATGCCTTCATTAACCATGAAGTGGCACTTCTCCTAGTTCAAGACGAGGTTGGTATCTTTGCATCTCTGTAAGACTCGATCAAGGTTGATATGGCAATCGTCAAAGGAAGAACCATAAACGGAGAAATCATCCATGAAAACCTTAACAATCTTTTCACAAAAGTCAGAGAATATTGCCATCATTCATCTTTGAAAGGTGGCGGGTGCATTACATAAGCCAAAAGGCATACGTCTATAAGCAAAGGTACCGAAGGGGTAGGTGAAAGTGGTTTTCTCCTGATCAGATTGTGCAACAGGTATTTGCGAGAAACCTGAATAACCGTCTAGAAAGCACAAGTGTGTGTGTTTAGATAGCCTTTCTAGCAATTGGTCGATAAACGGCAAAGGATAATGGTCTTTCCTGGCTGCCTTGTTCAGTTTCCGGAAGTCTATCACCATCCTATAGCCAGTAATAATCCTCTGTGGGATTAGTTCATTCTTATCATTAGGAACGACGGTGATACCTCCCTTCTTGGGTACGCAATGCACTGGACTTACCCAATCGCTATGAGCAACAGGATAAATGATTCCTGCTTCCAGAAGCTTTAATATTTCTTTTCTCACGACCTCTTTCATCCTAGGATTTAATCTCCGTTGATGATCAACAATTGGCTTAGAATCAGGATCAGTTTTAATCTTGTGCTGACATAGAGTGGGACTAATACCCTTAAGATCATCAAGAGTATATCCAATAGCAGCATGGTGTTTCCTCAAAGTTTTTAATAACTTCTTCTCTTTGTGATTCGAGAGGTGAGCACTAATAATAACAGGATATATCTCCTTCTCATCAAGATAGGCATACTTAAGAGTATCTGGTAACTGTTTTAGCTCGAACACAGGATCACCCTTTGGTGGGGGAGGATCCCCAAGCAGTTCAACAGGCAGATTATTCTTAAGAATAGGATATTGTTCTAAAACAAAGCTATCTTGTGAAGTAGCAAGGACGAGGAAATCAGTAGGATACTTCGTCTTACCACACATGACTTCTACATCTCTCACAATTCCCATAGGGCAGATAGTGTCTCTATTAGCTAGCATAATAGTGACATCAATGGGTTCTAACTCAGCAGGTGCAATCTCTTTTTTGATTTCATCATATAGGGACTGGGGTATTTCACTAACACTAGCACCCATATCACATAAACCATGATAACACTGATCTCCTATCTTGACACAAACAACGGGCAGGCCAACTACAGGTCTGTATTTGTCTTTCACGTGAGGTTTAGCAATTCTAGCGGAGTCCTCACAGAATTTGATAACATGTCCGTCTATGTCTTCGGCTAAGAGATCTTTGATAATAGCAACACTAGGTTCAACTCTAATTTCCTCAGGGGGTGCAAGTGGTCTAATGTAACCCCTACGTATCACAGTTGGAGCTTTAGAATAATCCTTTTTCCTAGCAGGGTAAGGTGGTTTCTCAGAGTAGGCACAAGGAACAATAGGATCATTATAGGCAATGACTTTCTCTTCAACTAGATTGGGTTTAACTATGTTGACTTCTACAGGAGGATGATACTTAAACCACTTCTCTTTGGGAAGATCAATAGGAGAAGCAAAAGATTCACATAGAGAAGCTACTATCTCAGAGTCAAGTCCATACTTAGCGCTAAATCTCTAGAAGTGTTTGTTTCAACAAAAGATTTAACGCAATCAAACTGGAAATTCATACCTGACTCCTTACCTTCTTCAAGCTCCCAATCTTCAGAGTTACGTTTGATTCTTTCCAATAAATTCCACTTGTGGTCAATATCCTTCTTCATAAAAGAACCGGTACAAGAAGTGTCAAGCATGGTACGATCTTCATGAGAAAGCCGAGCATAAAAGTTTTGAGTGATAATTTCTCTCGAGAGCTCATGATTGGGGCATGAATATAGCATTGATTTAAGCCTCCCCCAAGCTTGAGCTATGCTTTCCCTATCACAAGGCCAAAAGTTATAAATATAATTCTGATCACGATGTACTAAATGCATAGGATAAAACTTTTGATGAAATTCCAATTTCAACCGATTGTAGTCCCATGATCCAGTATCATCACATAGCCTATACCATGTCAACGCCTTATCCTTCAAAGATAAAGGAAGGACGTTCTTCCTTACCTCATCCTCAGGCAAACCTGCAAGCTTAAATAAACCAAAAACTTCATCTACATAGATTAGATGCAAGTCTGGATGTGATGATCCATCTCATGTAAAAAGGATTAGCCAGCAGTTTCTCAAGCATACCCGAAGGAATTTCATAAAAGATATTTTCAGTAGGTACCCTAGGTTGAGGAGCAACTCCTCGTGCTTCCGTTCATGGTGAAGATACCCCGAACAAATTCATCAAAGGAATAGTTTCCATAGTGACAAGTGACAATAAATTTGAGCACAGTATATAAATGTTTCCTTACCAAATTCCACTTACCAAAGGCGCTTCACTCCCCGGAAACGGCGCCAGAAAAGAGTCTTGATGACCCACAAGTATAGGGGATCAATCGTAGTCCTTTTGATAAGTAAGAGTGTCGAACCCACCGAGGAGAAGAAGGCTGTGATAAACGGTTTTTGGCAAGTTAATAACTGCAAGCACTGAAAGTAGCGGTAACAAGTGATGGTGTAGTGAGGTGAAACGTAGCAGGTGAAAAGTAACAAGTAATAGCAACGGTGGAGCAAAGTGGGCCTATCCCTTTTGTAGCAAGGGACAAGCCCGAACAAAGTCTTATAGGAAGTAAAGCACTCCCGAGGAAACACGGGAATTTCTGTCATGCTAGTTTCATCATGTTCATATGATTCGCGTTCGTTCTTTGATAGTTTGATATGTGGGTGGACCGGCGCTTGGGTACTGCCCTTACTTGGACAAGCATCCCACTTATGCTTAACCCCTCTGGTAAGCATCCGCAACTACAAAAGAAGAATTAAGACAACATCTAACCGTAGCATTAAACTAGTGGATCCAAATCAGCCTCTTACGAAGCAACGCATAGACTGGGGTTTAAGCTTCTGTCACTCTAGCAACCCATCATCTAATTACTACTCCCCAATGCCTTCCTCTAGGACCAAATATGGTGAAGTGTTATGTAGTCGACGTTCACATAACACCACTAGAGGAAAAACAACATACAACATATCAAAATACCGAACGAATACCAAATTCACATGACTACTATTAGCATGACTTATCCCATGTCCTCAGGAACAAAAGTAACTACTCACAAAGCATAATAATATTCATGATCTGAGGTGTAATGAGTAGCATCAAGGATCTGAACATAAACTCTTCCACCAAGTAATCCAACTAGCATCAACTACAAAGAGTAATCAATAGTACTAGCAACCTTACAAGTACCAATCGGAGTCGCGAGACGGAGATTGGTTACAAGAGATGAACTAGGGTTTGGAGATGAGATGGTGCTGTTGAAGATGTCGATGGTGACGAGTCCCCTCTGATGAGAGGAGTGTTGGTGATGACGATGGCGACGATTTCCCCCTCCGGGAGGGAAGTTTCCCCGACAGGATCATCCCGTCGGAGCTCTAGATTGGTTCTGCTCAAGTTCCGCCTCGTGGCGGCGGAGAATCCACGAAAAAGCTCTGCCCTGATTTTTTCCGGACGAAACCCTTCATATAGCAGAAGAGGGGGGCCAGTGGGCCACCAGGGTGCCCACAAGCCCTGTTGTCGCGGCCAGGGGGCAGGCCGCGGCCACCCGGCTTGTGGGCCCCTGGCAGCTCCCCTCTGGCACTTCTTTCGCCCAGTATTTTTGATATATTCCCGAAATATTCCACGTTGATTTTCAGGGCATTTGGAGTTGCGCAGAATAGAGGACTCAGACTTGCTCCTTTTCCAGTCCAGAATTCCAGCTGCCGGTATTCTCCCTCTTCAAATAAACCTTGCAAAATAAGAGAGAAAAGGCATAAGTATGGTACCACAAAGTATAATAACAGTCCATAAAGCGATAAATATCAACATGAAAGCATGATGCAAAATGGGCGTATCAGCCCTCTCCAAGGATGTGGATCTTAACTCCATGCTCCCATGGACTGCGACCGAGTCCAACGAGCACGGGCGGACCCTGATCTGGCTCGACGCCAAAGCAAAGCGGCCCGCGTCGAAGGCGGTATACCCCTTCTTCGTCCATGGCGTCTTTGCCGCGCTGGTGCCGCCCTTCTCCTCGTTCTTCACCACCATCGTGAACCACTATGGGATCCGGGCCCTTCTCCTCCAGCCCAACTCCATGTTGCTCCTGTCCGTCTTTACTTTCTACTACGAGGCCTTCGTTGGCGTGCGGCCTTCAGTAGCCCTCTTTCGACATTTCTTCAGCATGCGCCTGCACGATGGCGCCCATTTGTCAGCATGCATCTCCTCCGTAGCAGCCCAGGGCGGCAATTTTCTCGAGAAGGCCGAGAAGAAGGTGGAAAACATCAAGCACCGTTGGGTTTTCATGAGCCCCAGGGACGCCAACCCTCGGCTGGAGGTGTCGAAGGGCTGCCGGAGAAGACTTCGGCGTGGATCTCAGCGAAGCTCTCTAATCCTCGGGCCGTGCCCATCCTGGAGCACTTCTCCCGCGACATTAGCGCGAAGAGGCTGATCGGTGGGATGATAGTGAAGGAATTTTTGGCACTGTGCCTGGCGCCCCTTCAGTCCCATTCCAGGCCCCTGTGGGACTACCAGCTCGGTGATGACAAGCTCAGGCTCTGGTCCGAGGATCTTCCAACTGAAGAGCTGAAGAGGGTCATGGTGGCCCTGCTGGGCGGTGACCCTGGTGACCTGCCCAAGGCTCCAGGTCCGTTGTATCGTCTCGATGACTGGGCTGACCTGATCGCCGTGCTGCCTGTCTTCAATGAGCGGGTGCTCTTCGCGGCCGAGGGCTCTGGTCCTGTAGAGGTGTCACCGGACAACACCTTTGGTGGGGAAGACTCGGAGAAGACTATCGACGACTGCCTGGCGAGCGTGCCTCTCCGATCACAGGTCGTCCTTCTGCGCGAGCTTGAAGATGATAATGCCACCAGTGAAATCTCCGCGGTGATCTCCTCGCGCCTGACGAGGATCTCCAGGGGACACGCGTCAGGCCCGCGCGCCACACGGTCCGCGTGCATGCTCGCCCCCCCCCCCTCCAGAAGCACTGGGCTGAATCACCCTTGGTGCATCCTGCCTCCGCCGGCAGGAAGTGTGAGGCGCCGAGCTCGCCCCCTTCCGTGGGGGGGCCTGTCGACCCTGCCATCGTCGAGGCGGAGAGGAAGAGGAGATGGGTCCAAGTTGAAGAGTAAGTGACTTGTCTTGGCACGCCCCGCACGTTCATCGTCCATGTATGGCCGATTCCCTTTTTGCCTGATGTCCATGGTTATTACCTCACTAGAGGCGAAGAAGAAGAAGGAGGGCGTCACGCCGGAGGCGACTCCTGACGCACCGCAGGCCCTCCCCAACGCGTCGCCGCCTGCCATGGAAGAAGGGGAGGCTCGCGTGGCGACCTCTCAGGCCTTGGTCGGCGAGCCCCCTGAGCCCCTCGAGCCCCCAAAGCATCCTCAGGCGGTCGTGTTGGTGCCGTTTCCCGAGGGACAAGCTCTTGAGGGCCCTTAGTCTTGTGATGCGCCAATGCTCACAATCTCCGGGCAACCTTCGGAGCCCCTGTCCCTCGTGACGTTGCCTCCCTGATGACACCGCCCGCGATAGCACTACAGGATCCTCAGGGGGAGATCCAGAGGACTCCGGTATACGTCTAGGGCGTCCTGAACGAGGCCTTCGGTGCCCTGGGCAAGGTCGCGGTCGTTATGGCGAGGGGCGAGAAGGAGGCCAAGGCCGCTCGCGCTGCAGGCGAGGAGGCGCTGAAGGAAGCCTAATCCGCTCGCGCCCCGCGTGAGGAGGCGATGAAGGAAGCCGTATCCGCTTGCGCCGCGCGTGAGGAGGCGATGGAAGGAGCCGCGGCGCCTCCCGAACGCTGCGAAGAGGTGGAGGCTCGCCTGAAGGCCTTCCAAGAAAAACAAGCCAAGCTAACCGAGCAGCTTTGCCTGCGGGAGGAAGAACTTGATGCGTGTAAGACCCAGCTCGCCGCCCAGGAAGAAGAGTTGTCCGAGGAGGAAACTCGCGTGGGCATGAAGGAGGCGCACTTGGACGAGCAAGAGAAGGAGATCGCCTCGAACAAGACCCTTCTCGATGCCAAGGGGGAAGCCCTCGCCACAGCCAAGAAGAAGAATGCGGCGGAGCTGGTTGGCTTCCCTGACGTTGAGCTAAGGCTTCGCATGGCGCTCCACACCCTTTGCTGGGACGGGTTCGACGAGCCTCTGGCCACCCCAGAGGGTGGCTTCACCGTGTTCGCCGCGGAGCTCGCCGTGGCGTTGGAGGACGCCGTCATCCAGGTGGACATGATCTTGGACAGTGAGTGTCGCGACGTCTTTTCTGAGGCCGCGACACGCATCTTCAGTCACCTTCATCTTCGTGAGCCGGGGTTTGAATTCAACTCCATGATCCTGCCGGTCCCTACTGAGGCCCGAGACAGCGATGCGGAGGCGGTGAAGGGCCCCGTGGAGGCGTTGGTGAAGAGGTTCCCCCGCGTCGCGGTTCCCCCATCTCCGGATGCCGTTAAAGCTGACGGCAGGGAAGACGACACCACTGACAGCAACGACAAGCCCCCTGAAGATGGAGCCACCGGCGGTGGCGGTTCCTCCTGATTTCTTCCCCCTGTTTTTTTTTCCTACAATGCACATTGTGCCTCATGGATAGGTCAAACTCATTTGTGTTTTCAAGAACTTGTTAAGGCTTGTAATGACTAGTTGGCTGCTTGAATGTTTTCTTCGCCTCGTTTCTTTCATGTTTGTTGTGATACTCTGCGTCGGCAGGGCCCGACCTGCGCATACCTCAGCCGCCATTGAACCGACCAGATTCTAGGACGGTCCAAGAGGTGAGGTGCTACGGGTCCAGTTAGGCTCGTGAGTCAAGATGCTCAGGAGTCCCCCTTCACGTGCAAGCAGCCCTCATGAGGGGAACGCGGCAAGGATTTTGATACTTTAGAACACCTTCAGCACTCTGGATCGGCACGTGTCGGCGTTCTGGGAAAGGGGGTACCCAGACCCGCCTGTCTGCGGCCCAGGGCTAGCCCACTCCATCGACCAAGCATTGGGAAACTCGCCAAGGCCCTTATGAGGGGCCAGGCCTCACGAGTAGGAACAGCATCAAGACCCGCAGGGGGCCTCCTCAGGACCCCTCCGGAGCGGCGGACATTCCGAGGCAAGGACCAGCCACACGAGTCAAGGGTGACGCTAGGAAAGGACAGGCGAGCAGCAGATGGCAGGGCGGTACAGTTTCCCTTTTGGTCCAAAGGAGGCGGGAGCGTACAGGGGTCCCAAAAACATCTTCCAAAGGTTTCCCTTCTGGTGCAACGAAGCCGCCACCACCCGCCAGTAGGGCAAACGTCATCCTGGGGCCCGTCTCTGCAGCGCAGACAGTTACTTTACAGGCGAAGACCACCTTTGGGCAGGGGAGCATGTTCTCATGTTCCCCTTCAAAATTGGCCGCTGTGGGATCCCTTCCCGGCGAAGCTATGAGGGAAGAGGACCTGGGCCTCCGCTATAAATAGAGAGGGTAGAACACTTGGTAGAGGGGGTTCATTCCAACCATAGTGCGACACACCTAGCCACTTAGCCTCTGGAGGCTCAAGAGCACTATACTAGTTCATCCACCACCTCCGCGAGAGGCAATCCACCAAAATAAGGAGTAGGGTTTTACGCTTCGCAGCGGCCCGAACCTGGGTAAACTGTCGTGCTCCTAGTCTCCCTCACCATCGTGTGGGTTCTTAGTCTTGCCCGATGAGTAACGAGCCTGGTAAATCGAATCTGTTGAGTGGCCTCCGCATGCACCCCTGAGTTCGAATCTTAAAGGTTTTGCGGAGCCCGAAATCAGAAATTTGGCGCGCCAGGTAGGGGGGGCCGTGTCGGAGCCTCCACGCCAACAGCGGGAACCAGATCTCGACTCGGGAACACCATGGCAAGTGCAACCACCGACAACCGCCGGCCCGCGGCGGTGGACGGCGTCCAAGCAAGCAGGGTCGTCCATGCGGTTGCTTGTATTCTCGGCGGATCACAGCTGCCACCCTGCACCAGCCACGTCAAGCGTTTCCTGCAGCGCGGAGGGACGGCTTGCCTAAGGCCCGAGCCCCCGGAATGCAATGTGTGGCCAGAGGTCAACATCACCTTCGGCCCCGATGACCACCCAAAAGACACGACGGCTGCCGAGGCGCTTCCCATGCTATGCACGCCGACCATCTCTAGCGTGGCTATCTCCGAGACCCTCATCGATGGTGGCGCGGGCCTCAACGTCATCTCAATGGAGGCCTTTGACACGCTGCAGTTACCCCGGGAGCAGCTCGCACCATCGAAGCCCTTTTCTGGGGTTGTGGCGGGCTCCGTCGTTCCCGTCGGACGGATCCGTCTCCCTGTCACGTTCGACACCCGCTCCAACTTCCGCACTGAGCAGATCGACTTCGACGTCACCCACATCCACCTTCTGTACAATGCAATACTCGACTACCCCGCCCTCGTGTAGTTCATGGCGGCGATGCACTCGGGCTACAACGTCGTCAAGATGCCAGGGCGCGGCGGCGTGCTTACCGTCGTAGGAGACATCAAGGACAACTCATGGGTGCTCGGGCTATCCTATAAGGTCGTGGCCACGGCGCGTGCCGACTCCAGGTGTGAGGCACGTGCCACGGAGGACCCATGAGACGTCCACGACATCACGCCCATGAAGAAGAAGCAGTTGTTTTCCGAGAACCGGGTTGAGACGAAGAAATTGCCAGTGGATGAAGGAAGCCTGGCCTGCACCTTCACCTTCGGCGTGAATCTCACCCAAGGCCAAGAGAAGGCATTGGTGGTTTTCCTTAGAGCGAACAAGAGCGCGTTCGCCTGGAGCACCTCCGACCTTGTGGGGGTTCCGAGGGACGTCATCGAGCACGACCTCATGGTGTGCCCGAACGTGCGTCCAGTGAAGTAGAAGGCAAGGAGGCAAGCCCCGGAGAAACAGGCGTTCAACGCTCAAGAGGTGTGCAAGCTGAAGGAAGCAGGGATCATAAGGGAGGTGCGCTACCCAGAATGGGTGGCCAACCCGGTGGTTGTCCAGAAGAAATGTGGGAAGGAGCGCATGTGTGTCGACTTCACAACCTCAACAAGGCTTGCCTGTCGGGATCCCGATCCTAAGTCATAGGAATCCAGCGTGTAACACATCGCATCTCTTTGCGGTCTCACACATGGTTATCCCCACAGCTGCAGCCTTACCTTAGCCGGGACCGTTTGCGCCTTTTGACTCACGTATGCAATTGTGTCGCTAGCAATCCAGTGACAGAAAACCCGGATCGACATGTCTAGTCATAAACCAAAGCGGCAGTTCCGCACAGGGACATGCATACATGACCCAGCAAAGCAGGTGTCGGTCACCAACGAATGTAGACGAGGCGTAGCAAGCTACAATGACTCCATTACATCGCGTGACATTTCCCCAGAGGGGACAGACACAACAGCTAAGAAGGACACATGCCGGTCAACCAATGTGTCCGGAGCAGTAGCGAACTACCATGGCTCATTGGATCACAAAGGGGCATTTCCCTGTAAGGAATGCTACTAAAGCCTACGGCTAGGTAATCAAACCCCATACATATCAAGTACAACACACGTACGCATGGCATACCGATATGTATAGATACATCGATGGCATCACAACATAACCATAAACATACAAGCTTTATTTAAAAGGCTCGGAAGAGCCTCACACATAATATTACATAGTAGGGGTATCATGACCCATCATAACAGTCATTCAAGTTACAAGCGAGCGGAAGTAATTAAACCGTCTGAGTACAAACAGATGAAACTAGAAAGCACATGGCCTGACTATACTACAGACCCACCCTAGGGCCAGATCGTAGCTGGGATACCAGCTACTCGTTGTCGTCGATGTCTAGGTAGCACCCTCCATTAGGGTCATTAACAACCTCTGCAACAGACTATTAAGCAAACGTGAGTACGGAGGTACTAAGCAAGACTTTAGGATAACTATCTACTCATGCAATGTATCAAAGGAATTGTGGGGTTTCATGCGGAAAGCCAGCATTTGACTTGTGGCTAGACAACTTGCATCTTTAAATAATTTTGACAACATTGATTTCTCGCACACGAGTCCACTAACACCACAACAATACTCCATCGTGGAATCATTTCGTCTGCATACGGAAATGTCGTCCACGACACTCACGCTTATCTTGACAATTTTATGAGTAGCCATCAAAGTTATCTTTGAACAACATATGTCTCCAAGTAGTCCATATCCGCGGACGCGGCTATTCGAATAGATCATAACCCTGCAGGGGTGTACTTCTTCACACACGCTCTCGCCACTTATCGCCATGTGCACGTCATGCACCTCGGCAACCTTCAAGAGGAAGCCCGGCGAGGGAGTCGGCCACGACCGTTAACCGCGCTAATACTTAGTCCTGGTCTATCGCCTATCTGAGGGTAACTCGCATGGAAGTCCGGCCGAGGTTTCTGCCACGGCCCCAAACGATGTGCGCAGGGTTCCCAAGCCCACCATCCGGGTGCCACTTGGTACACCATGCCACTACCTGCCGCATCACAGCCCACCTCTCAGGTCAACGCTATGCACAGCCTCCAGCATGACTATGAACACCAGAAAATACTTGCAACTCCTGGACCGAGTACTAAGCGATTAATAAGTCGAGAGGGTCAATTAAGTATCCCAACGTGTGGTAGTATCTAGTCTTGGATTACATACACGGAACTCGGTTCCTAAGGACGGTTCCAATGAAACAACCCACCATGTACTCCTACATAGCCTTTCACCGGTACCTTTACCAAATCAGGTTCAACACACAACCTTTACTTACTGAACACATTCTCACCATTCTGTTCATCACCCAGATGACAGACGATACACAACTCTAAGCATAGCATGCATAGCAGGATGAGGCACACCATGGCTCAAGCATCTAACAGGTATGCTAGGTTGCAAGGTTCAGCTATTTACTGTGACAAAGCCAGGTCATGCAAAGGAAGTGGGTTCAACTAACGTGGCAAACACATTTGAAGCATTTGATCCTAATGCAATAAGTAAGTGCAGGAGCGATAACATGGGATTTATCGGGATGATCAAAATGGTTGCTTGCCTTGTTGCTCAGTAGAGGGACAATATCCGTTAGTCGGATATTCAGTAGAATCGGGAGGAGCGGAGCCTACCGATAGAAATGACATCAATCAATAACAATCATATGCAACAAAATGATGCATGAGCATGGCATGAGATGCAAGGTGGTACGCTAATGTAGCTACCATTATTAGGTTGAAGTGGATTTGAATCAGATTCAAATATCACTTCAAACGAGGTATTCTCGAATACCATTTTAATTGATTCGACCTGATGCTCAGATCAACTTGTTTTTAACATGCACGGAAATGATATATTAAGTTGCTGGTTGTGATTGAACAATGTTCCATCATAGCATTTGAAGTGGAATCCAAGTGATTTTCAGATTCCAACTCCAAAGCAATTATTAAATTTAACCTATTCATTATTCTACATGTTTGGTCCAGTAACATTTTCAAACATGTTTGAAAATTACATATTCAGATTCCTTGGATTTTTCTGATACTTTTCCATATATAAATTATTTTCATTGGAGTTACAGATTGATTTCTATGATTTTTAGAAGTTTTGGGCATTTTTTGGAATTCTTTTAAATCAGAAAATCTTTACTGCATCAGCATGACATCAGCAGGTCCAACTGGCCGTTGAAAGTCAAACCTGACCAGTGGGACCCACTCGTGAGTGACTTTGGTCAGTTTTCGATTAGTTTTAAACTTAATTAGCTAATTAACAGCACTGGACCCACATGTTAGTGAATTATTAGATTAATTATTTTTATTAACTATAATCATCCAGAAGCTGGCCCCACGCGTCAGTGGCTCAGGCCAGCTGAGATCCACCGGCGGCGAGGTCGTCCTCGCCGGCGGTGAGCCTCCGGCGACCACCAGAACGGCGGAGGGGCTCGGAAACAGCGCACAGGCGGCCAAACTTTGCGCGGAGTGCACCAGAGGAACGACACGTCTCCTGCAGGTTCATTTTTGCACCTAGTCGCGGCTGATCTGGTCGGAGATGACGCCTGCGACGAGCTTGGCGGCGGCCGAAGCTCGGGCATCGTCGGGCTAGCCGAATCCGAAGGAGATAGGCACGCGGCTGAGCACCTACGACATCTACTCGACGGCCTGAAGCTACAGGTGGCCTCAGAAGGACGAGCCGTTCACCGGAGAGCTACCGGCGACGAGCTCCAGTGGCGGATCTCGTCGGGCTCCGGTGAAATCAAGCCTAGAGGAAGGGATCGAAGGGGGAGACTTGGGGAAAAGCTGCACAAGCTCACGTGAAGTGCAGTGGTGGCGCTAGCTTGCTCGGGGACGTCCTGGAGAGGGAGAACGCCGGCGATGAACTTCGGTGACCCGAGGAAGAAGATGATTGTGTCTCGTGGATTTACTGCGTCTCGGCGTCGGGCTCATGGCTAGAAATCTTCAGGGAGCTGCAGCGGATCTATTGCGCGGCTCAGGAGGGAAAGAGGTAGGCTAGAACGACGGCGAGCTCGAGCTCTGCTCGGGCTCCAATGGCGGCAGTGGGGAACGAAGCAGAGGGGGGAGAATGAGGAGAGGATGAGCTCGGGCACGTCTCGGGAGGGTTGTCCCCTTGCGTGCCAGCGCGAAGCGGCGGCCAAGCAGGCAGGGAGTTGCGTGGAGGCGCCAGACGTCGCGGCGGCCACCTCTTGCTGCCTACTGGCGAGGAGGAAGACGACAGGGGAGCTGGGCCTGGGCTGAGGTGAGCGACAGGTAAGTCTTTCTTCATTTTTTTTCTTGTTTTGTTTTCTGATTTGCTAACTATTTGATTTGCTATTTATTTCAGCTCCAAAATAGTTTATAAAATTATTTTGAGCACACCAGAATAGTAGTTGGAAAATATCCAACCATTCCTGAAGTTTTCAACATTTTTGAAAACTTAAAGTTTTTGAATTCAAATTTAAACTTGAATTCAGTGGCTTTTTGTATTTAAATAAATTGCCAAATGTGTTATGAAAATAGTTTTCTTCACTGATTATTTGCTTTCAGGATTTATCAGAAAAGTTGAACCTTTCTTGAGGCCATTTTGGATTCATTGATTTTAACAAGTTTGGAATTTCCTTTAAATTGAGAAGTGGCTAGGGTTTTTTGAGTTTTGCTTCACCACTTGCTTTGATCTTGTTGGAATTTTCTTGGATGCAATGCAAAGAAGATATGAGCACAATGCTATACTTTGGTTAGGGTTCCAGGGATGTGACATTGCCCTCAGGACCTGTTCCTGCTACCACGCATCAACAAGATCGTGGACTCCACCACGGAGTGCGACCTCCTGTGCTTCTTGGTTGCATTCTCGGGCTACCACCAGATCAAGATGGCAGTGGAGGACGTCGAGAAGACAACCTTCCTCTCCCCATGCGGGGTATACTGCTATGAGTGTATGCCTTTCGGGCTGTGGAACGCCAGGGAAACCTTCCAGTGGTTGATGCATATTGCATTGGGGCCGTAGCTCAGGAGGAACGCGGAGGCCCACGTCGACGACATCATGGTCAATTCAAGGCAAGCAAAGACCCTGGTGGAGGATTTGGAGGAGACCTTTGCCAGCCTGCGGGAGGTGAACCGGAAGCTCATCCCCGGGAAGTGCGTCTTCGGGGTCCCGTCAAGCAAGTTGCTCGGTTTCTGGTGTCGCACCGGGGGATCGAGGCTAACCCAGTAAAGGTAAATGCCATAAACAAGATAAGCGAGCCCATAACCCTTAAGGAAATGCAGAAGCTAGCTGGGTGTGTCCCCTCCGTGGGTCGTTTCATCTCCAAGCTTGGTGAGCAGGACATGCCCTACTTCAAGATCATGAAAAGGAAGGGATCATTTGAATGGACCCCGGAGGCCGACGCCGCTTTCAACGAGCTGAAGCGTTACCTCACGAGCCCTCCAGTCATGGTGGCGCCTCGCCCACGGAAACCCCTGCTACTATATCTTGCTGCCACCTCCACTCCACAAGCGTCGCATTGGTGGCAGTAAGGCACGGGAAAACCTGCAAGGGCGCTGCTTCAGGAAGCCCGAGCGGGCCCTCACCCGATGCGCTTGAGGAGAGACCCAAGGCCCAGACTGGCGAATCATGTCAGGAAGAGCCTTGTCTTCCCAAGGCCTCGACTTTTCCTCCGGATGACGAAACGCCCCGACCTCCTGAAGCCACCAAGGAGCACAACATCCTGGGCGGACACGTCCTCGTCGACCACCCAGTGTACTTCGTTAGCACGGTGATGCGGGACGCGCGCTCGTGCTACCCCATGTAGCAGAAACTCCTTCTGGCGCCCCTCGTCGCCTCGTGCAAGCTACGTCACTAGTACCAGGGACACTCGATCAAGGTCGTCTCCGCCTACCCCTTGGAGAAGATCCTGCACAACCCAAATGCAGAAGGAAGAGTTGCTGAGTGGAACATCGAGCTTTAGGCCTTCAACATCGAATTCAACATGACCAGTGTCATCAAGGGAGCTGCCCTGGCTGACTTCATGGTGGAATGGACGGACGCACCGGACTGGGGGCTGGAAGGGAGCCAATCCCTTGCCCTGGGAGCAAAGGCGCCTGAGGGATGGACAATGCACTTTGACAGAGCCTTCGCACAAATGGGAGCGGGGGCTGGAGTCCTGCTCACTTCCCCGATGGGAGACAGGCTTCTCTATGCCATGCAGCTCTACTTCCAACAGGGGGAGAAGGTCTCCAACAACATTGCAGAGTACGAGGGCCTCATTGCCGGCCTCAAGGCAGCGGCGGCCTTGGGGGTCCAACGCCTCACCGTGATGGGCGACTCTCACCTCCTCGTCAACTTATCCAACAAGGAGTACGCACCAAAGACAAACATATGGAGGCGTATCTGCAGGAGGTACGTAAGATTGAGAAACATTTGCAGGGCATGGAGTTGGAGCACGTCCCGCGAGGCGAAAACAAGGAGCGGGCGACATTGCCAAAAGAGCTTCGCGTCGCAAGGCTGAGGAGCCAAGCGTTTTTGAGGAGCGACTCTTCAAGCCTTCCCGACGCCGTCACCTAAGGACCCGACACCGTGCGGAGAGGAGCTTCCCCCAGCATCTCCCTCGGGGGCTCCGGACTGCGGCCAGGCCATGGGGGCTCGACTGCTCCTGGCCCTGGAGGCTCAAGACGATGATTGGATGCAGGAGCTCGGGGCATATCTGCTCCACGGCACATTGCTGGAGAAGGAAGAGGATGCGGAACGCGTAGGGCGACAAGCCTCGACTTACTGCATGCGAGACGACGCCTTGTACCGCAGGAGCCCAAAAGACGTCGCGCTGCGGTGCATTTCTAGGGAGCAGGGGCGTGAGCTACTGGCCGACATCCACGGAGGGGACTGCGGACATCACTCCTCCTCGCGCATGCTCAGAGGTAAGGTGTTCAGGTCTGGTTTTTACCGGCCTACAGCTCTCGACGACGCCACTGAGCTGGTCAGGTCTTGCGATGCGTGCCAGTTCCATGCCAAGAAGATCCACCAGCCCGCACAGGGCCTCCAGACCATCCCGCTCTCCTGGCCTTTTGCGGTTTGGGGGCTGGACATATTGGGGCCCTTCCTGCGGGCCGTGGGGGTTTCCGCTACCTCTACGTCGCCATCGACAAATTCACCAAGTGGGCGGAGGTGGAGCCCGTGCGCACCATCCCTGCCGGGTCTGTCGTCAAGTTCATCAAGGGCCTCGTGAGCCGCTTCGGCGTCCCCAACCGCATCATCACAGATAACGGTTGGCAGTTCAGCAGTCAGCTCTTCAAGATTTACTATGCTAACCTTGGTACGCAGATATGTTATGCATCGATGACCCATCCATGGAGCAATGGCGAGGCGGAGCACGCCAACGCAGAGGTACTGTGGGATCTCAAAGTGAGGAGTTTCAAGAAGAAGCTTGAAGCCCGCGGCCTGGGTTGGGTCGAAGAGCTCCCGTTGGTACTGTGGTCCATCTGCACCCGTGCAACCAAACCCATTGGTGAAACCCCCTTTTCCTCATCTATGGAGCAGAGGCGGTTCTTCCCCACAGAATCAAGCACCGCTCCCTGATACGTCTCAAACGTATCTATAATTTTTGATGGTTTCACGATGTTATCTTGTCAACTTTGGATGTTTTGTTTACCTTTTATATCTTTTTTTGGGACTAACTTATTAACTCAATGCCAAGTGTCAGTTCCTGTTTTTTCTGTGTTTTTGACTCTTTTCAGATCTGATTTTGGAATGGAGTCCAAACGGAATAAAATCCCCAAAATGTTTTTTTCCGGAACGGAAGAAGATCGGGAGGCTTGACGGCCAAGCAAGTGGGCCCACAGGGAGCCTTTTAAGTCCGCGACAACCAAGCTTGTGGCCTCCCTGGCGCCCCCCTGCCCTAGGTCTGTGGCCTATAAATTCCCTAAAAATCCAAAAAAAATCAGGGCGTCCACGAAAACACTTTTCCTCTGCCGCAAGCTTTCGTTTCCGCGAGAACTCATCTGGAGACCCTTCCCGGTGCCCTGCCAGAGGGGACTTTGGAGTTGGAGGGCTTCTTCATCAACATCATCGCCCCTCCAATGACTCGTGAGTAGTTCACTTCATACCTACAGGTCTGTAGTTAGTATCTAGATGGCTTCTTCTCTCTCTTGGATCTTCAATACAAAGTTCTCCATGATCTTCATGGAGATCTATCCGATGTAATTCTCTTTGGCGGTGTGTTTGTCGAGATCCGATGAATTGTGGATTTGTGATCAGATTATCTATGATATATATTTGAGTATTTGTTGATTTCTTATACGCATGATTTGATATCCTTGTAAGTATCTCCGAGTCTTGGGTTTTGTTTGGCCAACTAGATCTATGATTCTTGCAATGTGAGAAGTGCTTGGTTCTGGGTTCTTACCGTGTGGTGACCTTTCCCAGTGACAGAAGGGGCAGCAAGGCACACATCGTGTAGTTTCCATCAAGGGTAACAAGATGGGCTTTGTCGTAGATATGCGATTGTCCATCTACATCATGTCATCTTTCTTAAGGCGTTACTCTGTTCTTTTGGACTTAATACACTAGATGCATGCTGGATAGCGGTCGACGTCTGGAGTAATAGTAGTAGATGTAGAAAGTATCGGTCTACTTGTTTTGGACGTGATGCCTATAGATATAATCATTGCCATAGATATCGTCACGACTTTGCGCGGTTCTGTCAATTGCTCCACAGTAATTCGTTCACCCACCGTCTACTTGCTTTCATGAGAGAAGCCACTAGTGAACACTACGGCCCCCGGGTCTATTCACACCTATCATTTCCACTTTTTCTTTTACTTTGCTTTGTTACTTTGTTGCTTTCAGTTCTCACTTGGCAAACAATCTATAAGGGATTGACAACCCCTTCATAGCATTGGGAGCAAGCTCTTTGTGTTTGTGCGGGCACTTGTGATACTCCTTCAATGGATCGATACCTTGGTTCTCAAAACTGAGGGAAATACTTACCACCGCTGCGCTACATCACCCTTTCCGCTTCGAGGGAACACCAACACAAGGCTCCAAGGCCGCGGGGAAATCCTTTGCATATTTTCCTAGGAAGTCCCTAAAGGCGTAGCCGTAGCAGAAGGATTCCTGGTGCCGTTGCTGATGAGTAAAGAACAGTCTCCCATCAGCACTGTTTCTGGCACCGTTGGAAGGTCTTTTTTTGCCGTAGCAAGAAGAATTTCGGGTGCTGTTGCCGGGGAAGGATAGATCTATCCAAGTAGGTCTCACAAACTCATCTCTTGCATTTACTTTTTTTGCGAGTTGCCTCTCGTTTCCCTCTCCCCCACTTCACATTTGCCATTTTCATTTGCCTTTCTCCTTTACCGTTTTCTTTTGCCTTTTGCCTTTTTGCTGGTTTTCTTGCTTGCTTGTGTGCTTGTTTCTTTGTTGAAGTCATCATGGCTGAAAACACCAAACTTTGCGACTTCTCGAGTACCAATAATAATGATTTTATTAGTACTCCGATTGCTCTCGCCACTAGTGCGGAATCGTATGAAATCAACGCAGCCTTGCTGAATCTTGTTATGGAAGAGCAATTCTCTGGCCTTCCTAGTGAAGATGTCGCATCCCATCTCAATACCTTCATTGAGCTTTGCGATATGCAAAATAAAAGATATGTGGATAATGACATGATTAAGTTGAAGCTTTTTCCTTTCTCGTTGCGAGATCACGCAAAAACTTGGTCTTCTTCTTTGCCTAAAAATAGTATCGATTCTTGGGATAAGTGCAAAGATGCTTACATATCCAAGTATTTTCCGCGGCCTAATATTATCTCCTTACGTAACGATATCATGAATTTCAAGCAACTTGATCATGAACACGTTGCACGATCTTGGGAGAGGATGAAGCTTATGATTAGAAATTGTCCCGCTCATGGCTTGAGTTTGTGGATGATTATACAAATCTTTTACGTTGGCTTGTATTTCGCTTCTCGCAATATCTTGGACTCTGCCTCAGGTGGAACGTTCATGGAAATCACGTTAGGAGACGCTACAAAACTCCTAGACAATATCATGACCAACTACTCTCAGTGGCATACTGAAAGGTCACCTGCTAGCATAAAGGTACACGCTATAGAAGAAATTAACTCGCTTAGTGCTAAGATGGACGAGTTGAGGAATTTGGTTGCTAGTAGAAATGCTCCTTTAGATCCTAATGACATGCCACTATCTTCCTTGATTGAGATTAGCAACGCTAGTTTGGACGTTAACTTTGTTGGTAGGAACAATTTTGGCAACAACAATGCTTTTAGAGGAAACTATGTTCCTAGGCCTTTCCATAGTAACTCCTCTAACAGTTATGGAAATTCCTACAACAACGCTTATGGAAATCATAACAAATTACCCTCTGATTTAGAGAGTAATATCAAAGAGTTCATCAACTCTCAAAAGATTTTCAATGCGTCCATAGAGGAAAAACTACTCAAAATTGACGATTTGGCTAAGAGCGTTGATAGGATGTCTTGTGATATTGATGCTTTTAAAGTTAGATGTGCTCTTCCCAAGGTCAACTTGGATGAAACTTTGAAAGCTATGCGTGTCTCCATGAATGAGAGCAAAGAAAGAACCGCCCAAATTCGAGCTAGGCATGAATGGTTTAAAAGGGTGTGTTCTAGTGATGCAAATCACGAAGATCTTAAAGTGCTTGGTGTGTCTCCTCTTGAATCTTTGTTTTCGCGTTTCAAACCTATTGATGGAGGGGCTGGATATGAATCTACTTTGGTTGAAAAACGCCCTAATGATTCGGAGTCCACCTATCTTGATGATAAAGGTGTGGAGAGTGGAGTAGAAGAAATCAAAATTTTGGGTAGTAACTATCAAAATCAAGATCAAAAACTATGAGTGCAATGCTTTGTGTGATTTGGGTGCTAGTGTTTCCGCGATTCCAAAATCTTTATGTGATATTCTTGGTTTTCATGAGATTGAAGAGTGTTCTCTTAATTTGCATCTTGCAGATTCTACTATCAAGAAACCCATGGGAAGGATCGATGATCTTCTTATTGTTGCAAATAAGAACTATGTACCCGTGGATTTCATTGTACTTGACATAGATTGCAATCCCTCATGTCCCATTATTCTTGGTAGACCTTTCCTAAGGACTATTGGTGCTATCATCGATATGAAGGAAGGGAATATTAGATTTCAATTGCCCCTAAAGAAGGGCATGGAGCACTTTCCTAGAAAGAAAATAAGATTGCCTTATGAATCTATGATGAGGTCTACTTATGGTTTGAGCACCAAAGATGACTATACGTGATTCCATCACCTTTTGCCTAGCTAAGGGCGTTAAACAATAGCGCTTGTTGGGAGGCAACCCAACGAATCTATCCTTTTTCTTTCTGTTTGGTGTGTTCCACACTTTCGTAATTCTGTTATGATTGTGTTTTTTGTGTTTCTTTTTGCGTTTGTGCCAAGCAAAACCGTTATGATTAGTCTTGGGGATGATCGTTTGGTCATGCTGGAAAAGACAGAAACTTTCTGCTCACGAATTTTTTTTCTTTTTTTTCTGTAAGAGATTTTGAGTTGATTCATTTTGCTGCTGATTTCTACGCAAATTCTTCAGATTGTCGTAATTTTTCAGAATTTTTGAAATAGCAGAAGTATACGAAGCATACAGATTGCTACAGACTGGTCTGCTGTTAACATATTCTGTTTTTGTTGTGTTGGTTGCTTATTTTGATGAAACTACGGATAGTATTGGGGGGTATTAGCCATGGAAGATTGAAAATACAGAAACCCAACATCAACATAAGTAGAATTCAAGTTTTCTACAGTACCTAAGGAAGTGGTGGTTTGCTTTCTTATACTAATGTTATCACGAGTTTCTGTTTAAGTTTCGTGTTGTGAAGTTTTCAAGTTTTGGGTGAAGTTCTTATGGACAAAAAGATAAAGAGTGGCAAGAGCTCAAGCGAGGGGATGCCCAAGGAACCCCAAGATGATTCAAGGATTTCGTAAAAGCCTAAGCTTGGGGATGCCCCGGGAAGGCATCCCCTCTTTCGTCTTCAATCCATCGGTAACGTTACTTGGGGCTATATTTTTATTCACCACATGTTATGTGTCTTGCTTGGAGCATCTTGTATCGTAGGAGTCTTTTATTTTTGTTGTGTCACAATCATCCTTGCTGCACACCTGGATAGAGATACATGCACTCACCGTGATTTTGTCGAGCTTCACTTATATCCTTTGGTAGACAATTCAGCTCACATGTCCTTCACTTATATCTTTTGAGCTAGTTGATTTTTCTCTATGTGCTTCCCTTATATCTTTTAGAGCACGGCGGTGCGTGGCTTGGTAGTTGATCTATGCTTTGAAAGTAGTCTCAAAAGGGGTAGTTATCCAAAGGGATACGAAAACTTCCACCTTCATGTGCATTGAATAGTTAGATAAGTTTGATTCATCTCAACTAGTTTTGAGTTGTGGTTATGGTAATATTGAAGTTATATTAGTAAGGTGTTGTGCATCTAGAAATACTTGTGTCGAAGTTAGTGATTCCCGTAGCATGCACGTATGGTGAACCTCTATGTGATGAAGTCTGAGCATGATTAGTTTATTGATTGTCATCCTTTGTGTGGCGGTCGGGATCGCGCGATGGTTTATACCTACCAACCCTTCCCCTAGGAGTATGTGTTGAATGCTTTGTTTCGATTACTAATAAAACTTTTGCAACAAGTATATGAGTTCTTCATGACTAATGTTGAGTCCATGGTTTAGATGCACTTTCACCTTCCACCGTCACTATCTTCTTTAGTGTCGTGCAACTTTCGCCGGTGCACAAAACCCACCATTGGCCTCCCTCAAAACAGCTACCATACCTACCTATATGGCTTTTTCAAAGTCATTGTGAGATATATTGCCATGCAACTACCACCATGACATGTGCCACCACGTCTACATTGCCATTGTATGATCGTAAGATAGCTAGCATGATGTTTCAATTAATGTCCATGCCATGCTAGATCATTATCACGGTACACTACCGAAGGCATTCCATATAGAGTCATCGTTGCTCTAAGTTTTGAGTTGTAAGTGTGATGATCATCATTGATGGAGCATTGTCCCATGTGAGGAAATAAAAGAGGACAAAGATGCCCACCAAAATAAAAATAAAATAAAATAAATATAATAAAGAGGCCAAAGAGCCCATCCAAAAAAATGAGAGAAAAAGAGAGAAGGGACAATGCTGCCATTTTTCCACACTTGTGCATATTAAGCACCATGATCTTCATGATTGAGAGTCTCTCATTTTGTCACCACCATATAGCTAGTGGGAAATTTAATTATATAACTTGGCTTGTATATTCCAATGATAGGCTTCCTCAAATTTGCCTTAGGTCTTCATGAGCAAGAAAGTTGGATGCACACCCAGTAGTTTTCTTTAAGAGCTTTCACATACTCTTAGCTCTAGTGCATCATTTGTATGGAAAGCCCTACTCATTCACATTGATATCTATTGATGAGAATCTCCACAACACATTGATATGCCTAGTTAATGTGACCATCTTCTCCTTGTTTTTCTTGCAACCTCCACCACACTCTACACCACTTATAGTGCTAAAACCATGGATCATGCTCATGTATTGCGTGAGAGTTGAAAAGGTTTGAGAAAGTAAAGGTGTGAAAACAATTACTTGGCCAATACCGGGGTTGTGCATGATTTAAATTCGTTGTGCAATGATGATAGAGCATAGCCAGACTATATGATTTTGTAGGGATAACTTTCTTTTGGCCTTGTTATTTTGAAAGTTCATGATTACTTTGCTAGTTTGCTTGAAGTATTATTTTCTCCACATCAATAGCAAACTATTGTTTTGAATCTAGTGGATCTGAACATTCACGTCACATAAGAGGAGTTACAAAGGACATCTATGCTAGGTAGCATGAAAGCATGAAAAATTCATTCTTTATCACTTCCCTACTCGAGGACGAGAGGAGTTAAGCTTGGGGATGCTTGATACGTCTCAAACGTATCTATAATTTTTGATGGTTTCACGTTGTTATCTTGTCAACTTTGGATGTTTTGTTTACCTTTTATATCTTTTTTTGGACTAACTTATTAACTCACTGCCAAGTGCCAGTTCCTATTTTTTCTGTGTTTTTGACTCTTTTCAGATCTGATTTTGGAACGGAGTCCCAACGGAATAAAATCCCCAAAATGATTTTTTCCAGAACGGAAGAAGATCGGGAGGCTTCAGGGCCAAGCAAGTGGGCCCACAGGGAGCCCACAAGCCCTGTTGCCGCGGCCAGGGGGAGGCCGCGACAACCAAGCTTGTGGCCTCCCTGGCGCCCCCCTGCCCTAGGTATTTGGCCTATTAATTCCCCACAAAAAATCAGGGCGTCCACGAAAGCACTTTTCCTCCGCCGCAAGCTTCCGTTTCCGCGAGATCTCATCTGGAGACCCTTCCCGGTGACCTGCCGGAGGGGACTTTGGAGGTGGAGGGTTTCTTCATCAACATCATCGCCCCTCCAATGACTCGTGAGTAGTTCACTTCAGACCTACGGGTCCGTAGTTAGTAGCTAGATGGCTTCTTCTCTCTGTTGGATCTTCAATACAAAGTTCTCCATGATCTTCATGGAGATCTATCCGATGTAATTCTCTTTGGCGGTGTGTTTGTCGAGATCCGATGAATTGTGGATTTGTGATCAGATTATTATGGTATATATTTGAGTCTTTGCTGATTTCTTGTATGCATGATTTGATATCCTTGTAAGTCTCTCCGAGTCTTGGGTTTTGTTTGGCCAACTAGATCTATGATTCTTGCAATGGGAGAAGTGCTTGGTTTTGGGTTCTTACCGTGTGGTGACCTTTCCTAGTGTCAGTAGGGGCAGCAAGGCACACATCGTGTAGTTGCCATCAAGGGTAACAAGATGGGCTTTGTCGTAGATATGAGATTGTCCATCTACATCATGTCATCTTGCTTAAGGCGTTACTCTGTTCTTTTGGACTTAATACACTAGATGCATGCTGGATAGCGGTCGACGTGTGGAGTAATAGTAGTAGATGCAGAAAGTATCGGTCTACTTGTTTTGGACGTGATGCCTATAGATATAATCATTGCCATAGATATCGTCACGAGTTTGCGCGGTTCTGTCAATTGCTCGACAGTAATTCGTTCACCCACCGTCTACTTGCTTTCATGAGAGAAGCCACTAGTGAACACTACGGCAACGGGGTCTATTCACACCTATCGTTTCCACTTTCGCTTTTACTTTGCTTTGTTACTTTGTTGCTTTCAGTTCTCACTTGGCAAACAATCTATAAGGGTGTGTTTGCTTTGAGGATATAGTGGCACGGGATGGGTTGATTCCGTCCGCGGTCCACCATTCCAATGTTTAGTTGAGGATGGAACCGGAATTGGGTGATCCTCCGAAAAGGAATATTCCCTATATATGCTTCATCAAGTGATTCCACCAAATCAAAGGAATCACCTGGTTATTCTTCTCCTATTGATAGAAGAAAAAAGAAAACACCTCTGCTAATTGTTAAAACCAAAAATACAATGGAAATCTTGCTGGAATTTATATAATATTTTGATTAAAAAAAAGAATAACCCCACAAGATGAGTTGAGTCATATTCTTCTCATTTCATATCTCCAACCAAACACAAGAATGGGACGAACCCGTGATATTTTTATCTTCAATCGAACACAGAATGGAACCAACCGATTCCTTCAGAACGAGACCATGACATGCCATGCCTTTTGGTTCTCAAACCAAACACACCCTAAGGGATTGACAACCCCTTCATAGCATTGGGAGCAAGCTCTTTGTGTTTGTGCAGGCACTTGTGATACTCCTTCACTTGATCGATACCTTGGTTCTCAAAACTGAGGGAAATACTTACCACCGCTGCGCTACATCACCCTTTCCGCTTCGAGGGAACACCAACGCAAGGCTCCAAGGCCGTAGGAAAATCCTTTGCATATTTGCCTAGGAAGTCCCTAAAGTCATAGCCGTAGCAGAAGGATTCCTGGTGTCGTTGCTGAGGAGTAAGGAACAGTCTCCCGTCAGCACTCTTTCTGGTGCCGTTGGAAGGTCTTTTGTTGCCGTAGCACTCCCCGCGGGTCTTGGCGTTCGATGAGGAGCGTCAGGAGGCTACGCGGGGTACAAACCTCGTACTTGGAGAGGAGGCGCACCACCGGGCCTCTCTCCGAGCCACGTGGTACCAACAGGCCTTGCGGCGCTACCATTTCCGCAACATCCACTCCAGAACCCTCAAAGTCGGCGGTCTCGTCGTAAGGTGAGTCTAATCCAGGGAAGGCCTGCATAAGCTTTCGCCCATGTGGGAAGGCCCATTCAATGTCGTCCACGTCTCCAGGCCTGGCTCCGTGCGTCTGGAGACTCAAGATGGAGTTCCCATCGAGAACGCTTGGAATATCCAGCACCTTCACAAGTTCTACCCGTGATGATTCTGCACCACCCCTGCACTGCCTCTGCGTCGCCTCTGCATCGAACCTGCATCGTCCTTCAATTCTTCTGGAACCTATTTCATCCCGTGCCACTCTCACGTAATAACGATCCAACACTGTATACGCCCATGGCCCCCCGAGGATGCGGAAGGGGTCCATCCCACGCCTAGTGGGGAAGACGAAGGAAATCAACACAGTCCGCCAATGACTTCCGGAATCGGGCGCCCAATGCCTTAGGGGTAGGGACACTCGCAAGGCCAAAGCGTCCTCATGACCTCCTAGATACAACCCCACCGTGACACTCTCACGTAATAACGAGCCGAGGCTGTATACGCCCAGGGGCCCCCGAGGACACGGAACGGGTCCACCCCACACCTATGTCAACGATGTGGGGCGATGGAGGCGGATGCGGCTTGCATTTGCTTATTGTGGCTCGGATTTACTGGTATTTATGAAATCACAACTCGGGGCCTTTCCAAATGAAGCTTTTTGCAAAAACTTATTTTCCCTGCAACTCTTCTCAGCACGCTCCTTTCCTCTGAGTCGAGCATATGTCTGCCCTCACCTGCTCGTACCCCGTGAGCGGGGGCTGGGGGCACGGTGTCGGCACCTCGCCAAGGCATTGGTGCCCGAATCCATGCTGGTACTCACTGACGAGTCAACAGACTCGTGCCTATTAGTACTCGCTCAAGAGGTCTATTCGTGGCTCGGTGCACCATCCTGGAGAGGGAACAACATTTGGTCTTTTCTCACAACAGTATTTTGTCTTGGGACAGTTTGAGCGCCTAAGTGGGGTTCTTGAGCATAACGCCTCAGGACCCTTATCGGTCACAAAGCCACCTGGCACCCCGGTGCTGGGGCCTGGCCTCGTGAGGAACCACCTTGGTAATTTGTTGCGCCTCACGTCGGCAGGGAAGTGTGCGGGATTGGGACCTTGCAACGCAGAGCTTCCTGAATGCATATTAGGGACCTCCAAAAACAGAACTCGCGAGGGCCTCTTGAACGTCTAAGGGGGCTCCTCAGCCTCGTGCCTCAGGAATCTTACCGGTCGTAAAGCCACTTGGTACCCGGGTGCCAGGGCCTTGTTCCGCGAGGGGCGACGTTGACAAGTCGCGCCTCGCGGCACGGAAATGTGCGGGACTGGGACCTGTCGATGTAGAGCTGCTTGAATGTCTAAGGGGGCTCGTGAGCACAGCGCCTCAAAAGCCTTACCGGTCACAAAGCCGCCTAGCACCCTGGTGCCAGGGCTTTCCTCGTGAGGAACGACCTTGGTAACAGGTCGCGCCCCACGGCGGCAGGGAGATGTGCAGGACCGGGCCGACTGACATAGAGCATCGACCTACTTCACCTGCAGCAGGGAAAAGATCAACCGAGCAACATCCCCCCCCCCCGAGCACCACAGTCATGCGTTACAACAAAGGAGTTCCCCGCAAGTATACCAAGCTAAGTATCTAAACCAGCAGATAAGCAACATCACTAACAAAAGGGGGCGGCTGCCCAAACCCATTACACACCCGAAGGGCCTATCCCTGTTTCTGTGGATGCAGGGTCAAAAGCAAGGAGGAGACAACTAGCGATGGAGATTCCGTAGGAAAGTTGCCGCCTCTGACGCCCGGCAGCTGCACGCCGACACTCAGTCTGTGTCCTCCTCTTTCACAGGCGCCACAGGAGCAGACATGCGGCGCAGCGCTTGGGGGCTCCTCCCTGGGGCTAGGGCACAATAGCGAGGCGACTCGTCGTAGCTTCTGTCGTTGCTGCCGCTCGGGCTCCTTATGGAGGAGGTGTCGCCACCACTGGGGTATCGACGCCCACCATCGGAGATGAGCTCCTCTACGGGACAGCCACGGTCGGCGTCCTCCAGGCAGCAACCCAGGTGATCGCCCTCGACACCGAAGATCTTGACGAAGAGCGTCGCCTCCCCGTCGTACTTGAAGTGGAGGTAGCGCCTCCCCTTCAAGCCTCGGGCGCGGGCGAAGGTCTGCCACCCACGGTTCAGATACACGTAACCGTCAGGGGTGACCTCAACGTCCACCCAGGATACCCCGCCGCAGCAGCCGTCGGCCTTCAACCAGAGGCCCCAAGGCCCGCCGGCCGGCAATGCCTTCACGAAGAAGTCGGAAGCTGGAGCCAAGCGATTTCCGACCTCTCCACCCACGTCATGAACTACATCGTCGTATCGACCGAGTGGAGCCGCGGGCGAGGCGGCCGAGTGGCCATCACCGACCTCCCACTCCCGCCGCTATGGGCACCCGCTCCAGCCGACGTCCCGCCATTGCCGCCGATGGAGATCCCCGAGCAGGCGGAACCATGACCGCGCCCGCCGGAGGCCACTGTCGGCGCCGCCGCATACTTCCAAGGGCGGCCCCATCCCCTCTTGTTAGGTGGAGAAGCAGGACCTTCGTCGGGGGCCTTCCCCTCATCGGCAACAGAGAATCTCCTCATCTACGCCATGCTGAGAGAGTGAAGGTCTAGGGGTGGGAGACAAGGAAGACTGAGGCGACGCAAGCCTTATCGCCCTCGCCGGGTTAAATAGGCAGACAAGAGCAGGCTGGCGTACCTTCATGTCCCCGGGCCCGCACACTTCGTGAGGGGACGCGCCCGCGTGGCATGTGCACAGGCGTCGCCCCCAAGGAGCAATGATGGTTGGCACCGTATCCAGGCGTCACATCAATTTGACGAGGTGCGCCTCCGAGCGCCTCAGGAACTGAAGTGTTTCCACTGGGCTGCACGACGTGTGTGAAGCGTGACTTGCAGACATTTAGGGCCCACAACGCTTTAACCTGCCTCCAAGGCTTCGCCGGGAAGCCAGCCCGGGCGCGCCTTGGGCCCGAGGACTACTGTCGGCGTTCTGGGAACGGGGGTACCCAGACCCGTCTGTCCATGGCCCGGGGATGGCCCACTCCATCGACCAACCATCGGGAAACTCGACAAGGCCCTGGTGAGGGGCCAGGCCTCACGAGGAGGAACGACACCAAGACCCACAGGGGACCTCCTCAGGACCCCTCCGGACCGGCGAACATTCCGAGGCAAGGCCCAGCCTCAGGAGTCAAGGGTAATGCTAGGAAAGGACAGGCGACCAGCAGATGGCAGGACGGGACGGTTTCCCTTTTGGTGTAAAGGAGGTGGGAGCGTATAGGGGTCCCAAAGGCATCTTCCAAAGGTTTCCCATCTAGTGCAACGAAGCCACCGCCACCAGCTAGTAGGGCAAACGTCATCCTAGGGCCCGTTTCTGCAGCGCAGACAGTTACTTTGCAGGCGAAGACCACGTTTGGGCAGGGGAGCATGTTCCCGTGTTCCCCTTCAAAATTGTCCGTTGTGGGATCCCTTCTCGCCAAAGCTATGAGGGAAGAGGACCCGAGCCTCCGCTATAAATAGAGAGGGTAGAAAAGGGAGTGGAAACTTTCCGCTTTTCCGGAGGAAAATGAAAACGGAGAGGAAATATGAAAGCGGAAATGGAAATTTTCAAAATGGAAATGGAAATGGAATTTTTAATGGGAAAATGGAAACAAAAATGGAAGACTATTTTCCGGTGGAACATATGTGGAAATGGAACTCTCTGTTTCCGTCAATATGGAATTTCCCATTTTTACTATAGGCCTATGGCTACTTTGTATCCCAACCACCAAATAACACACAATGACACAATGAGCATAATGGATCATTTGAGGCCCAACTTATACTACCATATATGTACTCAGCTATACCCTATACACAATTGTCATGTACTAATACAATACTAGGATATGTTGTTAACATAATCAAATTATTTTGTAGACATGTTAGCAATTCATTAAAAAAAATTGTTGTGTGTATTACTCTATGATTCAAGGGGTTTTAAAGTTCCGTTCAACGCCCACTTCTATTTCTATATCCGTTTTGTATTTGCTCCGTGTCTGTTTCCGGTAGTATCTGTTTCCGTATTCATTTCCGGAGTTTCTATATTCATTTTCACTTCTGCAAAACAATATGAAAACAAATGTGATAGCACTCAGTTCCGTATGTTTCCGCTCTATTTTCATCCCTAGTAGAGGGGGTTCATTCCAACCATAGGGCAACACACCTAGCCACTTAGCCTCCGGAGGCTCGAGAGTACTGTACTAGTTCATCCACCACCTCCGCGAGAGGCAATTCACCAAAAGCAGGAGTAGGGTTTTACGCTTCGCAGCGGCTCGAACCTCGGTAAACTGCCGTGTTCAGGGTCTCCCTCACCATCACGTGGGTTCTTAGTCTTGCCCTATGAGTAACGAGCCTGGTAAATCGAATCTGTTGAGTGGCCTCCGCATGCGCCCCTAAGTTCGAATCTTAGAGGTATTGCGGAGCCCGAAATACGACAACAGAGCCCACCCCGCGCGTACCTCCGCCGCCATTGGACCGACCGGATACTAGGACGACCCAAGGGGGAAGGGGCTACGAGCACAGTTAGGCCCCTGATTCCTGATTCTCAGGAGTCCCCCTTGACGTACGAGCGACTCCAATGTACCTCCTAAGAAGCTGACAATATGAGACTCCTGAACTCCTTCAGCACTCTGCGTCGGCAGGGCCCACCCAGCGTGTACCTCCGTCGTCGTTGGACCGCCTGGGCGGCCCAAAGGAAGGGGCTTCGGGCGCAGTTCAGGCTCCTGAGACGCGATGCTCAGGAGTCCCCCTTTACGTACAAGTGACTCCAGCGTTCTCCCTAAGAGATTTTAAGTGGCTTGTGAGTGCACTAGGCTCTGAGTCGGCAGGGCCCACCCCGCCCGTACCTCCTCCGTCGTTGAACCGACTGGATTCCAGGATGGCCCAAGTGGGAAGGGGCTACGGGCGCAGTTAGGCCCCTGAGTCGCGATGCTCAGGGGTCCCCCTTGACGTACGAGCGGCTCCGTACCTCTAGTTGTCTGTCCTCCGCACTGGGCGTGGGCGTAGTTGTAGGTGGACTGGGTTGACATCGTGGCCAGTTGTGGGCGTAGTCATTGGGGGGACCCCTCCGCGTCCTCGGGGGGGCCAGGTATATACAGCCGCAGCTCGTTATTAAGTGAGAGTGTCATGATGGGGGTGTATCTGGGAGGTCACGAGGGTGCTTTGGACTCGCGAGTGTCTCTAACCCCGAGGCATGGGTGCCTAATTCCTTTTGGGTCTTCACCCAGCGTAGAGCACAGGACATCCACTCAGTGTGGTAGGGACCCCTCCGCGTCCTCGGGGGAGGGGCATATACAGCCGCAACTCGTTATTACGTGCGAGTGTCACGGGGGGTGTATCTAGGAGGTCGCGAGGACGCTTTGGCCTCGCGAGTGTCCCTACCCCCGAGGCATAGGTGCCTGATTCCTTTTGGGTCATTGGTAAACCCTGTTGATTCTTCTTCTTCGGGAGTGAGGTAAGGTGTCTGCTGCATGAGGAGGCCTACAATGATAAGCTTCGGCCGGAGCCCCCAAGTGGGGCGCCGACCGCCCAAAGATGCAAGCAAGGTAGAACATTAGGGTTCGAAGTGGGTGCAACAGAAACAACTGAAGGATGCATAAATGAAAGTGGTGGTGGGGGAGTGCCCTGAACTCCTGGAGGCCACATGGCCCTATGGGCACCCTCGGACAGAGTGAGCCAAAAAGTTACTTGGCAGCACCCAACAAAAAGTCACCTGGCGGCAATGCCGCTGAAGTCCACCGTCTCCCAAGGCTCAGGACCTTCGCTTGGCCCGAGCATCTCCTCCTCTTCCTCACCACACCCCAGCAGGCAAGGCATGAGCATGGCCTGTTGGAGCGGCCGGTAAGTAGCAGCCGCGTTCCCCAGCCCGAAGGGCATGAGGGTGCCGGCGCCCGGGCACACCCACTGATGGTCAGCTAGTGCAGGCCAGAAAGAGCCTTGATCCACAGCTCTGTCGATTGCAAGTGCGTTGATGCAGATGCGGGGCCGATCGACCGTGCCAACGATGGCGACTATAATTGGTGATGCGGGGAAGTCCCCGCCTCGCACGTCCTGGGCCTATCAAAGTTCTTGGATTGCTCTGATGACGGACTCGCGGGAGCTGGTCGGACACGCGCTGGAGGGGGCCCTCGGGTTGTGCTCGAGTGCCACCCTCGCCTCACTGGTCAGGCCAGGAACCTCCCCGGTGGGAGCCCCTAGTCCTGACCCAAGGGGGGCGCCGAGCGTGCCTTCCTATGCGATGGGAGGCATGACCCCGTCCCCGGGCATGGAGCCCGAAGTCCCGGGGCGCTCCATGGGGAGGATATGCTTCTTATTCTTGCGTTGGTCCTCACGAGGTGGCTCCTCTTCTTCGTCGTCCGAGCATTCCGCTGCCGCGGCGCGGTAGGCGCGCTCAAGTGTACAGACGGCATCCTTCTTGTCACAGGGGATGGGGATGATGTCGCCGCTCCCTGGCATCTTGAGGACATTATAGCCATGGTGTGTCACTACCATGAACTTGGCGAGAGTCGGGTACCCAAGGATCGTGTTGTATGGCAGGTGGATGTGCGTGACATCAAAGACGATGATCTCATTGTGGTAGTTCTTGCGCTCGCCGAAGGTGAATGGCAGACGTACCTAACCAATGGGCACGGTGGACCCTTCCTAACTCCTGAGAAGGGCTTGGTCGACATGAGTTGTTCGTACGGCGGCTGGAGTGTCTCGAAGGTCTCAACCGAGAGGAAGTTGAGCCCCTCTCCACTGTCGAGAAGGGTCTTGGTGACAATGACGTTGATGATGGTCGGGGTGCACATCATGGGGAGCTTGCCGGCCATGAACGAGCACCTCAGATGATCACTTGGGTCGAAGGTGGTGGTGGTCTGGGACCAGTTAAGGGGGCTCATCGCTTTTGGCTTCGGGAGAGCGGCATTCACCTCCCAGGAAAACTGCTTGAAGGCACGGTTCGAGGCCGGGGTTTGGGTGCCGCCCAGGATGGAGGCCACTGTCCTGACCTCCTGGAAGCCCCAGCCCCATCAGTCTGCCTGTCTTCATCCCTCCTTATGGCTAATGGAGGCAGCGGGGGTAGCCCAGCCTCACGAGGTTGACCGCGTCCTTGCCCCTCCTGAAGGTTGTTGTGCGAGCAGTCGTCCTGAGCCTGGTAACGCCAGCGGTCCTCCTGAGACTGGCCGCGCCAATGGTCTTCATGAGGCTGTTCATGCCACCCCTCACGCGGCTCACGGTCATCCCAACGGCCTCCACAGTGACCACCGCCAAGCGCGGGGCCTCTGTCTCCCCGTCCGGGGCGCGTGCTGAAGTGCTCGGCACAGACTAGTTGGAGCTCATGGCACTCGGAGGTATCATGGCCGATGGTGCCGTGGAAGATGCACGTTGGCCCCACTCCTGACGGACGCTCTCCCCTCGGTCGTACTTCGCGTGAGGCTCGACTGCAAGCACCGTCGGAGCCTTGCGCTTCGTCTCCTTGGCCTCTGTCTTCTTCTCTTCTAGTTCCACCGCCTGAGGCCCGGGGAGCGACAATCGACCTTCTTCAGCCCTGGCGCACTTTGTTTGCCAGGTTGAACATCTCCAGTGCTGTGCTCATTTCATCACTCATGGCAAGGTCCTCCTTCATCTTGAGGTCGGTTACTCCGTCGGAGATGGCCGAGATGACGGCCTCGCCCGACGCCTTGGGGATCTTGAGGCGCATGGCCGTGAAGCGTTGTATGAACTTGTGCAGGGTCTCCCCCTCCTGCTGCTTGATGCGTCGCAGGTCGTTCATGGTGGGAGCGTGGTCACGGCTGCCCTAGAAGTTGGCGATGAAGCATTCACGTAGATCATCCCAGGAGGTGATGGACGCCCTTGGGGGGTTGAGGAGCCAAGAGAGCGCGCCGCCCTTGAGCGCCATGGGGAACCAGCATGCCATGACCTTCTCGCCCCCTCCTACCACCCTGATACTCAGCATACAGAGTTGCAGGAACTCGGCCGACTCCAGGGTACCGTCGTAGCGCGAGAGTAGGTCGGGCTTGAACTTGCAGGGCCACATAGTTGGGTAGAGCTCAGGGGCGATGGTGAGGCACACCACTGGCCCAACGGTTGCAACGCGCACGGGGGCGACCTGGTCTTGTTGCTCCAAGGGTTTCCTTCGAGCAGGGCACGCTTGCAGCGCGGGGTTTGCAATGCTGGGAGAGGGCATGCATCGGCCATGGCCGCGGAACCACCCGATAGCTTGCTTCATCTCCTGGCCTCGCCCTGGGTTCGCGAGGCCGGTCACGGGGACGGGCTTCCTGCTTGGGCTCGGGGTGCGCGCCACACGGCGGAGGTGGGGTGGCGCGTCTTGCTCATCGTTGTTTGCCAGGGACGGTTGGGGTCAAAACGAGCAGGAGAGCGCTGCGAGATCACCGATAGCGGCGACGAGCTCCTCGATGCGCTGGAGCTAGTCGTTGTGGCGGTCAGGGGCGGGCCGATAGCGGAGCAGCTTGGCGGCCATGCGGCATCTCCAGTCGGGCGCGCGAGGACGACCCGGAAGCCCGGATGAGTGATAGAGTGGCGGTGCGGCCGTCGGGCTGCTCAGTAGCCGGCTGGGAGGAACCTTGTTGTTCTTGAGCGTCGGGGCCTGTGGCGGTGTTCACCATGGGCGATGGTGACCGGCGCGCGCCGGCGGGGCCCACGGGCGCCGTCTGAGCAACACGGGTGGTGTGCCGTTCTGCGAGAACGTGGGCCATCGGAGCGGCGAAGCTTGGTGAAGGCGGAGCTTGGAGGAAACCTTGACACACCCCCTATCTGGCGTGCCAAATGTCAGATTTCGGGTACCGCAAAACCCTAAAGATTCGAACTCACGGGCGTGTACGAAGATCTCTCATGGGCTCGCCCCACCTAACTCGCTACTCGATGAGGATGGCAGAGAACTCAATCGATGGTAAGGAAGACACAGAACACGGTAGTTTACCCAGGTTCTTGTTGTTGAGAAGCGTAATACCCTACTCCTGCTTTAGTGGATTTCCTCTCGTGGAGGTTGGTGGATGAACTAGTACAATGTTCGAGGGCCACCGGAGGCTGGGTGGCCTTTGTGTGGTGCCAGTGGGTGAATGAATCAATCTCGTGCCCCCTATAAAGTAACCAACTCTCTCTATATATAGTGGCGGCTCCGGTCCTCTTCCCTTATAGTTTCGCGGGAAGGGATCCCACAATGGCCAATTTTGAAGGGGAACAGGGGAACATGCTCCCCTATCCAAAGGTAGTCTTCGCGTGCAAAGTGGCTGCCAGCGATGCAGGGACGGGTCCAGGAATGACGCATGTCCTACTGGCGGGCGGCGATGGCCTTGTTGCACCAGAAAGGAAACCTTTTGAAGATGCCTTGGGAACCCCGGTACGTCCTTGCCCCCTTTGCACTAAAGGGGAAACTACTCCGTCCTGCTGTTTCCTTCTCGTCTGTCCTTCCTCCATGTCATCCTTGACTCCTGAGTCCGGGTCTCGCCTCGGAATATTCGCCGCTATTGAGGGGTCCTGATGAGGCCCCCTGTGGGTCTTGGTGATGTTCCTCCTCGCGAGGACCTTGCCTTGAGTGGTGCCACGCTCGATCTTGCTAGCTTGATGAAGTGGGCCAGCCCTGGGCCACAGGCACGCAGGTCTGGGTACCCCCATTCCGAGAACGCTGACAATGACACCAGGGTAAGTTTCAAGAATTTTAGACGCGTTTTGGATTTATGGAGATTTGAAATCCAAGTTTCTCAATGTTAGTGGCCTCTCCACGACTCCGAGATGTTTTTAATCCATTCACGTTCATCGCATGGGACCTAACAAAGGAACCCAAGGACACAAGTATGTTTTTCCAACCCATTTTGGTGACATGGAGCATGTGCTTTTAGTTCAAATTTGAATTATGCACATTAAATTCCTAGAAACTTAATTAGTATAGTATACAAAAGGCCAAACGAGCCACGAATAATTTAAAGCAGTTCTATAAGCCCGCGTGGAGCATGTGCATGTGTAAGCATGTGTAAGCACATGTTGTGCTAGCTCGAGCTTCCTTCTTTCATAAGTTATCCAATTTGTATTGAAATGGTGTTCTATCCAAACACACTTCTCCCGCCACTCCCCAATCGGTCTCCTGCCACTCCCCCAATCGGTTTCTCGCTGAGGTAACAGCCCCATCGTCACCTGCTAGACGAGGAGGATGAGATGGAGCAGGCTAGAGAGCAAGCAAAAGTGACATCGCACCATCGAGCATGATAAAGACGTCATCATCATCCCATGCAGGCGTCGGCAGGCGGCACCATGCCACCATCGCACACGGTTTCTAGTACTACCAGAAATGTCTGTGATACGTAGTTGGTCCCACGAGGTGCCCATCGGGGCAGGCCTAGTAAATGATAGGACGCGACCCTTACGAGCAAGTTGCAGCTATCTAGCCCCTAACCCAGTCGAATGGAACTTGAAAGTTCAACGTGCTTTGGATGGAATAGTCCAAGGATGGATGATCAGGTGGGAAGTGATAGATCTCAAGGTTCATTTAGGCGGTGTGATACAATCACTACATGCATTTATCAATGAAAGGCTAAATAAATCTTGAGATCCTTGTTTTGAAAATATCCATGATTTTCTTTTATTGTTTTGAAAATGTCAAGGATCGATGGTGTATGTGTGTGTGTGTCAACCCATGCCTGTGTGTGGCGTTCTGTTCGAGGACAAACCTATCGATGGGCCCTTAGGGTCTGTCATGCCTTTTACTGACAACGCTGGAATGCCAAGGATGGGTGACGATGTGTGTGTGTGTGGGTATGCGTGTGCGTGTATGCCATTACTACACTGTGTGGTTTCTGATGGCAAACATATTGGTGGGCCCATAGGGCCTGTCATTCCCTTAACTGACAATGCTGGAATGCCAAGGATGGGTGACGATGTGTGTCTGTGTGTGTGGGTGTATGAACCCATGCCTGCATGTGTGTGGACCATATGCATTTGTTGTGCGGATTTCAAAGACCCACCTATTAGTGGGCCCTTAGAGTCTGTCATCCCTTTAACTGACCATGCTGGAATGCCAAGTATCGATAACGTGTCTGTGTGAACCCATGCATGCATGTGTGTGTGGACCATATGCTTCTGTTGTGCGGTTTTCAACAACACACCTATCGGTGGGCCCCTATAGTCTGTCATCCCTTTAACTGAGAATCCTGGACCACCAAGGATCGATGACGTGTGTGTGTGTGTGTGTGTGAACCCATGCATGCATGTGTCTGTGTGGATCGTATGCCTCTGTTGTGCGATTTTCAATGACACGTCTATCGATGCCCCCCTAGAGTTTGTCATCCCTTTGATTGACCATGTTGGAAGGCCAAGGATCAATCGATGACGATGTGTGTGTGTGTGTGTGTGTGTGTGTTGATCTTGCATGCATGCCTCCATTGTGTGGTTTTCGACAACACGTCTATCGATGGGCCTCTATATAGGGTATATACATCCATTTGACTGATAACGCTAGAACGCCACCCTATAGCTATGTGTCATGTGCGTGCGTGGGTGTGGGTGGGGGTGGAGGGAGGGGTACAATATATACGTCCATAACCTAGGTATAGTAAACATATAACCAATCTTAAGGGCGGTATGCCCAGTTTTCTCACCTAAGTGCATGCACATCATAGTGTTGTTCCTTCAACATAGTGTTGTGCATTGTGTATTTAGACACCGGACCACACACTTTTCCTATATACATTTGGCCACATGCAGGGTGATGGTGTTCTTCTAACCCCGCTCAAGCGATCTTCGATGACGTGCCAACTCGTGGGACCGCACAGTCTAAATATCCCTCTTGATCGACAACAATATGTGATGGTTTGATCAAATTAAGGTATAAATTATGTTGGTTGTCTTATGACAAGTGAGGCATGGATAAATGTGTGGCTAAGTTTGAGCCAGGTCATGTGATCATAGTATCCCCTCCTCTGACACATACTATAGGGCCAATACCCTGCGCTTATGTCATGAACCCTTTTCTGTCACACTACACACTTTTAGGCATGCACATATGCATTATGTGCCACATCAAAGTTGTGCATTGGGAATTTAAACATTACAATACACCATCTTCGTACACGCGCACAAACAAACACACACACACACACATATATATATATATATACTTTATCCATTCCTATGTACAAGTCTTTTTAGAGATTTCACAACAACTACATACATATATTATGTGTATATATACATACTTCATAGTGTGGACTCACTTATTTTGCTCCGTATGTAGTGTGTAGTGGAATGTCTAAAAAGACTTATATTTAGGAACAGAGGGAGTATATATTTGGGCCACTTGCGGGCATGGTTGTGTTTTTACCCTCTCTCACGTTTCTTTGTTACCGTTTACCCCAGAAGATGTTATTATCTAAATAGCAAACGAATCTGATGAAACAATCGTATGCGATTTTATCCCCAACAGACGTGAGTGTGCTACTCTAACCGTGTATGATGTGTGTACACTGCAAAATCAGCTCTGTGCAATGGTGGCAACCGGAATCGTCAGCTAGTCCAAAGGGGTAATGTGCACAGTAAAAACCTAAACCCCACAGTGGCCTATAAAAGATCCCACCGCCAACGGCTAACAGCTATTTTTTCCATCGATAGCTCGCCACGACCACCACATACACCAAATGGAACTGCTGCTCAACCATGGGGATGTGTATGGCGTCATCCTGATAGTGTTGGACGACGACGTGATAGAGGATTCCAACGTGTTGGCCGCCATGGCGGGCAACGGCAAACAGCCAGCTGCCGTAGTCGCCCACGACGGATAGAGGATTCCGACGCCCTAGCCTTCATGTCAGTCAATGGTCAAACGCCATCTGTCGTGGCCAACGATGATGACGACCCCAAGTTTTAGCATCGGATACATATGGGCATTGCTTTTTCCGTCCGGAATCGGGCCTTGATGCGTTCCTGCACGACAAGGATGGCCGCCATCTCAGGGTTGGTGTGGAACAGTATATCGCATGTGCGGATGCCAAATGCAACGTGGCTAGGGATCTGAAGCGGAAGAAACTACAGGAGACCACAAAGAGAAAGAGGGTGATGAAGAACTCAGATACAGCTGGAAAAAAGAGTCGAGAGCAGGACCAGAAGGCGACAGAGCAGGCTGATGCATGCCTCTCACCCGTGTTGGAGGCCAGTGCAGGCCTTGCAGCTGGGGCAGCAGCCCTCGCAACAGCGGCCACGGCGACTGAGGGAGTCCGGGATTAAGGGGACCTCTGGCGGTAGGGTTGTTGTTCATGGGCCGACCTAATGGGCCACATTATTAAAAACCAAACTGCATGACGACTTAGTATTGAAGAAGGAAAGTTCTGAAGACTGGCATATCATCCAAGTTTAGTAGTCTAGGTTGGCGCCTTTACCCCCGAATCAGGGTCGGTTGTATGTAACCCTAGGGACCCTAGTGTCTATATAAACCACAGTGTTTCATCCACATAGGCAGGTTGATGGATCTAGGGTTTAGGTCGTTCAATCTCAAGGTAGATCAACTTTGTAATCCTCATACTCCATCTATATAATCAAGCAGGATGTAGGGTGTTACCTCCACCAGAGGGCCCGAACCTGGGTAAAACACTGTCCCCTTTGTCTCCTACATCCCATCGATCCAAGGTCCACAGTTCGGGACCCCCTACCCAAGATCCTCCGGTTTTGACACAAACATTGGTGCTTTCACTGAGAGTTCCGATGTGGGACCGCCATAAGGATTGATGGCATTCTTATTCATAAGCGACGAATCTACAACGGGGGCATCTTCATCCCCGAGCAGGTTCTCATGTTTGGCAGCTTCACGCTGTGCGCCGACCCTACGAGCGGCCTTGGCCAGATTGGATGTCTCATCCCTGATCGTAAGATAGGGTTCGGGAACCTCGAGTTACCCACCAATTCATGAGGCAATCTTTTCCCTGCTAAGGTCACGGTTTTGCCCGATGAACTCCAAAATCCCAAGGCCTTGACTTGAGGTCTCTTGTACGGCCATGACCTCGGCTCCCTCTTCGAAGAATTGGCTTCAAGCCCGGACCCGACCTCTACGCACGGATGACAATATACGACCATGGCCGAACTCACTCCCCCCGCAGAATCTACGAAGTTCATCTCCAAAAATCATCAAGAGATCAATCTGGACATCCTCTCAATGTTAAACGAGGCGCTCGACTAGATCCAACCGCTGAAATCGCGGATGGACTAGACCCGAGAAATACTCGGACCGATCCGGAGACGGATTACGAGGACTTTTTCAGCCCACCCACCACCCACGTGGTAGCCACCATGGAACACTTAACTGACGTGCTGGATTACGCCTCCGAGGAGGTCGAAGACAAAGATTACGCGGCCGATGACCCCGCCAATGTAAACACCGGGCGATGGATGATACGTCCCAAACATATCTATAATTCTTGTTTCCTCCATGCTCTTTTGGGTGACATTGTATATGTTTTGCTACATTTTCATACCATTTTACACTTATTTGGACTAACCTATTAACTCAGTGCACCTAGTGCCAGTTTCTGTCTTCTAATGTCTTTTAATTGCACGGACTTTACCCCAATTTTCAGAGCCCCAAAAATCACGAGAAAATATATTAAAATCAGCATGACAGAAGCTTCACAAAGCACCAAGGTGGGCCAGAGGGGAGCTAGGCCTCACCCAGGCAGCCACCTGGCGAGGGCCCCCTCCTGGCCGCGCCACCAGGTCGCCTAGGTGGAGGGTCCACCCCCTGGCGCCCCCTTTGGCCTATATTTAACCCTTGGACGGAAAACCCTAAAGATATATCCAGGATCATGAATTTCTCCACCATTCCACCGTTGTAGCGCTTCCGAGATCGTGAGCGCCAGAAGACCTGTTCCCGGCACCCCGCCGGACGGAGGATTGACTTCCAGGAGCTTCTCCACCACCATGGACACTTCCCGGACGTGCCATGAGTAGTCCTCCTTGGACCATGAGTCCATGACCAGTAGCTATTTATATGTCTTCTCTCCAATCTTGTGCTTCAATGCTTAACCCTGCTGAGCTTCCCTACATGATCAAGGCATCTATGTAATTTACCTGTTGTTGCTAAGCTGAGTTTGCTGGGATCCGATGGATTATGAGATTACGTTCAGATTGTGATGAGTTATATATTTGTTTCTCCTTTTATATTATGTTCTTTAGTAATTCATGCATGTTCTCCGTTGCTTTTTATTGCTTTGGTCAAGTAGTAGATTGTAACTCCAAGAGGGAGTGTTATGCATGATTGTGGGTTCATGCCCCCTAATGTCTAGCTTGAGTGACAGAAACGTGAGACTAGGGGATGTGTTGTTGCCACCAGGGAGAAAACAACCGTGCTTGTGACCACGGTTGCAAGGATTGTTTACCTTACGCAAAGTTCATTAATGCAGTTGTCCGTTGCTTTGAGTTTACACTTGGGGTGGGGCTCGTAACTTAATACCAGCGAGATGTTCTTCATAGATATCTCAAGGTGGATGATTAGAGAGTAGATGCTAATGGATAAACGGTCTACTTGTCTTGGCATACTGCCCATTACTTTTGAGCCTCTAACTTTCTTGTAGCATGATTAGCTTTGCGGTGCATTTATAATTCTGTCAATTGCCCACCTGTAATTTGTTTACCCAGCATAGTTTTTTATCGTCTTTTGCGAGAGAGACATCACTAGTGAACACCATGGGACTCTGGTCCATATTAGCACCATTTTTTACACCTCCACCATTTACTGTTTTTATTTCCTTTTTCGTTGCAATCACCATCGCTATTCCCGCTTGTGTTTTGATCCATTGCAAACTACAAGGCCGGAGAGATTGACAACCTCTGTGAACTCGTTGGGAGAAAAGTTATTTGTTGTGTGTGCAGGTCCATGTCTTCTGCTAGCGCGAGAGCAGCTGACACCTACTTGTTGATCCTCGGAGTCCTCCTGGTTCGATAAACCTTACAGTCCCCGTGTAAAGGAAATCTGCTGCTAACTACATCTCCACCTTCCACTTGGGGTAACCAACGAGGGGCGAGAAGTATATCCATCAACTCGTCATCAAGCAAATTTCGGGCGTCGTTGCCGGGGACTCCAGTCTTCAAGATAGGGGAGTTGCACACTATCTTTTACCTTTGCTTTTTAGTCTTGTTACTTTGCTTTCTAGTTTTTGCTTTACAGTCTTATACCAAAAACCACAAAAAAATTAGTTGATTTTCTTTTAGTTGTCCTTACTGCTTAGTCCAGCATGTTAGGGTTTGATGCTTTGAGGGAATCTGAGGTCCTAGATTTGCATCAAAGGAATGGTGAAAATATGAAGAACGCTTGGGATAGAATTTCTGAAGCACATAAAAGAATTATGCCTTGGATGCCTATCAAAATTGTGCTTAGAAATTTTTATCATGGTGTTTTTATATGGTGTAAACACTCTCTTGATATTATAGCTGAAGGATATTTTGTAGAGTGTGATGAGGCTAGAGCTCTTGATATTATACATGGTCTATCTAATTACCTTGTTTATGATCGTGGATTTGACACTATTATAGATAGACTTGCTACCATTGAAAGAAGAATAGATGCTCTAGACTTAAGAGAAAGAGAGAACCCCATGGTTGATAAGAAAAAGATTTTGAAAATAGATGATGACTGGGAGCCTTTTGTTAGAATTAGCATCTCTAACCAAGACTTCCTTGCTTATTGTGATATTGGATCCATGGTTTCTACAATGCAAAAGTTGTTTATGATTCTCTAAGCCTTTTAAGAATGGACAATTTTTCATCTTATCATGAACATGCTAATGGGGATATTTCTGAAATCCAGGGAAAGGTAAAAGATGTCCAGGTTACATTCTCTAAAACGAATGCAACGGTTGATTTCTTCATCATGAAGCCAAACCAAGGAAACATAGTGCTTGGAAGGGACTTCCTCCGGACCATGAAAAGCTTCATTGATATAAGTAAAGGACACATACACTTACATCGGAAAGCGAAAGGTACGTACTCGTTCCCTAGGAAAAATAAGGATGAACTTGTTGAGGATCTGTTTGAAGGTTTTGATGATTCCAATGACTTTGGTGAATTTTGATCCTTCTTTTTGCATCATGCCTAGATCAAAGGCATAAAATAAAGCGTTTGTTGGGAGGCAACCCAATTTTTTTTTACTTTTAGTTTTAGTGGTCTTGATGCTTGTTACTATTGTAGCAACATCATTGAATCTTTATTTTCAAGCTTTGTGCCATGTTTTAGCCTCCGATTGCGAGAAAGTTCAAAAGTTCTGACATGTTGTCCAGAAACAGATTATATCTTCTTGACGGAAAAATTCGCCAAAAATCACGAGATCATCTTTTTTATCTGAATTGTTTTGACAGTATGCTCTATATAATTGTCTTTCTCGCATGTGTTCTGAGTTTTTTTACTTGAGTTGCAGAAGTGCCCCAAAAATTATTTACTACCCGTTGTTCTGTTTTTCCCAGATTCTTCCCTGTTTTGTGTTTTCATTGTTTTGCAAATCTTAAGCTTACTTTTTCTTTGCAAAAACCTTTTGGCAATCTTGAGAAACAGTAGCTCTTCCTAAAAATATTTATGTCCAGTAGAGAAAAATTATTTTATTATGGGCACCAACCACTCTAATGAGCTTATGATTAGTTTTATATGAACGGAGTTTTCAAGTATGCGATGGAAGATGATGAAACAATATCCAGGAGTGTCAAGCTCTCAAGCTTGGGGATGCCCCCATGCACCACCAAGAAATATTCAAGGAGACTCAAGCGTCTAAGCTTGGGTATGCCCCCGTGCCTTCCCCTCTCCATCAACAATCATCAGTTCGCCCTCCCCCATGCTATATTTTTATCACTTCATATGTTATGTGCAATGCTTGGAGCATCCCGCTCTTTACTTTTTAGTTTTTTTTAATTTTTCTTGCTGTTCATAACAAGTTGGACACCTAGCCTTCTTTGTTTGGGAGAGAAACACGCTCCACTCCACCCTAGAACACAACACAGGTTTTCATGCTTATCTTTTTGTGTGTTCTTTATCTTTTCATAGCTGTTGTCATGCTTAGCTCTTAGTTTTCACGCTTTATGTTTTTAAGAGCTTTTATTTAGGTTGCTTTTGGAAATCTCTTGAGTTATCATGCTTATCTTGTTTAGAGAGTTGGCTTGTTGCACTTAGTTGTGTGTCTTGCATGAGTAGGTAATTGAGGTTGCTATTTAAGCATAGTAGTAACTTGTAATAGTTTTGAGGTATTGATTTGAGTAATGTTTGGACTATTGGTGTCAAGAGCTTGAGCCTATTAGTGTTAGGTATGGTATTTTGGGAAATCTGTGTGTATTTTAAAAAACTAAAAAAAATAGTTGAGAACTCTAGCTACTATGGGTCGAGGATGCTCAAGGATATATAGAGTACCCTCACATTATTATGGGTCGAGGATGCTCAAGGATAACCAAACCCCCAAACACTCTTCTTCGGGGTACTTGTCTCTTTGTGAATCTCCTGACTAGATAGAGAGTTACCGATAATAAGTTCATGTGTTCTTTCGACTAATGCGAGTATTCGATTGTTGGCACTTCCACCATCCATATTTTGCTAGCCTCTTCGGTTCCGTGCATTGACCTTTCTCATCTTGAGAGTTGGTGCAAACTTCGCCGGTGCATCCAAACCCTTGGCATGATACGCTCTGTCATCATAAGCCTCATTATATCCTTCCTCAAAACAGCCACCATACCTACCTATTAAGGCATTTCCATAGCCTTTCCGAGATACATTGCCATGCAACATCCACCATCTCATGACTTGATCTTCATGTCATACATGCTTTTGCTTGATCGAGGAGCCGCATGCTAGTTGGGCCTTGCCCTCATTATTGCTACATGACGCGCTAGTTTCATTGCATATCCTGCTACACTGGCAGAGGCTTACATTTGCATACATCATGATAGTTTTCATTTGTCTTTATGTTGAGTACTTCTTATAAAGTGTGAAGATCTTATTTTTATTCTTATAAAATATAGAGTGTTGACCTTAAGTGAGGGAAAGATCCCAAAGAGGACAAATTAAAAGATACCAAAAGAGGACACATGAAAACATCCCAAAGAGGATAAATGAGAGATAAATAGAAAGAGCCAAAGAGGCCAAAAAAATAGAAAAAAAAGAAAGAAAGAAAAAAAAAGAAGGGGCAACACTACTATTCCTTTTGAAAGATCCACACTCGTACTCCATTGTTATATTTGTACTCCTTAGAGATTATCATTCATGCATAACTATGTGGGGACCCTTAGACTATAGAACATGGTTTGCATACTCCAATGACGAGCCTCCTGAAATGAGCTCTAGGTCTTCATGAGAAAAAGTTGGATGCACCCTCACTAGTTTCATTAGAGAGCATACCTTAGCTCATATGTGCATTCGTTACATGGCAATCCCTACTCCTCAATCATATCTATCATTTGGCTTTCTCTCGCCTATGGTTGTCCTCATTGAGGTGATACTTTCACACCTTTTTGTCTTCCTTCCCCGTCATTATTCTATTTGCCATCCTAAGTGCCAACATATCTTGCTTATGCTCATCCATTGCATGAGTGCTCAACGTCGAAAGGAAGAGGATCATTTTGACTTGTGCGTCACTAGTGGTCTGGGGTTGAGTCAAAATAAGATTCCGAAGGAGAAAAAGTGTGAGGTTTAGTAGATTGAATTCTCAATTCAAAAAAATTATGATCTCATCCCATCTCCCATTTCTTGCATGCAAACACCATCTGGAAACATTTGAGTCATGGATAGCGAGAGCTCTTGCACCTTTATGTTCTTACTTTGCTAAATTCAATACTAGATATAGACTCTTTCTTGTTATTGTCTTGACTTGAATTGCATATCTTACTTGCTTTACTTTGAAGTTGTTATATGTGTGTTACCATGTCACCACAGAAATTATTTGTGTTATCATTTACCTACTCGAGGACGAGCAGGAATTAAGCTTGGGGATGTTGATACGTCCCAAACGTATCTATAATTTATGTTTGTTCCATGCTCTTTTGGGTGACATTGTTATATGTTTTCCTACAATTTTATATATTTTTACGCATATTTGGACTAACCTACTAACTCAGTGCACCGAGTGCCAGTTTCTGTCTGCTGATGTCTTTTAATTGCAGAGACTTTACCCCAATTTTGAGAGCCCCAGAAATCCCAAGAAAAATATATAAAAATCAGCATGACAGAAGCTTCACAAAGCACCAAGGTGGGCTAGATGGGAGCCGGGCCTCACCCAGGCGGCTACCTGGCGAGGCCCCCCTCCTGGCCGCGTCACGAGGTCGCCTAGGTGGAGGGTCCACCCCCTGGCACCCCCTTTTGGCCTATATTTACCCCTCAGACGGAAAACCCTAAATATATGTCCGGAATCACGAATTTCTCCACCGTAGCGCTTCCGAGATCGGGAGCGCCAGAAGACCTCTTCCCGGCACCCTGTCGGAGGGAGGATTGACCTCCAAGAGTTTCTCCACCACCACAGACGCTTCTCGGACGTGCCGTGAGTAGTCCTTCTTGGACCATGAGTCCATGACCAGTAGCTATGTGATGTCTTCTCTCCAATCTTGTGCTTCAATGCTTAACCCTTGTGAGCTGCCCTACATGATCAAGGCATCTATGAAATTTATCTATTGTTGCTATGCTGAGTTTGCTGGGATCCGATGGATTATTAGATTATGTTCAGATTGTGATGAGTTATATATTTGGTTAGCCTTTTATATTATTTTCTTGAGTAATTCATGCATGTTCTCCATTGCTTTTTATTGCTTTGTCCGAGTAGTAGATTGTAACTCCAAGAGGAAGCGTTATGCATGAGTGTGGGTTCATGCCCCCTGATGTCTAGCTTGAGTGACAGAAACATGATACTAGGGGATGTGCTGTTGCCACCATGGAGAAAACAACGGTGATTGTGACCACGGTTGCAAGGATTGTTTACCTTACGCAAAGTTCGCTAATGCAGTTGTCCGTTGCTTTGAGTTTACACTTTGGGTGGGGCTCGTAACATTATACCAGCGAGATGTTCTGGATAGGTATCTCAAGGTGGATGATTTGAGAGTAGATGCTGATGGATAAACGGTCTACTTCTCTTGGCATACTTCCCATTACTTTTGAGCCTCTAACTTTCTTGTAGCATGATTAACATTGCGGTGCATTTATAATTCTGTCAATTGCCGAGCTGTAATTTGTTTAGCCAACATAGTTTTTTATCGTCTTTCGGGAGAGAGACATCACTAGTGAACACCATGGGACTCTGGTCCATATTAGCACCATTTTTTACACCTCCACCATTTATTGTTTTTATTTCCTTTTCCGTTGCAATCACCATCGCTATTCCCGCTTGTGTTTTCATCCTTTGCAAACTACAAGGCCAGAGAGATTGACAACCTCTCTGAACTCGTTGGGAGAAAAGTTATTTGTTGTGTGTGCAGATCCACGTCTTCTGCTAGCGCTAGAGCAGTTGATACCTACTTGTTGATCCTCGGAGTCCTCCTGGTTCGATAAACCTTAAAGTGCTCGTGTAAGGGAAATCTGCTGCTGACCACATCTCCACCTTCCACTTGGGGTAACCAATGAGGGGCGAGAAGTATATCCATGAACTCGTCATCAATGGACCACCACCTCCACCTACAACGTCTACATGGTAGACACGCCTAACGGCAATGGTGACTATACCCCCATTCCACAAAACAACGATAAGTATGGGGACAATCCATGAAAGTGTCGAAAGAAACGCAAACAATCCAAGGCGAAAAAGGGAAGGGGGACCATACAGGGCACCAGGGAGAACACGGCCCAACAGGACATTGGTAACCTAGGAGCTCCCGAGCAACCACCAGAGGATACGAACAAGCCCAAGGGCTAGTCCGATCCCGACGACCCCGACGATTCAGACGATGGTATTTACCTCCCCCCCCCACCCAGACGATGTGGAGGACAACTTGGAGATCGAGAACTTCATAGTTCTCGTGGACCCTGAAGGTCAGGAACGATTCAGGTAGCAGCTCATAGCTACCACCCACAACCTCTAAGTGAAGCAACAATGGATTTAAGTCGAACAAGAAACCATCAACAATAAATGGACAAAAGTATTGGTAGCTGAAGAAGGATATAGCACCGAGTGGTCGGTGCAAAACAAAAGCTACCCAAAGCAGCGCCTACTACCTCAGTTCGATGACCAGGCCCCAGAACTCGTGTCCCAAGGCACGCACAGTACGACGAGTCCGATCGTACACCTCGAGCGCGCGTCAGAGTGGCCGGAGAAGTCAAGTATAGACCCGAGCCTCCCCGCAGGAAAGGAAAGGAACACATACATCCAAGATGCAAATATGACCTACGTCATGACGTAGATAGTAGAATAGGTCACAATAGATCCATCTATGGATCCAGAAGGCAATCTCCCACTCGATGGGATGGAGACCAACCTCGGCGCACCCATAGCAACAGAGATAAGGAATCATACCGGGCACAACCAACAGTCGATATTCACCACAGTATAGCCCTGGTCGGAGGTACCGCTCACCCACTATGCTTCACAGATGAGGTCATGCAACACCAATTCCCGGAAGGGTTTAAACCCGTAAACAGAAAGCAATACAACGGCAGCACGGATCACGCCGTGTGGATAGAAGATTTCCCTCTCCCCATCCATTTGGCCAAGTGAGATGACCTCCATGCCATCAAGTACCTGCCCCTAAAGCTAAAAGGGCCAGCACGGCACTAGCTCAATAGCTTACCCGAAGATTCTATCAGAAGTTGGGAAGAGCTCGAGGAATCCTTCCTATCTAATTTTCAGGGAACCTACGTCCGACCCCCAAACTCCTATGACCTTAGAAACGTCATCCAAAAGGAGGGCGAGTTGGCCAGAGAATTATGGAATAGGTTCCTGACCAGAAAGAACCAGACAGTGGACTAACCGGATGCCGAAGCAATAGCCTCATTCAGACATAACATCCAGGACGAATGGCTGGCTCGCCAGCTCGGACAGGACAGGCCGAGAACAATGTCCGCTCTCACTTCCCTCATGACCCGCTTTTGTGCGGGTGAGCACAATTGGCTAGCTCGGCGCAGCCATAATGCGGTCGATAGTGCTACCTCTCAAGTTCGAAATGGGAACGACAAGCCAAGGCGAAACAAAAGCAAATGTCGTCACAGTAATGGTGACGCCAAGTACACGACCGTTAATGCCGGCTTCCGTAGTTCGAAATTGGGACATCGGAAAAATCCCTTCAAATGGAACATGGATGGACCGACTCCATTAGACAAAATTATGGAGAGCCCTACCAGATCCATGGCACCCAAGACAAGCCCGCCACCCACACCAACCGTAACTGTTGGATGTTTAAGCAGGCCAGCAAAATAGTAGCCGAAAAACAAAGCACGGGCCAACGAAGCAAGGACGATGAAGAGCTGTGCGGTCCGAGCACTGGGGGCAAGAAATAGTTCCCCCTAGAAGTAAAATGCATGAACATGATATAGGTCACTCACATACCAAAGAAGGAAAGTAAGCGAGCCCTTAGGGAGGTCTACGCCGTAGAGCCCATAGCCCCAAAGTGTAACCCATGGTCGGCTTGCCCGACCTTTGATCATATGGACCACCTAACTAGTATCCATCATGGAGGGTCAGCCGCCCTTGTCCTAGACCCCATCATGGATGGGTATCACCTCACCAGAGTCTTTATGGATGGAGGAAGTAGCCTTAATCTGATTTACTCAGATATGGTGAAAAAGATGGGTATAGACCCATCAAGAATTAAACCCAGCAAGACTACGTTTCAAGGAGTAATCCGAGGTGTTGAAGCTTATTGCTCGGGCATGGTAACGCTGGAGGCTATGTTTGGCTCACCCGACAACTTCCGAAGCGAAGACTTAATCTTCGATATCGTCCCTTTCCGTAGCATGTACCATGCTCTACTCGGCCGCATAGCGTTCGCCCGCTTCGATGATGTGCCTCATTACGCTTACCTAAAGCTCAAGATTCCCAGACCCAGAGGTTTTATCGCCGTCAATGGCAATACAGAGCGATCTCCCCGGACCGAGGAGCACATAGCAGCCTTTGCAGCCGAATGCCAATACAATGTCGAAACATCAAGCAGCAAAGCTCGTCATCGAGGCACGACAAGCGGGCAAGCGAGCCCAAGCTCAAATGAATCCTCTCGAGGAGTAGCCAGCCAAAACAAATAGGGATATGCTCCCCACGGCATAGCCCGGTCACCCTTCAGGTATTTCCCTCGTAGACACAATTTCATTCTCAAAATACCATGGCCAGCTGTGGGGATCGACCAACAAGAACCATATGTTCGGCTCGATCGAACTATGTATCGCATATCTTTACACACCAGAACGAGATGTCGTTAAGGATATCTCGAGTGTCAAGCTCACCTATAGCACGACAGCTTCTCAATACCACCTATTCAAGGTCCGCCTGCCGACAATAAAGCAACCTTTAACGGACATTACCCCCACCTTCCTAAGAAGCACAGCTGACGTCAAGTCACCAATGATAGGCCATGGATAAAAGGCCGCCTTTAAATATGACGATCCAAACAATAGTTCCCTTGTAACAGCTCCCTTGGCGCCATGGATTATAATAAATATTATTCATATACCTTTTTTACAGCATCTTTACATTTATATGCTTTTTGTTCATCCGCGCTGAAGGGCGGATTTATTGGAAAGGTAACAAATGTGGTCGATTAATTGACCTGGGGCTAGGATAAAGCACCGCCCCGAGCAATATCCCACCACTGCCTTTTTCAGTGTTTGGTTTCTTGGATATTGCTTTATATGCATCAGTTCCGAATTATGTCTTGGGTCAATAGTTGGGTTAGCCCGCTCGTGTGCTTAACCCCTTATGTTCTAGTTCGGCTAAAGGGGTAAAGGTAGAACCACTGTGATTGTATTATCGGCTGGCCTGGCTAAAAATACCTTAGTGGAAAAAGACGAAGACTAATTGTCATAATAAGCGAAAACCGGTCTGGAATCCGAGCTAAAAACCAAAGACCCATGGAGGTTTTATTCCGTGTTATACAGAGAGGTTTGTACCTTTGCAAACCAGGTGGTAACTATTTGAAAAAATCGGTTCATCCAATTACTACACGAAACTAGGGGCCCCCACATTCAAAGATTCTAAGGCCAAATGAAAGCACTAAAGCCGAACAGTCCTATTGCCTCGTTTCCTTCACACACTACCGCCTCCGCGCACCAATACATTGGCTAAGATTTTGCAGTGCGGATGTCAAAACACCCCTTGTAGTTTCTACATGGTGGCTGACGCCAACGACTGGAAACTTTTAGATTAAACGGCCAAAACAGGAGTCAAAAATTAATTCAAAAGTGCATTACATCAGGACAAGTTTCATAATCATGAGTTGTTCCAAGGCACACTACTATACCCCTACTCATAAATTACATCTTTGGGACATTAGGTTTTGATGGACCGAGTACCCTTCGTCGCGGCAGAGAAATATAGCTCTTGCCACTGATGTTCCTTCCCACGAGGCGGAGGCGCAGTTGCCATCGTCAGGGGCTTTACTCCTGGCCAGTGCATCATGGTCCTCGCAAAGGCCATAGGATCTCCCTCTATGCACACAAAGCGCTTCAGGACCTCGAGGTGGAGCACGACATCGCACAACTTTTGCACTAAGCCGAAATAACTGCTCGACAGAGGCTCGGTAGGCCATAACCGGATGCACGGGTCCTTCATGACTGGTTCCGCCATCCTGTGAAGCTCCATTACCTGCTTCATTTGATTAACAAGAAGGAGGTTGTCATGTGGAGCTTCAAACTGCGCCCAGAAAAGCCTTTGCTCGGCGTCCCCGTCATGGACCGTGTAGTGCTTGGCCGCGTCTGCTACACTCTGCATGAGGTCCGTAAAGGCACCCGGGCAATGCCATAGCCGTGTAATAAAGGCAAACCTGTTTCCACCAAAATCATTTTGCAGTAAGTATGTCTTACCATCCGCAATCTTCTTTACCTGGATCACTTCCTCTTCGAAGAAGCACCTCTCTACCGGCTACAATTTGAGCGCGGAGGACAGTTGGAGAGCTCGGTCGCCTGTTCCTCAAACTTTAGTTCCAAGGCCTCGTGTTTAGAACTCGCATCTTGCAGCTCCTACTGGACCTTGGTCACTCTAGCCTTGTGCCCGTCGCTCTCGATATTCAACGAGTCCAGCTCGGCGACGGTTTTCTCCGCCACCATCTTCTGAGCAACGGCCTCCTGCTTGGCCTTCTCCAATTCAGCCCGGAGTTTCTCCAACTCCAGGTCCATGGCTACTGACATAATAGGAATCACGATGTCATGTATAAATGTCAGACAATACTTAACTATTCAAGTACTACAAAAGTATCGGTGGCATGCGTTAAGCTTACCTTTCTTCTCGTCTAGCCGACTATTAAGTCGGCTAAGCCACTCATCGAGAACCTAGAGTTTCCAGTTCAGCTTCGCTAGTTCTAGGGTGTTAGTAGCCACAGCCCAGGATGAAGCCTCCAACAACCAGATAAGGTTTTATAAGCATCTGTGTCAACGGGATTGGGTTATTCGGCCGAAGTCCCTACTGAGCGGTAATAGTTCATGGGTCCCCCAAAACCGATTTTGCTCAAAGATGGTCAATTATCTCGAGCCACGGGCAAGCTTCTCAACTCACCCATGGCTCGGGGGGCTATCATACCTATAAGTAATAAAAAACCATATAAATAGAAATAAACACTAATTGTTTCACCTCGAAGCCTGTCAACAGACTACTGAAGGCTCCCTTCAGCCCGCTATCAACGAACTGAATCCTTTGCAGAATCGCACCCATCACTACTGGAAATCAGTTTTTTGTCGTCTGCCAAATCTTTGTCGTCTGCTAGCTGATGGAAAAGGGTGTCTTTGCCGTCAGCTCCCATAAAGCGGACGGCAAAGAAGGTCTTTGCCAACAGTCAATTCTTTGCCGTCAGCCGCAGACGGCAACGATGAGAAAAGCAGACGGCAAAGCTTTGGGCTGGGCCCATCTGGCCGGGGAAAGCTTAGGTCAAACTACTCCCCTTATTTGCCGTCTGCTGGCAGACGGCAAAGAGTTCAGAGGCAGATGACAAAGAGTATAGACCCTTTGTCGTCCGCCAGTAGACGACAAAGTTCATGAATCTACTAACGGTCGTCCCGCCCCCACCCCGTCCCTCTCTCTCTCTCAAACGGCCACTCTCTCTCTCTCCTCCCCCGACACCCACCGCCGCCACCGCCGTCGCCCGGCCACCCCCGGTGCCCCACATCCCCGCCGCCGCCGCCCCACCGCCCCCGGCACCGCCCCGGTGCCCCAGAACCCCCCGGCGCCGCCCCGCAGCCCCAACGCCCCCGGCGCCGTCCCTGTCGGTGAGCCTCCACACACCCCTGCATTTATACTTTAGTATATTCAGAGGCGGAGGATGGAATTTTTTTAAGGTGTGGCAAACTGTCAACTAAACAAACTTGATGCCACCTGAAAAATTGATGCATGATGTATTTTTTCCATCTACACCCTCTGTTGGGGAGGTATTTTTGGGCCTCGAAGATGCAAAAGAAATTTATTTTTTGTATATACATCTTCTATTGAAGATGCTGTTAAACCTAACATTGAGTTTCATCGTGTTGATAGTCATCCAGTACTCTTATTTATGACATGGGAGTTCCATCAGGAACGAGGTGTGGAAAGAATGTCGATCCGTTGTATGCTTCCGATCTTACTTATGTGCTTCCATCTAGCTTTTCATGAATGAATCCATCTAATGTGGTTTAAAACTAACAAGAGGTATATATTTAGGTATTTCTGTGAAGAAAAAGTATATGCTTATATATATAAAATTTTGTGACAAATCATGGTGTGGCACCTTTGTTTTTGTTTTAACTACAAATGTTTTTGGCTATCAAACTACTTTTCCGCTATCCAATTTTGTTCGTGCAAAAATTTCTTGTGTTATATGTAGGTGTATAGTTTTTATGTTAAATAGAAAGTACTAAAGTTATCTATCCTACCTCCACCAGACTACAAGTTTCTTTGTGTATCAATATGAGAAATATAAGATGTAGTCATTCTTTAGGTTATTTGGGTTAGGCTCTTGGACTACATCATGGCCACAATGAAGTTTTATTTATTTTCCTACAATTTACCCGTAGCAACGCACGGGCATTCTACTAGTAGGGGTAATTTCAATACTAGGCCATATCTTGGTAATGTTCCTAATGGTCATGGAAATTCTTATAGTAATTCTTGTGGAAATCCTTCTACAAATTCTAATAGGATACTTTCTAATCTTGAGAACACGATTAAGGAATTCATTAATTCTCAAAAAGTTATCAATACTATCTAATTTTTTATGTTGTACTAATTTCTCTTAATCTTTATCATGGCAGGTCAGCATGTGTTGAAACATGGTGGGCGTGGGTCAAGATCGCTCGACAGGTTCTTCTTCGGCGGCCCGCACGAGGGGTGGTACTTCCATTCCACCCCTATCTCTCCGTAGAGCCTTCGAAGACAGTCTAACGACACCACCCGCGGGTGCTTCTTCGTCGGCGGCATTGCCCACTGGGAGAGGTGCTGGTCAGGGAGGGAAGAAGGGGAAGGTTACAGGGAGAGGTGGTGGCCGCGGAAGAAGTAGGCGGACTGTTGCGTCGTCCTCGCCACCACCACCAGCTCATTCACCCGAGCACATGACTACTATGGTGGACCCGTTTGAGGAGGAGGCTACGGGGACTCCGGTCGAGGAGACTCGGGTGGACGGGCATTCGGCCCATGAGACTCCGGTCCAGGATCAGCCTCGGGTCGAGGAGCCTTCGGCCCACGAGACTCAGGTTCATGAGGCTACGTCCTAGGAGACTCCTGCCACACACGCTTCGGCTGGGTGGAGAGGTCCGGATGGGGTGCCTGACCGGATCGGTCCGAGGTGCCGGATTGGACCGAGGTGTCAGATTGGACCGAGGGTCCGGGTGATTGTTCGTCTGATGGCGGGGATGAGTTTACGGATAGTGAGGGTGATGTGCACGTGGATGGGGCCACCGTGTACAAGCGTGGTAGTACACGCCTCCCGGTCGTGCCGGCTACCCCTGAGCAAAGGCCGGTGATTAAGCCTGAAGGGGATAGGTAAGTACATTTACACATTTTTTAGCTTTTGCCTTCAAGTTTCTTCAAATATCTAATGCGTTGACCTTATCATACTACAGGGGATGGGCACACCCTCGTGGAGTCCGCAAGCCGAACAGTTTCCTGGGTGTGCTTTGTCGAACAAATTTTCTGGGGTTTGTCACGTTGCCTAGTGAGGGTCAGGTTCCAACACTAGAATTTTCCTGGGAGCACTACCAGGCTGCGGAGGCCCCACCGGAGGAAATTATAGATGGTGTCTTGTGCCACACGAGCTCCTGTCCTGAGATAACGCCTAGGCCATGGCCAGTCGATCTTGCCATCGAGGTTAGTTGTACGGACTCAGAAAACTTTCATCCATTCCATTATGTGTGTGACCATCGATCATTACTGTGGTAACGAGGAATGGTGTTGCAGGCTGCTCTTCAGAAAGAGAGAGTGGCAAGCCAGGCTTCTCTTCACGAGAGGGACCGGACCTCGGCACGAATGATTGAGGAGAAGAGGGCCCGGAATGGCGCGGGTCAACGGGCCCTGTACGAGCTTTTTGTGGTAAGTTTTTTTCACATTAGCCAAATCATGTCTCTAATGTCTGTTTCATTACTAACTAATACGAGCGACTCGTCACAGTCTGTGCGAGAAGAGCGGTCAAGTCCCTCCGCTGATGCCCGTCTTCTCTGTGATTGGCACGGTGAGTTTCATTTGAATGGTCATTATAAACTAGTATTAACAATTGAGTGTCATCATGCTAAGTGAGACATTGCAAAATATCTTCTCTGCAGAATAACTCTCGAGCGGCATCGCACGACACTTCTCCAAGGCAACCGTCTCCAAACGAAACTATCGCGAGCAACCCTGGTGATTCTACTCCTTGATAACCACGACGGTAAGTTTTCTCTAGTTTCTTTTTGACATAATTAGATAATTTAACTCCTACTCCTCTAAAATGACATATTTAACCCAAGTTAGCTCCAAAACGACATATAGTTAGCTTGGCCTCAACCTAAATGAGGAGGATAAAGAAAAATAGAAATAGAAATAAGAGGAAGAAGAAGAAGAAGAGGAGGAGGAGGAAGAAGAGGAGAAGAGGAGGAGGAGGAGGAGGAGGATAATAAGAAGAGAAGACGAGAAAAGGAGAAGAAAGAGGAAAAATGAAAAGAAGGAAGAAGAAGAAGAAGAGAAGAAGAAGAGAAGAAGGAGAAGGAGGAGGAGGAGAAGGAGCTCTAATTCTTCTACTTCTTCCCTCCTCCTTCTTCTTCTCCCTATTTATTCTCCTTCTTGTTCTCCTTCTTCTCTCCTCCTTCTTCTTCTCCCTCCTTCTTCTCCTTCTCCTTCTCCTTCTTGTCTCCTCCTTCTTCTCCTTCTTCTTCTCCTCCTCCTACAACTTCTTCTTTTTCTTCTCCTTCTTCTCTTCTTGCTTCTTCTCTTTCTTCTTCAATTTAGCTTATTTTCCCCAACAAAGATATACTTAGCTAATTATCCTCCAAAACAACATAGTTATCTTAATTAGTTAGGGTAAAAACATCATAAGAACCTTGGTTAGCTCAGAATTTAGCTAATTATTCTCCAAAATGACATAATTTGCTTAGTTAGCTCCAAAATGGCATATTTAATAAAACATGACCTATACTTAGCTAAGTCCTCTCCTAAATGACATAATAATGCCTAAGAGAAGAAGAGAATAAGAAAAATAAAAGGAGAGGAAGATAAAAAAGAAGAAAAGAAGAATAAGTAGAAGAAGAGGATAAAGAAAAATAGAAATAGAAATAAGAGGAAGAAGAAGAAGAATAAGAGGAGGAAAAAGAGGAGAAGAGGAGGAGTAGGAGGAGAAGAATAAGAGGAGAATAAGGAGAAGAAAGAGAAAAACTGAAAAGAAGGAAGAAGAAGAAGAAGAGAAGATGAAGAGAAGAAGAAGAGGAGAAGGAGGAGAAGGAGGAGGAGGAGAATTGAAGGAGCCCTCCTTCTTCTTCTTCTTCTCTCCTCCTTCTTCTTCTCCCTCCTTCTTCTCCTTCTCCTTCTCCTTCTTCTCTCCTCCTTCTTCTCCTTCTTCTTCTCCTCCTCATTCTCCTTCTTCTTTTTCTTCTCCTTCTTCTCTTCTTGCTTCTTCTCTTTCTTCTTCAATTTAGCTTATCTTCCCCCAACAAAGACATACTTAGCTAATTATCCTCCAAAATGACATAATTAGCTTAGTTAGGGTTAAAACATCATAAGAACCTTGGTTAGCTCACAACTTAGCTAATTATCCTCTAAAATGACATAATTAGCTTAGTTAGCTCCAAAATGGCATATTTAATAAAAAATGACCTATACTTAGCTAAGTTCTCTCCTAAATGACATAATAAGGCCTAAGAGAAGGAGAGAAGAAGCAAAAAATAAGGAGAAGAAGAGAAAAGGAAGAAAATAAGAATAAGTATAAGAAGAGGATAAAAAAATAGAAATAGAAATAAGAGGAATAAGAAGAAGAAGAGGAGGAGGAAGAAGAGGAGAAGAGGTGCAGGAGGAGGAGAAGAAGAAGGGGAGAAGAAGGAGATGAAAGAGAAAAACGAAAAGAAGGAAGAAGAAGAAGAAGAGAAGATGAAGAGAAGAAGAAGAGAAGAAGAAGAGAAGAAGGAGGAGAAGGAGGAGGAGGAGAATTGAAGGATCCCTCCATCTTCTCATTCTTCTCTCCTACTTCTTCTTCTCCCTCCTTATTCTCCTTCTCCTTCTCCTTCTTCTCTCCTCCTTCTTCTCCTCCTCCTCCTTCTCCTTCTTCTATTTCTTCTCCTTCTTCTCTTCTTGCTTCTTTTCTTTCTTCTTCAATTTAGCTTATTTTCCCCAACAAATACATACTTAGCTAATTATTCTCCAAAATAACATAACTAGCTTAGTTAGGGTAGAAACATCATAAGAACCTTGGTTAGCTCACAACTTAGATAATTATCCTCCAAAATGACATAATTAGCTTAGTTAGCTCCAAAATGGCCTATTTAATAAAAATGACCTATACTTAGCTAAGTTCTCTGCTAAATGATATAATAAGGCCTAAGAGAAGAATAGAAGAAGAAAAAAATAAGGAGAAGAAGAGAAAAAAGAAGAAAATAAGAATAAGTAGAAGAAGAGGATAAAGAAAAATAGAAATAGAAATAAGAGGAAGAAGAAGAGGAAGAAGAGGAGGAAGAAGAGGAGGAAGAAGAGGAGCAGAGGAGGAGGAGGAGGAGGAGGAGGAGAAGAAGAAGAAGAAGAGGAGAAGGAGAAGAAAGAGGAAAAACGAAAAGAAGGAAGAAGAAGAAGAAGATAAGAAGAAGAGAAGAAGGAGAAGGAGGAGGAGAATTGAAGGATCCATACTTCTTCTCCTTCTTCTCTCCTCCTTCTTATTATCCCTCCTTCTTCTCCTTCTCCTTCTCCTTCTTCTCTCCTCCTTCTTATCCTTCTTCTTCTCCTCCTCATTCTCCTTCTTCTTTTTCTTCTCCTTCTTCGCTTCTTGCTTCTTCTGTTTCTTCTTCAATTTAGCTTATTTTCCTCAATAGAGACATACTTAGCTAATTATCCTCCAAAATGACATAATTAGCCTAGTTAGGGTAAAAACATCATAAGAACCTTGGTTAGATCACAACTTAGCTAATCATCCTCCAAATGACATAATTAGCTTAGTTAGCTCCAAAATGGCCTATTTAAAAAAAATGACCTATACTTAGCTAAGTTCTCTCCTAAATGACATAATAAGGCCTAAGACAAGAAGAGGAGAAGAAAAATAAGGAGAAGAAGAGAAAAAAGAAGAAAATAAGAATAAGTAGAAGAAGAGGATAAAGAAAATAGAAATAGAAATAAGAGGAAGAAGAAGAAGAAGAAGAGGAGGAGGAGGAAGAAGAGGAGAAGAGGAGGAGGAGGAGGAGGAGAAGAAGACGAGGATAAGAAGAAGAGGAGAAGAAGGAGAAGAAAGAGAAAAAATGAAAAGAAGGAAGAAGAAGAAGAAGAGAAGAAGAAGAGAACGAGAAGAAAACAAGAAGAGAAGAAGAAGAGAAGAAGGTGGAACAGGAGGAGGAGGAGAATTGAAGGAGCCCTCCTTCTTCTCCTTCTTCTCTCCTCCTTATTATTCTCCCTCCTTCTTCTCCTTCTCCTTCTCCTTATTCCCTCCTCCTTCTTCTCCTTCTTCTTCTCCTCCTCCTTTTCCTTCTTCTTTTTCTTCTCCTTCTTCTCTTCTTGCTTCTTCTCTTTCTTCTTCAATTTAGCTTATTTTCCCCAACAAAGACATACTTAGCTAATTATCCTCCAAAATGACGTAATTAGCTTAGTTAGGGTAAAAACATCATAAGAACCTTGCTTAGGTCACAACTTAGCTAATTATCCTCCAAAATGACATAATTAGCTTAGTTAGCTCCAAAATGGCATATTTAATAAAAAATGACCTATACTTAGCTAAGTTCTCTCCTAAATGACATAATAAGGCCTAAGAGAAGAAGAGAAGAAGAAAAAAATAAGGAGAAGAAGAGAAAAAAGAAGAAAAGAAGAATAAGTAGAAGAATAGGATAAAAAATATAGAAATAGCAATAAGAGGAAGAAGAATAAGAAGAGGAGGAGGAAGAAGAGGAGAAGAGGAGGAGGAGAAGGAGAAGAAAGAGAAAAAACGAAAAGAAGGAAGTAGAAGAAGAAGAGAAAAAGAAGAGAAGAAGAAGAAGGAGGAGGAGTAGGAGAATTGAAGGAGACCTCCTTCTTCTCCTTCTTCTCTCCTCCTCCTTCTTCTCCCTCCTTCTTCTCCTTCTCCTTCTCCTTCTTCTCTCCTCCTTCTTCTCCTTCTTCTTCTCCTCCTCATTCTCCTTCTTCTTTTTTCTCCTTCTTCTCTTCTTGCTTCTTCTCTTTCTTCTTCAATTTAGCTTATTTTCCCCAACACAGACATACTTAGCTAATTATCCTCCAAAATGACATAATTAGCTTAGTTACGGTAAAAACATCATAAGAACCTTGGTTAGCTCACAACTTAGCTAATTATCCTCCAAAATGACATAATTAGCTTAGTTAGCTCCAAAATGGCCTATTTAATAAAAAATGACATATACTTATCTAAGTTCTCTCCTAAATGGCATAATAAGGCCTAAGAGAAGAAGAGAAGAAGCAAAAAATAAGGAGAATAGGAGAAAAAAGAAGAAAAGAAGAATAAGTAGAAGAAGAGGATAAAGAAAAGTATAAATAGAAATAAGAGGAAGAAGAAGAGGAAGAAGAAGAGTAAGAAGAGGAGGAAGAAGAGGAGAAGAGGAGGAGGAGGAGGAGGAGAAGAAGAAGAAGAGGAGGAGAAGGAGAATAAAGAGGAAAATGACAAGAAGGAAGAATAAGAAGAAGAAGAGAAGAAGAAGAGAAGAAGGAGGAGAAGGAGGAGGAGGAGAATTTAAGTAGCCCTCATTCTTTTCCTTCTTCTCTCCTCCTTGTTCTTCTCCCTCCTTCTTCTCCTTATCCTTATCCTTATTCTCTCCTCCTTCTTCTCCTTCTTCTTCTTCTCCTCCTTCTCCTTCTTCTTTTTCTTCTCCATCTTCTCTTCTTGCTTCTTCTCTTTCTTCTTCAATTTAGCTTATTTCCCCCAACAAAGACATACTTAGCTAATTATCCTCCAAAATGACATAATTACCTTAGTTAGGGTAAAATCATCATAAGAACCTTGGTTAGCTCACAACTTAGCTAATTCTCCTCCAAAATGACATAATTAGCTTAGTTAGCTCCAAAATGGCCTATTTAATAAAGAAATTACCTATACTAAGCTAAGTTCTCTCCTAAATGACATAATTAGGCCTAAGAGAAGAAGAGAAGAATAAAAAAATAAGGAGAATAAGATAAAAAAGAAGAAAATAAGAATAAGTAGAAGAAGAGGATAAAGAAAAATAGAAATAGAAATAAGAGGAAGAAGAAGAAGAAGAAGAGGGGAGGAAGAACAGGAGAAGAGGAGGAGGAGGAGAAGAAGAAGAGGAGGAGGAGAAGAAGAAGAAAGAGGAAAAATGAAAAGAAGGAAGATGAATAAGAAGAGAAGAAGAATAGAAGAATAAGGAGAAGGAGGAGAAGGAGCCCTCCTTCTTATCCTTCTTCTCTCAGCCTTCTTCTTCTCCCTCCTCCTTCTCCTTCTTCTTCCCCTCCTTCTTCGCCTCCTTCTTCTCCTTCTTCTTCTCCTCTTCTCCTCCTTCTCCTTCTCCTTCTCCTCCTCCTCCTCCTCCTTATTCTTGTTTTTCTTCTCCTTCTTCTCTTCTTGCTTCTTCTCTTTATTCTCCAATTTAGCTTATTTGTCTTATATATGTTGTTCTTCTTCTTCTTCTGACTTTTTTATTCCCATTTTGCAGATTGGATGTACTACACGCTTGGAAGTTGGCATTAGAGTGATTTAGTTCTAGTTTTTATTTGAGTTGATGAACAATGTGCAACTAGATGTATATGTATATATGGATGAACAATATATGTGGAACTATATGTATATGTATCTATGGATGAAACGTTGTATGTGTTGGTTCTTCGATGTATGGGATGTACGTTGATGAACAAATGACATTGATGAACTTTATATGTATATCATATATGTGTTGTAAACTATATATCATATATGTGCTATGAATTATACATATATGTGCTGTGAAATAGAAAAAATAAACAAAAAAGTGACAATTTGGGCTCTTTGTCGTCTGCCAGCTGATGGCAAAGGCCTTTGCCATCAGGGAGCAGATGGCAAAGAGGCCATGTGGCACCCAGATGTGCAAGCTGGGAGCAGCAGCAGCTGGCCCATATAGGCTCTTTCCCGTCCACCTCCTCGGGAGGCTAACGGCAAAGCGGACAGTGGCAGACGGCAAAGAAAAGGGGCAAGCAGTCGGCAAAGCCTCCGTTATCCCTAACGGAGGCGTCGCCTGTCGTCTGCCATCTCAATCTCTTTGCAGACTGCTCAGTGTCTGACATGGACGGCAAAGAGCTTTGTCATCTGCTTAGGGCAGGCTGACGGCAAAGAATCTACAATGTCGTCTTAGGATGACGCATAATCTTTTCCGACAGGTGGCAGACGACAAAGCTCTTTGCCGTCGGTGTGGACCTCTTTGCCGTCTGTGATGGCTGACGGCAAAGAAGCTCATTCCTGTAGTGTTGTAGCGACCCGACTCGAGACGAGTCAAGCCTCTGTGTATCTGTGCCATCCCTGGATCAGTATGCTGGCACACACAGTACATCAATGTATATATCAAAGTGCAATCACATGTAAATAACGTAAAACTGATATATACCTTAAAATCTCAGCGGAAACAATCAAAGGGAGTGGAGTCCCAATAAACACCAACGGCAGGTTGAGTGCAGACCATAACCCTGAATCGTACTCTTACTCGTCGAAGAAAGTATCTACAACATAAGACGTTGCAGCCGTGTAGGTCATCATATTGAATATGTCGGCAAGTCACAAAAGAGAGGGGCAAAAATATCATCTATACTATATGCATATATGGCAAGTGAGGCTATAAGTTTTTAGCGGAAAGCAAGGTTTTATCCTACAACAACAGAGAGGCTAAAAGCAAAATATTACTACGTTGTTGGTTGTTAATGAGATGGTTCCGCCAACCAGTTCGCATACCCAAGTTATCAATATTACCCACATCAAATATATATAATGGTGTTGAGACCTCCTGATAGTTCCAATTCCTTTGGCTCAAGTTGTCCATGACGGAGGACACGGCTAATCGATTAGGTTTGAGTACTCTGCAGAGTTTTGCACACGTTCCCCATAAGATTTGATCTCCTCCGTGTATGTCCTCACACTTCACGGTGTTTGAAGACCGGATGATCAAAACATGGTCTTTCAACGGGTTCCTCTGAGCCTCTGTCGGTGCCCATCCAATCCTACCGTTCTTCTACACCTCGTAGCACCGCTTGTCCAGAGTCACCGCGTTGTCCAACCAAGCCAGAGCCCATAATGACTTGCGGCTGTGCAGGTAAGCCTTGGGTCTTGAAAATATCCGTCCGTCTCTTTGAGCCTGGGTGAAGCTTTCCGCAAGATGTCATGGCACTTCCCCATACATCCCAGGTCGTCCACTGGTTTCTCCAGGGAGCCCATCTAAACCGTCCTTCACCCAGAGGTATATTTCTTTATGAGGTCTTGCAATTCTTGGAGTCTTCAGGTCTTGATTATTAAGTTCTCACAACACTCATGGTAAACAGTCAACCAAACCCTGTCTACTAGGAGCATAGCATAATAACGTCCTGGCCAAAGTAACAAGGGGGTGCGTGCCTACCACATGATACTACATCAAGATCCAAAATTTCCAAGTACCTATTTTGCATGCAATCGGGTGAAGAAAGGTAGAACTACAATGCATATAAAACATAGGTGATAATATGATCAACGTGACTTGCCTGGTATTACTTGATGAAGATGGTCGCTCTCATAATCCTGATAATTCTACTCGTCACACTCAGAGCAATCTATCGTAAATGAATAGCATTCAATAAATATTCATGCCAAGAGGAAGAACCAAAAGAACATAAGAACAAAACATGTCTTGGTGCAAAATAACAACATACCAAGATTTAATAAGAAAAGATAGGGCCTTATGGTGTTGTAAAAGGAAAGGTGAAGGGGTCAACTCAAAAGAGTCAAGGGATGATCAACTATCGCTATATAAGCTCGACTTGCATACACTATGGGAGATGATCAAAAATATTGGGAGAACAACATGAATGTTGTCTGACAAATAGTAAAAGACATAAGAATTTATTTGTAAAAAGAATTTCTTGAAATGGAGCACTACAACGCAGGTTATAGATAATTGAAGTATGAATAGAATTTGAATTCCATAAAGGTCAAAAGTATTTGAATTGGAGCATGGTTGTTATGAATAGAAAGTACATAACACAAGTGTTTAGGGGCAAAAAAAGGTGCTACTGTTTGCAAGGTAAGATCAAATGAATGTTCGAATAAAATTTGAATCGCTCAAATTTGTAAGGTTCAAAGGTCGAAACTAATGATGCTACTGGATATAGGAGATCAATATGAACATGTAGAAAAAACGAATTACTAGATTTGAAATAGCGGATAAAAAGATACAAATACTTCAATATAACATTGAATCAGCTTAGAATGATGTGAACACTTTTGGGCACTAATAGATAAATCTGATTTGATCAAAACTATAAGTTGAAAAGTTAAAACTAATGATACAAACGGAAAGATTACTTTGATACGAATACGACGCAATTGTATTCATCTAAAACGGAGATACGGATAAAAAGATATGATCAAATGAAGTTTGAATATGAGTGTGAACAAATTTCGAATTTTTAAAATTTCAAAAAGCTGATATGATAGGTTCACCGGACAGGTGGGATCAAGACGAAACTCTATGCGTTGGTTTCATCTAATTCGGATGAACGAGTAAAAAGTTATGGCTATTTGAAAAATCAGGGCCAAGCTGTTTTATGGAAGAAAAGTGTTATGTCTAAAAGAATTCTAGGACTAATGTGTAAATACAAAGACTAATTGATAAATCTAATTACTCTACCGTATACTAGTGTAGGAATACTAGTCTAGAAATAATAAACTATGGGAGTATAAAAAAATACGAAGAGAAATACCTTTAGAATACAGAGTAAGAATTAATTCCAATGAGGAGACGACTTCGAGAAATCCCGCCGAAGAGAGAGAGAATATTTTTTATTTAATAAACCTAGTCAAACCAAAATATTGATTTAACCCGAAATAGATGATTTTTGGATGCTCCTATGGGTCTATATTTATAGGTGGAAAGAAGGTCTAAAAGTCAATAGCTAGGCAATGTGGGACTAAACATATACGAAAAGAGGAGAAAAGGAGGGAGATGAGCCACATGGGCCAAAAGAAAACAGGCAGCCACATGGGCCAGAATCGGCCAGCCTGCAAGCAGAAGGCGCGCGCACACACACGTGCATGGCCACGTGAGCTTCTTTTTCGTTTTTTTTGAAATTATTTTTAAACAACAAAAGAAAGGGAATAATAAAATATTTTATATAGGCATATTATATATCAAAATTTTCAGAATAAAATTTCTACAACATGAACATATTTTCAAGACAAAATAAAATTATTTTTTTGCATTAACTTTAAAATGAAAAGGAATTGGATTTTCAAATAAATTGCAAATACTTAAAATTTGAATCGAGGCATTGTCTCTGATTTTGGAGTGTCATTTTCCTCCTCTCATTTGATTTTTTTTATCAGATGGTTTTGAAAATATTCAAACTCGAAATTGAAAACGTATTCAAAATAGAAAATTTTGGGAAAGTCATTTTATTCCCTCTCATTTTTTTAAGAAGTTTCAAATTCCACTCAAGTTTCAATCACTCAAACAAACAAACAATCAATCTAATAATTATATTAACATTCCAAAATTTATAATTTTGGGATGTTACAAGTGCATAAGGGTGCGATGTTAATCGGCGATGGACGCACTAGATAGGGCCTCCGCCATCCTTGTAAGCCATTTGGCCACGGTTTGTTCTCGCAGAGGTTGCATCAGAGGCAACGGTGCAGACGCTGGAGGAGGAGAGATCCTTGGAGCTCTATCTGGAATAAGCTCGAATGAGCCCAGGTCCCCCTCTCCCCTCGTCAAGAGGGGATCAACTTCCTGGGTCCCGGTGACCGAGGAATGAACCTCGTCTGGTACCTCCTAGTCTTTGGTGGCCAAGGCATGAACCTCAGCCGGGACCTCCCAATCTTCGGTGACCAAAGTGTTTACTTCGGCCATCGCCACCTCGTCCCCTGTTTTCAGAGGGGCTTGACAGGACATCACCTCCACGTCCTGATCCGATGGAGGGAAGTAGTGCGGGATGCATTCCCTCTCTCTGCCGGTTCGGCTGGTAATGAACCCCCCGAGACTTGATCCATCGAGAGGTCTCGCACAGGACTGTTCGGAAAAAAGAGCAGGTATGATTAAGAAAGAAATCTTAGGGTAATCCATTAAATACAAGTCGGATTTCGTACCTCTGGGCCGGGGGCTTGAACCTGGGGGTCCTTAGGGGAACCCTCTCAAAATCATCGGAGTCCTCTTCGGAATCCGGGCTGTCGTCGGGTAGGACTACCACGCCTCTCTAAGGTTACTTCGGGGCCTGGGGAGGTAAGTCCTCCTTGGCGTCCTCTAGTGTTGACCTTTTTCTCATTTAGAGGGAATCTTTTCCCCTTCATCTTCTTCCTCCTCATCCTCGAAGGTGGAGGAAGCATGGGTCTCGCCAGACTTAGTATCTGGAGGACCCCTTGAGCGAAGACCCCTACGGGTCTCCTTCTTCTTCTTCTCCTTTTTATCCGGTGTCGTGTAGAGTGCCACGACCAGCATCGTGGTGAGCAATTGCGATCTGGGTTCCTCGGGCAAGGGGGCCGGGTAATCTATTTTATTGTCCTTTTCTAGCCAGCCCTATAGAGACTGTGGGGGAAGAAAATGAGATCTCTGATGAAGTGAAAAGCTTTAATAACAAGAGGCTTGATCATACCTCCAAAGGGGGGTTAGCGGCATCCAAGTCGACGTCTTCTTCCTTGGCGCGCCACTCTTTTTGGGGTTTGAATAAAACCTTCCACAACTTCTCAAGGGTAATGTGGTAGAATTGTTTCATGATGTCAAGGTCGCTGAGCTTGTAGGGTCATGTTGGGATGTCCCGATAGTGGTAGGGAAGGATGCGGTGACGGAGTATAACTTGAACCACGTCGGTCAGCTCGACATTCTTCTTCACCATATGCTTGACGCGCTTCTGCAATGCGTCCACCTCCGAGGACGACCCCCAATCAAGGCACCTCTTCACCCACGAGGTTAGCCTGTCAGGTGGCCCGGATATAAACTCGGCGGGAGCCAGCCAGCCCGCCTCTCGAAGCTCAGTAAGGTATAACCATTCCTTGTGTCATGATTTGATGGTGTCCATGAAGGTGCCCTCCGGCCATTCAACTCGGGGAAGCTTGCTGATCACGGCTCCGCCACAGTTAGTGTCTTGGCTGGTGACTAATTGTGGCTTGACATTGAAGGTCTTAAGCCACAAACCAATATGCGGATGAAGTCGCAAGAAGGCCTCGCAAACGATGATGAAGGAAGAAATGTGCATGAAGGAGTTCGGGGGAAGATCATGAAAATATAACCCGTAGTAGAACATGAGGCCCCTGACGAAGGGGTGTAGCGGGAAACCTAGTCCTCGTAAGAAGTGGGGAACAAACACCACTCTTTCGCCCGGCCTTGGAGTGGGAACCACGTGACCTTCCTCCGGCGCACGATGAGTGATATCCGGCCAAAGATAGTCGGCCTCCTTCAGCTCTCGGATGTCTTTGTCAGAGACGCACGAGATCTCCCACTTGCCGTGAGAACCTGATCCGGCCATGGCTGGGCTTTGGGGAGGACGGAGGGGAGAGGACAAAAAAGCGCAGCAGATCTGAGCTCTTGGAAGCAGGGATGGGAGGAGGTCGAGCCTGGACTGCAAGTGGCTTCTCTACAGATTGTTTTCCTTTTTATGGGAGGCACTGAGCCAAGGTTTCCCATTTATTGTACCGCAGGCCTGGCCACTTCCCGAAACGACCGGGCCGGTGAGCGCGCGTGGGATTACCCAAACCATTACCCATATCCCCTTAAATGTGGGGCACAATCTTGTAAGTGCATCTAGTTCCCCTTAGTGATTTTGGTCGATTGAAGACTTATAGGTTAAGAGACTAATGTGTTTGTCAGTGTACACAGGCCATGTAAGACGTTGAGGAGTTTGAATTATTCGAAGAATATCGACCCCTAAAAATGTATGTCTACGGGTGAAGACTTCGGTAATTCTTTGAAGACTTTGAATTGCGAAGAAATAGTAATTCCTCATGAAGACTTTGAAAATTAGGAATTTGGTGTATCCCAAAGAAAATGCTGTGAAGAATTTGAAGCTTGAAGACTTACTCTTCCTATTTCATTTTCTTCTTTCTTGTGTCATAGGAACACCGTGCTGTTAAAGGGAGTCGAGGTAATACTAAGGAAATGTTTCCTCATGATGCTCATCTCAAAGCCTATAAATACCTAATCCTTCGAGTGAAGCATTTGAAAATCTCTCACAGTTTAGTCAAATACTTCAGTGACAGATATGAAGTTCTTCTGGTCACTGAAGAAATTGCACTAACCGAGGAGTTAGGATTTCACTAGTGTGAACTGCCTATCAGTGAGGAACATGAGAGACATGTGGACTTTCACAATTGAAAAATCCGACCATTGCAGCGTCGCGCGCCACCTATCCCCAACCTTGTCCACCTAACGGTCATATCATTGGGGGCATTAATGTCAAATCATGTCGGGATGCTCCCAGGCTATGAATAGCTGCCCCCACAACCACTAGTTGGTTGGCTACTCCGAGAGAAACTGACACTTGTCATTTAGAGCAATCCATTCCTCGAGGACTTTGAGCGAAAATCATCAAGTGAGGAAAAACCCCAAACACCAAATCAAGAACCCAAAACCCAAAGTGATTGGGCATCACTGAAGAGATTGTTCCTGTGTGGAACCAACACTTGCTACCCTTGAGGACTATGCATCCTCCATACGGTTAGGTATCAATGGTCTAGAGAATCCAGCAGTCAATTGTGGATCGCCGAGTGATCGAGTTTGTGAGGGTTTGGAAGTCCGCCCTGAAGACTTACCACAAGTGTTGGGCGAGGACTATGTGTCCTTAGCTCAAGGAGAATACTGTAAGGACTTAGTGTCTTGGGACTGTGTGTCCTTTGGTTTAAATACCAAGCCGCTCCAAATCATATGTACAACTGTCGCAGCAGTTGGAACTGGGTCATCAAATCTCTATCTTCACCGAGTACCTGGTTCTATTTCCTCAACCCTTTCATTTCTTCACTTGTATGTTGATGAAATTGATTGTTACTGTTTGAAGAATTTGACTGAAGACTTTCTCAATTTCCTCACCCTAAATTATTCAATTCACTTGTTCTTCACCTGCATATCCGGAATACGTTACTCATACAAACAGAATGTTTCAATCCATCATGAAGACTACGATGTCACAGTTATGCATATCTAGTTGAGTACTTTATCCGCTGCTAGCTTTTCGCTTCTCAGGAATTTCCTCACAGACGAAAATATAAAAATCGCCTATTCACCCCCTCTAGTCAATATAACGCACTTTCAACTGGTATGAGAGCAAGGTACTCCCTTCTTCTGTGTGATTTTGGTTTAACCACTAAGTTATGTCGGCCGTAGGTATGATTAAGGACACTGCGGGTTGTCCTACCTTTGAAGGGACAGACTACCTCTACTGGAAGAAAAAGATGTGCATGCATCTTGAAGCAATCGACAACGATCTCTCGTATGTTGTGGAAAGTGCTGTTCTCGTTGTCACTTCAACTATCACTGCTTCTAACGTGAAGAGATTCAAGCAACTTGACTCCCAAGCCAAGAATATCATCTGTGGCCATCTGAGAAAAGGGTAGTATGGCAGAGTGAGTGCTTTGGCATCTGCGAAGATTATCTTGGATAGGTTGTCCAAAGTAAATGAAGGCGTTTTCACTCAACGTGACTCTCGGGTTTATGTTCTTCGCAATCTCTTCAACCTCTTCAAAAGACTTGACAATGAAAGTTGTCAGCAAACCTTCGATCGCCTCACTAATATCTCAAATGAGATGTAGGCTCCAGGAGCTAGAGACATCACAGACCATGAGGTGGTGAAGAAATTGCTGAGATCTCTTGATTCATCATTTGATACACTCGTTTTGATGATTCAAGAGCGAACATATTATAGGAAAATAGATCCTGCTGATATTCTTGAGAGGCTAAATAATCATGAATTCCAACAAGCTAAGAAAAGAGCCCTCTATGGACCAAGTTATGGAAGACCTCATGCACTGAAGGCTAAGGCTATTTCCTCATCTGAAGAAGAAGACTTTGATTGCAGCCTTGGCGACCTTGAAGAACTTGGTCAAGAACTTGCTATGCTAGTGAGGAAATTCCAGAATTTCTCCAAGTGTGGCCAGTTCGAAAAGTCCTCAAAAAGAGACATGAGGAAATCAGAATCTTCATCTCATGACTACAAGAAAAGAGCCTGTCATAAATGCAAGAAGTCTGGTCACATTGTTGATTGTTCTTGTTGGGTGAAGGAATCAAAGAAGAAGAAGAAGTATATGGATGGCAGTTCGAATGACTCGAAGAAAAAGAAGAAATCTTCAAAGTCCTCACTATCGAAGTCCTCATCGCACAAGAAGACAAGCTTCAGAAAGGCTCGGGTCTCATTGGCAAGGAAATGGATTCATAGGAAGAATCTGAAGATTGTGAGGAAGAGGAAGGATCTCAGGAAGAGTAAGAGTCGGGTGTGGCAAGCCTAGCCCTTGCTAGCACATTTGTGAGCAAGTCCATCTTCAATCTTAAAGAAAATGACAACGACAACAACACTGATGACTGTGATGATGACTTTGCTCCCGCCTATTGCTTCATGGCAAAAGGCGCTAAGGTAACCAAACAAACTTCCTCTTCTGACTCTAGTGAATATGAATCTGATGACTATCAGAAACCTAGTTAATCCAAGCTTGCCAATATTGCCACTAAGCAACAAAATGCAATTGAAAAGCTTCAGAAACTGCTAGGCAAAAGCGATGACCTGTTGAACGAGGAAATGGAGTGGACTCAAATCTTGACTGGTGACCTTCAAAGTCTTCAGTCTAGGTTTGATAGTCTTCAAGATCATCATAACACTTTTGGTGATCATGAGAAACTTTCTTATAAATTTCTTCAAAGAAAGAAAGATCTTGAGAAGCTAAAAATGTCTCATGGTGATCTTTGAAGTGAAAATGACTCATTGCTCGCTCAACAGATCACTACCGCTCAGGAAGACATCATTCCACCATGCATAAAATGTATTGAACGTGAAACTACAAATTATTCACCTAGTACTTCAAATTCTTCTATTGCCGCAAATTCTTCAAATGTTTCGGTGGGCATAAATTCCTCACTTGAGGAAACCACAAATGTCACTAACGAAAATGTGATGTGCATATACAAATGCCTCAAAGGACATCAAACCGTTTGTGATGTGCTCAAAAAGAAGATTCTGAACAGAAACCCTAGGAAAGAGGTTATTGCATTTGAGAGGAAATTGAATGCTGATGGATCATACAGGAAACTTGAGCAGTATCGAAAACCTCATGGGTTGCTGCAAAAGGACCTTCTGTTGATCCATCTACATTAACTGGCTTTGCATGTGAAACTTCATATCCTTTTGATGAGTCATTTGACTCCAACTATAAACTATTTAAAAATTAGAATGGTGAATTATTTGCTAGATATGTTGGAACTAAGTACAGGAATGGACCACCCTTGAGGAAAATCTGGGTTCCCAAAAACAACTTAGAAAGTCTTCAGGTGAATGTCCTCATGACACTACCAATGAAGAACAGGAACCCCAGATCAAATTCCTAAAGAGGATCAAAGTCCTCAGAAGGGTGAAATTCCTCATATGGTCAAAATTCTGCTCATTCTTGTGCTAATGCCTCTGATATGCACATAAACTATAAGGGTTGTGACTATGCCTATTATTCCTCAAATTGTTATGTTCATAAGTCCTCAAAGGAATTCTCTGCATATGCATATGGGTACACTAACCCCCCTTGTGTGAAAAGAAGTGCATTAGCCTCAATTCCAAAATTCTCATATGGTGCTCGCAGGATGATGAATTCTTTGCCGCCCCTTTAGATGTGGGTGGTGAAGAAATTGAACTAATCTCTTATGCAAGTCAGGTCTCCAGATGAACTTAATTATCTGAAGAATTTGTTGGAGACGTGAGAAAAATGCTTGAAAGGATGCAAGCTAATCATGATGAAATGGTTCTCATTCCACACGTCCTCGTATTGTCCTAACTTTATACTATGTGATGAAACTCAAGTCTGATGAATTTGATATCATATTCTTCACTCTAAAGTATATGAGATGGCAAGCAGTACTAATTCATCTGCAGGGTGACAACCCCAAAACCACAGAATGGGTTCTTGACAGTGTATGTACAAATCACATGACTGGTCACAAAAGCTTATTGATGAATATTCCTTTAACTCTGTCACCATTGAAGCATATCACCTACGCTGACAAAGGAAAAAAGCAAGGTATTGGGTCCTGGTAAGGTGGCTATATCTAAGGATCGACACATGGACAAAGTCATGCTTGTTGAATCCCTTGGGTTTACCCTCATGTCAATCTTAATGCTTTGTGATATTGATATGATTGTCATCTTTGGCAAATATTGTTGCGTAAACATCAAGGAACCTGACAAATCCAAAGTCTTCGAAGGCTTTAGGACAGGAGACTTGTACATTATTGATTTCTCTACAGGTCCACAGCCAGCCACGTGTCTTCTTGCAAAGTCCTCAGGGTGCTGGCTATGGCATCGATGACTTGGTCATGCATGCATGAGGAATCTGCACACACTTGCGAAGAAGAAGCATGTCATAGGCATTTAGGGTGTCAAATTCCTCAATGATCATTTGTGTGGGGCTTGTGAGTCCGGAAAGATGACCATATCCAAGCATCCCTCAAAGACTATCATGACCACTACTCGTCCTTTTGAATTGCTTCACATGGACCTCTCAGGACCTACCCATTATGCTACACTAACCAATGCATCATACTATATGGCTTTGTCATTGTTGATGACGATTCTCGTTATGCTTGGGTGCATATTATTCTATACAAAACTAAAGTGCAGGAAGTCTTCAAACAATTTTATTCGAGGGCCTCAATGAACTTCGGCGTTAAGATCAAGCACATTGGGACTGATCATGGGACCAAGTTCAAAATTACTGGTCTTGACGATATCTTGATGAACTTGGTATTACTCATGAGCTATCTGCTCCCTATACTCGTCAACAGAATGGCATTGTGGAGCGCAAGAACAGGAATCTAGTTGAGATGGATCACACTATGCTTTAAGAATATCAGACTCTTCGTCCCTTCTGGCCTGAGGCAATCAACACTGCCTGCCACATCATCAACAGGGTATATCTTCACAAATTCCTCAAGAAAACTTCATATGAACTCCTCACTAACAAGAAACCCAATGTAAGTTATTTCAAAGTCTTTGGTGCTAAATGCTGGATTAGAGATCCTCACCACAGTTCAAACTTTGCACCGAAAGCACATCAGGGTTTTATGCTTGGTTATGGAAAGGACTCGCATACCTACAAAGTCTTCAACAACTTCCACGACAAAGTTGTTGAAACTGTAGATGTGTGGTTCGATGAAAATAATGGCTCACAAAGAGAGCACCTACCTCCTGTGCTAGATCGAATGCCTCCTGAGGAATCCATTAGGTTCAAAGCTACACAAGATATCATTCCTATTGAAGAACAACCGCCAATTGAAGAAGTCATCCCAAACAACAAAGAAATTTGGACTGGTGTGCCTGAGGAAATTGCTATGTATCAAATTCCTCAACCCAATCAAAGTCTTCAACCCGCTCATCGGAGGATCACAAATCAAGTGGAAATTGAAAAAATCCTCGATGATATCAATGCGCTAGGCCCACTCACACACTTAAAAACTTCATATTTAATCAATTTTTTTGGGCATTCTTCTTTCGTGTCTATCACATAACCCTCAAAAGTTGATGAAACCTTCATGGAACCTTAGTGGATTCAAGCTATGCAAGATGAACTTCATCAATTACACCTCAACAATGTGTGGGGACACATCAAGCGGCATGATCCTCACAAGCACAATGTCATCGGTACCAAGTGGATCTGCAGAAACAAGCAAGATGAAGATGGTCAGGTAGTGAGGAACAAGGCACGACTTGTAGCACAAGGCTACACCTAGGTTGAAGGAATTGACTTTGATGAAACTTTTGCACCTGTTGCTAGACTTGAAGCTATTCGCATATTACTTGCTTATGTTGACCATCACAATATTACTCTATATCAAATGGATGTGAAAAGTGCATTCCTTAATGGTAAGCTCAAGGAACAAGTATATGTAGCTCAACCCCAGGTTTTGAAGACCCAAAGCATCCAAACAATGTCTTCAGACTCAACAAGGATTTGTATGGCCTCAAGCAAGCCCCTCGGGCATGGTATGACACATTGAAGATATTCCTCATGAAGAAAGCCTTCAAACCAAATTCGCTCGATCCAACTATTTTCACAAAAATCATATGACAATGAATTGTTTGTGCCAAATATATGTCGATTATATTATCTTTGGTTGTACTGCCAAACGTTACCGCGACGAATTTGCCTACATGATGAGTGAAGAGTATCAAATGTCCATGACGGGGGAGCTGAAATTCTTCTTAGGTCTTCAAATTTGTCAACAACACAATAGCATCTTCATATCTCAGGAGAAATACCTCAAGGATGTCCTGGATAAATTCGGCATGAATGAATGCAAAGGCGTCAAAATTCCAGTGCCTACCAACTGCCACCTCTGCACTAACGAAAATGGTAAAGAATTTGATAAGAAGGTATATCGCTCCATGATTGGCTCTTTATTGTACCTATGTGCTTCTAGGCCAGATATTATGCTTAGTGTTTGCATGTTTGTCCGTTTCCAAGCAACACCAAAGGAATCACACCATAAGGTCGTGAAGCATATTCTTCGATATCTAGCTCACATACCAACGCTTGGATTATGGTACCCCAAGGGCTCAAATCTTCATATCGTTGGATATTCTGATTCTGACTATGCTGGTGACCGTCTGGATCGCAAGTCAGCATCATGCACCTTCCATTTGCTCGGACCATCCTTAGTATGTTGGTCCTCAAAGAAGCAGAACTACGTGTAACTTTCCACTACTGAAGCTGCGTACATTGTTGTTGGTTCCTGTTGTGCTCAATTACTATGGATGAAGCAAACCCTCAAGGACTATGGCACCAATGCGAAGAAGACTAATTACATCCGGATTCGTCATCATTTTCTTCATGATCATGTACTCAAGGGCAACATCTTCCTCGACCATGTGAAGGCTGAAGAACAACTCGCAGATATCTTCACTAAGCCCTTGGATGAAAAGAGGTTTTGCATGTTGCGGTGTGAGCTAAATATCATAGAATCTTCGAATGTTCTGTGAAAGGACACACATCCTAACACTTATGCAAAATTGATGACTTATATGTGCAACACACCAAGAAACGTTTTTCTTCAATATGAACAATAACACTCTGAGTGCGAATAAATCAATGAAATATTTGATTCTTAGGGCCCTAGGACAATTGTATGCGGTGCTTAAAATCATCATTCTTACACGGTACACGGTGCCTAATACAACATCACAATAAGCCTTGCAAGAAATGTGACTAAGGAGTTAGTCACGGGATCTTGTATTCCGGAATGAGTAAGGAGACTTGCCGGAAACGAGATTGAACTAGAGATGGAGATACCAACGATCGAATCTCGGACAAGTAACATACCGATAGACAAAGGGAATTGTATACAGGATTGATTGAATCCTTGACATCATGGTTCGACCGATAAAGATCTTTGTAGAATATGTAGGACCAATATGGATATCCATGTCCCGCTATTTGTTATTGCCTGGAGAGTGTCTCGGTAATGTCTGCATAGTTCTCGTACCCGCAGGGTGTGCAAACTTAAGGTTCGGTAACTATTTGGTATTAATGAGTTATGTGTGATGGTAACTGAAAGTTGTTCGGAGTCCCGGATGAGATCCCGGACATCACGAGGAGCTCCGGAATGGTCCGGAGGAGTCTCGGATGATATGCCAGACATCACGAGGACAAAACGCCTTTGAATCCTCGTTTTTAAACTGTAAAGCATGGCACACTCAACCAGAGAATAGTCATCACTACGCGACTGCTGCGCGTTCATAACGTCCTGGGCTACCGAGGGAACGGGAGGGTCACCTAGTGGCGCATCAAGTACATATGCCTTCTTGGAAGCAACGAGGATAAGCTTTAAATTACGAGCCCAGTCCGCATAGTTGCTTCCATCATCTTTCAGCTTGGTCTTCTCTAGGAACGCGTTGAAGTTCAGTGGGACATTTGCGTGGGCCATTGGATCTACAATATTTGTAAAGACAATTTTTAGACAAAGTTCATGATAATTAAGTTCATCTAATCAAATTATTTAATGAACTCCCACTCAGATAGACATCCCTCTAGTCATCCAAGTGATACATGATCCATGTCGACTAGCCCGTGTCTGATCATCACGTGAGACGGACTAGTTATTAATGGTGAGCATCTCCATGCTGATCGTATCATTCATACGATTCATCTTCGACCTTTAGGTCTCTCGTATTCCGAGGCCATGTCTGTACATGCTAGGCTCGTCGAGTCAACCTAAGTGTTTTTCGTGTGAAAATCTGGCTTACACCCGCTGTATGCGAACGTTAGAATCTATCACACCCGATCATCACGTGGTGCTTCGAGACAATGATCCTCCGCAATGGTGCGCACTTGGGAATACTTATCTCAAAATTTGATGAGGGATCATCTTATCTTTGCTACCATCATTCTATGCAATAATATGAAAAACATGATAAACATCACATGCAATCATATAGTAACATGATATGGCCATTATCATCTTGCTCCTTTGATCTCCATCTTTGGGGCACGGCATGATCATCATTGTCACCGGCATGACACCATGATATCCATCATAATTATCTCCATCATTGTGTCTCCGTGAAGTCGTCTCACCAACTATTACTTCTACTACTATGGCTAACGGTTAGCAATAAAGTAAAGTAATCATGTGGCGTTGCATCTCATACAATAAATTAAGACAACTCCTATGTCTCCTGTCGGTTGTCATACTCATCGACATGCAAGTCGTGAATCCTATTACAAGAACATGATCAATCTCATACATCACATATGTAACATCATATCCTTTTGGCCATATCACAACACATAGCATACCCTACAAAAACAAGTTAGACGTCCTCTAATTGTTGTTGCAAGTTTTACGTGGCTGTTTTGGGTTTCTAGCAAGAACGCTTCTTACCTACGTGAAAGCCACAAGTTGATATGCCAAAGTTATTTACCCTTCATGAGGACCCTTTTCATCGAATCCAATTCGACTAAAGTGGGAGAGACACACACTCGCTAGCCACCGTATGCAACAAGTGCATGTCAAGTGGTGGAACCAGTCTCACGTAAGCGTACGTGTAAAGTCGGTCCGGGCCGCTTCATCCAACATACCGCTGAAAAAAGATTGGACTAGTAAGGGCAAGCAATTGACAAAATCATCGCCCACAACTTTAGTATTCTACTCGTGCATAGATTCTACGCATAGAACCTGACTCGGATCCCATTGTTGGGAAACGTAGTAGTAATTCAAAAAAAATCCTACGTCACACCAAGATCTATCTAGGAGAAACCAGCAACGAGCAAGGGGTAGAGCATCTTCATACCTTTGAAGATCTCTAAGCGGAAGCGTTACTATGAACGTGGTTGATGGAGTCGTACTCGTAATGATTCAAATCGGGGAAGATTCGGATCTAAGCGCCTCCGTGTTCAACACACGTGCAGCCTGATGACGTCCCCTTCACCTTGATCCAGAAAGGAAATAGGATAAGTTGAGGTAGAGCTCAGGCAGCACAACGGCATGGTGACGGTGGAGCTATGCAGTTCTCCAGCAGGGCTTCACCAAGTACCGCGGAGGAGGAGAAGAGGGAGAGGTAGGGATGCTCGAGAGGTGGTGTTTCAGGTGTGTGTAGCCCTCCAAAACCCTCCACTATATATAGGAGGGAGGAGGAGGGCCGGTCACCCTAGGGTTTCCCCTAGGTGGTGCGGCGGCCAAGAGGAGGAGGGGGCGGCACCCTAGGGGTGGCTTGCCACCCAAGGCAGCCACCACGTCCTAGGGTTTGCTACCCTAGGCACCTTCGGCCTTGGTGGGTGGCGCACCAGCCATCTAGGGGATGGTTACCATCCACTTTTGGCCAACGTGGCCCTTCGGGGCTGGTGGCCTCTCCCGATTGACCCCCGGAACCCTTCCGGTGGTCCCGTACAATACCGACGATCCCCGAAACATTCCCGGTGATCAAATCTCCACTTCCTATATATGAATCTTTACCTCCGGACCATTCCGGAGCTCCTCGTGACATCAGGGATCTCATCCGAGACTCCGAACATCCTTCGGTACCCACATATATGATTCTCATAACAACTCTAGCGTCATTGAACCTTAAGTGTGTAGACCCTACGGGTTCGGGAACCATGCAGACATGACCGAGAGACCTCTCCGGTCAATAAACAACAGCGGGGTCTGGATATCCATGTTGGCTCCCACATGTTCCGCCATGATCTCATCAGATGAACCACGATGTCGGGGATTCAATCAATCCCGTATGCAATTCCATTTGTCTACCGGTATGATACTTGCCCGAGATTCGATCGTCGGTATACCTATACCTTGTTCAATCTCGTTATCGGCAAGTCTCTTTACTTGTTCCATAATACATCATCCCGTGGCTAACTCCTTAGTCGCATTGAGCTCATTATGATGATGCATTACCGAGTGGGCCCAGAGATACCTCTCCGTCACATTGAGTGACAAATCCCAGTCTTGATTTGTACCAACCCAACAAACACTTTAGGAGATACTTGTAGTGCACCTTTATAATCACCCAGTTACGTTGTGACGTTTAATACACCCAAATCACTCCTACGGTATCCGGGAGTTGCACAATCTTATGGTCTAAGGAAATGATATTTGACAATAGAAAAGCTTTAGCAGACGAACTACACGATCTTGTGCTATGCTTAGGATTGGGTCTTGTCCATCACATCATTCAGCTAATGATGTGATCCCGTTATCAATGACATCTGTCCATGATCAGGAAACCATGACCATCTATTGATCAACGAGCTAGCCAACTAGAGGTTCACTAGGTACATGTTGTGGTCTATGTATTCACACATGCATTACGGATTCCGCTTAATACAATTACAGCATGAATAATAGACAATTATCATGAACTAGAAAATAATAATAACCACTTTATTATTACCTCTAGGGCATATTTCCGACAGGTACTACTCATGTGTGCAGAGAAACTATTCTTGCCATACACTAGTGCCCAATGCTCTCTTTTCTCAAATATCCTTTGGAGCCATGCATTGTCCAGAGTTCATACTTGTCAAGCATTTCATTCCATGCACTGATAAATTCATCTTCCTCCTCAATATCATAGATACAATGTTGAAAGTCAGTATTGAACTTCTTGTAATATGTAACAACTCCACCAATATGTTTGCAAGCATTTTGATTCATATGCCACACACAAAGTCTATGGTGAGAGTAAGCCAGGACTGAACGAATCGCCTTAGCCATTGCTGCATCTTCGTCGGTAAGAATTCTGTGTGGATGCTTTCTGGACATTAGTTGAAAATGTTCTGAAAAGCCAAGCAAAAAATGTCTGTTGTTTCATCATAGAGAAGTGCAGCACTAAACACAATTGTTTTCTTGTGATTATTCACACCAACAATTAAACCAAACGGACGCCCATCGTCTAGTTTTCTGTATGTGGTGTCAAAGCATATGACATTGCCAAATAATGCATAGTCTAAGACTATAAAATCATCCTCATCAACTTGAATTGAATAAAAAATGACATCTTCTGAAACCTTCTTCTCCATATATTCTAACACTCCTCCCGTGTCGCCCACCTTTGGTTTTAGTGTTCTCTTCGAGTACAAACGATTTTTCATGTGTGTACTTATAAAGCCAAGGTTTTTAGGTCCACATGCTTCTTTCGTCATTAGATCAATAGTTTCTTTATTTGAAATGCCCACTGACTTTGCGACCTCGGCATTGGCTAGTTGAGCTTCAGTTTTTTTTTTGTGATCTTAAGTATTGCGACATGTTTCCAGTAGCAAGACTATGGTTATGGGCTTCTTCAAATTCGTAGACATAATAAATCCCATTTGCAAGAGTTATCTTCATACGGGCATCACAACCACATCATGTCTCAGGCCTACTATAACTGAATTTCTCCTCTCTTTTATCTTCAGCACGGACTCCTATTAGTTGAAGTAATTTTCTTAGTCCCATCTAAAAACACATATGACCAGAATAAGTCACAACTAGTCCATACCTCGATGAGAACATGTGAATGTCCGTTGATGAATTGTACTGGATTTTTTACTGTATGTTGATTGCCTCTTCGGATCCTAAAACCCAAGGAATAAGCATACTTGTTATAAAATGAATAAGCTTCTTCTTCGGATAAAAAATGCATGCCAAGCTTTGGCACACTTCTTTAAACTTGTTGTGTTGCATTGCTAGTTGTAGTTTCTTCAACTCCCTATTTTAGTCAGTACTCACTTTAGCAATTGGCTTAAATACAAGCAAAAGGAGAAGAAACATATCAATGTTATAAATCAGCAACAACCTTGCTATGACTATTTATTTTGGTGTCACAATGGAATGAAAAGGAGTGGAATATGTGTTGTGCGATCTGTGCAAGATATATTGTTAACTGGATATTGCACACTATGAGTAAGAAATATCACTTCTATTGTCAAGTTTTCTTTTCTCATGGTACGAGTGACAACAATCACAAAACCTTATAGTCGTAAATCCGTTGCATTGTAGGATTGGGAGGAGACAATTGGATCACGGAAAGGGAAGAACACGGTGAAAACAGGATAACTTACATTTGGGGAATCTAATTCCTTATTGGTTCCGGCAAGTTTTGGTGAAGAAGCCATTAAGTTAATCCTATCCCCTTCGTTGGATCTGTGTTTGTAGATAGAATTGATGAAAAGGCATGTAGTTTGGCTTGTTTGGGGTAACTATGTACGAGAAAAGATCATCGCCAATGTTTTGGCGCGCACTAGTAATTGTTTCCCTCCAAATCTATGTTCTATTACGTTAATTATGTTGGCTGGAGGGAATGCCCAGAGCGGCCGGTTTTAATTAAGAGAGCTCATATTTTCCTGGGTTTGGTTAAGCAGACGGGGCGGCCGATTTTGTTTAATTACTTGGTTTTTAAGTGAAAAGGAAGGCAACAACGGAGGGTCATTGGATGAGCGTGGAGCACGGATGGGAGCAGTCTCGTGGAGCACGCAAGCCCCGTCCTCTTGGGGCACCCCCTCCCCTCTATATATAGGTGGAGGGGCGCCTCATGAGCACACATGAAGCCCTTGGCGCCCTCTCTCTCCCTAGATCATTTTCTCCTCCGTTTACAGTACGGTACCGCTAGGCGTAGCCCTGCCAGGATAGCACCACCACCGCCACCACCACGCCTTCGTGTTGCCGGAGAACTCATCTACCACTCCGCCCTCACTCGCTGGATCGAGGAGGCGGAGACGTCATCGAGTTGTACGTGTGCTGAAGCGGAGGTGTCGCCCGTTCGGCGCTTTCTTGAGATTTCATGGGACGGATCGTGATTGGATCACGAAGGTGTACCACTACATCAACCGCGTTCTTTAGCCTTCCGCTTAGATATCTACAATAGTATGTAGATACAATCTCTCCTCTCGTAGATAGTCATCACAATGGATATATCTTGTGTACACGTAGGAATTTTTTTGTTTCCCATGTGATGTTCCCCAACAATGGTATCAGAGCTAGGTCTATGCGTAGATGACATCTCTACTAGAACACAAACGAGTTTGTGGGCGTTGATATTCAGATTGCTGCCCTCCTTAATATTTTCTTGATTCGGTGGTATTCTTGGAGGAAGCCGCCCTGACCAACATTACTCGTATGCTTACGAGTGGCCGGTTTCATCGACTAACATGCAACTTGTTGCATAAAGATGACTGACGGGTGTTTGTTTCTCCAACTTTAGTTGAATCAGATTTGACCGAGGCGATCCTTGGAGAAAGTTAAATAGCAACTTGCATATCACCGTTGTGGTTTTGCGTAAGTAAGATGCGATCATACTAGATACCCATAGCAGCCACGTAGAACATGCAACAACAAATTAGAGGACGTCCAACTTGTTTTTGTAGGGTATGTTGTGATGTGATATGGCCAAAGACATGATATGATATATTTGATGTATGAGATGATCATGTTGTAATAGTTAAATATCGGCTTACACGTCGATGCTACGACAACCAACATGAGACATAGGGTTGTCTTTAATTTTTTTGCGCCTGGTGATGCTTTACTTTATCACTAGTTCGGTAGATTTAGTAGTAACAGCATAGGTGGCGCGGCAACCTCGATGGCAGCACAATTATGGAGATCATGGTGTGGCGTCGGTGAAGATGGAGATCATGTCGGCGCTTTGGTGATGGAGATCAAGAAGCATAAGTTCATGGCCATATCATGTCACTTATGATTTGCATCTGATGTTAATCCTTTTATGCACCTTATTTTTCTTAGGATGACGGTAGCATTATAAGGTGATCCCTCACTTAAATTTCAAGATAAATTTGTGTTCTCCTTGAGTGTGCACCATTGCGACAGTTCGTCATTTCGAGACACCACATGATGATAGGGTGTGATAGACTCTACATTCACATACAACGGGTGCAAAATAGTTGCACATGTGGAACACTCGGGTTAAACTTGACGATCCTAGCATATACAGACATGGCCTCGGAACACAAGAGACCGAAAGGTCGAACATGAGTCATATAGTAGATATGATCAACATAGAGATGTTCACCATTGAAGCCAACTTAACTCACGTGATGATCGGACTTGAGTTGGTGAATCTGGATCATGTATCACTCGAATGACTAGAGGAATGTCAATTTGAGTGGGGGTTCTTAAGTAATATGATTAATTGAACTAATTATCATGAACATAGTCAATATGTGTTTGCAAATTATGTTGTAGCTTGCACTATAGCTCCACTATTTTTGATATGTTCCTAGAGAGAAATTAGTTGAAAGATGATAGTAGCAATTATGCGGACTGGGTCCGTAAACTGAGGATTGTCCTCATTGCTGCTTAGAAGGCTTATGTCCTTAATGCACCTCTCAGTGTGCTACCCCCCGAGCGTCGTCTGTGGATGTTGCGAACATCTGACATACACGTTTTTGATGACTACGTGATAGTTTAGTGTGTAATGCTTAACAACTTAGAATTGAGGCGCTCAAGACGTTTTTGAACGTCTCGGAACATATAAGATGTTCGAAGAGCTGAGATTTGGATTTCAGGCTCGTTCCCGTGTTGAGATGTATGAGACCTCCGACAAGATTCTTTGTCTACAAAGTAAGGGAGAAAAGCTCAGTCGTTGTGCATGTCATCAGATTGTGTGAGTACTACAATTGCTTGAATCGAGTGGGAGTTGATCTTCCAGATAAGATAGTGATCGACATAGTTCTCCAAAGTCACCGCCACCAAGCTACTAGAGCTTCGTGATGAACTATAGCATATCAAGGATACACAAGATGATCCCTGAGTTATTCGTGATATTTGACACCGCGAAAGTAGAAATCAAGTAGGAGCATCAATTGTTGATGGTTAGTAAAAACAGTAGTTTCAAGAAGGGCAAGGGCAAGAAGGGATACTTAATGAATGGCAAATGTGTTGCCGCTCTAGTAAAGAAACCCAAGGTTGAACCCAAACCCGAGACTAAGTGCTTCTGTGATGAGAGGAACGGTCACTCAAGCAGAACTACCCAAGGCACTTGGTAGATAAGAATGTTGGCAAAGTCGACGAATGTATATTGTATATACATGATATTCATGTGTACCTTGCTAGTACTCCTAGTAGCACCGGGTTATTAGATACCAGTTCAGTTTCTAAGTGTTAGTAACTCGAAATTATAGCTACAGAATAAACGGATACTAGGAAGGGTGAGGTTACGATGTGTGTTGGAAGTAATTCCAAGGTTGATGTGATCAAACATCGCACACTCCATCTACCATCGGGATTAGTGTTGAACCTAAATAATTGTTATTTGGTGTTTGCGTTGAGCATAGACATGATTAGATTGTGTTTATTGCAATACGGTTATGCATTTAAAGAGAATAATGGTTACTTTGTTTACTTGAACTAGCAAGGTGACCCGCTCAATTGAGCGGCTAGATTAGTTTTTATGTTGTTATGTTTGAAAAAGCAACATGCTTCCATTCATTTAAGGATCACATGCATTTATTTAATATGAGAAGCATGCAACATTGATATTTCTGAGGTATCAACCATATACAAACTTTTCATACGAAATTGAATAATAACTTCTATGAAATCAACACGTGATATTTTAAATAAAAATTCCATTGCAATTTTGAATATATTATTTATGCCAGAATTTATCAATTTTTGAACTTGATATGGAGTCCGGGTATGAAAATCAAACTCCTATCAGAATTTCGACACAATTTGTTATCATATTTGAATAGTAGTTATTTTTAAATTACATATACTATTTGTACACATGCTAAATTCTTACTTTTATATTACACACAAAAAGGTTCCTATTATTACCTTGTATACATCTAGTAAAAACATTGCATTATGGAGGGCATTTGTGTGGATACTTCACTATGTGTTTAAAAATATTTTTACTATGTTTATATCTTATTTTCCATTCACGAATAATTATTACTTGATTTCTAAATTTTATAAGAATACTTTGTACATGTCGTCCAAAAATCTGATAATGTGTATAAAAAATTATGTCCATGGAAAACATGATTTGACTCTTTTGATCAAGTACATTACGAAACACTAAAGTGATCACATCGAGTTTATGGTGTGCCATGCACATCCATTCTTCTATAATTTCTCGTTTATCTCTTCAACACTTTGTTTCCATGTTATTTTGATCTTTACAATCACTTGTTGCGGGAATGTTATCAATAATGGAGTCAAGATATAAATGACGTGGATGAAAATCATTTTTTACCTGCATTAATGACAACAATGTACGATTGCATGGACTTGTTCAATTATTGTGATCCTAACGATAACATTTGCAGTGTAGGACATACCATGTTGTGGAATCCGGATCAACACTATCGCATAGTCTCTAGGCAAATCATAAGATAGACCTAACGCCTCTTGCAGTGGAACAAAATTATCATAATCATTTATTTACGAAAGGATCTCGTAGTCTCTTAGGTGAATTCAATCAATGCTTCGTCACATATGCAAGTCATCCCTTTTCATTTTTCTTTGAAGGGTCCGTCCATGTTCATTTTGTTTCTGAAGTGAATCAACTTGGCTACGGTGATTTCCTCAAAAAACATAACTCTCCATGGAGGCATTTTTTGAAAACAAATATTAAAAATCATCAAAACTAAAAAAAATGTGTTTCATTTTTTTTGAAAAAATACTGATATACATGTAGGCATAATGTACATGTTTGTAAATTTTCATGATGAAATACGTTGAAATAAATGTTGATCATAAAAAAATCTCCATGCACATGATATTATTCATTCTCAAAGTGGATTAATTTGTTTTCTAATACAACTCACAATTCAAGGGATTTCATCCTGAATTTTGCACACACATATAATTCATCATTATACACACTAGTAACAGTGCACGTGCAACGCACATGTCCACAAACATGAAGTTTAAGTGAGTATAACAATTTGAAATCATATTATTCGATGACCATCTTATTATCTCTAAAGAAAAGAGGGAAGAGGAAATACAAACCTATCAATTATCTTTTGTGGATGTCATGTGAAGTTCGAGCACAACAAGTAGAAATCACAATTGTACCGGTACATGTTAGAGATGAAGGACAATCGACTGGATGAACATATATAATTATAAGGAATTTTTATAATAATATATTTTCATGCATGGCTTAAAAAAGACAAATGTGTGCATATCAAAATGGGCCAATACTTTTGAACAAAATTTTACAGATCCGTAATGAAGATGTACACATTTTCATAGAAGAAATTTTCTTCTTTTTAAATCTTCTATATACGGGTTTCAAATAAAGGGTGTCCGTCGCAAGGCACTTAGTAAATTTGTTCGGTGATGGCATGATCTTGCGTCATAACTTGGACCCAGCCGTTTTTGCGTCATGCCAATTACTGTTATTCTGCAACAATACTATTGAGTTGGAAATTGGAGCTATTATGATCAGAATATCGAATAGTCTAACCTTCCGGTCCTAGTGCAATCGGACTCAATAGTGGCCATGTCTTCTATGATGGATGCCTCACTCGACAAATTTCCCTTTGGTCAATTGGTTAAGTCAAGAATTACATGCTTGTCATGGAATTTAAAGCCGTGTGTTGTCACGGGATACATGTGTTCTCATGAAAAGATAAATAAAATCTTAATCAGAGTTTGCTGAGATTATGTTTAAGTGATACCTCTCGTACAATCAGCATGCACCCTAGTGACTCACTTTTTCCAATCCCAACCCGTTTGCTCCAATGAAATAAAAATATATGGGCGAAATGTTTATTCCATGTTTGTCACAAACACAGGGGTGGTTTCCTTCCCATTTTGTAACCACTAAACACTCTCAGGTTACTTGCTTTCTGTCGATGTTTTGACCATATCCATCATTTTTGGTTCTGCTTTTTTGCCGCCACCGCCACACCTGATTCACAATTTTGTTTTGACTATGGTTCCCACCAACAGCCAATGAATGGAAATAAATGATGGAGACTACACATCCATGGTAGCCTCACATTTGGCATCCACACATGGAGACAGAAGAAAAGATGAGGAACAACATATGCATGTACGTTCTTTTCATTCGCAAAGCATTACAAATAGGTGTTCCATCCTACCAATGTTATATAATTAGATCCAAGGATTAAATAGTGCATGAGAAATACTACATATCACAACTTATTATTAATTTGTTCTTCACTTGACGTTGTCATTGTCAATATCTTTGCAGAAATGTAAAAATCATTTGGTACTCAAAATATATCTATTAACCTAAAGCAGCATGCGATGGGTTTCGAAATAAATGTTGGTGTGTAACATCAGTGGCCAAGGAACACTATGTTAATAACACCGATTCATTCTCCTCAAGAACAAACCTTCAACTAAATTCTTCTTGGTATGACAAGTATGTTATATTAAACATTATGTATCCTAAAAGTACATTTGAGCACCTCACATTGCTGATGTTGTATTTTTCAACATCATAAATAGAGAATTGCTATATTACATCGTGTTGGCTACAACTGAAAGATAAAACAATATAAGCAAATTCCATAGTAGTATCTAGAAAAAGAAATTATAGGATTTACAAGTTCCTCTGAAACACCTCTGAAACTATATCTCTGAATCTATCTATTAGCACAATAAGGAGCATCAACAGCTTCAGACAACGGACCATGAAGAATCAAGTGTCGTCTTATATCACTTCAAAAGAAAAGTGACGTCATATGTACAAGAGGGTAGTTGTTTCCTACATCCTTTTTTTGGGCAATCGTAGGGATCTCTGCCTTTACATTAAGAAGAATAAGAATTGGTTTCCTGCATTCTAAAAAAATAAAAAATGGAGAAATTTCACCCTGTCTCGCGGACCTTGAACCTGTGTCCTAAATGACAACCGTGGCCATTTTCCGGCTCTCTATCAACCTCGACCACACCACATGAGGTTGCCCGACCATGGCTCTAGTAGATCTTGTAGCCACGCCAACTTGTCATATCCACCCGTGACCATGGCCATACCGATGAATGGAGGAATGTAATAGGGCGAGGACAACAAGTCGATCTTCACCGCAACTTTGACGTCCTACAAATGATGATGCGCGTGCTGCTGGTGATGTTCTGTGTCACAGCAATGTGACTTCAGCTCCCTCAACACTCTTCGTCCAATGTGTTGAACGGCGACACTTGCATTCTCGATTGTTTTTGCTAAGGCGACAACTCTCCCAGGTCTACAAGTGAGAGTGGAAAAGGTGAAATATATTTGATATTACTTAGATGGGTAGTGGTATGAATCACAACTTGGGAGGAAGTGGTAGGCCAGTTTTTTGGAGAGATTGTGATAGTGAACTGTTGTAGTCCTACAAGTAGCCGACCAATGGTTAATATCAAATTCAAAATCTATGACACTCCAAAATAAAAATCGACGCAATACAATATACCATATTATAGTGAGGAATATATGTTCTGTAGAAAAGCCTACTGACCTATGCATTTTGGTACATATGTGCATCAGGGTAATGAGGTTTATTTGTAATGACACGGTAAGATAGAGCCATGGTAGGTGTTGTTTCAGACCCTAAATTCGAATCATCTGCTGGGTGAAAGACCACAATGGTTTATAATTATTGTCAAGTGCTCTGTCAGCAAAAAGAACTGAAAAGTGAAACCACTTAGGACAATCCTTACCAAGTCAAATCTCAGAACTAAAAACATGTTCTATTTTTCAATGCCATGTGTTAAGTTTTGTCTAGCATACACAAATGTACCTCCTGTAAGTTCTATACAGTACAAACTGAAAAATATTGCTTGCATTATTATTGATCGACTGATTATTCACAAACGAGAATCAAGTAACTAAGCAAATATTATTCCTGATCAACTGTTTGTTCATAGACAAGAATCAAGTAACTAAGCAAACATATGGAAGCTATAAAATGAAGGAAAACATAATGAATGGCTGGTACCATACCAGGAGTGTAGAAGCACATGTAGGGTGAAAAAGAATAGTAGAACCCAGGTTGAGTAACCCTCTTCATCGGCCCAAAACATGAGCTCAGTCGTGAATAAGCCAACATTTATGGTAACAAAGATGACATCCACACCTTCTGCAAAGCAATCCCCGTGTGCTCCATTGCTATTGCAGGGATTCGACGTGTGAATGATTTTCTCCAGGTCAATGACCATGCATTGTAAAGCATGTTGCAGCTCTCTTCACCTTCCTTAACCAGAGATGCGGACTGAAATCATTAATGCCAGCGAGCCCCATGAACTGTCCTCTTTATGGCTTTGCCATCGACCAACTCCAGACCTTAGGCAGAAAGGTCCCTATCTTCATCTCGACCTCTAATATTCTTTGTTGGACCATCAGATATAGCCTCTTCTCTTTCAAAAATAGTACATCTATATGTGTTAAATAACAGAGAGATGCTTCTGTTATACTATCTTCAGTGCTTGGATCAGTTATGTGCTTGTTCTGAATTTGTTTTCCAGCACACTACTGTAAATGGTAACATAGAAAACTTGAAAGACTGTACCTAATACAAGTTGCAGCCATGTCCTTGTCAGTGAAAACACCGGTGGGATCGACAACCGTTTTATAGGCCAATGGCCAGCTCTGGTAGTTGCTCTATTAGCACATCATCATCCTCCTTTGAATTCTTCATATACTACAGAGAAAGGGATTTCATTCAGAGCAACATAAAAATGACTTGTATACAGAGATTAACTATAACAAGAGCGTGCTTGTCCTCAACTTGATATTGATTATGAGTAGCCGAGTAGGTAAAATTGAGTTAATGCTTACATTGAATAGATGCTCCGTCAAGAGAAAACATCCTGGATATCATTCTAGCCGCATTTCATCAAATGGGTACTATGCGCTGAACTTTTCCTTCTGATCCAGGACTCCTACTTACTCCAAATGCCCTGGTACCGGATCTCTGCCGTAGCTTCAAGCTGAGATGCCCCGTTCGATGTGGAACCTGCCCTGCACAACTACCAGATGATACATAGGGCTAAAGTACAAGAAAAAGTAATGATGCATTAGTTGTTAATCAATATGGGTTTAGAGAGTACCACATCATTGTCATGACTGTGCAAAAAAAATGCAAGTTACAGAGCCTTGTGTATAGATAGATTGTCTCAAAATGCCCCTCATAAGGCTCAAACCCTACGTTCCCCATTCATGTATGTTCATCATTTCTGCGCCGAGTTCATATCTAGGTAGCCTGTAGGCAGAGCGATGACACAAAGCAAAGGGAAACGAGGGTGAAAAAATAAGGCAGGCTTCCACTGTCCCTGCGGATGAAGAGGGCCTCATAGACCGGGGCATTGATGACCACTATGGCCACGCAGAGGACAGCCTGCAGAAACAGAGGTCCCAACCCTGTTGCGCCTTCGCGCAATAGAACTCTGCCCAGCCCGAGCACCAAGCACGCCAGGTTGAACAGCGAGATTGTGGTGATGATCACAAACATACCTGAGATGGGCCCAAACTCCATCTTCCCCTTCTTGTACCTCTCCATAGCCTGCGACTCGTCCACCTTCACTGTCAGCTCGAACCCGGACTCAGAGATGCCCAACATTCCCCCAATCGTGTCGATGGCCGCCAGGAGGTAGGAGGTGGTCCTTCTCTTGAGCCACATCCTTTGTGCGTTCCACCACTCCACAGCAGTGTCACCACATTGCAGCGACTCCATTAGGCTCCAGGAGTATGCAGCTACCACGACGTATATGAATGGAATGCACCAAGGGCTGGTTATCTGGATGAGTTTGCAGATGCAAGTATCGTGTCAGAACTGAACTGCGGTGCATAAAAATAAGCTTCAGGACATACTGTAGATTGTCAACCATTACCGCAGGGAAAACAGAGACGCCACTGAGGAAGCAAAGTGAAGGGATGATGACATAGTAAAAGGTGGGGAAGCTGTTCAGGGCCCAGAAGCCACAGACCGAGTAACCCATTTGAAGCCCCAGCTTGATCTTACCATGGCCTAATAAAAAGGGGTTGTAATTGGAGAGGGATATTTGGAGGAACCCTTCTGACCATCTCTTGTGCTGAACCAGGATCTGGCCTAGTGAGGTAGGCGCCTTGCCTAAGAATCCCTTTCTGGACGGGTTGTAGTATACCGATCTCCACCCGCGGCATTGGATTTGCAATCCTGTAATAACATCCTCCAGTGGGCACCATATCTAACTCCTTTCTGCAATTCAGAAACACAGACTCATCAAAATGTGATATGTATAACAGTACACAAATAGAAGGAAGAACATCATGCGACTATATTCATTAAGGAGAAGTGGATCGATGAAAATGTTGACGACCCGAGTCAGACCGACCTGGATGTCTGTTTACCGCGTCGATGGTGGTCCGTCGGAGGAGGAGGGCGAAGGTGCCGCGGGCCGCTGCGGCTGGGCGAGGAGGAGACACCGGTGGAGGCTGTCCGGAGGTGGGGGCGGACAAGCCGCGGGCTCCTGCAGCTCGGGCAGGAGGAGGCGCGCACCGGCCGCGAGAGGTGTAGGGGCGAGCGAGGCGAGCGGACGGCATGGGCGGGGCGCACGGGGTGCAGGGCGAGCGGGCGACGCGGCGGGCGGGGCGCAGGGGCGGCGCGGGCGGGCAGGGCGCGCTGGCGGGGCGCGCGGGCGGGGCGAAGGGGCGGCATGGGCGGGGCGCACGGGCGGGCGGGGCGAGGGGGCGGCGGGGCGAGCGGGCGGGCGGGGCGCGGGGCGAGCGGGGCGCGGGGCGACCGGGAGGAGGCGTTGAGAGCGGGGCGAGGTGGGCGAGCGGGGGGACCGGGAGGAGGCGGGCGAGCAGCGGCAGCGGGAGGTTGGGAATTTCCCCGGCGAAGCGGTTCTCCTCGAGGAGCAGGGTCCTGAGGCGGGTGAGGTTGGCGAGGGCCGGCGGGATGGCGCACGAATGGCCGTTCCCACCGAGCGAGAGGTGGAGGAGGCCGGGCTGCGCGAGGAGCGGCGCCGGGAAGTTCCCCGAGAGTCGGTTCCCGTTGAGGAAGACGCTGCGGAGCGCGGCGAGGGACGCGAGGTCGGACGGGAGGGCCCCCGAGAGCGTGTTGTAGCAGAGGCGGAGGCGACGGCGATGGTGGAGGACAAGGCGGGTGACTGCCGTTAATTCTGGCTAAATTTTAGTACTTGATTGGCTCGTTTTTTTTTGCGGGGAGGTGCAATAGCTAGATCTATTTATGTTTGTTCGCTGTAGGAGGAGGTGGAGCACGGTCAGCCTTTGGTTAATTTGGTAACTGCACACCGTCGTGGTGCATGGATGGTGGAAGGCCGTTAGATTGCAATTTGGTGACTAATTGTGTGGTGGTGATTGGTGTTTGTTTTTTGTGGGTGCAATAGCTGTGTGTACTTAGAGAAGTTTTCGTTTGATCTTTTATTAGTAGTATAGATGCATAATTGTTTTTCAAAAAAAAATTGAAACCAAAATTTTCGCATTTTGAATTATTTAAAAAAACGCCTACATAGAGCCCGGTCACCTAAACGCCCTACCCCTCCCTATGTCCCTGTATAAGTGGCGTAAAGTTTGAATGGTAGTGTGTGGTGGGCAGCCATTACGAATGACAAACTACTTAATTTCTTTTCAGGGAAAGCATTTATTGATTACTTATGCGTGGGCACATCATCGAGAACACAGCCAGCCACAATGGGCGGCACATCAGACTCCATGTACAAGGTTTCTACTTAACTAACTATGCATTTTTTGTAAACATAAATTACCTATGCGGTTTTTAATAATATAATGACCTATGCATTGGGAGAGTTTTTTTAGGTGATGCCTTGGGAGAGTTGGGGGTGTTTGTTTCTAGGGACTTTTTGGTGTAGGGACTAAAAAAAAGTCTCTTTTAGTCCCATGTGAAACAAACATGAGGAACTTTTAGGGACTAAAAGGGGGTATTTGAGACTAAAGGAAGAAGTCCCTATGGGAGGATCTTTTTGGAACTTTTTGGGCACTTTTTCCAACAATGCCCCTACTTTTAGCATGTCATTTAATAACTTCTGGTACATCACTAGGGGTAACATGGTCTTTTTGCATGTCATTTAATGACCTCTAGTCCCTGTTTAGTCCATGGAAACAAACGGACAGGGACTAGAGACTTTTTAGTTGGGACTAAAAAAAGTCGTGGAACTTTTGAAACAAACAGGGCATTTGGTTCTTGCACGCACGCCCTCGTGTGTGGGGTCTCCCGTGCTAAAATGGGTGCTTCCAATTTTAATAAAGGAAATGATGCTAATCATCCGGCTGATCACACAATTTCTGCTATGAATAGAAGATGGAAGATATAGATAGATAATACCTTCAATGGTCTTGTACCTAATATGAATGGTTTATTGAATCTCGATCATAGTGATACAGATGTTTATAATTTTGATGCCAAAAGATACAAAGTAGTAATTATAGTATCGCTTACTTGTGGCACTATCGCTTGAGTCATATTGGTATAAAACACATGAAGAAGTTTCATGCTGATGGATCTTTGGATTCACTCGTTTTTGAATCGTTTGAGACATGCGAACCATACCTATTGGTATAAACGCATGGAGAAACTCCATGTAGATGGATTGTTTAGACTGACTTGATTTTGAATCACTTGAGACATGAAAATCATGCCACGTGGGCAAGATGACTAAAGGACTCATTTTCAATAAGATGGAACGAGCAAGTGACTTGTTGGAAAGAATACATTTTGATGTATGCAGTCCAATGAGTGCTGAGGCACGCAGTGGATTTCATTATGTTCTTACTTCACTGATGATTTGAGTAGATACACGTGTATTTGCTTGATGAATCACAAAGTATGAAATATTGAAAATTTCAAAGCAATTTCAGAGTGAAGTTGAAGATCGTCGTGACAAGAGGATAATATGTCTACGATGCGATCGTGGGGGTAAATATATATCTGAGTTGCAAGTTTTGTAAACATTTAAAACAATATGAAAATTGTTTCACAACTCGTGCCACGTGGAACACCATAGTGTGATGGTGTGTCCGAATGTCATAGCCGCGCCCTATTTGATATGGTGCATACTATGATGTCCCTTATCGAATTACCACTATCGTTTTTGGGTTAGGCATTAGACACAACTGCATTCACTTTAAATAGGGCACCATGTAATTCCAATGAGATGACACTGTATGAACTATGGTTTGGAGAAATCTAAGCTCTCGTTTCTTAAAAGTTTGGGGTTGCGACGCTTATGTGAAAAAGTTTCACCCTGATAAGCTCGAACCCAAAGCGGATAAATGCATCGATACCTAAAACAGTTGGGAATACCTCATATCTCAGATCCGAAAGCATAGTGTTTGTTTCCAGAAAAGGGTCCTTTCTCGAGGAAGAGTTTCTCTCAAAATAATTGAGTGGGAGTATGGTGCAACTTGATGAGGTTATTGAACCATCACTTCAACCAGAGAGTAGAACGGTGCAGGAAATTATTCGTGTGGCTCCTACACTAGTTGAAGTGGAAGCTGATGATGGTGATCATAAAGCTTCGGATCAAGTTAAGACCAAACCTCATAGGTCGACAAGGACGCGTATTGCTCTAGAGTGGTACAATAATCCTGTCTTGGAGGTCATGTTGTTGGACAACAATGAACCTACGATCTATGGAGAAGCGATGGTGGGCCCGGATTTCGACGAATGGCCGAAGGCCATGAAATCCGAGACACGATCCATGTCTGAAAAAAAAGTGTAGACTTTGGAAGAACTACTTGATGGTCATAAGGCTATTAAGTTGTGACAGTCCGACGCCGACGTTCCAGAAGATTCCCCTTCTATTCCGTTTTCGTCGTGTGTCTATTTTCTTTTGTCGCATCATCATCGCATCATGCGCATCATCGGCATCACGTTGCCGCCAGTTTTCAAACTTGCATCCGTTGTTAGTTGCCGGTTCTCATCGTTGTCCGTTCTGAGCCCGACCGCACTCGCACGCGCCCGCGGCATCGTCGAGATTTTTTTTTCAAAAGTGTGCGTAAAACTTTGTCTGATTGGGTTGAGACTTGGCGTGCGGTCTTACTTTAGTGTTGGTAGGCCGCCTGCCAAATTTTCGTCGCAATCGCCATACTCAGTATCGTTGTGATTACGAGGATCTGAGATAGATGAGTTTCCGAGATTTTGGTTATGTGTTGAAGGATGTGATACACTGGACGGGTTAGATACTAGGAGTTGAGTGAAATTTTGCTCCTTGTATCCGTGGACCCGATTGCATGACTAGAAATTTCAGAAGTTCTTAGGTGGAAATTCAAGTAGTTACTTATAGGACAATCTTCCAACAGATGCATGATGTGAGGTTGGGGTTCGACTTCTAGTGGATTCGTTTGTTCACGGTCGTCTTACAGCGGTTCTCGTTGTGTCTTAAAGAGTCCTTGTAGCTTGCTACGACTCGGGGACGCTTCGTATGTCGTGTGCACTGCCTTGTACATGATGGCTATTGTAGGATACAGCCCGTGTGATCCTATCCACCAAAATATCGGACGAAATCTCTGTCATGAATTTGTTCCGGCTTGTGTTGTAAGCCTCACCCTTTGTTTTGTTGGAATACAGTAATTCGAGTTGCTTCGATGTCAAATGGTGATTTCATATCTTTTCCAAGATGTGTTCTCATATTTTTATGGGAATGCTAATTGATTCTTTGCTCAAACAAGATGTCTTTTCAATTCTTCTCAACCGGAGTCATCATGTCAATTCTTTTCAACCGGCCTGCTTCTCTTCAAGTCAATTCTATCCTTTTTAAGATTTGCCAGATCAAACTCTCATTTCTTTCCGGAGTTCGTCTCATGTGCCCCAAGTTGTCTTTGTCTTTCCTCGCCCTCCCGCCCTTTTCTTCAGTGATTAGATTATCATCCTAGTGCCTTCATTTTTAGTGTTTCTTCCACTATCTTCTCTTTTGTCTCGTATCCGGTGACTCATTGTGAAGATTCCAACGAGTTCTAAGTTCATCATTTTTCATTTGTGTCTCTTTTCCGGTGAATTCAATTCAAGTTATCCATGTTCACCATATCCTTTTCATCCTTTAAATTCTTTCCCTTGTTGAAAATTATTATCAAGTCTTTCTTGTTGTCATCTCTCTCTATTCTATCTGTAGTGTTGAAGATATCACAGAAGTTTCTTGTTCTCAATCCTTTCAATTATTTTGAGGTTCCCAACCTCATCAAGTTTTCAGTTATACCGGTGCAGTATCAATCTTTCTTAGCAACCATTTATACGATGGTTCTTTTGAGTGGGTCCATGCTGCGGCAACAAAAGTCCTTCCCTGGCGCTTAGGAATTCTTCTTGTTACTTCTCTGGTTTGCGTCGGTTTTTCCCTTGAAGAGGAAAGGGTGATGCAGCACAGGAGCAGTAAGTATTTCCCTCAGTTTGAGAACCAAGGTATCGACCTAGAAGGAGGGCCTCGTCAAGTCCAAAGTACCTGCGCAAACACAAACAAGCTTGCACCCAACGCGTCAAAGGAGTTGTCAATCCCTTAAAGATTGTTTGCAAAGTGAGATCTGAAGGCGGAAACTGCAACGAAGTAAAAAGTGTAAGGCTGAAAATATAGTGTGGAGTAGACCCTGGGGGCCATAGTGTTCACTAGAGGCTTCTCTCATAATAGCAAATATCACGGTGGGTGAACAAATTACTGTCGAGCAATTGATAGAACCGCGCAAAGTCATGACGATATCTAAGGCAATGATCATACATATAGGCATCACGTCCGAGACAAGTAGACTGATACTTTCTGCATCTACTACTATTACTCCACACATCGACCACTATCCAGCATGCATCTAGTGTATTGAGTTCATGACGAACAGAGTAACGCCTTAAGCAAGATGACATGATGTAGAGGGATAATCTCAAACCAATGATGAAAACCCCATCTTTTTACCCTTGATGGAACAACATGATGCGTGCCTCGCTACCCCTTCTGTCACTGGGTGAGGTCACCGCACGGTATGAACCCAAAACCAAGCACTTCTCCCATTGCAAGAGTCACAGATCTAGTTGGCTAGACAAAACCCACAACTCGAAGAGAATTACAAGGATATGAAATCATGCATAAGAGAGATCAGAACAAACTCAAATCAGATTCATAGATAATCTGATCATAAATCCACAATTCATCGGATCTCGACAAACACACCGCAAAAGAAGATTACATGGGATAGATATCCATGAAGATCATGGAGAACTTTGTATTGAAGATCCAAGAGAGAGAAGAAGCCATCTAGATACTAACTATGGACCCGTAGGTATATGGTGAACTACTCACACATCAGCGGAGAGGTCATGGTGTTGATGAAGAAGCCCTCCGTATCCGAATCTCCCCTCTGGCAGGGCACCAGAACATGCCCCAGATGGGATCTTGCGGAGACAGAAGCTTACGGCGGCGGAAAAGTGATTTCGATGATCTCCTGATTTTTTTGGGATTTTTAGGGAATTTATAGGCGCAACCCCTAGGTCAGGGGGCACTCGGGGGGCCCACAAGCCTGGATGGCGCGGCCTCCCCCCTGGCCGCAAGTGGGGGCTTGTGGGGCCCCTGAGGCTCCCCTCCTTGGCTCCCAAGCTCCCCGATCTTCTTCCATTCCAGAAAAAATATTTTCGGGGATTTTCTTCTATTCGGACTCCGTTTCAAAATCTCCTCTGAAAGGGGTAAAAAAACATGGAAAAAAACAGGAACTGGCACTTGGCACTGAGTTAATAAGTTAGTCCCAAAAAATATATAAAAGGTATGCAAAACATCCAAAGTTTGACAAGATAATAGCATGAAACCATCAAAAATTATAGATACGTTGGAGACGTATCAAGCATCCCCAAGCTTAACTCCTGCTCGTCCTCGAGTAGGGAAGTGAGAAAGAATGATTTTTTTATGTGGAATGCTACCTAGCATAGTTGTCCTTTGTAACTTCTTTCACGTGGCATGAATGTTCAGATCCGTAAGATTCAAAACAATAGTTTGCTATTGACATGAAAACATTAATACTTCAAGCAAACTAGCAAAGTAATCATGAACTTTCAAAATATCAAGGCCAAAGAAAGTTATCCCTACAAAATCATATAGTCTGGCTATGCTCCATCATCCTCACACAACTAATGTAAATCATGCACAACCCCGGTATTGGCCAAGTAATTGTTTTTGCACTCTTACTTTTTCAAACTTTTTATAACTATCACACAATACATGAGCGCGAGCCATGGATATAGCACTATAGGTGGAATAGAGTGTGGTGGTGGTTGTGAGACAAAAAGGAGGAGTTGGTCACACTGACTCGGCGTATTAATAGGCTATGGAGATGCCCACTAATAGATATCACTGTGAATGAGTAGGGATTTCCAGACAAAAGGATGCACTAGAGCTATAAGTATGTGAAATCTCAAAAGGAAAACTAGTGGGTGTGCATCCAACTTGCTTGCTCACGAAGACCTAGGGCAATTTTTAGGAAGCCCATCATTGGAATATACAAGACAAATTATATAACAAAGGTTCCCACTAGAATATGGTAGTGACAAAGCAACAAGGTCTCAATCATGAAGAACACGGTGCTATCATGAAGCACAAGTGTGGAAAAAGATAGTAGCATTGTCCCTTCTCTCTTTTTCTCTCTTTTTTCATTTGGGCTCTTAGGCCTCTCTTTTTTATTTTCTTTTCTTTCTTTTTTTTTTGTTTTTGTTTTTGGGCTCTTTGGCCTCTCTTTTTTATTTCCTCACATGGGACAATGCTCTAATAATGATGATCATCACACTTTTATTTACTCACATCTCAAAGATCACAATGATGATGACTTCATAGGAAATGCCTCCCGCAGTGTACCGGGATGTGCAACGATCTAGCATGGCGTATGACGTTGAAACATCTCGCTAGCTATCTTACGATCATACAATGGCAATATGAGAGTGACGGCACAAGTCATGAGACGGAACGGTCGGAGTTGTATGGCAATATATCTCGGAATGGCTATGAAAATGCCATAGTAGGTAGATATGGTGGCTGTTTTGAGGAAGGAATTTGGTGGGTTTGTGCACCGGCGAGAATTGCCGGCACTAGAGAGGCTAGCAATGGTGGAAGGTGAAAGTCCATCTATACCATGGGCTCACATTAGTCATGAAGAACTCACATACTTGTTGCGAAAGTTTTTATTAGTAACCGAAACAAAGTGCTAAACGCATACTCCGAGGGGAAGGGTTGGCAGGTGTAAACCATCGTGTGATCCCGACCTCAACACAAAGGATGACAATCAATGGATCAATTATGCTCCGACTTCCTAACATAATGGTTCACCATACGTGCATGCTACGGGAATCACTAACTTCAACACAAGTATTTCTAAATTCACAACACCCTACTATCATAACTCTTAATATTACCAAATCCATGTCTCAAAACTATTTGAGAGGAATCAAAACTTCTCTTTCTACTCAATGCACATGAAGATGGAGGTTTTTGCATCCTCTTTGGGTATCTATCACTTTTGGGACTACTTTCATAGCATAAGCCAACTACCAAATCACGCACCGCCGTGCTCTAAAAGATATAAGTGAAGCACATAGAGCACAAGTATCTAGCTCAAAATATATAAGTGAAGCACTATGAGCATTCTAGCAAAAATCACGATGAGTGCATGTCTATCTCTCTCAAAAAGGTGTGCAGCAAGGATGATTGTGACACAACAAAAGAAAAAGACTCCTACGATACAAGACGCTCCAAGCAAAACACATATCATGTGGTGAATAAAAATATAGCTCCAAGTAATGTTACCGATGGATTGAAGACGAAAGAGGGGATGCCTTCCCGGGGCATCCCCAAGCTTAGGATTTTTGGTGTCCTTGAATTTGGCTTGGGATGCCTTGGGCATCCCCAAGCTTGAGCTCTTTCCACTCCTTGTCTCTTTGTCCATGAGAACATCACCCAAAACTTGAAAACTTCACAACACAAAACTTAAGCAAAAACTTGTGATAACATTAGTACAAGAAAACAAACTACCACTCCTTTTGGTACTGTAGAAAACTTGAATTATATCTATATTGGTGTTGGGCTACTGTATTCTCACTTTTCCATGGCTAGTACCCCCGATACTAACCATAGTTTCATCAAAACAAGCAACTAACTCAACAAAAACAGAATCTGTCAAAAACAGACCACTCTGTAGCAATCTGTATACTTCGTATACTTCTGGTACCTCAAAAAATCTGAAAAATTAAGACGGCCTGGGAAAAAAGCGTATAAATCAGAAGCGAAAAGAATCAACTCAAAAGCTCTTTCTGAATAAAAATGAAAAATCATCTCATGAGCGAAAAGTTTCTGTCTTTTTCCAGCAGGATCAAACAACCATTACCAAGACTAGTCATAAAGGCTTTGCTTGGCTCAAACACAAAAAGAAACACAAAAAACACAACCACAACAGAATTATTAAAGTGTGGACGCAACAAAACAGAAAGAAAAAGATAAATTCATTGGGTTGCCTCCCAACAAGCGCTACTGTTTAACACCCTTAGCTAGGCATAAAGATTTTAATGATGCTCACACAAAAGACAAGAATTGAAGCACAACGAGAGCATCATCAAGCATGTGAAAATCATATCTAAGTCTAACATACTTCCTATGCATAGGCATTTTATAGGAAAACAGATTGTCAAGACAACCAATAGTTACCATATGCAAGGAACAAGAAAGAGACAATATCAATCTCAACATAACGAGAGGTAATTTGGTAACATGGAAGTTTCTACCACAATATTTTCCTCTCTCAAAACAATTACATGTGAGATCATATTCGAATTCAACAATGTAACTATCACATAGGAAATTCTTTTCATGATCCACATGCATGCAAAGTTGACGCTCTTCAAAAATAGTGGGATTATCATCAAATAAAGTCATGACTTCTCTAATCCCACTTTCAATATTGTTGCAAATATCATACTCATCATGAGGCTTAAACAAATTTTCAAGATCATAAGAAAAATCATCACCCAATCATGATCATTGCAACAAGTAGGGGACATAGCAAAACTAGCATCCCCAAGCTTAGGGTTTTGCATATTTTTAGCATGATTGACACTAATAGGATTTATAGTGAAACCATTGCAATCATGCTTTTCATTCAAGGAGCCCTCGTGAATCACTTCATAAATTTCTTCATCATGATTTTCAGATTCATGCAACTCAAGCAAAACTCCATAGAGAAAGTCAAGTGCACTCAACTCACTAGCAATTGGATCAACATAATTGGATCTCTTAAAGATATTAGCAAGTGGATGAGGATCCATATCACTAAATTTTCAGCAAGCGAAGATGCAGGCATATTGAAGGCACATAGCACACAAGCGAATAGAAAGCAAGCGAAAGAAAGGGGGAACGAAAAAGGCAAACGAAAGAGGAAAATTGTGAAGTGGGGGAGAGGAAAACGAGAGGCAACTAGCAAACAAAGTAAATGCAAGAGATGAGTTTGCGACACCTACTTGGATGAGTCCTTGACTTGATCTTCCTCCCCGGCAACGGCGCAAGAAATTCTTCTGCTGTGGCAACAAAAGTCCTTCCCTGGCGCTTAGGAATTCTTCTTGTTACTTCTCTGGTTTGCGTCGGTTTTTCCCTTGAAGAGGAAAGGATGATGCAGCACAGGAGCAGTAAGTATTTCCCTCAGTTTGAGAACCAAGGTATCGATCCAGAAGGAGGGCCTCGTCAAGTCCAAAGTACCTGCGCAAACACAAACAAGCTTGCATCCAACGCTTCAAAGGGGTTGTCAATCCCTTCAAGATTGTTTGCAAAGTGGGATCTGAAGGCGGAAAGTGCAACGAAGTAAAAAAGTGTAAGGCTGAAAATATGGTGTGGAGTAGACCCTGGGAGCCATAGTGTTCACTAGAGGCTTCTCTCATAATAGAAAATATCATGGTGGGTGAACAAATTACTGTCGAGCAATTAATAGAACCGCGCAATGTCATGACGATATCTAAGGCAATGATCATACATATAGGCATCACGTTCGAGACAAGTAGACCGATACTTTCTGCATCTACTACTATTACTCCACACATCGACCTCTATCCACCATGCATCTAGTGTATTGAGTTCATGACGAACAGAGTAACGCCTTAAGCAAGATGACATGATGTAGAGGGATAATATCAAACCAATGATGAAAACCCCATCTTTTTACCCTTGATGGCAACAACACGATGCGTGCCTTGCTACCCCTTCTGTCACTGGGTGAGGTCACCGCACGGTATGAACCCAAAACCAAGAACTTCTCCCATTGCAAGAATCATAGATCTAGTTGGCCAGACAAAACCCACAACTCAAAGAGAATTACAAGGATATGAAATCATGCATGAGAGAGATCAGAAGAAACTCAAATAAAATTCATAGATAATCTGATCATAAATCCACAATTTATCGGATCTCTACAAACACACCACAAAAGAAGATTACATCGGATAGATCTCCATGAAGATCATGGAGAGCTTTGTATTGAAGATACAAGAGAGAGAAGAAGCCATCTAGATACTAACTATGGACCCGTAGGTCTATGGTGAACTACTCACGCATCATCGGAGAGGTCATGGTGTTGATGAAGAAGCCCTCCGTATCCGAATCTCCCCTCTGGCAAGGCACCAGAACGTGCCCTAGATGGGATCTTGCGGAGACAGAAGGTTGCGGCGGCGGAAAAGTAATTTCGATGATCTCCTGATTTTTTTGGGATTTTTAGGGAATTTATAAGCGCAACCCGTAGGTCAGGGGGCGCTCATGGGGCCCACAAGCCTGGATGGCCCGGCCTCCCCCCTGGCCGTAGGGTGGGGGCTTGTGGGGCCCCTGAGGCTCCCCTTCCTTGGCTCCCAAGCTCCCCGATCTTCTTTCGTTTCAGAAAAAATCTTTTCAGGGATTTTCTTCCGTTTGGACTCTGTTTCAAAATCTCCTCTCAAAGGGGTCAAAAACATGGAAAAAACAGGAACTGGCACTTGGCACTGAGTTAATAAGTTAGTCCCAAAAAATATATAAAAGGTATGCAAAACATCCAAAGTTTGACAAGATAATAGCATGAAACCATCAAAAATTAGAGATACGCTGGAGACCACACATGCACGCGCCCGCGGCATCGATAAAATATTGTTTTAAAAGGTGTCCAAAAAATATTCTCGAATTTGGTTGAAATTTGGCGTGCGGTCTTATTTTAATGTAGGTAGGCCGTCTGCCAATTTTCGTCGCAATCGGAGTCCGTTTGATATCCGAACCGTTAAACCTATAGTGGCACTATAGCCGGTTTTATCGTTGGACATTCTCGGTGTTTTAAAACTCTGTCGCCGAGTGCCTGTTTCCCTCTCATCTCCACCTAGCCCCCTCTACACATCCCACCATACCCACTGATCCAACCCCATCCGATCGGAGTCGTCGGACCACGATCCAACGGCCCGAAAATGGAGCAAAATAGCTAACCCTAGCTTGTTTTCTGTAAACAGACACCAACCTAGCCTCTCCTTGTTTCCCATGCATAACCTAACCCTAGCGCCACCTCTCCCGCAGCCTCTCCTCCTCCCAGCTGCCGCGGGGCCGTTCGAGGCCATCTGAGTCCCGTCGGGCCCAGATCCGCCACCGCCGCTCGCAAGCGTCTCCCGCAGCGCAGAGCCAGCGCACCTCTGCTCCCGAGCCTCCCGCCGGCCCCAAGCATGCCTCCCCTCGCTGGATCTCCATGCCTCGCTGCGCCAGACCCCGACCAGACCAAGACCGGCCGTCGGTCTCCCCCTCTCTTCCCTCTCCTTCTTCCTCTTCTCTTTTTTTGACTGGAAAATAGTAGGAGAGGCTCCTACTATGTTATATTAGAATAAATAATATTTACAAGAAGAGGAGGGAAGTCCTCAAAACAAGAAAAGAAAAAAACAATGAGAGTCTAGAGATTGTTTACAAGGGAAGTGATATAATCACTGAGATCAGTAGACACTCTATATCTAAGACAACTAAGATCAGACTTACTCCTTTCAAGCCAAGCGTTATATGTAGGATTGATCTGATTAAAGATAAAATTGTTCCTCTCCTTCCAAATATTCCAGGCAGTAATAGTGAAGATTTCAAAGAATAGTCTGCCAGAATAAACTTCTTTTGCTCTAATTGTGGCTTCAATCCTTGAGATATTAGAGTTGTAAGATATACCAATCTTGGCCCACCAAACTTGACTGAATGGGCAATTAAAGATCAAGTGGTAAATGGTCTCTTCCTCTTGAGTTGTGCATAGAACACATGACTCTTTGTCACCAATGTGATAATTTCTCCTTTTCAGCATGTTCCTTGTGTTCAGTCTATCAGCTAATAAGAACCACATGAAAACCTTCAATTTCATTTGTAGTTTTGATTTCCATATCCATTTGAAGGGCTCTCGGCAAGTAATGTGTCTATGGCAGTGCTTATAATATTTTTTTAGCCGAATAGACAGGTCCCCATGGGTATGACCAGTTGTCTTCATATTCAGACTGCAACAAATTTGTCGGTTTTAAACTATTTATAGTTTTGCAACTCGGTGAGTGCCTCAGGGGAAAGTGGCAGATGGAACAACATGCTCAAATCCTGAGTGTCATAAAATATATGAACTGATATATCTTTAGCCTTTGCATAAGAGTATAGACATCCATAGTTTTCAGCTAGTATAAGATCATTCCAATTATCATGCCACATGGAGACATGTTGGCCATTTTGAACTTCACATTTGTCTAGTCCTTTGTAAATAGGCGTTAATTTGATCAAAGATCGCCACCAGAAAGAGCCACACTTAGGGAGTGCATGGGGGACAGAACCTTCATAGTATGATTCCCATAGCAATTTTACCCATTCAAGGTCTGCATGATTGTAAAACTTATCCAAGAATTTCAAAAGAAGAGCTTGGTTATGCACTCTGTTGTTAATTACTCTAGGGCCTCCTTTATCTTTAGGGCAACATACTCTATTCCAAGTAACCAAAGAGTTACAGGACTCACCATGATCATTGTTTCTGTGCCATAAACATCTCCTTCGAATCTTGTCAAATGTTTCAAAGAACTTAACTGGCAGTTCCAAGGTGCAAGACACTAATGTGATCATTGAGGATACCATTGAATTTATAAGAGTTATTTTATGACTGTGGCACATGAGAGTCGATGTACTAGAGATGCGGCGTTCCACTCTATAAATTAATGGCATGAGGTCATTCATGGATGGTTTTGTGGTACCAAGAGGTAGTCCAAGGTAAGTAAAGAGGAAGGATCCAACCGAAATCCAAAAATGCTTGCTAGCTCTGAAGCTTTCTCAGCAGAAATATTGATTGGTATAAGATTGGACTTTTGAAAATTTATCTAAAGCCCAGTGGATATAGCAAAGTCATTCAATACTCTTTTGACGTTGGCAAGCTGAACATGGCAAGCTGGGATAATCAAGATTGTATCTTCCGCATATTGTACAATAGGGTACGCACCAGAGCGATCAATTGGGAGCTGCACCCTGCCTTCGTTGTACTCCTTGTTTATAACATACTGCAGCAGATCGGGAGCTATAGCAAATAGGAGAGGTGATATGGGATCCCCCTCACGTACCCCATGTTTGCAACGGAAACTCTTCCCATAGGTTCCATTTAAGAGAACTGAAGAATGACCGGAGGAAAGAATAGAGTTTATCCAATGAGTCCATTTGGAGTCAAATCCCAACTTTTCCAACATCGAAAGGATGACATCATGTTCAATGAGATCAAAGGATTTTTTTTTAGTATGATCACTTCATTTCCATATTTCTCACATTGGAAAATGTATTCAAAGGCCCAAGCTAGATAGTCATTGATCGTTCTTCCTTTTATAAACCCATACTGATTTGAACGCAGCAAAGTTAGAATGACCTTTTGAAGATGATCAGCAAGAATTTTTCTGATGAGTTTGAGGCAGCAGTTCAGCAGAGATATAGGGCAATAGTCATTTACCGAGATAGGGTTCATCTTTTTTGGGATAAGAGTGATCAAAGAGGCATTCAAGAAATTCAGAGAGATGGATCCTTCCCAAAAGCTTGTGCATAGGTTATAGAAATACGGTGCAATCAAGTTCCAGCATTGCTTTAAAAAATAACCATTAAATCCATATGGACCTGGAGCTCTATCTATTAGCATTTTGGATACTACCTCATCAATCTCTTTATTTGAAAAAGGTTGCGAGAGACCCTCAAGGTTTCCCACAGGTTGGATGAGGTTGTCAAGGTTGAACTTCATTTCATGATCAACAGATACACCCAGTCTCGCTTTGAATGCCTGGAATATAATTTCGGCTTTGGCCTCATGATCCTCAACCAGAGATCCATCAGGGAGAGATAAAGAGGCAAAAGAATTTTGTGTGTGTATTTCAGTTGCCAAACGATGGAATAGTTTTGTGTTTTCATCCCCAATCTGAATGTATCTGATTGTGCAACATTTACGCCAGAATTGTTGTCAGTAAGATTCCAGACGAATGATGTGAGTTTTCAGAATTTTTCGAAAGTTCCATTCCTGAATGAATACAGGTATTTTCTCTTCGAGATCATCCAAATGAGCAAGAGCCAAGTGACAGTTGTTTAGCAGCAACGAAATCTTAGATAAACCTTTACTCCATCTTTTAAGAACTCGTCTGAGGTTTCTGAGTTTAGCCGAAAGAACAAGTGCAGCATCAAAAGAGTGTATGGGCATCTCCCAGGTAGATTTAATAGTATCTTTAAAACCAGGGTGTAGGGGGCAATAATTTTCAAAACGAAAGATCTTTGAGCGTGGAATACTAGATTGAACCGAAATCAGGCATGGTATGTGATCTGAAACTGGTCTTGGGACAGCTTTGACGGTTGTATTTGGATATATAGAGGTCCAGTGATTGGATGTAAGAAACCAGTCAATTTTTTTCTAGCAATGGAATTGACTGCATATTACTCCAAGTGAAAGATGCACCCTGTAATGGTAAATCCATGAGTAGCTGGGCGCGAATAATATCGTTGAAAGTGATCATGTCGCTAGGATTACCTCCTCGGCGATTACGATTTTCAGGCGATCGGATGAAGTTAAAATCCCCCACAAGAAGCCAATTCTCATCGTCTCCAATATGAAGATCATAAAGCTAATTCACAAAACTATCGTGTTCATTCCTCGAACACGGCCCGTAAATATTAACCACTGTCCAAACATCACGTGAAATCGTGGATTTAAAGTTTATGATTTGAGCACATTGCTGATTTTCAATCATTGTAGCGGAGAAAACAGCGATGTTCCAAATTACAATCAGACCACCTGAGCTACCGATCGAGGGGACAAATTGGAACTTATCAAACCTACACGGGCAAAATTTATGAATATATGAATGGTCAAAGTGTTCGCGCTTAGTTTATTGGATGCAAATGATGGAGCGACCCGAACTATTGATAGTGGAGCGTAATGCATCATGTTTTTCATCAGAGTTGATACCACGAATGTTCCAACAAAGCAAATTCCATGATCGAAGCTGGGATTTCATCAAGCTAGAAAAAGAATAATAATAGGTCTAGGCGTAGGAGAAAATAAAGCAATACTTGTCCAATGATAGTAAGCAAATAGAACGCACCGAACTAAGATTTATTTGTGTCCACGTAATGGACATGAACTTACTGCTCGACGTCATCCTTCCCCTTGGCTAGCACACATTCATCATTAAGCTCCTCAGAAGGAATACCACAGAACCCAGAGCCAACCTGCTGAATGTGTTTGATGGTCGTAGGAGGTGGCGGTGGAGCAGAACTGGAACTAGCAGCTTCAGCGATAGTTGATGGTGCAGGATCAGAGATCACAATGGAAGCCCTTGGTTTGATCAATGATTTACGGCCACGAGAATCATACGGCAGATCCACTTTGAACCCCATATATTTTTTACTGTGAGGACTACGACGAACTTCAGTAGTGCAGAGTGGAGTAATGGACTTAGACCTTCTGCCTCTTTTGCGCGATGGGGAGACATGAGAATCCTGAGACATAGCAGAGGGTGTAAGCTCAAAACCCTCAGAATTATCTAGAGCTTCAGACTCACTATCATCATGTGAAAGTTCTGTGATAACCACTGAGGAGGAAGGAATGTACTCAAACTGATCAGAAATGTGTAATGTGAATTGTACGTTGAAGGGAGCAGGGGTGTCCTCAAACCATGGCTTTCTGGCCACTTTTCCAGCACGAGCCACTCGGCTCAAGTGATCAGAATCATCTTCTAACTGTGGGTTCGATACAATCACGTGTAGGGGCATTGGAGGGGTTTGAATTCCAAAAGGGCCACGAAGAATATTTGGATTCTGCAGGTTCATAATAACAGAGCGAGCAAGGTGGTAAAGATCCGGTACTGTAGTATTATCGACAAAAAATGCAGCAGACACATGAGATCCCGTAGACCCAGTCAAAGTGATAGACAAGGAAATCGAGGCAGTGAGTGATATCAATTGACCAGATTCATCTGATGAGTCTGAGCTTCCCTCACTGATATTGTCATTCCAAGCTAACAGTGGACTATCAATTATATTATCAGTGGGTGTATTTCCATCACTAAAGGAGACGCCTTGATGTCTTAGGATAGCCTGGTAGTTTACTTGTCCTACGGGAGGAAAGAATAGCAGTGGAGCCTGTTGCTGGTCTGGAGTTACAGGATCCTCGTCATCTTGATTTCCACCATTAGCAGGACCAAAAACACCATTTTGTTGTAGCCAAACCTGAAGACGTGCTTGGAAAGCCTGCTCAGCAGTCATATGAGGACCATAAAGGGGATGAGGTTGACTGCCATCACCCGGAGGTGGGTCTTCCCCTGCTAGAGGAACCTGGTGGATATGAGCATTTCCTCCAGCAGTGCGCAATATGTAAACCGACACTGTCCAAGACCGTCGCTGACCACCCATTTGCCTCATCACCAAACTAGAAGGAACAAGAGAAGGACTCATGATCCGCGTTTTAACAAGAACGCAGGAGGCAGATTCCCGAGGAGCAAACCAGAGAATTAGCTTTCCAAATTGGGAGACAGCTTTATCAACCCAAAATTGGTTTGGTAGTCTTGGGGAAAAGCAAGCAACATAATCCAGCAGTCAGAACCTAGCGATGGCATGCGCATATTCAATCCTTCATCATGTTTAATGAAAGTGATTTCATTGTCCTCCCCTAGCAAGTATGTTTCTCCAACTACCGCGTCTCTGATTAAAACATTGTTGAAACGGAAAAGACCTAGCCCCAAGGCAGTATCTTGAACATCTCTAACAAAATACCTATCATGGTTTAGGAGTCTTGCAACTTCTTGCCTCGCAACATGTCGAAGATGAATCAGGATCGGTCTATTGGACTCAACGATGGCGAAGTCGTCGTTGCACAGTGGTGGTGTAGCACTAAGAGCCATGTCTGCCCTGACCTTGCGATCAGCCGGCCCTTGCTCGATGGAGAAGCCCGACGGGAGGAAAGCAAACGGGTTGCACGTGAAGTTTGCCATCGCTAGAGAGGGAGGCGGGGTTGTCTACAAGATAGAAACGGTGAGGTCAACAGATGGTGAAGAAAAGCAAGAAAGTTTCTGTCGAGAGATATTAGTGTTTTTTGCTTTTTGTTGCCAAACAACCTTCCCACAGGATCTCACCCTCCAACAACTGATGACACAATGACCATACGAGAAACAAAACTGACATCTCGGAGTTCCTTTGCAATTACGATATGAGTGGCCCATTTGCAGACACGTGGGGCACAGAAGGTCATATTTTGCAATCCAAATCGGGTTGTTACAACCGAGAGCATTTAAACCGCAGTTCTCTCCTTTCTTGGATAGAAAACCGGTAGCCAGAACAACCAGCAGCGACATGACCTAGCTCAAAGCAGATAAAGCATCTAGGCCCAATATTACAAGATTTTTTGTAGTGACCCATGTTGAAACACGATGTGCATGTAAGTTTGAAATTACAAAGGACGGTAATAATATCCGATTTTGAATATCCCACGGAAACAAGTTTGCGTATGTCTTCCCATTGAATACCTCGCATGTATGGCGTGAGTTGACGAACTCTTCCTTTAAAAAACCTCTTTGACTGGAAAGGTGGCGAATCTAATGCATTGAAAGTTTTCATTTGAAAAAGTTCAAAAGCACCAAATTTAACCAAAGAAGGTTCATCATCATAGATTGGTGCATGAGGCAAGGACTCAAACTGCGAATCAATGGAGGTTGAAGAAGTTGGTGCAAAAGAAGGATCCATTTCAGCTGTTGGAGAATGGTTTATGTGTGATCCCACATCATTAAATTTTTCCCTGCTAAGTGACTTTAGCCATAACTCTACGGCGCCATTGATCGAATCGAAAGCACTTGTAGCCCGACAAGCCGAACCAGCCACCGCAGGAGGACGTTGATGCCCATGCACGCCATTAGAGATGACTAACGGAACATTACGTAGGTATTTTTGCTTTGCATGGGATCTGCCTCGAGGAGATTTCCGGACTGGATCTTGAACATGATCAATGACCGAGTATGAGATTGGTGCACCTCGAAACAAATGGAAGTTGCAGCAGAAATCTGGAACCGAGAATCCCACGAGACAGCGAATGAAATGCCCCCACACAATTTGGTGCAACTGAGAATCTGAATCTATTATCACTCAAAACTTGAACATCCAACTTCTTAACGTTACCACCCAGACAGGAGCACAAAGCCATAGCGACAGAATCCACATCCAGACGAAGGGAGGAGAATTTGAACGCCACCACCAAGAAGAAAGTCGAGGAAGAAGGAGATCCATCAAAGTGTACTGGAGATTTGAAACGACGACGCACCTGTGCAGCCACCTTCTCGCTATATGAGAAATCCCACGTGATGAGAGAGTCCATCCTAGTATTCTAGAAGGGGACGCCATGGAGATCACCGGCGCGGAGGGTGGGTAGGAGGTGCCGGAGATGGAGGGGAGGGTGGTGGGAGGGGACGCCATCTTCATGTTACATTACGAGTTTGCACATTCTAAATTAAAAGTGTGTGACAACCTCTGCTTTCTTCTTCCTCCTCTCTCTCTTTGCCCTAACCCCCCCCCCCCCCCTGTGTCGGTTACTCTTACCTTGCAGGTGACCGCCATGGAGGCGCTCGATCCCCTCACCTCGGTGCCGCCTCGACCCTCCACCACCGGGAATGGAGCCCCTACGGCCGGATCCGCCGATACCCGGCCTCGCCACCCCTCGTCCCGCCTCGCCGGAAGCCCGTGACCTTGCCATTGACCCTACGCCGCCATGTCCTCCCGCTCGGGACGGAGCCGACGACCCGTCCCGCTCGCCCTCCTGTCGCCCTCGTGGGCCGAGGCCCAGCCTCGTGCGAGGCCTGTTTCGCAGCGTGGCCCAACCGAGCCCGGCCGGTTCCGCCCCAGGCCCAGCCTCGCAGCAACACCCGGCGAGGCCCAGGGCAGCCCCCTCGGCCCATCTTCAGATCCAGCCGGGCCAGGCCCAAGGTGAGCGTCGCCCCCACTATTCCTCGGCCATGTGCGCGGTTTAGTTTTGTTGCACCATCGCTCTGTTTGAGCCCGCGTAGAAATTCGGTCCGTTAGTTTTTTTAAGATTTGTGAATTTGCGTAATTTCAGGAAAAAAGCATATTTTTCAAACGAACGTAGTTTTTGAACCGTGCGTCGGATCGCAACGAGTTATATATGTAACTTGACCAGATTTTCATGTAGATTCGTACTTTCCAGCTCCCATGCATATTTAAAGTTGTTAGCCATGCTGCTTGCATCAGTTTGCGTGTCATCATGTTAAAAATGGTTTAGGTCGTAGTTAATTATTCATAGCTCCGTTGGAGATGAGACATATATGTAAATGGACTAGAACGGCGAGTAGAATCACGTGAACCATTTTGTTTTGTCGTTTAACAAACGTAAAAGGTGATTAGGACAAATTTAGATAGATTTAGAATTTAACACATGGGGTCATTTCGGAGATGTTATATGTCATTTTCGACCTCATTTAAAATGCCTAGATAGGTAGTTCAATTTGTGCTTAACCCTTTCCATGTTAACAACATTTTAATATTGTCGCGTTAATAAACAGGAGTGGACTAAATAATTAAATGTGGAGTCCCGTCAATATGCAACTCGTTGTATATTGAGCTTCACTTAATGTGTAGCGTTTGACTACGGGAATTGCCATGCCCTGCCTTGCATATTTGAAACTGATCATGCATCATATTAGGAGGTGCATCATACTGTGCTTTTGTGGTGGTGTTGCCCTGTGATGATTCTTGTTTCTGGTTTGCTTCGTCTCGATAGAGTTCCGCAAGCGTGTCGGAATGTGAGGATCCGTTCGACTGTGTCAGTTCGTCTGCTTCACGGAGTCGTTCTTCTTTCAAGCGGGATCATAGGCAAGATGATCATTTCCCTAGATACCATTACTATCATTGCCATGCTAGTTGTCTCGTTTCTTTCGCTATGTCTCGCTGCCTGCCACCTGTTTAATATGCCTCCCAACATTGCCATGAAAGCCCTCAACATGTTCACAACCTAGCAAACTACTGATTGGCTAAATTACCTCTTGCTTAACCAATGGATAGCGTTGCTAGTTGCAGGTGCAGTTGCTTCCATGTGAAAACATGGATTCCTTGTTATATGACCATATTAATGCTAGTTAAATTAATGCACCTATATACTTGGTAAAAGGTGGAAGGATCGGTCTTTCTAGCCTGGTGTTTTGTTCCACCTTTGTCGCCTTAGTTTCGGCTACCGATGTTATGTTCCATAAATGAGCGCTCCTAACATGCTTGGGGTTGTTATGGGGACCCCCTAGATTTGTGTTTTGGGATAAAGCTCGTCTGGCAAGGCACAACATTGGTACTATATTTGCCCAACATAATAATTCTGTTAACACTGAAAAATATAGGGCGTCATGAACCCGAGGAGTAATTCAACATAATACAGGGAGGGCCAGTGCTGATGGTGCATGTCCAAAACAAAGCTACTTGCGAGGCCACCCGGGGCAACTCGGGGGATTTCTATCCGGCCACCGTACGAATTGCTCATCCGTCGTGTCCTGAGAACGAGATACACGGCTCCTATCGGGATTGTTGGCACGTCGGGCGGCCTTGCTGGACTTGCTTTACCTTTCTCGAGCATCTTGTGCGAGGGATTCCGAGGATGCTTTGGGTTATCTCGAGGTTGAGGTTTTCCAATAGGAACACGAGGAGATCACGGGTTTTCCCTAATCGAGGTCATTCTATCACAGCGTGTGGTAGTTTGTGATGGACTAGTTGGAGCACCCATGCAGGGTTAAATCTTTCGGAAAGCCATGCCCGCGGTTATGTGGCAATGTGGAAACTTTGTTTAACATCTAGTTCTAGATAACTTGAAGTAAGCTTAACTAAAATATGTCAACGGAGTGCGTAACCGTGACTGTCTCTTTCGTGAGCTCCTTCTCCGGTCGAGGACACGGTTGGGTTATGTCTGATGTAAGTAGGTGTTCAAGATCATTCATTTGATCATCAGTAGTTCATGTCCGCTATGCGTAGATCATCCCCCTCTTTATTCTTGTACCCGTAAGTTAGCCACCTTAAATAAAATGCTTAGTCGCTTGCTGCAGCCTCACCACTTGACCTTACCCCACCCATTAAGCTTTGCTAGTCTTGATACCTTTGGAAATGAGATTGTTGAGTCCCCTGTGGCTCACAGATTACTACAACACAAGCTGCAGGTACAGGTAAAGGGTTACTTGAATCGAGCGCGTTGATTGTTCATTTGGAGTTTCTTCTTCTTCATCATCGATCTAGGATGGGTACCAGGCTGGCAGCCTGGGATAGTAAGGATGGACATCATTATTTTATCGTTTGTTTTCGTCCGTAGTCGTACCCTGCTCTTCTTCATGGTGATTGTATGTATTGTACTAATGTGACTCCGATGTAGCTTCTGGGAAGTGTGAGCCAACTCTTTATACTCATCTTTTCAGTACATGTACTTGTAATGATATCCATTCTTGCGAAACGACGAGATGCGTTTCTATCCCTGTCGAGACCCTCACGCCAAAATAAGGATAGGACCGCAAGAATTCATTCTATGTGTCGAGTCTAATCAGCGCCAATACTCTGGAATGGTCGAGTTACGGAGCTCATATCCACATGTTGTTGGTTTCTATGGTGGCGACGAAGACAGAACGTGTGAGGGGAAGAGATATTATCACCAGAATGGACGACAATTGCGGTGGTTGCTCTAATGATCAACTATGTGTGCTGACCAAAAGAAAAAAACCACACCCACGACCAACAGATGGCCGGCGTACCTGGTAGGTGAGCTAGTCCTAAACGTTGATGCTTCATTCACAGAAGGAGATTTTACAGGGTCACCTAGTCCTATCGTGTTGTCATCCATGATCATCGGGGATCTTGTATGGCGGCTTCCACGGCAATATTAGAACATGTTGGTGATGTCTACTCGGCAGAAGCGTCAGATTTTCTTGAAGGTATGAAGCTAGCAAGAGAAACCGGATGTCAAGATTTGGTGGTGAGATCGGATAATATCACGGTGGTGGATGCAATCACGTAGAATGAAGGTTGTTCTATGGTGGCAATGCCAATCTTTGATGAATGTCGTAATTTCTTAGAATATTTCGGAAAGTTTACTATTGAGCATTGTATTAGGGAGTCAAATTATGTTGCTCATGAGCTGGCTAGATGGGGTCGAGCTAATAATCCATCTCGTTGGGTTGATGCCCCGTCTAATTTTATTTTCAAATAGTTGGCTGACGATGTATCTATCCTTTGATGAATAAAGTAAGTTTTCCCGTTGAAAAAAAAATATGTTGCAGCCTTGCAACAACACGTTACATGTCTTCTCGTCCGGACATGTTGGGATGTCACAGTCATCGATTGCGTTTGCAACACCCTAGTGCTGCGATTGGAGACTACCACGTGGTGATGCAAGACTACTGCGCGGTGATCTATTTTGCAATGCCACCACTGCTGCTACAAGGTCCACGACAGCGGCACATGTTGTGATCCCAAGGGGGCGGCGAAGCTGCAAGCACGAAACTGAAAAAGGATGTTGTAAGCCATATGAAACCCGGATGCTATAATGGTGGATTTAGGCGAGCGATGAGGCAGGACATATGATTGAGATGAGGGATGATCCCCATGTGGGGATTAGCCAGAATGCATAGCACCAGCCTAAACATTATGCCTTCTATAAAAATATGACACACCATTGGCCTACTCTAAAAAATTGGGCCCTTTTTACTTGGACCCCAGAGCCAGAACACCCAATCTCTATTCCTAAAGACTCGATCCGTAGGTGGTCGTTGGTTTTAGTTCACTCTAATCGAACGAAAGCCTCACCCGTCGATCCCAACCTTCCATCAATCCATCCCCACCCCCACCCCACCCCCACCACCCCCCCTCGATCCCTTCCTTATTTCGTTCACTTCCTTCCTACCCCTTGTTTCATCACCTCCTCCCAATGATTTATTTGGTTTTACCGATTTTCTTCCCCTACATCAAATCTCATTCCTTCCCCCATAGAAAGACAAAAACAACATAGAAGGAAGCCACCGCCATCCATGCTAGCCTATTTTTCATGCCTAGCACAGTCGCCGCCTCCCCCTAGGTGTTCTTCCTTTGTTAGCTCTAGCCTAGCCCTCGCCTGCCAGCACTCGCTATAACCTCCGCCACTGCCGCTGCCAAGAGCTACCATGCCGGCATGCCCTCATGGTGGAGTCATGGCCGTGCAAGGCGCGAGTGCCAATGTCGTTGGAGGAGTCGTTCTCGTGATCATGCTGTTGGACATCGTCAAAACTCAAAAGACGCTCCTCCAAGCCATGGAAACCGATGAGGCAACCACAAGCACTAGTGTAAAACGGGCCTTTGGCCGGGACCCTTTAGTCCCGGCCTGCCTCTGGGCCGGGACTAAAGGCCCGGCCACGTCACCCCAATTCTCAATGCCTCCCTCGAGGCTTTAGTCCTGGCCCGTAAGGAGCCTTTAGTCTCGGTTCGTGTCCCAAACCGGGACTAAAGGGCTACGCGGTGGGCAGCCCGCATGTGCGCCACCTTTAGTCCCGGTTTGTGTCTCAAACTGGGACTAAAGTCCTCTGCCTATATATAGCACAGCCCCCCTCTCCCCTCTTCCTTGCATTTTTCTTGGATGGAGGATTGTGGGTGTGTGCTAGCTCTCCACTTTTTTTTGATGCACTAGAGGTGTTTGTTGAAATGTGTGTTAGAGCGATGTCGCTTCAGTTCACCGAACACAACTACGATATGAGATGCCTGAGCCACGCTTAAACCTCTTCCTCTTTATTTCTACTTATTCTAAAAGGTTAGCAACTATATTTCCTCGTTTAGACCGTGCGGTACTAATTTTTAGGATCGTGAGTGTATTTGATATACTGTCGTATAACACAGATGAGACATCCATGGATGTACGGTGATCGACGCACAGCCGCTTACAGAGAAGGCGTGCATTCTTTTCGAGATGCAGCCGATGCGAACAAGCATGGTGGTGGATTTATGTTTTGTCCATGTGTTGAATGTCGGAATGAGAAGGATTACACTTCCTCAAGAGTCATTCAGAGCCACCTGCTTCGGTCCGGTTTTATGTCGGGCTATAATGTTTGGACCAAGCACGGAGAAAGAGGGGTTATGATGGAAGACGACGATGAAGAAGAAGAGAACGATGATGACAACTACTGATCTATGTTCCCTGAGTATGCTGATACTGTAATGGAAGACAATGAAGAAGAAGATCAGGATGAAGAACGGGAACCAGATGAGCCCGCTGATGATCTTGGCCGGGTCATTTCTGATGCACGGCGAGGTTGCGACACAGAAAAGGAGAGGTTGCAGTTCGAGGAGATGTTACAGGACCACAACAAATTGTTGTACCCAACTTGTGAAGATGGCCAGAAGAAGCTGGTAGCACACTGGAATTGCTGAATTGGAAGGCAGAGACCGGTGTGACTGACTCGTCATTCGAAAAGTTGCTGGTACTGATGAAGAAGATGCTTCCAAGAAAGAACGAATTGCCCGCCAGCACGTACGAAGCAAAGAAGCTTGTCTGCCCTCTAGGATTAGACGTGCAGAAGATACATGCATGCCCTAATGACTGCATCCTCTACCGCGGTGAGAAGTACGAGAATATGGATAAATGCCCGGTATGCACTGCATTGCGGTATAAGATCAGAAAAGATGACCCTGGTGATATTGAGGGCGAGCCACCCAGGAAGAGGGTTCCTGCCAAGGTGATGTGGTATGCTCCTATAATACCACGGTTGAAACGTCTGTTCAGAAATAAAGATCATGCAAAGTTGTTGCGATGGCACATGGAAGATCGTATGAAAGACGATAAGTTGAGGCACACCGCTGATGGTCGGCAGTGGAGAAAAATCGAGAGAGAGTTCCCGAGATTTGCAGCTGACGCAAGGAACTTATGGTTAGGTCTGAGTACATATGGCATGAATCCTTTTGGGGAGCAGAGTTGCAGTCACAGCACCTGGCCCGTTACTCTATGTATCTACAACCTTCCTCCTTGGTTGTGCATGAAGCGGAAGTTCATTATGATGCCAGTGCTTATCCAAGGTCCAAAGCAACCCGGCAATGATATTGATGTGTACCTAAGGCCATTAGTTGATGAACTTTTACATCTGTGGGCCGAACCAGGTGTACGTGTGTGGGACGAGCACAAACAAGAGGAATTTGACCTTCGAGCGTTGCTTTTCGTAACCATCAATGATTGGCCTGCTCTTAGTAACATTTCAAGACAGTCAAACAAGGGATACAATGCATGCACGCACTGTTTGGATCAGACGGAAAGTATATATTTGGACAAATGTAGGAAGAATGTGTACCCGTACAATCGTCGTTTTCTTCCGCCCAAGCATCCCTTAAAGAAAAAAGGCAAGCATTTCAATGGCAAGGCAGAACCCCGGGGGAAGCCTGTCATCCGTACTGGTGCTGAAGTATTTGATATGGTCAAATATTTAAAAGTAATATTTGGAAAGGGTCCTGGGAGCCAACCTATTCCTAACGGCCCTGATAAGCGCGTACCCATGTGGAAGAAGAAATCTATATTTTGGGAGCTACCCTACTGGGAAGTCCATGAGGTCCGCTCGGCAATCGACGTGATGCACCTCACGAAGAATCTCTGCGTGAATATTCTAGGCTTCCTGGGCTTGTATGGGAAGTCAAAAGATACACCGGAAGCACGGGACGACCAGGAACGTCATAAAGGAAGAGATGGCATGCATCTGGGGCAGTTTCAAGGGCATGCCAGCTACGCTCTTACTAAGGAAGAGAAGGAAATCTTCTTTGAAGTCCTTTTCAGTATCAAGGCCCCGACTAGCTTCTCGTCGAATATAAAGGGAATCGTAAATATGAAAGACAAAAAATTCCAAAACCTAAAGTCTCATGACTGCCACGTGCTTATGACGCAATTGCTTCCGGTTGCATTGAGGGGAATTCTACCGGAAAATGTTCGCCTGGCAATTGTGAAGGTATGTGCATTCCTCAATGCAATTTCTCAGAAGGTAATCGATCGAGAAAGTCTATCAGGGTTACAGATTGATGTGGTCCAATGTCTGGTCTGCTTTGAGTTGTTGTTCCCGCCATCCTTCTTCAATATAATGACACACCTCTGTTGAGGCATAGTTTATGCCTAAGTAATTTTGGTGATTGATGACAGTACCGTACAGGACTAATCGTGTGTGTCAAGGTTTCAGGTAACACTCGTCAACGGCACAAGACGACACGACTCCTCTCTTCTGGAACGGAAGCACGGCCCTCTCGAAGATTCTCTTTATTTGAGTCATAGGAAAGCCGTACTATTAAGAGGGGATCCGTAGTGGAAAGGTTAGGGTGGAATCTATCTTTTCACACGCACACTTTGCATTCTCCCTTTCCTTATCTTTTGGAGCGGCCCTCGCCTATTCATCTTGAGCATCTCTGCAAAATGGTCCCCAGCGGTAGTACCGCTGGTGACAGCGGTAGTACCGCTGGACTGCCAGCGGTAGTACCGCTGTCTGGCGGTAGTACCGCCCCTTGTCAGCGGTAGTACCGCTAGCCAGCGGTAGTACCGCCACCTGGTCAGCGGTAGTACCGCTCCAGGTGCCTTGTTCCACCTACCTAGCGGTAGTTCGTGGACGGACCCTTTTGCGAAGACTTTCCCGGCGGTAGTAGTGCTTATGCACTACCAAGGGGCCAGCGGTAGTACCGCTGGTGCCAGCGGTAGTACCGCTAGAAGCCCCAGCGGTAGTACCGCTGCATCCAGCGGTAGTACCGCCAGGCAGCGGTAGTACCGCTCCTTCCCAGCGGTAGTACCGCTGGATCTCGGGCAGAGAGTGGGAAAATGGTCTGAATTTTTCCCCCACTATATAAAGGGTTCTTCTAGCTGAGGAACCCCATCTCTTACCTCTCCAAGCTCCATTGTTGCTCCACAAGCTTAAAAGTGCCCGATCTCTCTCCCTAGCCAATCAAACTTGTTGATTCTTTAGGGATTGGTTGAGAAGGCCTAGATCCACACTTCCACCAAGAGAAAAGTTGATTCCCCCACCTATCCCTTGCGGATCTTGTTACTCTTGGGTGTTTGAGCATCCTAGACGGTTGAGGTCACCTCGAAGCCATATTCCATTGTGGTGAAGCTTCGTGGTCTTGTTGGGAGCCTCCAAGCTTTGTGTGGAGTTGCCCCAACCTTGTTTGTAAAGGTTCGGTCGCCGCCTTCAAGGGCACCTATAGTGGAATCACGGTACCTTGCATCATGCGAGGGCGTGAGGAGAATACGGTGGCCTTAGTGGCTTTTTGGGGAGCATTGTGCCTCCACACCGCTCCAACGGAGACGTACTTCCTGTCAAAGGGAAGGAACTTCGGTAACACATCCTCGTCTCCATCGGTTCCACTTGTGGTTATCTCTAACCTTTACTTTGTATTTGCTTTTACTTGTGACTATATCTTACTTGTCTTAATAGGTCTTGTTGGTAGCTTCTATAGGGGTCACATATTTGTCATATTATTTGTGAACCCGTATAGTGTTTACCTTAACTTGTTAAGATTAATTAAAAAGTGGTCGTTGTCTATTCACCCCCCCCCCCTCTAGCCAACCATATCGATCCTTTCAATTGGTATCAGAGCCACGTCTCTTTATTAAGGGTTTAACCACCCGAAGAGTATGGAAGGCGTAGAGGAAGTTAACCGTGGGCAACCCGAGGACATGGACTTGACTTCGGTCACAAGGGACGACTTGAATACGGCTATGGCCGCCCTCAAGACGTCCTTGACGAGCGAAGTCAAAACCATGCTTAAAGAATTAATTGATGGTCTTAAAAGTTCACCCGAACCGGCTTTAGTGATTAAACCCACCATTTCCGATTCGGAGGCCAACTCCTCTAAGGAAGCGGCTAAAGGTATGCAACTTGCTTCACCTCACGAAAAAGATGGAACTGGAACATATGCTTCGGTTCCACCTCCCATGACATATGGAGGACCCGTTCTCGCACCTCGTCTTAATCCTGTTGGTCCTCCTCCTAAACTTGTAAAAGGTGACTTTGCTAACTGGATATTTTCTATTAAGTCTCATTTGAATCACAGCTCAACAAACTTGTGGAGAATTATCGAGCAAGGATATTACCCCCATGACCCAAGCAACCTCACTCCAAGAGAAGATGCAGACAATCAATATAATCACTCTGCACTGTTTATTCTCCAGTTTGCTGTGCCACCTGAAGATCTTCCCCACTTACGTCCCTTCACATTGGCCAAGGATTGTTGGGAGCATATTATGGTGTTGTATAAGGGAAGCTCAAGTATTCAACGATCCAACTATGAAGTGATACTTGATCAGGCCGATGAGTTTGTGATGAAGGAAGAAGAGGACCCTCGTGATCTCTATCGGAGGGTGACAGCTATTGTTGTGGCACTAAAGGACCATGGTAGTAAGGATGTGGATGACACTTGGGTCAAGCGCAAGTTTCTCAAAGCCATTATGCCTTTCAATAAAGCCATGTCATCTGTCATTCGTCAGCGGCCAAACTTCCACTCCCTGTCTTCCAGTGAAGTGTTGGATGAGTTCATTGCAATGTCAATCATGAACGAAACAGCCGACAATGCACTTGCTCGTGTCCGATCAAAAACCACTTCACCCAAACTTGCGTTGAAATCAAGAGCAATGCTTGAAGAAGAAGAAGAAGAAGAAGAAGAAGATGAGGAAGAGGAGAGCTGCCCGGAAGACACAAAGTATGCCTATCATGAGCACATGGCTCTTGCATCAAGGCAATTCTGGGGAAATAAAAGAAACTCAAGACCAACCTTCAACAAGAACAACTCAAGTGGATTCAAACCCAAACAACGAGTAAGGACATGTTATAACTGTGGCAACGTGAGTCACTTCGTGGCAGAATGCCCCTATGAGAAGAGGGAAGACAACGGAGGCAAGCTCATTCGCAAAGACAAAACCAAATCATTTCCAATCAAGAACAACTTTGTGAAGAAACCTCACCCAAAAGGAATGGTGGCCCTGGAGGAGTATCCTTCTGATGATGATGATGATGATGATACAGTGGCAACGGCAACTGTTGCTATAGCCACTACCCCTTCCTAGAAGGTGTCTCTCTTCAACGCCCCTAACGAGAACCACGTCACCAAGTGCCTCATGGCAAAAGGTACCAATCAGGTAACTCCTATCATTAAGACCAACATTGCTTCTGCTCCTTCATTGTTAAATTGTGTAGAAGATAGTGATGTTGGAGAACTTAATGAGCATGATCTTGATAAGTTTATATGCACTATTAAGGGAGAAACCAAGAAGAATTTTGTTGCTCTCTTAGAACAACTGGGTGAGGCCACTGACCTCATTGAGTCTCATGAGGAGACCATCTCCGAGCTTCATGGACATAGCCGTGACTATGCCGATGAAATTGCCAAATTATCTAGTACTCTAGAAGAAGAGCGCACTCTTCGTTTGGCTCTTGAGGAGTCATATAACGATGACTGCACTAAAATGCAAAAGAAACTAGATCATGATGTTGTTCTTACTCGCATGCTTAAATCTGAAAAGTATGCTCTTGAGGTTGGCCGTGACAGACTCAAAGAAGAGTTTGACATACTTGACAAGGCCCACAAAGCCTTGAAAGGTGTTCATTTCGCTCTGAAAGAGTCTCATGATCAACTCCAAGCAAAGCTTACCAAGGAGATCTCTACTTGTCCTCCCTTTGTGTTAATTGATAATACTTGTGCAATTAACCCCTGTTGTGAGCATGTTCATCTTGTGGAGGAAAATGCCAAGTTAAAGGAAAAACTTGAGAAGGGCCTTGTGTCATGCAGACAAGGTGAGAAGAGTCTGAACGATCTCTTGAGCACTCAAAAGGGTGTTGTAGGAAAGGAAGGACTTGGACTTACCTCCAAGTCAAAAGGTAAAAGGAAGAACAAGAACAAACGATCTCTCACCCTCATGGACATCTTTGTCAAGGAGGGTGAGGGGACTCAGAAGGTGAACAGGAACAAGGTGGACTATGGGAACCCCAAGAAGGGCAAAACCGCTCCTACTAACACAGCCGGCAAACTCAATTCCTCTTATGTGTTACGTTGTGCTAGTGATGGGCATGTTTATGCCAGATTTGTTGGTTCCTACGATGAAGATATTGAATGGGCTATCTGGGTTTCTAAGACCCTTGTCTCTAACATGAAAGGACCCATTAAAAAATGGGTACCTAAAACCAAGCCTTGATCTATTGTAGGAGTTTGCTTCCAATGGGGTGTCATGGTTGCTCGATAGTGGAGCAACAAATCATATGACCGGAAGCAAGGACTTAGTGGTGGATGTGCATCCTTCTCCATCTATGCCCACCCATGTCCAATTCGCCGATGCATCCTCATCAAAGGTATTGGGATTTGGTAAGGTGGTCGTCTCTCAAGATTTGTCTATTGAGAAGGTCATGCTTGTTGAGTCTCTTGCCTACAATTTACTTTCCGTTCGTCAACTTGCAATCATGGGTTTTTCCACATTCTTTAATATTGACACTGTGGTCCTCCTAAGGAGCAAGACTCTTAAAGTAGCCTATGTTGGACATGTCGAAAATGGTCTCTATGTGGTAAACTTTTCAAAGCGACCCACTAAGACTGCGACATGTTTAATGGCTAAAGTTGACGTGGGCTGGCTTTGGCATCGCCGTTTAGCTCATGTCAATATGAGATCTTTGCAAAGTCTTCTGACAGGGGACCATGTTCGTGGACTAACAAATGTGAGCTTTGCTAAAGATCGTGTTTGCAGTGCTTGCATTGAAGGAAAGATTCATGAAACTGCTCATCGTCCAATGACTCTTATCTACACTAAGAGGCCATTGGAACTTCTCCACATGGATCTGTTTGGTCCTCCAACATTTGATAGTCTTGGAGGCAGAAAGTATTGCTTAGTCATTGTTGACGATTACTCAAGATATACCTGGGTATATTTCTTCAAAAGGAAGAGTGGAACTCAACAAACGGTCATCAACTTTGCTAATGAAGCGCAACGTCAACATGAAGCAAAGATCTTGATGATTAGGAGTGACAACGGCACCGAGTTCAAGAACTACACCCTAGATGAGTTTCTAGGTGATGAGGGAATAAAGCACCAATATTCTGCACCATATACCCCTCAGCAAAACGGCGTGGCAGAAAGGAAGAACCGGACCTTGATAGACGCTGCAAGAACAATGATGGCAGAATTCAAATCTCCATACAACTTCTGGGCAGAGCCCATCAACACAGCATGTCATGCGTCCAATCGGCTCTACATCCGTAAATGCTTAAACAAGACTCCGTATGAGATTCTAACTGGAAACAAACCCAATCTCAAGTACTTCCGGGTATTCGGTTATAAGTGTTTCATTCTTAAAAAGGGAGATCGGTTAGCTAAATTTGATTCTAGAGTACATGAGGGTATCTTTGTTGGTTATGCTACAAACTCTCATGCTTACCGTGTCCTCAACAAGTCCACCGGACTAATTGAGGAGACGTGTAACGTAGAGTTTGACGAAAATAATGGCTCCCAAGTGGAGCAAAGTGGTCTTTGTGATATAGGTGATGAAATTCCTCCCGAAGCCATAAGAAGAATGGGGATTGGTCAAATACTCCCCATTGAGGAACCCCTTGTGGCCGAAGGAGAAGGACAATGCTCCACTCAAGTGGAGCCATCACCCCCACAAGCCCCACACGCTTCCGATGAACAAAGAGAAGACTCTCAACAAGTTGATCAAGCTCTCGGTCAAGATCAATTGCCTAACAATGGTGATATGCCCACTCAAGCACTACCCCAAGACCTTGAACCAGCACGAGATCAAGATCAAGAGCAACCACTAATACAAGATCAAACTAGTGAACTTGCTCAAGTCGAAGGACAAGATGATCAGGAGACTGTCTCACAATTCCCGTCTGGAGCTCCAACAACCGGGTCAAGACGCAAGGGCAAACAAGCGAAACAAGGCGACGCTCCTCCGTTATCTAATGAAGAACTCTTGGAGCGTCGAGCAGCCAAGAATGCGAACAAGCTGAGAGTCAAATCACACCTTATGAAGAATGTTCTTGGCAGTTTAAAAAGGGGAGTATCTACTCGTCAACAGCTTTGGAATTATTGTGAGCATCACGCATTTGTCTCGTATTGTGAACCTCAACAGGTACAGGAAGTGCTCGATGATGAGGATTGGCTTATGGCCATGCACGAAGAACTTAACAACTTCGAGCGCAACCAAGTACGGGATTTAGTGCCTCGACCAACGAAGGAACATAATGTCATTGGGACCAAATGGATATTTAAGAACAAGCAAGATGCAAATGGAATTGTGATTCGAAACAAGGCAAGATTGGTGGCTCAAGGCTACTCCCAAGTCGAGGGTATCGACTACGGTGAAACCTTTGCCCCTGTTGCTCGTCTAGAATCTATTCGCATGTTACTTGCATTTGCTTCTCATCATAACTTCAAATTACAGCAAATGGATGTGAAAAGTGCATTTCTTAATGGTCCTTTGAATGAGTTGGTATATGTCAAACAACCCCCGGGATTCAAACATCCCAAGCTCCCCAATCATGTGTACAAACTCAATAAGGCACTCTATGGCCTTAAACAAGCCCCACGCGCGTGGTATGAGTACCTTACTGAGCTGTTACAAGATCGTGGGTTTGAAATTGGGAAGATTGATCCCACTCTTTTTACTAAGAGGGTTAAAGGGGACTTGTTCATATGCCAACTATATGTTGATGATATTATCTTTGGCTCTCCTAACATTTCATTCAATGAAGAATTTGCTGCACTAATGACTGAGAAGTTTGAGATGTCCATGATGGGAGAGTTGAAGTTTTTCCTCGGATTCGAGATTAGACAAGGTCTAGAAGGGACATTCATCAAACAAGCCAAATACACTCAAGACATGCTCAAGCGGTTCGAGCTCGAAGATGTCAAACCGATCAAGTTTCCCATGCCTACCAGATGCAAGCTTGACAGTGATCCCAATGGTAAAGCAGTGGATCAAAAGGTATACCGCTCCATGATTGGATCCCTCCTTTACCTCTGTGCATCTAGACCGGATATTATGTTGAGTGTAGGGATATGTGCACGGTTTCAATCCGCACCAAAAGAAAGTCATTACATGGCTGTCAAACGAATCTTTCGATATTTGGCTCATACCCCAAACTTTGGTCTCTGGTATCCCAAAGGAGCAAACTTCAATCTAGTTGGCTATTCTGACTCAGATTGGGCTGGAGATTGTGTGGAGAGGAAGTCAACGTCTGGAGGATGCCAATTCCTTGGTCGCTCTTTGGTAAGTTGGTCTTCAAAGAAGCAGAACTGCGTCTCCTTGTCATCCACCGAGGCTGAGTATGTGGCGGCTGCAAGTTGTTGTGCTCAGTTGCTATGGATGAGGCAAACTTTAAGGGATTATGGTGTCACTTGTGACAAAGTGCCTCTTCTATGTGACAATCAAAGCGCCATCAAGATTTCCCTCAACCCAGTGCAACATAGCAAAACCAAACATATTGATATTCGTCATCACTTCATCCGTGAACATATCAAGCTAGGTGATATTGAGGTTCACTTCATCCACACTGAAGAGCAACTTGCAGATATTTTCACCAAGCCACTAGATGAAGCAAGGTTCCGGGAGTTAAGGCATGAGCTAAATGTCATTGATTCAAGTAATGTGGATTGAAACTAGGCATATTGCACCTCACTTCACATTCCATCTTGGTCTAGATGTAGGCATGGACATAGGGGGAGTGTTGTTCTCTCAATGAACTCTCCCTCCCCCCCCATTATGCGTATACCAATCTAGTCTTTCACTTTAGCCATTGTCAAATGGTACTTGTGCTTCAAAGACGAGCATTGGTCATGAACCCAAGGATAATTCTTCGCGGTGTCATACCATTATCTCAAACATAGGTGGCCTCGGCCACCGCCCCTCCATCCTCTCTTGCGTATAAAGGAGAGGATATACAATGACAAGTCAGTACTTTTTTGGAAGTCATCCCTTTTTACTCACTTGTCATATGCCCAAGTTTTCCCGCCTTCCCTAGCCGTGTTGAAACATGTGCAGCGGTACTACCGCCAGGGGTAGCGGTACTACCGCCAGGACCCCAGCGGTACTACCGCCAGGGGTAGCGGTACCACCGCCAGGATTCAAAATCTAACACGACCGGCTGGGATATTTCTAGGGTTTCAAAGGGGAACGGTACTACCGCCAGGGGAGCGGTACTACCGCCAGGATACCAGCGGTACTACCGCTACACCCCAACGGTACTACCGCTGCACCCCAGCGGTACTACCGCTGCCCGTACCCCTTGGGCTATATAAAGGGAGGGGGAGCCCGATTTTTCATCTGTTTCTTCTTCCTCGCGGCTCCTCCCTCCCCTAGCCCGAAAACCCCCCGATTGGATCTCTCTTCGTGGAGCTCCTTCTCCCCGTTGGTGTGGAAGGGCTGCTTCACTTCTTCTTCCTCCTCCAAAGCCATGAATCCCGGTAAAAAAAGGCTCCTCCCTTCTTCTTTTTGATTACTCGTGTTCTAGGGTTAGGAGCATTGGGGATTGGACTCATATTTTTGATCCTATGGCTAGTTCTTGGATGGCATGAAGGAAATATTTGAGGGGGGTATAGGTCGATGTTTTATTGTTGTGTTTGCTGCCATGTCCTAGGATTCATTCGTCTTAGATCGATCACTTGAATTTTTGGATTAGATCTAAAACGTGCTCTCCCTTGCCTAGGCATGTTTGTATCTCTTAATGCTATGTGTTCCTCATGACCGTAGGGCTGAGGTGTACGTCTTAGTGTTCATATTCAGCCCATGCCCTCGAAAACGAGTATTATTTGTCAGATCAGAAAGTCAAACCCCCAGCGGTACTACCGCCAGGGGTAGCGGTACTACCGCCAGGACCCCAGCGGTACTACCGCCAGGGCTAGCGGTACTACCGCCAGGCCCCAGCGGTACTACCGCCAGGGGTGGCGGTACTACCGCCAGAGCATTCATAGTGTATTTTCTGCTTGTTTTTGCTTAGCAATGCGTGTTTACTTGTTTCGCGTTCTCAAGATTCATTGCCTTGACTCTTCTTGTCGCCTCTTTTTGCTTTGTGGTCTGTGTCACAGGTGGCTCTGCTCGCCGTTCGAACCCCCCCACGGGAAACGCAATCCAAACAGTTTCGCAACCCAGAGGCGCCCGAGGGGTCTGCCACGTCTGGCCTGCCTCCCAAGAAGAAGTCCTTCAAGAAGGTTGCTCACAAGGATAAGAGGGTGAATGTCCGTACAATGTCCCCCAAGGACTTTCTGCAATTTCGCACCAAGAACCACTATCTCCAGGAGAGGGATGAGATTGATGGTGTTGACCATGTCTGGGTAAGGGACCATTGCAGGATCTATCGGGATGTTATTGCCAACTTCAAGAAGAACTTTGTCTCTGTCCAATGGATTGATCTGGCACATCTTCAGCGGAACACGGAGTACTTTGGTGATGCCCTCGCTTTGATTGACAAGTTGGGCATCAAAAACATCATCTCCTTCAAGACGGATTTTGATCCCATGGCAGTTGCTCAGTTTTATGTCACGGTCCATTTCTCCCATGATGAACAACGCTCCATGATATGGATGACTGGGTCAAAGAAGATGACCGGTTCCTGGGCAGAGTTCATGCAGTTCCTTCACATTGACTTTCAGGGTGCTGACACTCCTCTTGGGATGCGTCCTCATGCTCCAGCCCCCACCGATAGGGCCCTCGCAAAGGACAGACTGCAGTCACTGTATCTGAGGAAGGGGGTGCTTCCCAAGCACCTGGACATCATGCATCGCATCTTTCGCAACACCCTCTTCCCTCGGAGTGGTAACTTCGATGAGGTCCATGGCTACTTGGCTGAGATGCTGTTACTTTGTGAGGAGGCTATGTCTCAAGAGTCTGCTCCACTGGATATTGCAGATGTGATATTCACAGAGCTCTGGAACTGCATCATCAACCGTAAGGTTCCTATCTACGGGCCTTACCTGTTCGCATACATCTGCCATAAGTGGCAACAGGCGTTTCCGGATGAGGTGCTCTACGCACAGTCTGATTACATTGTGCATGACCCAATCAGGCTGCGCGTCAAGGACAAGTGGGCCAACCCATCTTCATCTTCTCAGCACATGGACACTGATACAGAGACCGCTGCTGGCAGAGGACCTGCCTCTCAGCCCCGCTCGTCTGCCATGCCATCTTGGGCTATCAAACTGCAGGACAAGATGAAGACACTTTTCTGTATGCAGGCCAAGGGACAGTACCAGACACATGTGGCTCAGAAGCAGAGCCGCCAGAGGCATAAGCGTGTTCTCAGGACCTTGGATGTGGACATCTCCAGCGGCTCCAAGGACGACATCACTCCGGAGGCCACTTGGATGCAGGCTCAGGGGTACCAGTGGTCTGGCGATGAGGCAGCAGAGGAGGAGCAGACCGACCAGGAGGGGACAGACGAGTCTGGTGATCCTGAAGACGAGGAGTAGTTACCTGTGGCATTAGGTGTGCCCCTTTTTGGTGTCTTGTGCCAAAGGGGGAGAGAGTCTAGGATTTGCTTTCATTTCGAACTTTGCATTGCTTTGCTTTATCTTGTATGGTTTGCTTTGAACTTGGTTTGATTCGTTTGCTATCTTGTGTGAGACATGATCTTTCTTATATGAGATTAGATTTATTTCCATCATATGCTGTGAGTCATATGTCATATATCTCTATCTTTTTATTCTCATTTTATTATCTGTGCAAATCCGGTATTTTCATCAATCCACCAAAAAGGGGGAGATTGTTGAGGCATAGTTTATGCCTAAGTAATTTTGGTGATTGATGACAGTACCGTACAGGACTAATCGTGTGTGTCAAGGTTTCAGGTAACACTCGTGAACGGCACAAGATGACACGACTCCTCTCTTTTGGAACGGAAGCACGGCGCTCTCGAAGATTCTCTTTATTTGAGTCATAGGAAAGCCGTACTATTAAGAGGGGATCCGTAGTGGAAAGGTTAGGGTGGAATCTATCTTTTCACACGCACACTTTGCATTCTCCCTTTCCTTATCTTTTGGAGCGGCCCTCGCCTATTCATCTTGAGCATCTCTGCAAAATGGTCCCCAGCGGTAGTACCGCTGGTGACAGCGGTAGTACCGCTGGACTGCCAGCGGTAGTACCGCTGTCTGGCGGTAGTACCGCCCCTTGTCAGCGGTAGTACCGCTAGCCAGCGGTAGTACCGCCACCTGTTCAGCGGTAGTACCGCTCCAGGTGCCTTGTTCCACCTACCTAGCGGTAGTTCGTGGACGGACCCTTTTGCGAAGACTTTCCCGGCGGTAGTAGTGCTTATGCACTACCAAGGGGCCAGCGGTAGTACCGCTGGTGCCAGCGGTAGTACCGCTGGAAGCCCCGGTGGTAGTACCGCTGCATCCAGCGGTAGTACCGCCAGGCAGCGGTAGTACCGCTCCTTCCCAGCGGTAGTACCGCTGGATCTCGGGCAGAGAGTGGGAAAACGGTCTGAATTTTTCCCCCACTATATAAAGGGTTCTTCTAGCTGAGGAACCCCATCTCTTACCTCTCCAAGCTCCATTGTTGCTCCACAAGCTTAAAAGTGCCCGATCTCTCTCCCTAGCCAATCAAACTTGTTGATTCTTTAGGGATTGGTTGAGAAGGCCTAGATCCACACTTCCACCAAGTGAAAAGTTGATTCCCCCACCTATCCCTTGCGGATCTTGTTACTCTTGGGTGTTTGAGCATCCTAGACGGTTGAGGTCACCTCGAAGCCATATTCCATTGTGGTGAAGCTTCGTGGTCTTGTTGGGAGCCTCCAAGCTTTGTGTGGAGTTGCCCCAACCTTGTTTGTAAAGGTTCGGTCGCCGCCTTCAAGGGCACCTATAGTGGAATCACGGTACCTTGCATCGTGCGAGGGCGTGAGGAGAATACGGTGGCCTTAGTGGCTTTTTGGGGAGCATTGTGCCTCCACACCGCTCCAACGGAGACGTACTTCCTGTCAAAGGGAAGGAACTTCGGTAACACATCCTCGTCTCCATCGGTTCCACTTGTGGTTATCTCTAACCTTTACTTTGTATTTGCTTTTACTTGTGACTATATCTTACTTGTCTTAATAGGTCTTGTTGGTAGCTTCTATAGGGGTCACATATTTGTCATATTATTTGTGAACCCGTATAGTGTTTACCTTAACTTGTTAAGATTAATTAAAAAGTGGTCGTTGTCTATTCACCCCCCCCCCCTCTAGCCAACCATATCGATCCTTTCAACCTCCTAGTTCACCTAGTCGAAGAGATTAGAATTCTCGGTCCTGTGTTTCTACACAATATGTTCCCCTTCGAGAGGTTCATGGGAGTCTTAAAGAAATATGTTCGTAACCGTGCTAGGTCAGAAGGAAGCATCTCCAAGGGCTATGGAACAGAGGAGGTCACTGAGTTTTGTGTGGACTTTCTTCCTGACCTTAAACCGATTGGTGTTCCTGAATCTCGGTATGAGGGTAGGCTGACAGGAAAAGGCACACTAGGAAGGAAAGCAAAAGTATGTATGGACGGGCATTCTTTCTCTCAAGCACACTACACAATTCTACACAATTCCACCGTGGTGGCTCCGTATATCGTGAGACACAAGAATATTCTACGCTGCGAAAACCCGGGGAAGGCTGACTCTTGGATTAAAGGGGAACACGAGAAGACTTTCGGCAGTTGGTTGCAGACACATCTCATGAATGACGACACCATTGGAGATCAGCTGTACTGTTTGGCCAGGCCACCATCTTCGATTATATGTACTTTCCAAGGGTATGAGATAAATGGGAATACATTTTACACGGTTGCCCAAGATAAAAAGAGCACCAACCAAAATGGTGGTGTCCGCTTTGATGCAACAGACGAGAATGGGAACTATTTGGAAACATATTACGGGTACATAGAGGAGATATGGGGACTTGACTATGGACCTACTTTTAAGATCCCTTTGTTTCGGTGCAAATGGGTGAAGCTGACACGAGGCGGGGTAGTTGTAGACCAAAAGTACGACATGACAACAGTGGATCTCAACAATCTTGCGTACATGGACGAACCATTTGTCCTAGCCAATGATGTCGCTCAGGTTTTCTATGTGAAGGACGTGTCTACAAAAACGAGAAAAAGAAATCAGCAAAATAAGATATCGTCCGATGAGCCAAAACGCCACATAGTTCTTTCAGGGAAAAGAAACATCGTGGGAGTAGATGACAAGACAGACATGTCAGAAGATTATAATAAGTTTCATGAAATTCCGCCCTTCAAAGTGAAAACTGACCCAAGCATCCTACTGAATGATGAAGATTCTCCATGGCTACGACCCAGAAGAAAACAAAAATACTAGATAGGAATATTGGTGCAATAATGTAATAATGTATTAAACCTTTTATGTAATGCATGTATGGAATGTAGTAAATTTCAAACACTTTTCATTTTCATAGTTTTGTCAAATTCTCAAATAGCAAAAAGAATTTTATAAACCTTTGTAAGAGATGAGTTCTCGTTCGAAACCCTCATACTTCGAGAGAGATTGTCATTTTGTACACGAAGTGCATCCAGTTTTTGTCGTAGCCCTCTCAACTTTTTAACACATGCTATGTGGGTGAAATGATGATAGCATGCCAACTTTCAACATTTTCAGAGTTCATTTGTAGTGCTTTTCAATTTCAGGGTCAACTAGCTCAAAAAAAAAAGTAAATGCACGAAGAATACCAAATGAAGTCAGAAATTGTTGAAATTTTGTGATGTGCCTTTGAATGGTGCATTTTGAACACACAAAAAGTATGGAGTTCAAATAAGTTCAAAAAAATGAAATCCCTTTGTAAGAGATGAGTTCTCGTTCGAAACCCTGATACTTCGAGAGAGATTCTCCGTTTTGTACACGAAGTGCATCCAGTTTTTGTCGTAGCCCTCTCAACTTTTTAACACATGCTATGTGGGTGAAATGATGATAGCATGCCAACTTTCAACATTTTCAGAGTTCATTTGTAGTGCTTTTCAATTTCAGGGTCAACTAGCTCAAAAAAATAAGTAAATGCACGAAGAATACCAAATGAAGTCAGAAATTATTGAAATTTTGTGATGTGCCTTTGAATGGTGCATTTTGAACACACAAAAAGTATGGAGTTCAAATAAGTTCAAATAGTTTTTAATTGAAAATAACAAAATAGTTAATAGTTTGGATAGTCAAAATAATCGTGCAGGCGAGGAGAGGCTTTAGTCCCGGGTGGAGCCACGACCCGGGACAAAAGCCCCTCGCCTGCCGCCTGCCGAGGAGGGGCTTTAGTCCCGGTGCGTGGCTCCAACCGGGACTAAAGGCCCCTGCTTCCCGCCTTCTCGTCTGCCCGAAAAGAGGCCTTTAGTCCCGGGTCGTGGCTCCACCCGGGACTAAAGGGGGTCTTTAGTCCCGGTTGGAGCCACGCACCGGGGCTAAAGATCCACCTATATAAGCGGGACTTAGAAAAATTCCAACCCAAATCGTCCATTTCTCTTCTTCTTCCTCTCGCTCTCCTGCCCGGCGCGGCACACCGACGACCTCGACGACGCCGTCAGGCTGCCCGCCGTCCTCCTCGCCGCCGCCTGCCGTCCTCCTCGCCGCCGCCGTCCTCCTTGCCGCGCGCCGCCCTCCTCGCCGTGCGCCGTCGTCTTCCTCGCCGCGCGCCGTCGACACCTCCGGCCGGTAAGCCCCCCGCCCCTCCTCCCCAACACTCCGGCCAGTAGAAGAAAAGAAGAAAAAGAAGAAGAAAGGAAGAAAAAGGAGAAGAAAGTAAGAAAAAGGAGAAGAAAGGAAGAAAAAGGAGAAGAAAGGAAGAAAAAGGGAAGGAGAAGAAAAGAAGAAAAAGGAGAAGAAAATAAGAAAAAGGAGAAGAAAAGAAGAAAAAGGGAAGAAAGGAAGAAAAAGGAGAAGAAAGGAAGAAAAGGAGAAGAAAGGAAGAAAAAGGAGAATAAAATAAGAAAAAGGGAAGAAAAGAAGAAAAAGAAAAGGATTTTTTTTGTCATTTAATTCCTATTGTTATTAGGTTTGTGCTAGATTATTAGGGTTAGTAATATTTAGAATTAGATCAGGGTTACAAGAAGAAGAAATATGAACAAAAATAAGAAAATAAGATTAGGAAAAAGGAAAATAAGAAGAGGAGGAGAAGAAAATAAGAAAAAGGAGAATAAGAAGAGGAGGAGAGGAGAAGAAGAGGAAAAATAGAAGAAGAGGAGAAGTAGAAGAAGAGAAAAAATTAGAAGAGGAGGAGAGGAGAAGTAGAAGAAGAGAAGAGGAGAAGTAGTAGAAGAAGAGGAGAAGTAGAAGTAGAAGAAGAAGTAGAAGAAGAGGAGAAATAGAAGAAGAGGAAAAATTAGTTTAGGGTTACAAGAAGAAGAAATATATTTTTTGTCATTTAATTTTGCTATTGTATAGAGTATATGCTTAAGTGTTAATAGTGTTTCTTAGATTATTGCTTAATTTTGCTATTGTATATGCTTAAGTGTTAATAGTTTAATTTTGCTATTGTATATGCTTAAGTGTTAATAGTTTATTTTTAGCAAGAAAATTAATAGAACTAGTTTATTTTTTTAGTTCATTTTACGATGCCTATCCCGCATCCTCGTCGTCGACTCGGCGGAGGACACGTGCTTGATCAGAGGGGCCCTGTCCGGGACTGGGCTCCGCCCGGCTGGTATTGGGAGGTGCTACCTTCCGGGGGGCGTAGGTTGGTGAGGAGCCAGCCCGTCGTTGACCCGATTCTTGTTTGGTGGCGGTCACGTGGGCCAGTGAGGGTGCCGAGGCTTCCGGACACCGCGGAGGTGGTACGTCACCGTGTCAGCGAGGAGGATGAGCACGTCCGTCGCTACATTGTTGTGTTGGAGGGCAGGTTCGAGCATACCTGGCAGGTTCTTCGGGGATCTCACTGGAGCTATGATCCTGTGATGGTTCCTTCTCTTTGGGTGTCCACCGCCCGCGCCGATACCCGTCGGGCGCTACGGTTCTAGATGCATCAGTGATGCTATATGTATGATAGTATTCGAGGAGTATTAGTGATAATATTCGACGGTGTACGGACAAAAGAGATGATGTATTTGCTTATAATTGAATGCATGCTAATTTGAATACTACTTTATTTTACGATTTGGTTTTGCTTATTGAATGCTCAAATTGGAAAAGTACTCCTACTTTGAATACTATGCAGAAATCTAGGAGTCCCGGGTGGAGCCACGACCCGGGACTAAAGTTGTTTTGGAACGGAGTTCCTGATAGAATAATTCTTTTTTGGTACAAAGGTTAAGAGAATCCGTTAGACATATTTTAGAGTTTAGGTTCTAGCCAAGACCCGGGACTAAAGGTCCTCCTATATTAAACGACACTTCGAAGTTTCCAACCCCTCTTATATAGTTTGTTAGTTTATTAATTAATCAAATGTCCGTTTTTTGCAGAACTATGGATCCACATATCAGGAACCTCGAAGAGGAAGAACTTCTCAAAGATATAATCAAAGACGGCCCCGACGTTGAACCAGCTGAATCTCCGTCGTCATATCTAAACCCCTCCGGATATGGAATGGAGGTCGAGCGACACGAAGATGAAGCCGATGGGGCAGGAGATAGGTCCAATGACGGAGAAGGTGATAGCTCCACTGATGGAGAAGCCGGTGGAGAAGCCGGTGAAAAATAATAAAGTCCGGCGAGGTATACATATGAAGTTCGACAATCACTTGTAATATGTGAAAAATATTGGAGATAGTTCTATATTGTAAACATATACATTCATTTGACGAATGTTTCTCCCTCTTATGCCTCCATATCGAGCAAAGCTACGAAACGAGGCCCGACTAGAAAGTTGGATGCACGGACGCATTACACCTTTGAGGTGATATTGCCTACGGGCGAACCCAAGCTTCCTAAGAATGCTGCTGACACATTCAAGAAGCAATGCGGAGTTCTCGTTAGGGATCACGTCCCGATCAGCGTTCGGGAGTGGAACAAGCGCAAAGGGGCAGCCGATAGTGACTATGTCGCCGAAAG